>NC_138548.1:132679647-133879647 GCF_964273705.1 Natrix helvetica | reverse complement strand
TTTTTATTAATGTACTAATCTCTGCATTTGTTGTTGTTGTTTATTGTTAGCAAATCGGTATAAGGCTGCAAGGATTGAAATGTGCGATTGTGCTAGAGCTGTACTGAAAGTTGGATAGTTAATTATATGCATATACAAATTACCATAGAGTTAGCCAGATGAGTTTTCTGCAGCAACACATTGCAAAATGTCTTGTGGCACCTTATATATGCCATATATTTATTACTACAGACACTTCCATGGATTGTGATCTTAGGAAGTTCCAGCTTGTCTATTAATCTGCTCTGATATTATTTCTCAAAGCCTTCAGAAAATGTCTCCGTAATTGGATGAATAATGATGACATCCTCTTTGACACTTTTAGGTTTTTTGTTTTCACATTAAGTTGTGAAAAAAGATGCTTTGCCAGGTACTTCCAGTCATAGATTAGTTTATCTACCACAACGGAGAAGTCCTTCTGCTATGGAATGAACTATTTTTGGGAGTTGCATTTGGTGGCTATTATCATTAGATTTAGAAAATTGTAAAAGGCTATCTTTTTCACCAATCACTCAGTTTCCTACTTGTTCACTCATTCATTTTTCCACTTATATTCTACCACTATCAGACTGGCTCTTTTATTTGTTGATTAATTTTACTTCGATTTTAACTTTCATTTTGGAACTTTATGTACTTTCCGTTTTAATTATTGTTAGCTGCTTTGCCTACTCATTTAAGTGGAAGGTAAAATAATCCATGGATGGATGGCTACATGGTAGATTGTGATTTTCTGTGTTGTGTGAACCCATCCAGTTGTGATTGACTTAATACTTGGTTAAAATAATGACCTTTATGAATGGACATTATTGAAAGACAAGGATTTAATTTATTTTCCTACCAAGACCTATTGAAGCATACAAACACATCAATTACTCAGTGAAAGTTTCTTTAATTGGATAACTGGCCATGGTGTCTGAAGCTAATTGGCTCGTTTCAGCAATTGTTGTTTTCTCTAAGAAGTGCAGTTGTTAGCTTTGTATTGTTTCACCACAGCATCAAAACATAATCTGCTTTCTGAACAGTGCCCTTGTAGACAGGATAGATGATGTGGGGAAATGGTGTGGGAAGAACCACTATAAACCTGGTTCTCAGGTAAGCAGGAAATGTACATGCAGAAATAAATTCCAGTAAAAATTCAAGTCATGACCATTCCCCTCCCTTTTTATTTCCAGTTTAACTCTATGCAAAATATGTACACAGTTTACAACCTGTTTGTTATGCTTGAGACTGGAATTCAAAGCAAACCTTGGCTGTCTAAATATGCAGACTTATCCAGGTTTATAATTTATTTATTTATTTATTTATTTATTTTTTGAACTTATTAGTCGCCCCCTCTCCCCACAGGGACTCGGGGCGACGTACAAAAGTATTATATAGCGTACAGAGGAGGTAAGAATAAATAAATAAGTTACAATACCTAAAAAAGTTAAAACCCCAGTGAAATTAACCCTTAAAAACTAAAATTACCAATTAAAAATGCCCTGGGCTGGAGAGATTGTAGTATTATGCCAGGTCAGCTAGTCGAAACAGGTAGGTTTTCAGCTTCATACGGAAGGAGCGAAGGTCGGTTGTTGTCCTGATGTCTGGGGGGGAGGTCATTCCAAAGGGTGGGGCCCACTACAGAGAAGGCCCTACTCCTGGGCGTCGCCCTCTGGCACTCTCTGGAGGACGGCACCCGGAGTAGTTTCAAATTGGTAATAATTGAAAATAGTAATTTAAAAAATAGTAATAGTAATAGTAAAATAGTAGTAATTGTTTCAAATTGGTTGCAAATGGTTTTAAAATATTGTTTCTAGTTCAGTTGTATGAATAAACCTGCTTTTATGTAAGGTTGAAGTCAAGAAGAACCTTACTACCAAGAGGAAGGAAGAAGTGGAGGAGGAGAGGGGACTACAGGTAGTCCTTGACTTACGACCAGAATTGAACCCAACATTTCTGTTGTTAAGTGAGACATTTGTTAAGTGAGTTTTGCCCCATTTTACAACCTTTCTTGCCACAGTTGTTAAGTGAATCACTGCAGTTGATAAATTAGAAATCTGGTTGTTAAGTGAATCTGGCCTCTCCGTTGACTTTGCTTGTCAAAAGTGTTGCAAAAGGTGATCACATGACCTTAGGACACAGCAATGGTCAATTGCTAAGCATCTGAATTTTAATCACATGATCATTGGGGATGCTACAAAGGTTGTCACTTTTTTCAATGCCATTGTAACGTTGAACGATCACTAAATGAACTGTTATAAGTCGAGGACTACCTGTATAGGAATTTGGTTCTGCTTGTAGAAGTAATTTTAAGTATCAGTTTAAGGTAATATGAAAAGTGGGTCTTTGTGTAAGCTATCCATAAGAGCTGAGATCAATAGATAGATATAGAAATAGTTCTATAACATTTACTTTGATCTCTGTCCTTTAGTATAAATAATTAAGTGCTAGCAATAAAGAAAAGTATTTATCGCTTGGGTTGAAATGAGAGGTCCTTGATCCTCTCCCAAGGACCTCTCAATTAAGTGCTATTTCTATCATCACAACTCTTATAGAAAATGACGATGTGCGTGAGACCTGTATCATTACATACTTTGAATATGCACCATGGTGTGCTTGAAATGGCTTATTCAGAAGGAAACATAACTCTACATTACCCCTAAAAGTGCAAGAATTGTGATATATTCATGCCTTACAAGTAGAATTTCTTACAAAATATTCTAGGCTTTGTGGTCCTCAACTTAAACTGTAATGGAGTCTGTCTATCATGGTCATAAGTTATAATGGTCATAAAGTAGGCTGATTATATGACCAACCTGATTTTATGACTTTTTTTGCAGTGGTCATTAAGTGACCATAGTAGCTGTAACGCATCTGGTGCTTAAGCAAACAATACAGTTGTTTGCTATGGGTATGCTTTTTCTGAAAACCAGAAGTAAATGCCATTTTCAGCAAAGCTGCCATAAAACATGACCACATGACTACAGAATGCTGCAAACAGAGAGAAATGCAGCATTTTGCCTGGCCCACAAAGTTTTGTCAGGTGACAACAAACGGGGTTCAACTGTCAGAATTTCAAATCTGGATCATAAGTAGACCCCTGATAGGTCTATTGTAATTTCGAACAGCAATATAAGTGACTGTCATTAGTCATGAACTACCGTACCTGTATAAATATTATTTCTTATCTTGCTAAAGATAGGCTATTAGCATGAATTACATTAAGCTTTTAAGAATCTTGGGTTCCTTCAGAATTTTGAAAATTTGTGCTTTTGTTTAATTATGATTTGCTGCCTGGTTGTCATTGGGAATACTGATTTACGCTAACTACGATCATTTCAAGGAAACTAAAAGATGAACCTATTGTGATTTCTAAAGCCAATGTCTTAAAATTAACTATTATGATTTTTTAATCATAAATTGATCATAAACTGAAACATATAAAAATACTTTCCTTTGTTATTCTTTAATGATTAGGTTCGTGATGCAGCAATAAATAGCCTTGTAGAAATCTACAGACATGTAGGTGAACGTGTAAGAGCTGATCTCAGCAAAAAGGGATTACCACAGTCTCGGTGAGTGAAAAGCTTCTCTTTCTGAGCTTTTGTTCATTTGTTAGCTTTTGAAGTCCAATTATGTTTTTTAAAAAAAGATCAGATTATTGTAATCTGATTATTACTCTCAGTTACGATACTATGTTGAAAATAATGAGATTAAAACGCAACATATCCTGAAGTAGTGGCATTTTATTTGTGTATGTTCCTGGAAAATGATGTATAGGTAGTCTTCAGTGTACAATTGAATCCACAATTTTGGTCCTAAGTTGTGATGATTTTAAGGGAGGTCACCACTCGACTAGACTCAATTTTATAAACTTATTGTGGCAGTCTTTAAGCAAAAATAACAGTCATAAAGTGAAACCATTGTTCACTGTAGGATATTTTTTGCTGGAAATCAAAAGTAAATACCAATTTCCACAAAAATGTCATAAATTGCTGCTGTGAATGTGAGCTCAAAATGTGGTCATGTGACAACAGAGAGGGGTTTCCAGATATTGGAGTTTTGTGTCCTAAATAGCTTTTGGGGGGTTTCATTGTCCATCGCTAAACAATCATCCATAAGTTGAGGACTAGCTGTATCTTTTGTTTCAGTAAATTAAACTAAGATTAAAGAATGGACTAAATTTTCTGTTAGGGTTAGGAATACAGTTCAATTTATGTACAAGTTTGAAATTCCATATTCTTTAAAAAATGTAGTCTCTTTTTTTGTTTTCATTTAACATTTACATTTAATTAAAAGAAGAAAAAAAGGACTTAAAATTAGAGGTACAAATGTACCTTATTTGGATGTCATTTAAGTACTGCCAAATTCATTATTTTTCATTTTTTTCAAACCAGGCTGAACATCATTTTTACAAAATTTGATGAAGTCCAGAAATCAGGCACCATGATTCAGGGAGCTGGTGGTAAGTAGTGTTTTCTTTAAATAAGATTAAATCAATGATTTAGTGTCTTTAAAATTGTTTAAAATTTTCTTTTATTGCTTAATCCATGAACATCATGCTTTTTTTACATTGGCATATTACTTTTGGAGGGGACATTTCATTATTTATTTATATATATACATTTTTATTAATATATGGTGATTTGTAAATAAATCTGGCTGAAATCCAATGAACTAGTCCATATGCAATATTAGAATATTTCCAGAATTATACAAGTATGTTTTATGCTCATGTGATTTCTGCTACCTCTGCATGCTAAATTATTTAATAGTTTGAGGGGGACTCAATTTTAATGTAAACAAAATACTTCACTACCTTATTTAAAGTCTGTAAAGTGTTGGTAAAAATAATGAGCTATGACAGTTAGAAGATTATCTAGATCAACCTCCCCAGCATGTTATCGTTCAGATGTTTTGGATTGTAATTCCTATGTATCCTATCCAACTTCTGGAGAATACCAGATTGGGGGAATTGTTCTTGTGTAGCTAGATAGTGACTAAAATGGAATATTTTAAGGGTCAAACTTTCATTGTCAGAGCAGCAGTTCTGCTTGAATCCTGTTTTGAAAAATGACATACTATGAATATGCTGGACATGACTTTCTAAACTTCAGTGTGTTGCTTAACATTAAATAACAAATATTAAGATGCTTTTGTTTGACAAAGGGATATGTTTGCCATTGAACAGAGATGTTGGATTTTGAGGATTAGTTTAGAATTTAACAGGCATTCATTGCAACTGTAAATGTATTCCAGAATACAGTGCTAGATATAAGCGATTCATGCTGGATTTGATGTCATGTGCAATCAATAAATAAGTGTTTAACTTGAAATGACTTATTCATTGGAGAAATAGGTCAGATACACTTATCTACTCTGGAAATGTATAAGTTCATCTGGGATCTGTGAGATAACAGTGAGGATCATCTTACGAAGAAATTGTTGGTTGAGAAATAATAGTTTTTGTGGAAGCAAAGGCACAGTGGAAATTATATCATCACTTCAGGAAATAGATACCGTATTTTCGGAATATAAGATGCACCTTTTTCCCTCAAAAAAGAGGGTGAAAATGTGGGTGCATTTTATACTCTGAATACAGCATTTTTGGCCTCCCGAAACCCCGTCCCTTTGCAAAAATGGCCATGCATAGCCTTTAGGAGGCTTCCAGAGTGCTCCTGGGGGCTGGGGAGGGCAATAATGAGCAAATAACGGTCCAAGGGGACTTTCAAAGTGCTAGTCAGAATTTGGGCCTTCTCATTCTTTTAAAGGCTGAAATGCCTAATAGAACAGCTAGATCCAAGGAACAGCATTTTAAAGAAAATAGCTTCAGTGACTGCCTGCTCTCTAGGTTATTTGAATGGGAGCTTTGATGCATTAGTGTTTTAAATGTAGCTTTTAGTGCATTTCTTTAGACTTTGTTGAATCCCACCTGGATTTTCTCTGGCTAAATCATGCTATAAGTCTTAAAACAGGAGTAGGGAAAACATCCTTCAGTACAGCATTGCCCATTGCCCATAGCTAGGATGGCTAACAACAATCATCTTCATTTCATTAAAGGAAAGAGCTTTCATTTGCCTTTAAAATCATGCTGCTAAAATCTTTGTTCTCATTTAGGGATTTTAAATTTTGACTGTTGAATCCCCCCCCCCCCCTCCAATGGGTTATATAGTATTGAAAAAGTTTCTGATAAATAGCATTTGAAAGTGGAAAAGCTTGATCTTTGTTCCTCTTTGGAATTCTCATATTTGTTTCATGTAAATGACATTATTGACCTTCATATATTAAAGATGATACTTTAAATCATTGTTTGCTCTTTGATTAGATGAACTGACCAGTTTTTAAGTATGAGATTTCTTTTCTTCTTTATTGTAGGGGATGGTAAATAGAAAATAAGATACCAGCTTTATGATTGTTATGAAGAATGGCTTTACTTTTTTTATAGCAGTAGAAATAAAATGCCAGTTGTTAGATACAAATGGTGATGTGAACCAGGCTTTACTTTATGTAACAGGAAGAAGGATTTCATCTTGCTGATATGCCATAGTTGCTAGGTTACAGGAAGGTTTTTCAGTTTTTTATAGCAGAAAATGGTGCTAAGCTGCAAGCTGGATTTCTCACTGATTCTTAATATTCTGTCTATGCACATATGTGTTTATGTGACTGTGTGAGAGAGAGAGATCTGCAAATTGTTGGATTCGGGGTCTCAGCTAATTATTTTTCTGTTAACAGCCTTTTTTGTAGTTTCAGTAGAAATCTATTTCTGGATGTGAAATGAGGTGATGGAAACTTTTGCATGTTATCCTTTAGAACCAATTCTTTTCTAAAAAATAATTTCAGCTAGTGTTGATTCTTTTCTAATAAAAGTGAAGGTATATTAATTGTCTAAAACAAGATTTTAGAATTAATGTAGAGATGAATTCCTGGTTCTATGGCTCCACCTTTAAAGCTTTACTTTCCAAGGAAGCTCCCCCCCCCCTGCTTTTTGAGGATTGAGAAATCTGCTATACTTCAGCCACTCAGATGAGACTCACTTTGCTCTCTGCTATTTACAGCAGTGTGCTACAGAATGTTGCAATCTGATAACTATGCCAAACAAGTGTTTATTTGTTCCATTTTCTAGTGTATCGGATGGTATTTAAGTCAAGATTTATTTTTCTGGTTTTGATTTTTAATACTCAAATGTGACCATTCTTTTATAGCATTTCTTTCAGGGGTTAGTATAAGAAAAGCTATATCAATAGGCATGCAAATTAACAAGAACGCATTGTGGTCATTCCTGTTCATGCTTCCCAAATCTGGAAACAGTAGTTCATATTTTCTCTAATATCAATAAATTGTACTTTTTAAAACTGCAATTCCACATATGGAGTAGTATGAAGTATGAAATACTTTTCTCAAATCAGCCTTGAAAGGACTACTATATTCCGGATCATTCCAACTTCATAGCCTGGATTGTAAAACTGAAAATGAGTATTTGGATGAAGTGTTGTGTCCATATAGCATTCCTTAGTGTGTGTGATTTTTTTAACTACTTGGGAAAAATCAGTTTTCCTCTGTATATGAATATTCCTCTGTATATGGTTTATTATGACTTGGCTAACCAGTCAGCAGAAGCATTATAGCTAACAGGAGCAAAACAGTTTAGTTTACTGAATTTTTTAACTCACGAGTGATCATCTCAATCAGGTCTTTATCTCTGTATTGAGCTATTTAGATAAACATGGAAATATCTGTGTGGCTGGTCCATCAAAGATTATATTTTGAGGCAGCTGTGCAGATTGACCATAGCTCATTTTTGAAAAGAACAAGCAGAATTTGTGCTTTTTAAGATGTGTGTGAAAAGCCTCCCTATAATAGCCTGTCAGACAATTGTGATGCCTGGCTGTAACCCCAGATGCTGGTCTATCTGTTCAGCCCAATAAAGGTGTAATTGCGTTGGCATTGTATCATAATTACTTTGATTAATGTATTGTGCTTATGTTTTACAAGTTTTTAAAATGTACTTTTGTGATTTATTGTGAGCCATACACAGGTACGTATTTAAGAAGAGGAGGGATGATAAACAAATAAAAGTATAAATAAATACGACAGTTATAGCTAGTTTCTTCACCATGGCAACTCTTGGCAACTAATATGAAAAAGAAATTAGATTATACAAGTCTGTCAGATATCCGAGAAGATGATTCCCACCAGGTTTTTTTTTTTAAACACCAAAACAAAAGCAGGGTTTCCAAATAGATGCTTTCGCATTAGACTACTATCATCTCCATCCAGAATGAATTAGATAATAACAGTTAATAATATTATAAGGAATCTTAAGGCAAAAATTATTGGGATTTGGCATTATTAAACTGAGGGAGTTTATGCACTTTATTTGGATCTTGTCAAAAATCAATAGAGTGCTTACTTCAAGTTCTGAGAGATGAACAGTGCAAGGGGCATAAAAGTCGATAGAAACATTCCTATTTTGAGAGAAAAACAATTGATACTGACAAAAACACAAGTTACTGAATTCGTTGTGAACGATACATTTCAATCCAAAAATTACCAAAGTCATCCCATTCTACTTAAAGGAAAACAGAAATGGGACACAAAAAGATACTGCTTCTGAATGATCGTGTCCGCTTGCATTAAGCAGGCTTTGCATTAAATACTCTGCTGAAGTACATGTACTAATTCAAAATGGAGATCCTTTAGTTTGGTAAAGGCAGCTTTTTGGATAAAGGTTTTCAAATCAGAGTTTGTGTAGAAATGCTATATTTCTACCGCCTTCTTTCTTATACCAGAGAGGGGGATGATTGTGCAGTACAGAGCAAGTCTTTCTTCTTTATCGGCATAAGCAGCTTTCATTTTGGAACTGTGTAGCACTAGCTTCTTGCAGTAGGACTTCAGGGGAGGAGGGTGAACTGGTTTTTAAGTTGATGAGAGACTGCACACAGGCGTGTGTTGTGCAGTCACTTTCAGATTAGGGAGCATCACTGGACTGCCGCAGATCATGACTGCCAGCAATGGTAGGGGTTTTGCTTAATAAATTGTACAAAATGCATGTTATTTGACAGATGACTGTATCTGTAATCTGAGCATGAGCAAACAATGTTTTTCTCTTGATATTTTAACAATTTCATTAGTACCATTAATATGAAGGAGAGAAGTTTAGGCAAGCAGTAGCTTTGAAGCAGATACAGAAAGGATATTAAAATATGAATAGCAATGCTATTCATAGTATTAATCTAATAGAGAGAAACTGTTCTGAAATTTTAAAAAATCTGAAGGTTAGAAACTTGTAATTTAATAATTAAAAATTGAATTGAATAAGACTGTTGCTGGTGTATTTATCTGAATACTTAATATGAAATGTGTTTGAGAGAAGAGATCTTTAATGATGCTTTCCTAAGACACAATTCTAGCTGCATTTTTAGGGGTGCAGAATATATGGAAACTGTGACAGCAGCATGCAAAAAAAGGAAACATTGACTGTTCTGTGTATTTCAAGTCATGCTTTTTTTCTTTTTATTAAGAAAAACAGGAAGGTAAAGGAAACATGTAAAATGAAACTGCAGAGATATAAGATAATTAAGAATTTACTTACACATAGGAGGAGATTTATTGCCTAATCTTCCTGTTCTTTCTGGATATATATATATATTACATTTTATGGAATCTATTTATGATGCCCACCATTATCATAATAACACTACATCTCTGCTGACTGCAATGCCTACCTATTTGTCTTTAAGGATTGCTTGTTTGTTGAAATGGTTTCACTGTAGTCCTGTTCATGTTTGCCAATCATGATTCAGTTGTTTTTAACAGATGAAACAGAAGAGGGGATTGTATGCGCTTTGGTTAATAAATGCATCACTGTCTATCAGTTACTTTCCTTTGAATTCTCTTACAGAAACCTTCTCTTGCATATGATAAGATGTAAATTTCAACTTTCAATTTAATTTCAGTTCTTGATAATTGATAATCATTGCAATCAACTTGTACTATTTACAATTTAGTGCAATAATGTTTTATTGGTTTAATGATGGCAGCTGTATGCATTTAAATAATCATCTTGGACTTGTCAGATTATAAATACTAAGTATAATTAACAATGAAAATACTTGATATATTACTCCCACAGTGATTTTATCAAGTTCCTTGTACTTACAGGTGCTAATTATTATTATCAGGGCTTTTGGCAGCTTCCTGATCTGAATTTTTTTTTAAGGGCAATGCTCACGCAAGATTTATTGAGCTGAAAGGAGTAAAGGTACCAGAACTTCAGCAAAGAAATTAATTTTTCCTGTTGGAGCCAATATATTTTTCATTTGGGCAGAAACCTCTTCTTTCTCACAGTATTACAATTAATGAGGAGATTTTTCTTAGTTGGTAATGGCAAATCTGACTATTTATATAATAGTTGTTTGAATCTTTATCACTGAGAACTAACTCTTAAGATGATCTTAGGTACAGTTTCATATTTAAGCTGAACAGTGCTTGAGTTTCAAAGGCAAAAAAAGTACTTAAGACAGAGCATGTGGTATACAAATGTAGCACCATTCTGCAGTACCTCAACCAAATAACTTAAAATGCTACACATCCACAATATTAGATACTAACTAGAACAGGGCTTCTGTTATAGGTTCATTTATAGGATCATGTGATCACCTTTTTGCAACCTTCTGACAAGCAAAATCAATGGGGAAACTAGATTCACTTAACAACTGTGTTACTAACTGAACAACTGCAGTGATTCACTTAACTAGTGTGGCAGGAAAGGTCATAAAATAAGGCAAAACTTATTGTCTTACTTAGCAGCAGAAATGTTGGGGCTCAATTGTGGTCGTAAGTCAAAGATTACTTGTACACAGTTCAACATCGACTAATTTCTTCCACTTATTCCAAATGCTTTAATTAAAATTTTACAAAACACATAAAAGATGACTTTAAGCTAATAAAAAGTGAAAGGGAGGGAGGAAGACTACTTTGTGGTAGTGTCTACCAGTGTCTTTCTGCAGGAAATTAAGAGGACAATGGAGGAATAATAACACTAGTTTTGCTGTCTAGAGACATATAGAATGATGTAGGTGAGCATTCAAGCAATAAGCATGGGTAGGGTACCCCCCTCAGTGATCAAGATTATATGTATGGAAAGCTCTTTGGACTTAGGTGTGTCCCAGTTGTGCTTCCGCTTTTTTAAGTCCTGCACTAGGACATTCCAGATACAGATAGGTGGCAGCCTTAAGTTTATTTGTGCTTAAGGTCCTTCATTTTCATGGAAGGGTTGGAAAGTAGGTCTCTTTATTAGAGTGGCTTGAAGCTAACAGTTATATTTGTTTTTCCATAGATAGGGGAATAGTAAGTGGGAAGAAAAGTGAAAAATATTGTTATACCTCACTACTTGATTTAATCAATATTTGCCTGCAGGAATTTTCAGTGACATTTCACTTACATACGCACACCAATTCATGCCCACAATGAAAATGGCTTAATAACATTTTAGGAATGTACATTTGTGCTGAAACAATTCTAAGTTAAAATGGGATTTAAGACTTCCTGGGTTTCTTGCGTTTCAGAACATGAGGCTTCCTTTCATCTTTATGTGATGCTCCTCTTCTGTATAGAGTTTTTATCTTAACATTTTCTAATTAGTGTACATTTTGCTGAATATTGCAGTTTAGCTATAGTAGATATCCTGCTCTGTCAATTAAGGAAAGATCAATTTATTGTTCTTCTCACTATTTGTGGATTTATACATTCCTAATATTTTGAATAAAACTATATATCTTTGGGTTTCCTATGTCCATTATAGTATATCTACAGAATAAAACTGTTTTTACAGTATTTGGTGTTTCTTTACTCTGTGGCTCTATATTGAGATTTGGAGCAGATCTCCATTCTGTAATAAATAGTAGAGTACTGTTTTGTGTTTTTAAGAGTTACACAACAAGTGCTTTCTACGCCTGGCATGTTTGGCTACTGAAAGAATTAATTATAGCTGTCTATATCCTTATACATATTCATTTGTTGCATTGTGCCATGTGAATCTGTACCTTCTTTACTGGTCTAAAGATAGATGTGAATAATAGGGCTTGCAAAACTTTGAAATAATGCTTCAGTTCACTGATGCTTCTAAGAAAGAACTCCATTACATTTGATTTGCAAAGTAACAGTAGTCTTTTTGCTTTTTAGTTCAAAGCAGAGCAACCACATTGCTTCACTTTGCTCTGGTTCAGTGTTCTTCTCAAGGTTGTCTTGGCACTACAAGAAAAGACTGAGAGGAATCCCAGTTTTGGGGGGGAAACTTGAGTATCCCAAAGGCATGTTGGAGGTATTTAACTTGAAAGTTTATTGGGGAGTCCCCTTCACTCACTAAGTTCTGTTAAAAGCAGGGTGGATAAAAATCTATGATTAAAAAAGAATAAAGAAAGATTAAAAAAAATTAAATTGGATTTATTTTTATTTTTACCAAATTTATTTTAATAAAATGCTTTTGGAGTAAAAATCTGTCTAAAGATAGTTTTCTATTTAAGATACATTAATAACTTAGTTTATTCAGCATGAAATGGAGCTTAGTTATGTAGCATAAGGCTGTATGTTCTACAATATTAGGACTGTTGGTGAGTCAACAGCAGGTCAGAAGGAGCTGCTGCAGGATAGAGATGAAAGTTACTCTTTAAAAATTATAATTTAAATCAATTTAAATCAAGCCTTCTTACTAGTGATTTAAAATGATTTAAATCAAGATTTAAATGGACTTGATTTAAATCAAATCCACCCTGGTTAAAAGGCTTTCTTTTACTTGAAGTGAAAGTATTAATTAGGTGCTTACGGTAATTCCAATATTTTCAATACAGTTGAGAGAGAGAAGATGTAAATTCCCATTCTGCCAGAGGAAGCTGGGTATCTGGAAAGCTGTCTGTCAGGGTAATAGCTTTTACTGTGCATGCAAAGGGCAAACCCTGTCAGATATGCTCTGAGCTTTCCTTCCCATCTGTCATAGTTTGATCATAGGTTCTTTGACAGCAGAATGTGTCTCTGCTTTTGAAGTTGCTTCCCAGAGATAGATACGCCCTAGGGTTTTTTGTTTGTTTATTTGTTTATTTTACTGTCTACCAATCTATTTACAGAAATTAGGGGAACAACTAATAATGTCCAAACTTTTCAGTTTCACACTTTCTCTCCCTTCTCTCTCCCAGGGCTCTTCACCCGTTGCTTAGCTACCAACTCCCTCTTTCAACCTTCCTTCCCCCATCAGTGATTTTACAGGGAGAGGGAGAAAAAGAGAGGAAGATAATTGGCTGAGTTTGCTTAACATGTTTGGCTGTCCATGCATTTTCAGATCTACATCAGCCATCCCTCTGTGCTGTATGATGCAACTCCCTCTGGGTCCTTTGCCCTACCCTTTTTGCACTGCAAACTCTGCAGCCTTTCATATGTCCCTGTGACATCACAACACAGGTATAAAAGGAGCAAGGCTATTACACAATATTGTTGTTGTAGTTTGCTTTCCTTTACTCATTTTGTGCATGCAAATGATAGCGTTTATACAGTATTTTTTAAACATGCTATAAGCTGCAGGGAATAAGGTTTAAAAAATTTCCATGAACAGCATTAGCTTCTCTTTAGATGTAGATCTTAGTGTTTTATCAGTATCATGCTCAGTCTTAGCAGTAAATTGTAAGTCTACAGATCCTTATCCTTAATTCTGCTCATTGCTAGATTTGGAGGAGTACTTCCAAATACCACTCAACTATGTTTAAAGCCTCAAACTCAGAAGTTAATTGCCCAGTATGGAGCAAAGACATCCGTAAGTTGTATTTTTTGTATAGTTATATATATGTATAAGGTTGTTTCCTTTCACCCTTCCGAATTAGCAGATATTTGGCAAGCTGAGATATGTTTATATAATGCAGGAGTGTTGTGGCCCCAGCAGAGCTGGCAGCAGATTCGGACAGTGAGGAGGTTGGAGAGGAACATGGGCCAGTCCTGGAGTCAGAGGAGGCTCTGATAAGGGCTCTTTGTTGGAGGCAGAGAGGGGGCCAGGGGCATATGCAAGTTATCAGCTGCCTTCGGAGTCAGACATCAGTGAGGCAGACGAACAGCTGGAGCCTGTTCCCAGTGTGCGCATGTACAGAGTTGACAGACAAAGGGAACAGCTAAAGAACAGTGGTAGATGGTGAATGGCCCCTCACAGAGGAAATAAAAGTGGATCGAAAGGGGAATAGGACACAATTAGTTCGCTTAATTGGTTCAAGACTTCTTGCCAAGTTTGAAGATATTGGCCTGGCAGCTCTCCAAGCCAGATAATGTCTGTGAGTGTAAATCCTCCCTTGAAAGACTTCGTTGGATGTGAATAATTCACAGTAAATTAATAAAAGGGGTTTTTGTTGGGACGAGGAATTTGCTTCATGCTCTTGGAAAGAACAAAGGATGTCAAACTCAAGGTCCAGGGGCTGGATGTTTAGATGTAGGCTGCGGGGCCACCCTGGAAACAGTGAAGGACTGGCTCACGGTGTCTCTGTCACCGAAAATGGAACTCGTGAGGGCTGCCCGTGCCCCCCTCCCCTCCTCCACTTTTGCTGGCAGAGGGTTGCAGCTGAAAATGGAACTTGGGAGCCCATTTTCGCTGGCAGAGTGCCCCCAACACAAGTGACATTGAGCTGGCCATACCTACCCTGGCCACGCCCATCCCAGCCCCCTGAGGTCAAACACAACCCTGATGCGGCCCTCAATGAAATCAAGTTTGACATCCCTGATGTAATGCTATCTATAACCTGAAAATTGCTTATTCCCAGGTACCAACCTTAATGGTGCCCATCTCCAGAATGCTAACCTTCTGGATGTATCAGTGATGAATTTGATGCAATGTAGCATATGACTGCAGTTTTTGTTGTTATGTTACTAACAGAGAAATACTTTTACAGATTCTTAGGCAACCTATAATTTTGCAATAAATTGTGTTGGTCTTCATCTAAAATAAAGTTCATTTCCATATATGTTTTTAAGTGTAGAAAACAACTATTGAGAGGATTTTAACTTTGCCAAGTGTTTATTTAACATTTTCCAGAAGCTGTAGAGTTCTTCCTCATGCTAGTATGATTTAAACGGTAGAGCACAGGTAGTTCTTAACTTATGACTGGTTGTATAATAACCATTTGACCCACTTGATAAGGTTGCTTTATGGCCATTAAAAACTTCCACCTATTGTAAAACACTATGCCACGTCCCTCTCCCTCCCTAAAATCACACAATCACAGATTACTTGCAACCACTTACACGTGATCACCATTTGCAATCTTCTCCACCAGCTTCCCCAGAAAGTCAGTGGGCAAGCCATCAGGAAAAGTTGCAAGCTGCTGCTGCCTGCTGTGGGGATTCCCTCTTATCTTTGAGGGCTGGCTAAAGAAACTGCTTACCTGGCCAAAGGAGTTCATCAACTCATTTGGCAAGGTAGAGAAATGGAACTCAGATCCCAAAGATCCATCCTCCATTCCTGTAGCCTGTTGGAACAGTATTCTTCCACAAATAAGAGGGGAGCTGAACTTGACAGGCAGATCTTTCTGCTTTGTCCATTTAATGAGCCCAGATTCCACTTAACAACCCTAACATGGAGTGCCAGGATTACAGTGGTTGAGCAAAGCAGTCACCTGGGCAATTTGCTTAAGGACTGCTTCACTCAGTGACTGAGATTCCTGTCCTAATTGTGGTTGTAAATTGAAAACTACCTGTAGTTGGCTGCTGCTTGTGGAAATTGATTGCCCCTCCCCACCATCTCTCTGCTCACTCAAGCCTCTCCACTCATGCATATCCATTAACCATTCTCTTTCTTTGTATCTTAGTCTCTTTTACCTCAGGAGCATAATCATTGATTAGCATCACTTGGAGTGGTGTGGTTGAAAGCCTTTCTTCTCCTCTTCCCACCCTGTAAACCAAGTAGATGTTTCTTTGCTGTTTAGCCGTAGTAGAGAAACAGCAATGTTGCTCATCGGTGTCAGGAACAGTAAGTGAAGTGATCTTTGCCATCTTCCCTCATAACTCTGCCCAAGATTGTACTTGTTTTCTCAGTGTATGAGGAAACCCCAAATTACTGGCCGCTCATATGTGGTTAAAACCTGGCTCCTTCTATTCTATTCTGTTTGCTTTAATTGTGTCTCAGAAAAAATGATTAAAATTGATAATATGGAAATAAAAATTTAAATCAGATCAATTGACATTCTAATAACACAATTCATAGAAAGTTGAATTATTATAAAAAATATTTTTCAGAGAAGAAGAAAGTAACTAAAGAAACTATAGTCAAGTTCCATCCTAGGATTTTTTTTTTGTTCTCAGTTTCTTTGTGTGCATTTGTTTTTCTTTATTGTACTTGTTTACTTGCCTTTAATCCAGTAAATAACTCATCATTTTTGCAGAGGTGTCAAGCTACATTAAAAACAGATGTAGCTCTGCCTTCTTTAAAGGGGGATTTGTCATGAATCTTAATCATGGCCTGTCCAATTATTCAATAGTATTCCCAGTCTTGGCCTCTGATAAATGAAAACGGAAGTGCTAATCTCCACTTTCTTATTCTCTTGCTTGATACTAATGTCTTTTTAAAAGATGAGTGGGGGAAAATATTCCCAGGAGCCCTCTCTGTTCCATCTCTCCTAGCAACATGTCTGGAGGTTTTGCTTCTTTTTCTTTTCCTATAATTGTTTTTTTTAATGGTCTGCATGAGGTAGAATTTACTATCACTCACTGCTTGGATGCTTGCTAAATCTCAGCCTTGTTCTGTGTTGTTAACTTACACTTTGGTATGCTTCTTGACTATTCTTTGTCTGCTTCCTTGAATCTCTGGTTTTACTATCGTGGTTTTAAACCCAGATTGAATTTGGGCTAATCTAGCTGTTTCCTCTTCACCATGTCCTTTGAGTTCCCAAATTTGGCACTGCAGACTTGGTTGAAATACTTTGAGACAGGACATTTTTGCTTCTGACAGATAACTTGTCCACTACTGAGTAGCAGTGGATGCACAATTTTAAGGTACAAATGATATTGAAAAGTGGGCAAAACAAAGTACTATCTCAACACTATACAATTTCATTTGGCTAAATGCCAAAAAACAGCTGGAGAAAAAATAATAATAAAACAAAATTAGGAATCAATGAGTAATACACATATTGCTTTGAAATATAACCTTTAAACCAGCGATCCCCAACCTTTCTGGCTCTGCGGATCAGCGGTGTCGGGAGGGGATGGTTTTGCGCATGCGCTGCCTGCACAAATACAGCTTTGCGCGCTCACCTGCTCTCCCACTGCTTGTGTGGCCCAGTTGCCGATGGGTTGTAGCCTGACACTTGACCACGGTCTGGGGTTTGGGGATCCCTGCTTTAAACAATAATGAAAGGCAAAAAAAAATGGTTCTAAAGAATATGCTGTTGTTTGTTCTTGCAAGAGGCAAGTATTATCGAATTCTATTTATAGTATTTAGCTAGTATCAGTGTTTGCTTTATAGCTTCTCTTTCTCTCTTCCTCTCCACTGGAAGTGTTGGTTTTCTTGTGGACAGCTGAAGATTGCATTAGTCTTTGTACCACTTGATTCCTCTTGGTTCTCTTCATTTAGCACAAAGTCACTCTTGCCAACTGAATGGAAACAAATAGGCTATATATTGCCCATAAACAGGTATATTTACTTTTAGCTAAGAATCTGTATTTGGCTTATTTTCCTGAGTTTATGTTAGAATTTATACTTTTTTCTGCCACCTGTGCTTATACCTTTGAATATGGGTCTCCATGTATACAGTACATGCTGCACAATTCACACACACATTTTGGATTATGTTCCTGAATATAGATTTATAGTTTTGAAATCATCAGTTTTCTTTGGTAAGTTCTGTAAGATCCTGAGCCTGGTTGTAACCAGCAGTTTGAGGAACAGCAGCACTACCTTGTGTTCTGACTGGAGCATTGCACTTTAATTTAGACCCCTCTCTCCACAAGCACCAAATTTGTCCAGTCTTTGTGAAAATAAGTATAATCTTTATTGTCATTGTACTTAAATACAACAAAATTGGTTTTAACCTCACTGGTGCAAAATTATAGCAGAAATAAGAAAAAGAAAGAAAACTAGCGTGTGCATGGAGTGATTGTGGTTGTATTTAAAATTCTGACAGCCCAAGGATCTTTAAACCTATTTGTTCAGCTGGCTATACTTTGATGTCTTCTGCTTGATGGTAGAAGTGCAAAGAGACACTGACCAGGATGTGAATCATCTCTGAGTATCTTTCTTACTCTGCTAAAACAGCGAGATCTGGCGATGTCATCCAGTGGTGTCAGAGGGCAACCAATGGTTTCTTGTGCCGAATTGATCACTCTCTGTAGTGCCTTCCTGTCCGCAGCTGTTAAACCAGCATACTATACTGTAACGCAATATGTGAGGACACTTTCTATGGTGGACTGATAGAAAGAGGTCATCAGCCGTTGTTCCACCTGATTTTTTTGCAGGACTCTAAGGAAATGAAGTCTCTGTTGGGCCTTTCCAATCACCAGAGACGTGTTGTTTTTCCAGGTGAGATCTTGACTAATAAGCACTCCCAAGAATTTAAAAGAGCAAACCCTCTCCACACAGCCTCCCTCGATATACAATGGGGCAGGCTCCTCTCTGTGCTTCCGGAAATCTAGCACCATGTCCTTTGTCTTACTAGTATTTAGTTGTAAGTTGTTTCTTGAGCACCATGTGGATACCTTCTGGACTTCTTCCCTGTATGCTGATTCGTCCCCTCCAGTTATGAGACCCAGCACTGTTGTGTTGTCTGCAAACTTTATTATGATATTGGATGGATCAGAGGATATGCAGTCATATGTATACAGCGAGTACAGGTATGGGCTGAGCACACAGCCCTGAGGGGAGCCTGTGCTGAGCTTCAGCGTGGAAGTTGTAAAGGACCCAACCCTTACTGTTTGTGGACAATCCGTCAGGAAGTCTATGATCCATTCACAAGTGAGAGGAGGGAAATTCAGGTTAGTCAACTGTTCAATGAGAATGCCTGGTAAGATGGTGTTAAAGGCCGAGCTATAGTCTATAAAAAGCATTCTGACATAATTCCCAGATTTCTCAAGGTGGCTCAGTGCAATATGTAGAGCAGTGGTGATGGCGTCCCCTGTCGACCTGTTGCTTCTATACGCAAACTGGTGTTGATCAAAATTTGGTGGAAGACAAGACCTGAGGTGTTGTAGGACCAGTCTCTCAAAGCACTTCATCACTATAGACGTCAGTGCAATGGGTCTATAGTCATTCGGTCTATGTTGCCAAAAATGGAAATTGCCAATCATCCAGGTCATTGTTGTCCCAAAGGTGCTTTTTCAAGAGGCAACTGGACTTCCTTTTTTTCCCTTTGAAGTTGCAAATGAACAGCTCTCTGCAAGGAATATAAACCCTTCCATTCCCCACCATCCAATCAGAGCTGAAGGAGCTTCTTGGATGAGAAGCAAAATGTCACCAAAGGAAAACAAGGAAGTCCAGTTGTCTCTTGGGGAAAAAAAACCTTTGGGACAAGGAAGAAAGAAGGATTGAATCCTCAAGTTACACCCCTCAATATTATAGAAAGTAGTGTTATAGATTCTTTTTTACTTCTTCAGTACAGGTTGTGGACATCCCATCTCTCTTAGAGATTAAAGTTAGGGGAAGGACTTCAAGTAAAGTACCCTTTGTAAGTTAGGTGGTAGAAACTACCAGGCAAGTGACACCCGCTGGTATTCGGAATAACAAGGTTTGACACAAACTTTTGACCCCATTTGCCCATTAGCTCATTTATGCTGCTATAATAGCTTTTTGGTGTATTAAGAACTGAAGACGTATATTTGGTTTTCCTTACAATTTCTTGCCCTTAGGTTCCCTTGAGTCTCATACACACGGGGAGAACATAAACACAGCACATGGGGCGACATTCCCTTAGCAACATGAGTGAAAGCATCTACTCTTGCAGTTGGGACTCAGGCAACTTCACCTCTGTGAGATTCGGTTTATCCCTATGTAGCCCTTAGTTTTTCTTGAATTTAATGTGATAAATGCTGTGGATAAATGCGCTCTCTCAAATCTAGTTATACATACAGTTGTTTCACAGATTAACACAGTTCGTTTTTAAGCTCTAGTATTGAAACCTAAACAAACATTTCGTTGCTTTTGTCCCCATGACAATTGTTTTCTATCTCTGTTACTAAAAGTAAAGTATAGAGAAGCACTGAAAGAAGGAATTGATGCTCTGCTTCTGTTTGCTTTAAAAGAAGCAAGAGGTTTAAGAAGAAATGATGGGCAGATGCACAAAAACGGGGGAAATATGAAACTAAATATCCTTTTCTCCTCCCCTTCCCTTTATGTGTGTGTGTGTGTGTGTGTGTGTGTGTGTGTATATGTATATAGTGTGTCTTAGTCACTGAGCCACCGCATCCCCTGAGTCACAGCAGTCAGAAAGTTCAGCGGTTCGAATCCCTAGTGCCACATAATGGAGTGAGCTCCTGTTACTTGTCCCAGCTTCTGCCAACCTAGCAGTTCAAAAGCATGTAAAAATGCAAGTAGAAAAATAGGGACCCCTTTGGTGGAAAGGTAACAGCGCTCTGTGCGTCTTCGGCGTTTAGTCATCTGGCCACATGACCATGGAGATGTTTCAGACAGTGCTGGCTCTTCGGCTTTGAAACGAAGATGAGCACTGCCCCCTAGAGTCGGGAACGTTTAACACATACTGTATGTGTGAGGGGAACCTTTACCATATTTATATGTGTGTGTGTGTGTGGTATATGGTAAATGGTGTGTGTATATATATATATATATATATATATATATATATATATATATATATATATATATATATATATATATATATATATATATATATATATATATATATATATATATATATATATATATATATATATATATATATATATATATATATATATATATATATATATATATATATTTGTGTTACAACCCCTGGTATGCCTAAATATGGGAGGAAGGTCACACTCCCTCTTTCTGTCCTTCGGCTTCATCACAGAAGACCATGCAGGCAGGTTTATTTATCAGTACAAATACAACATATATATATATATATATATATATATATATATATATATATATATATATATATATATATATATATATATATATATATATATACATACATATATATATATATACATATATACACACACACACACACACACACACACAGAGTACATATATTCATATACAGTATATATGCATACACAGTACTGTATATATGCATACAACTCTAGGCATCTTACAACATTTAAAACATCACATAAAAACTCATCACATAAAAACTCCACCCCATCCCACCCAAGCCAGCAACAACACAATCAAATCAACCGCTTGATTGGCTTCTTCTCCATTCATGCTCCCCAGGCCTGCTGACAAAACTGTTTTTGGTCTTTTGGAAAAGCAATACGGTGGGGGCCAACAGTATTTTGTGAATACTGAAATCTGGCAATAAGGCAAGAAGTAAATTGCCTTCAGCTGAAATAATGAAAGATTTAATTTACCACTTCATGATCTTTTTAGTTGTATGGGAACCTAGAAATCTTTAGAAGTGCTTGCCTTTAGACTAGAGATGTGTTCATTTTTATTGGCCTAGATTATATTAGTACAAGAGGGAAATGAACAGAGGGAAAACATGTAATTAATTCAGAGCACGAAAATGAATTCTGATGTCATGAACTCTTTATTAGAAATCCAGGCAGCATGACATTAGCCAGATTATAACTGTGGTGGCACAGTGGTTAGAATACAGTACTGCAGTCTACTCCTGCTGACTGCCAGCTGACTGCAATTTTGTCAGTTTGAATCTCACAAGGCTCAAGGTTGATTCAGCACCCCCTCCTTCCGAGGTCAGTAAAATGAAGACCCAAATTATCGGGGCAATATGTTGACTCTGTAAACTGCTTAGAGAGGACATCTCTGTCCTTTAGGCTACCCTGCACGCTGAAAGTCAGGTGAGGTTGGAGTGGACGGTGGGAGTAGGCAGTGTAATGTACGTGGTCAAAAGAGCAGAGATAAGGGGAGCGAGGCAGAGGAGTATAAGCAGGGGAGAACATGGCAGGACAGGAGTATGAAATTCTGGCCTAACGACTGCTACCGTAACTACCAGAACTGCCATTTTGAACCAGTACAGTCACTTGATGTTTTGCCTAATGTCTGCATAGTTTAGCATCAGAAATTCGGGTCCCAATTAGGATGGTTAAGCAAGGATATCTGTAACGTGGGAACATAGCCCATCTAGCTGCTTCTAAAAATGTACTCTGGAAAAGATGTTGATGATATAACAAGCTAAATAAATGAATTAAATGAAGAGCTACAAAAACACTTCAATCCCTTAAAAGCTCTCCTTGAAAGGAAAGGAGGAATGAAACACAATTGTGAGTTTAATCAAGAGCAACAGATTTAGGAACAGAATTGTGAATGCTGAAGGTGACAGCTTTGTTTGGTATTATAGAAGCATTTTTGCAACTTTTGTAGAGAATTTGTACAGCTGAGGGTGGGGCATTATTTTTGTCTCTTCCTCCCCATGCATTTTTCTGACTTCCTGGCATCACCTCTCGTTTCTTGTAATTTTATACCTGGTAGACTGATGTTAGGAAGTGAACTTTTAAAGCAACATCATGACAAATATACGCAAACGCATTTGTCATGGAGAAATGATGACAAGCTGTTAGGATGCTCCCTTTAGACTTCCCGGAGGGATGAACTTCAGCTCTTTTTTTCTTGCTGGTCAAAGCAGCTCCTGAAGAGATTCTCTTCCTTTAATAACCTTCCATTTTTGCCACTCAAAAGCTTGGGAAGGGTGCATCGGCTGCTGCAACTCTCCAAACACAAGCCTCTAAACAGTGCTCAAGCCTGGGTTGTCGAACGCTGGGTGTGAAGCTGCATGCTTAATGAACACAGGGGGCAAGGATTGATTATGCCTTGGACTTGGAAGCCGCAGCTGCCTGTGAAACAGTGCTACCTTTAAGCTCGCTATGGAAAATATGAAGGAATGTTGAAGAAGCTTATTTGCAAAAGGATATGCTCCTGTAAGCAATTCTCTCTCTCTCTCTCTCTCTCTCTCTCTCTCTCTCTCTCTCTCTCTGTGCATGTGTATGTGAAATTTTCTCCCTTCAGTGAGGAATAAAAAAAAAAGATGTATTTTTTTAAAAAAATGTTTAACTGTTAATAGGGACAGACAAAGGCCTCTTTAAACAAGGCATGTATCTATGTAAAGCTAGACGGTCATTCATAAATGAGCTTTGTAGAAGCGGAAGGAACAGCAGTGATGGATGGATAATGGCTAAATGTAGGGAATTGTGTACTGTCTGGTTTAAAGTCCATTAAAACCAGTGGAAGGCAAAGCAGGTTTGGATATAGCTTTATCAAATGTGTTGTTTGACTTGCAAACCGCATCCTTCTATGTGAACTATTATGTAGCACTCAGCTGTCATAAGGAGTGGATTTTATTCTTTATAGTATAGATCTGACTGTTAGATTCCCATTTCCTGAAGTCCACGTTCAGATTTTTAACCTGCTCTTTGTTTCTCTTTCTGCTCTGCACATGTGCTCTCAAAAACCTGATGTCTGGAAGTGAATAGCTTAGATTGTTAGTGAAAATTAAGTGTGGAAATGTAATGTTATTCAAACTGTTACTTAGATTGATTAAAAAAATAACAGATATTTAAATGTCTTTTTAAACTCTGTGTAATTCTGGGTGTTTATATCTCATCTTTAAAGAGCAATGAGTTTTCCTGGAGTATTGTTGCAAGGATTTTTTTTTTTTCTTTGAATCATTATGGAAAGCAAAATGTGCTTCTCAAAAGAAACTATTGAAAATTGTACTTTCTTTAGTTAACACTTCAATATAGGAAGCCACACCCCTGAGGAGTGTATGAGACAGAGAACAATCTTCCGTTCATCTGTTTATGTTATTTGTTTTACTTCTGATCTGCTCAGCAACAAGATTTTGAACTAATTAATTCAATTAATTAAAGCTTCAAATTAAAACTCTTTTTGCTTTGATAAAGACCTAGTTTGTACAGTATTTGAATGCTTCCTTTTGCGTGTAAAAATTTATCATGGTCCTAAGGATAAGAAGATACATCTTCTCCACAAGTGCCAATAACAAAATTAGACTAAGATGAGCAGATAGCTTTATTGAAGCTCTAGAGGTGTTAGTCTGCACCCTTTTATGAGTGCATGGTTCAGTGATTTCATTGCTGATGACTTGCATTGAAATACAGTATGAAGAGCATGGATCTTCTTATTACTAATAGTTCACAGAGGCACTTTAAAAAAATCAGAGGGTGTGGTATTAAATCTAGGCCTCTATCTCCCACATGTTTCACTTGTGTAAGAAGGGAGTTGTGTGTTGAATATGTTGTTGAGTAGAAACAGACTTAAACAAAGGCATTTGGTATTGTATCACTATCAGCAATAAATTTTAAAATTTGATGCATTTGTTAGATATCACACAGACATTAATTCCCAGTGGTCAGACTCCAAAGAACTGGGAAATTAGTTTTGTGAACCCTGTAGCCTTACGCTTTTGACACTGGGGAGTCTTCCAAACTAGGTTGTGATAAGATTATGAGCATTAGCCATCAGAATAAAAGTATTCCACAAAGGGCCCACACTTGAGTATAAACAACTACTTAACAGAGGAACATCCAGATAAGTACCACATTTTTCCGAGTATAAAACGCACCTTTCCCCCCGCCAAAAAAGAGGGTGATAATCTGGGTGCATCTTATGTACTAATACAGCATTTTTGGCCTCCCGAAACCCCGCCCCTTCGCAAAAATGGATGTGGATAGGCTTTGGGAGGCCTGCAAAGTGCTCCTGGGGGCTGGGAAGCGCAAAAAAGAGCGAAAAACAGGTAGTTCTTTGCACGTCCCATCTCCCCCCCCCCCGGCTCTTAGGAGCATTCTACAAGCCTCCCAAAACCTATGCATGCCCTGTGTTTTGTTTTGTTTTTTTGCAAAAAAAGGCCCATTTTCATGAAAAGGTGCCATTTTTTGTTCAGTTCCCCTAGCCCCCAGGAGCACTTTGCAGGCCTCTCAAACTCTGTGCATGCCCCGTTTTTCACAAAAAACAAGGCATGCAGAGGTTTTGGGAGGCCTGCAGTGTGCAAAAACTTTTAAAAAATTTACATCTTCAAAATCTTGGTGTGTCTTATAGTCTGAAAAATATGGTAATATTCAGTATTAGTATAAACCATTAATCAAATAGATGGGTTTTTTTAAAAAAAAATCAAAACACAGAAATACTAAAATGCTTAATAGAAATCCACAATTATTTTGTTTGAAAAAGGAAAATTACCAAACTAATTTGGAAATGTACATAAGGAGCAAAGGCATAAAGGTGGTTACACATTACATTTATAATAGACACATGGAGTTAAATCGGTTTTTACTTAGTTATCTTCTGAAGCCCCCTGTCTTCCAATGGACATTAAAAAGCAAAATAATGTATGGTTAGTTTTAAGTGACAGGGTACAGGCAGGCACATATCTCCATGTTCATATAACTGAATAACAAGTTGTGTCTTCCTGTAATATATGAATTTCTTTTGTTCACATTTGCAGAGCAAACATGCTTCAAAATGGGCATTATGAGAATTATAAGTAATTCTCTGAATTTTATGTTGTGCTTGCTTTGTAGATAAACATTTTGATGATGATGACTCGGTGGATGGGAACCGACCATCCTCAGCCAGTTCCTCAACCTCTTCAAAGGCTCCCTCATTATCTCGAAAATGTGGGACGGGCACTGCTCGAAGGGTAGGAGCAGTAGCTTTAGTCGCAAAAACTCCAGGTAGGCCAAGCTCTTGTAAACACCTAAACATTACTTCCTTCAATCTTTTTATTTTTTTCGTCCTTCCATTTTTTTAATGCATGATTCGAACAGTAGAACATAACAACTCCCTTGGTGCACTTATTTTGAGACAGTTGCTAAGCATCTAAATTTTGATCACATGATCATGGGGATGCGGCAATGGTTGTGTGAAAAATGGTCATAAGTCACTTTTTTCAGTGCTGTTGTATCTTTGAACAGTCACTAAACGAAGTGTTGTAAGTCGAGGACTAGTGGTACTTTACAGTAGTACTTTCAGAAAGCTTTCAAAAATAGGGAGTCCAATCTAACTAACGTAAACTGCCTGATTCATTCTTATAGCCCAATCAAATATATCACATTTACATTAATTATACATGAATGTATATACAATGTCTACACATATACATCAATACATTAATACACATACTTTACTTATAATTAAATAATTTGTAGAAATATATTAACTTTTCTAAACTTCGCCATTTTAGAAAAAACAAATTTCATCACTTTCAGACAATATTCTCTTTTCGTGATTGTTTCAATCTTTTCGTTAAGAAAGTCTTTTCCTGAAGACATTGCATGCTTCACCATTTCTTTTCTTTACTCTTACTACAATAAGACCTATTTTACATATAGTTTATATAAATTTATTTTATCGCTGTTATTATTGCCTCCCTCTTGCATTTTCTAGCAACTAAAGAAGGAGCTGGTGCCATTGATGAGGAGGATTTCATTAAAGCTTTTGAAGATGTCCCAACCGTTCAGGTAAATGGTTCATAGTGTGGTTAGAAATAAAACACTAGAACATCAGGGTGGAGGTAGAATGCATTTTTTAGAAAGATACTATTTGGAACTTTTGCTTGCATCACGAAGAAGGACAAAGACAAGATACTAAAGTTGATTGGATTGGCAAATCATTTCTTTTTCAATATTGCCAGTGGGACAGCAGAATAGTTTGAGACTGTAAAGCAGAACATGCCATGAGAAGTTTGGTAAATTAACAGAATGAAATGATGAGGAAACTTGTATAATGAGGAATACTCTTTAAATCTCAAACCATCTTAAGTAATGGATGATTTTAACAGTAATCGTATCGTTTCACAAGAGGCATAAAATACACAGAATATAACATTGAGGTATGTTTCTTTTGTTAATGGAAACTGAGTTGATCTAGTGGAGACATCCCTAAGCAGCAAATGGAGAGTTGTTTTTCTTGGATCCCTTCTTTTCTTTGTAATTCCATCCTATCTCCATCTGCACTAGAGGAGTTCCCTTTGGACTATATGAAAGGTAAACAGGATGCTGCAGTAAAAAGGGGACATTTTCTTTATTTATTTAAAACATTTATAGAGACGCCCACTATTCAACTAGGCAGTTCCCAATCGAACAACAAAAGAAACATAAAATTATATTTAAAAGTATAAAACCAAACCATTTAAAATATTAAAAACACTAAAAACCTGTCATTGGTAAATAAAAGAAGTTCCTACTGTGTTTCCCCGAAAATAAGACGGGGGTCTTATTTTCTTTTGACCCCCGAAATAAGCGCTTGGCCTTATTTTTGGGGCGGTCTTATTATTTTTGAGGTGCAAGAGGCCCCTTAACTTCGGCCTACAGCCGGTGGATCACCTGAACCAGAGAGGTTCTGTCTCTGTTTCTGGCACACTCTTGCCAGGCCTAGCATCCTATCCTCCTAACCATCTAATACATATTTGGGGGTATACAGAAGATTTGTGCTGAGGCAGAGATAATTTCTTATAGTTCAGTGAATTCTTCTAGCTTAGTAAAATAGTTTTTATGTTTTCTTTACAGATTTATTCTAGCCGAGACTTTGAAGAATCCATAAACAAAATCAGAGAAATCCTGTCAGATGATAAACATGATTGGGAACAGAGAGTAGCTGCAGTAAGCATTTGATTCTATATGAACTGTTTATGTAATGTAACCTACCTGGCATGGAACTTTGCATTGTGTGATAGGGTAGAAGATTGGATAATCCCTACTGTGTCTGTATATTTCTGCAAATTGGAAGTTTCTTATGTTCAAGACATCCTGAAAATTCTTATTTCCTGTTGAAAATAATAAAAACTAAGCAAGAATTGTGAATGCTTAGTTTTCAGAGCTGTCGAGGGAACTTTGAACAAGTTCACTTTCTCTATGGTAGGCCTCATGTTATAAGAACTTGCCTTTCTCCTTAAGAGTGCTTCAAAATTGTTTAAATCAACCTAGAACTCAATTTTATTTTTTTAAGTTGTTTTAAATATGTATGTTAGGGTTTTAACATGCTTGGATTTTAGCTTACTACTGTCCCCTGTTTGGAGGCTTAACTGAAATGGAAAATGCAAATAATATAATTTTGTCACACTGACATATCTGTACTCTGCAGATGATAACTGATAAAATAGTTAATTTTCCTTTCTAAATTCTACAGCTGAAAAAAATCCGGTCTTTATTATTGGCTGGAGCTGCTGAGTATGATACCTTCTTCCAACATCTACGCTTGCTTGATGGAGCCTTCAAATTATCTGCTAAAGACTTGAGGTCCCAGGTAGTGCGAGAAGCTTGTATCACATTAGGGTAAGGAACACAATCTATGTATTCTAAATTGAGTGAAACTACAACATATTTTTCCTCTGATCAACTTCTTCTGAGGTAGGAGAGTGAAAGGACACTTTGTTAAATTACTAAAGGGTCACTCCTTGCTGTAAATCTTTGTCACTCTGATTTATGAGAATGACAGAGTTTGGTTTCTGCTTTTTCTGACAAAGGGGAGACTGGAACCTGTCCTTTTATGTGAAAACGGAAACCCTTATGCTTAGTTCCTGTGGTATAAGCCCATATGATTTGTGTTAATACCATATAATGGGGCACTCTTGAACATTGATAGGATGGGTTAGATTGGGTCTTTTGACTTCCACGAAGTGGTCTCTAAATCCTTCACCCACAAACCCATGTACTCTCTCATATTCCTGAGGATAGCCTCTTTGATGGCACTGCCAGCAGTCAATTTATCCTAGAGAAATTATTTCTGCCTGGATTACTTTTGAGGGAGGAGACAAATGGCAATTTTCTTGCCTTTTCCTCAGTAGCTGATCTCCAACACACACTTCATGGGTGGGGCATATTTTTCTTACCTGCCTTCAGTCAACCCCCGGGAAAAGAACTAGTAAACAAATAGCAGGCAGAAAACCAATAGAGCAAATATTTGCGAATTGAGGATCAGTGGAGGAAGTTGTTACTAAGAACTTCTCATTTTCAGTGTAAACCATGTCTTTATATCATTCTCATTTCTGGACAACTTGGCATTTCTGTATCTGCTTATCTTAATCATGAAACTGAAAAAAAAATTCTTACAGAAAGAATTATTAGGTCATAAATCCCTAATTGGTAACTCTTGAGTATTTTAGTAGTGGAAAAGCTATTTCCCTGCCTCAGATAAGTAGTAGGATTGCTGGGGGAGAGAAATCCATCTCTGCTGTTCTTAAATACTGCTAGTTTATGAATATATTTACAACTAAGCATGTCAGTGACTCTGGCTTCATGTCAGATATGTCCTTTGCGCTACAGTGATTGTCTACCCTGATACTGATAGTATAAATAACCTGTATCACACATCTATGAAAAAAGGACTGCAGGTAACATTTTGCAGTTGCCCGGCATATTTATTCAGAAGCTACTCTCATTGTTCTTCAGTTAGGGAATATGGGATTGTAATTGCTTGTTAATTATTTTCAGCAGTTTTTATTTGTGAATGGTTAACTTGGTTGTTAAAGAAAAACCTATGGATAGATGCCACAACAAATATATATATATTTAAATAATATGATAGCTTGCATTTCTATAGAAATGGGAAGATGAAAAACAATTTAATCACAAGTATTTTCAGATAAACCAAACATTCTCTTCTCTGTCCTCCTCTCATTGTTATAATTGAGAAATGTGTATTGAAACTTCGAAAAATTTCACCATTACTGGTATTTCTATAACCATTGTTTCAATAATTCAATGGTAGTTTCTGCCTTAAATGTCTGAAAACGTACCTTAAATCTTATTTTATAGGATTAAATACTTTGTCTAGGTTCAATCAGAGTTCAGGGTGAAAGTTCAGGTATTTCATTTTCCCTGGCACTTTCATTCTGTACTGCAGTTTGCTGGAAGGACTGATTTTAAGCAGAGGGCAAGAGGGCTTGCTAATAGCAGCTCTAAAATTTACAAATGACAGGCGAGGTGGAAAGCAGAAGAGAAGGTCTGACCAACTGATCAAGCAGTTTAATAGTATCATTTAGATTTTCTCTAATAACTTCACAGTGATCTACTCCAGACTGATTTCTTGTGAAAACTGACCATCATATCATGTGTTGGAAAGAAAAGTGAGAATACTTTGTTAACACACATACTGTGTTTATAATTTATTGTTAATTGAATATAATAGCCTTGCCTAACTGCATCTTGGCCTACCCTGCTCTTTCATTATTGCAATCTGTTTTCTTGTTGTATTTCAGACATTTGTCATCGGTATTGGGTAACAAGTTTGACCATGGGGCAGAAGCCATCATGCCAACAATCTTTAATCTCATTCCCAACAGTGCCAAAATCATGGCCACTTCTGGCGTAGTAGCTGTGAGATTAATTATTCGAGTGAGTACTGCTCAATTCAGATACAAATTGTTCTCCCATGTACTCCTGATGAAAGCAGCAGAGGATATAATAAACATGAAAATCAGTCCAATTAGCAAGCTCTTGCCCAGAATTTTAAATAGGCCTTGTAGTCAGCATGAGAGATTCACTTAACTGTTTGTCTTGCATCTGTGTTTGTGTAAACATTACCAGACTGGCAATTCAAAAAGCTGAAATTAAATTGTGTTCTCTGGACTGTTTTTTAATAGTCTGACAGTGCTATATTCTACATTTGTTACATGTTAAATACAAATGAAGAATAGAACACACCTGCTGAAGAATTATGTATTTTTAATGGAAAGCCTGTCTCGGCATTAAAAACAAACCTTCAATTTGCATTCAGATGTTTTAAATTGAGGTTTGATTTTACCAGTGCTGCTATTTAGTTTAACATTTCTTGATGTGAAGTAGAAGCAAATATGTGTTCCGTTCCAAGGAAACAGTATTAAAAAGCCCTTTGGCCTTACCTGCAAATCACAGCATGTGAAAAATTCTTCTAAAATTTTCCATTGATCTAGTAGAATGCTAGTATCCTTTTACTGGTCATAACTGCACTATTCTTTTAGCGATGTGCCAAGAGAAAAATCTAAAGTAGATTTGATGGATTTAGCTGATATATAAATTGCTTCTTTTTTTAATGTATGGCTTTAATATCCCATCATTATATTAAAGCAAGTATTTCTTTAGTATCTAGTAACTTCATTTCTACCACATTCAAAATTACAATTTGAGTTCCATTTTGGGAGGATGTCTGTAAACTGCATCCTAAGTTTTGGAGTCCAAATAGAGATCAGGACCCTACATGTATTTGTTGTTTAATGGATCTCATTGACAGTAATAGTCAACAAAGAGCATTAAGCATAAAGTATGTTTATGGTAAGGCAAAATTCTAGTTTGATATAACATTCAGTCAGAATCTTTTTTGGATAACCAAGCTGGGCTTATTTATAAATTGTTGGTAAAGTGTGCTTCAGAAAGTGAGCAAGTCTGAGTGATTTAGTAGGCACAGAATTTAAATAGAACAATCAATGTGCAACAATCTAAATAGTGGAAGAAAAATATAAATCGTACATTAAGATTTATACTTAGAAAATTTAGTATAAGATCAGTACTGATTACTAAAATAGAAAATTGGTTCTCTTAAAAAGTGTTGGAAATTCAATAAGAAGGTTGATTATTTTTTCATATTTGGTGACTGTTGTAAATGCCAACTCTGGAAATTAATTTGTAACAGCATGAAACACATTTTAAAGGATTATTTACTGTAGTCCTTCAGCTTTTAATTAAATATTATCAAGACTTATATTTTCATGAAATATGCTGAATTAGCTTTGTACATGGTAAAACTGCAATAACTTTTTATGCTGTTCCCTGGAAATTATATGGAAGTATGCTTTGATATCAGAATTAACCTCAGATTTGAAAAACAAATTTAACAAAATGTAGAAGCCATGAAAATAGAACTATATTCCAAGACCATTTGCTTTTTTAAAAAATTGAACTTTCTGCTCCTTCTAGCAATATAGCAGGGACGTTAAAAATATATTGATTTGCTTGTTTTGAAAAATGGATCTTGATAGCCGTAGAAAAGAGTGATAAGATCAGCTCTGCTACCACAGATCTTTGTGAACTCTTCAAGCCCTGTTCAGCATTTTCAATTTGATAATCAATTTGTTTAAGCTATTGCTTTTTACATTTTATTTTATTTTATTCCCTAGCATACACACATCCCTAGACTAATTCCCATCATCACCAGTAACTGTTTCTCCAAATCAGTTGCAGTGAGAAGGTGAGTTATGCAGATTGGCATCTATGGTCTTCTTTATAACTTACTTAAACAATTATGTTTTTATGGAATAATTAATTATGAAAACGGCCTGGTTTTAAGACTATTTAGTTATAAGGATTTCTTTTCTTTTCTTTTCTTTGGCCTTACAGTTATTGATGGAAAGATTGCTAATGTTAATTAGTTTTTGAACTTTGCAATCATCCTGTTCTGACCAGCAGGAACAGATGTGGTGGAAGAGGACCTTTTTGTAACCTCCATTTAGTGAAGAATCCTCTAATTCATGTCTTTGTCATTACTGAGCTGGACAATGCAAATATTGGGAGCTGCTCCTAATGACTAAAAGCTGTCAATATCAATCTTTTTTGCTTCCTGTACTCTTGCAGATTTAAGCAGACCAGACAAGTGTAATCCTCAATAGTATTTGATTCACACACATTTAAATAAATGTCTCTTTTCCCCTGATGGGGGTAGGAGACCATTTTCAGATCAACCTATTTGGAAATAAAAAATTTTCCTTCTAGTTTGATTTCTTTTAAGTCATTTTGGACTCTAATCAGCCTGCTGTTTTCTTGGCAACATTTTTGGCTTGCCCTTGCCTTCTTCCTAGGGTTGAAGGAGAGCAATTGGCCCAAGGTTACCCAGTTGGCTTTGTACATAAGGCAGGACTAGGCTTCATAGTCTCCTGCTTTTTAGCCTGCTGCCTTTAACTGTCACCAAACTGGCTCTCGGGAACATCAGGTAACTGCAAAGCAAAGTATGATTCTCACAACTCATAAAATTATCTGCTATATCTGACCTCCATGCCCCATTCTATTTACTCAGCTCTGTCTACCAATGCTAATAGAAAAATAGAAATACTACAGGTTATAGAATAACAGTTGGAAGGAACCTTGTAGGTCATCTAGTCCAACCCCCTGCTCAAGCAGGAGACCCTACACCATTTCTGACAGATGGCTGTCCAGTGTCTTCTTGAAAGCTTCCAATGATGAAGTACCCACAACTTCCCAAGGCAAACTGTTCCGTTGGTTGATTATTCTCACTGTCAAAAGATTTCTCTTTATTTCTAGGTTAAATCTCTTTTAGATTATTTTCCATTCATTGTTCCTTGTCTGGCCTTCGGGTGCCTTGGCCAATAGGTTGACCCTCTCCTCTCTGTGGCAACCCCTCAAACACTGGAAGATTCTATCATGTCATCCCTGGTCCTTCTCTTCACTAGATTAGCCATGCCCAGTTCTTGCAACCATTCTCCATTTTTTAGCCTCCAGTCCCCAAATTATCATTGTTGTTCTTCTCTACTGTGGGTTTTTCTTTTCTTTAATGCTCCTCTTTAGTATTTGTATTAATCATACCACCTCTTGTAACAATATTTCAAAATTGTCATCTGTAAATCTTGCACAAAGTTGGCTGTTGGCTACAGGCTGTTTCCCCCCAGAAAAACTATGCATGCAACACTAGATAATTCCCAGTTGACAGGGACCGACAGGGACCGAAAGCAACTGGCCCATTTGGGAGAAGGAGACGTTTGTGGTCCGGTGGGCCTTGTTGACATGGCAGCATTTACTAGAAGGGGGAGGGATACCCTTCAAGGCCTGGACAGACCACAAGAATTTGGAGGCCCTTCAAACTCCACCAAGATTGTCGCCAAAACAAGTTAGAGGACCCTTGTATTTTCAGCGATTCAACTTCCAATTAAAATATATATCAGGGGCCAAGAACTTCTTAGCCGATGCCCTCTCCCGCAAACCATAGTATCATAATAAAAGGGAGGATTTAGTGCAGGCTATTATCCCGACCTCACAGCCTAGGGTGTTAGCCACTCAACAGGCCCCACCGGCACCAAGCTTGTATGCCCAGGGGGAAGCTCTCCAGAGCAATCAAAGCAGCACTCCCAATGGACCAGTGGTTTCAAGAAAATTAAACTTTATTAACACAGCGAAAGGGCTTTGCCTGGAAGGGGTCGAAGTTATATGTACCAAGGCGCTGCCACGATGTCCGCTTGGCTGGACATTTTGGGTTCCTCAAGACTCTGCATTTAGTAAATCGCCAGTTCTGGTGGCCCCACATGAAGAGGGACATAGAGGAATATGTAAGGAGTTGTGTTGTTTGCACTACCATGAAGCCCGGCCTGGCCGGCCTCCTGGACTTTTACAGCAGGTGGCAGATCCAATTTGGCCATGGGAACCGATAGCCAAGGACTTCATTGTGGATTTACCGGACAGCCAAGGGAACAAGGTCATTTGGACAATAATAGACCTGTTCTCCAAGCAGACTCATTTTGTAGCACATACTGGCCGCCTATCTGCTAGGAAGCTGGCCAAACTGTTCATTACCTGTTCTGTCCCAAGCCTCTAATATATACTGAAGCAGACTTGGCTGTCTGCCACAACTAAGGAGGGAGATAAGCAACCCCTTAGCTAGGAGCCCAGAAAATTATCTCTATGAAAACAAGGCTTGAACTCACGAAATTCAATCTTTCACTACACCTGGATTGAGTAAACTGCTGTTTGCTGCAAAATTCCCCTCCCGTTGCCCTACTTATAAGCTCTCCAGAAGGGACCAATCAGTAGCCACCTGTTCCTATTTCCTTCTGTGAGCTTTTTTCCAAAGCTACTCCCTCCTCTTCTCAGCCCTACGCATACGCACGTCAGGGACAGCCTCCCTCTGTTCTTCCTCACTGCTCCCTGACTCAGATGCCATTTGGTGACCAACAGGCCTCTCTAGTCCCTGCTCTGATTCCAAACACCCCCCAGAGTCTTCCTCAGCCTCCAGGACAGTTCCATAGTGTTTATCGCTGTCAGATTCCACCAACAGCTCAGCCGGCCGTTGTTGGGCCACAACATTACCCATGTCTATAGAATCCATGGCATCCCCAAAAGGATAATTTCAGACAGGGGAGTGCAATTCAGTGCCCAGTTCTGGCGCAGATTCGTGGCAATGGTGGGGTCTTCACAGGGACTTAGTACAGCCTTCCACCCCACAACCAATTGTGCTGCAGAGAGAGTAAACATGATGGGGGAGCGCTACTTAAGATATTATGTCCAGTACCAACAGACCGATTGGGCTGAACTCCTTCCCTTTGCAGAGGTTGCACATAACAATGCAGTGCACAAAAGTACGGGGTTTACCTTATTTTAAGTGGCTATAGGGCAGAAGTTCGTCCCAATTCCGGAGTGTCCTCAGGTGTGCCCAGATGGCACGACCTCGCAGGAGTGGATAGCCCGGATGCAAAAAGTTTGGAAAGTGGTGAGGGATGCGTTATGTCACTCTTTTGCCACATATAAAAAGAGTGGAAGGCGCAAGGACCTTTCCACGTAGGCCACTAAATATATCAGGCTGCCGTTGTCATGTAAGAAATTCAGGCCTAAATTCATTGGGCCTTTCCCAATCGTGTGAGTTATTAACCCAGTCACAGTGCAGCTAAGACTCCCCCTCTACTGGGGAAAACACATCCAGTCTTCCACTGCAACCTGCTCCGATCAGTTCAGGCATCTGATATCAGAGGAGACCCGCTACGGCCGCCAGCCCCGGTTACTGTAGATGGGGAACAGCACTATGTAGTACAAGATATACTAGATACCAGGTGGGACAGGGGACAGTTACAATACCTTGTTTTATGGAAAGGTTATCCCCTGTCGGGGGCATTGTGGGTTCATAACAAGGACTGTAGGACGCCCCACCTGATAGCGAGATTCCACCGCAGATATCCCACAAAACCGGGGGGAAGGGGTCGTTCGACTCCTAACTGACTGTAATTTGTAGCTCCCCAAAAGCTGTCTCAATGGTAGGGGCCGCATGTCAGCTCCAGCCAGCCCAGAGGCCTGGAGCTGCCATTTAGGGGAGAAACCAGCTGCCAAGACTCACCAGACTTCACTCCTCCACAAGCAGCTGAGTAAATCTACAAAGCTAGTGATAACTGACTAACAACAATCCATGGTTAATTGCCGGGTGTTTTTTGTTCTGGTTACGAGGGGATGGGTGTGCGTATGCGCGGGATACAGGTTATCTTAATTACTGAGTAACTATAAAAGATGGTGGGGAGCACTGGGTGGTAGCTCTGACAATTTATCAATTGCCTTAGTGCTTTGTTGGTCAGTTCGTGCCGGAGGAAGAATACAAACTGCATTTACAAACCGTTTCTGTGTTTGGCTGTTTTCATTATCCCTTCGGAACCTGACACATATCCTATTTACTGTTGTTTTGCAGTTCTCAGACTTCCTACTGGGGTTGTTTTGGTGCATCCTCTGCTTTTACCCTAAAATAGGTCTAATTTCATTTGTTATGCTTTTTAGTTTCTTACTGAGCACTGAATTGTCCAGGAAATTTGTGGAATTTTTAGATACTCCCCTACTGATTCAGGATGTTCTTGGGGGATGGGGTAAAACCTGCTAGTTGTTATTCTTTGTCACCCAAGTTTGTAACACGTTTGTACCAAAAAGCACATTAAAGTAGAAAAGTGCCAGGTTATGTAGCATTAGAAATATTTAGTTCCAGACTAAAATTCCAAAGTTGTGTGTTATGATATCTGCTGTCACCTCTCATTCAGTCAATGAATTTCATTTTTTTTTAAAAGGCAACTATTTATAAGTAAATACTTACCAGGAAACAGAGCCTGATTTACTTAAATATGAAATTTACTAACAGATAAACTAAATTATTTGTGAAGAAAGGAATTCAGTCCTCATTGACCTTTTAGTAAATGATTGCATACTAAATAATTGAGCAATAACCATGTTCAATTGTGATTATCTCTTGAGAAATCTTTAATTGTAACTAAACAGAAATTACAAAAAATGTTTTTCCTGTTGGAATACTGGAAAGTAATGAAGATTAAAAAGAGTAACATGATAAAAAAAATTCTGAGCAATTACAAAGAGCTTCTGACATTAAGACAATAATTTAATACAGGCATTCTTTCATATATGACCATTCATTAAGTGTTTGAACTGACAGGGGAGCTGAATAAATAGTGGTTATGACCAGCCTTTAGTTCCAGCTATCCCAGAGTCCCTGCAGTCACACAATTGCAATCTGGATACTTGACAGCCAGTTGTAGTGCCCCACAATTATGTGATTGCTATTTGCAATTTCCCCTCCTTACTTCCCTAAAAAGTTAGTGGAAAAGCTGTCAGGGAAGATAGCAAATCACTGGCAAATGTTTCTCCCAACTGCACACTTCCCACCTCCGTTTGTCTTGCACTGGCTGCATCTGCACCCCGGCACACCCTCCTGACCCTCTTCTACCATCACTCATCTTCTCCAACCCATTCCCTATCTCTTAGGCACCCCTAGCACCCATCCCCTACCCCCCCCGCCCCCTTTCTCTGACTCCCACCCAGGAGCAGCCACTTGCCTCCCTGCTGGCCTTGGAAGTTGCTTCGCCTAATGCCATGGGATTTGGTTAGGACGACGATCGTGATTTCGGGGAATTGCCATCATTAAATGATGCAGTCATGGTTGATGACCACACTGCTTAGCAATGAACATTGTGGCCCCATGTCTGACACAGGTTGAAGCTATCTGTACTATGCCGACACACAGAATACTGGATTTCCTGACTACAGCCATGAAACTTAACAATAGTCAGAAATTTTGCAAAGCTCTGAGGGAGGCTGGTGGGCGTTCAGATAAAATAAAACAAAAAGATGGCCGTAACAGTATAATTGAAGCCTCGGCCCTTTTATGTATGTCATGTGGCATAAGTCAAAAAGAGTGGTCCCTCAATTGCATGGTCACAGCCATCGTTTGAACATTTCTGACACCCACTCCCTCTCTGCTCATGTCAATGTCGTAAGACCTAAGCCTGACTAGAAGCACATGATTTTCTTTAAAGTTTTTATTTAGTAGCCTGAATACAGGATTCCTCAAGATACTTTTGAAATCACTGTTTCATGTCTAACTACTTCTTTGATGTTAAGCAAGTTGTCATTGGGATAGCCTCTGGGACAATATTAATGACAATTACCTTTTTTCTCTCTCTCTCTCAGGCGGTGTTTTGAATTTTTAGATTTACTTTTGCAGGAATGGCAGACACACTCCCTGGAAAGGTAAGATACAAACAGTATGATATGTCACATACTGCTCCTCTGGCTGCATTGGGGTGGTTGGGGTCGGGGGGGGGTAGATTCTGTTGCGTGGAATTGAGGAGATCTGGAATATGAGTTTAATGTGGCTCCTTTCTCTCCTGCCCTTGCAAAGACAGACAGACATTCCCTCTGACTCCAGCAGAGCAATAAATAGCGACACCGGGGGGGGGGCGACGACCCCCAATTTCTTTTGCCTGACTAGTGCTTGAACTGTTTCCAGCCCAACTGCTCCATATAAGAACTGCTATGTGACTTGCACAATTAGTGCTTTTATTTTGATTGCTTAGTTTCCCCCTTCTTTCATCCTTCATTCGGGCCACATCTGAGCTTTTGCAGCCTATGGGCAGGCTCTCTTTTGTTTTTGTGGATTTTAATAAGCTGCCCTTGAAGACTTCTCAAGCCAAAGAATGGGGTAAAATGCTTAAATAAATGCATGTGCAGGAAAGATGAGCAGAGGAGATGGAAATAATTTTTAATCTTTTTATTTTTAAAAGTCTCTCTTTAAAACAAACTTTTTGGGGGTAAAATTTTAAATAAACCTTTTTGTTTGTATAGGTATTTACTTAAAGAATGTTTGTCTTACCTTTCTACTTAAAAACCCTTGAGTGATATCACTCTGGCCACTGGGGGAAAAATAGTGATTGTCTTGTGTAAGCAAAAGGCAAAGACATTCAGGGTGTAAGGAAGTAGTTACAGAAAGTGGCCTCAAATGGGAATATATGAATATTTTTGTTGACCCACATAAGCTTAGCAAGTTGTTGTTGCAGAAACCCTTCTGTATAGATCAAACATTTGGTTTATAGCCACTCGATTACGTTCTTGTATGGCTTCAGCATCTTAATGTGCTTCAGTGTCTCCATGCTTCTGTGGTTTCCACATACAAAACAATGACCTCCAAGGAATGTCTCTTGGTATTTTTTATAAAAGAGAATGAAATGCAGTAAAGCTCACTGGTACAAACAAACACCCACACCTTCCAAAAGGATATTGTGTATCCAGTTCTTTCAAATTCTGGGCGAGTGGATAAACGTCCTTTGAATTCCAAATGTAATGTTGGAAGATTGTTTCTTCTCTCCTTCCTCTGACAAGGTAAATAGTGATGTGTTCTAATTTCAGGCATGTATCAGTATTGGCTGAAACCATCAAGAAAGGAATCCATGATGCTGACTCCGAAGCACGGATAAAAGCCAGAAAGTAAGTGGGCATCTTTTTGCTTTAATTGTTCAGTGCATCAATAATCACAGGTTTTATAATGCTGTTCAGCTGAAAATTTATCCAGTAACTGATATTCCAAGGAAAGAACAGGACCAGACCATTAAGAACTCAGGAAATGGACCATGCTATGCTTAATGGTGATTCTAAGCGTTTTACTGAAGTACTTCAAAGTAAATGCCATCAGATTCATTGGAACTTTTTTCTGCATAAGCCAACTAAAACTAGTCATTGTTTTGGCTCTATTTAATATGGTTTGTTCAGAACATTAATGTGGGAATTTGGAAAGAAAAATCTTGATTTCAACATTTTCATTGCTTAGTACTCCTGGAAGTTCAGGCTTTTGCATTCTATAGGGTTTTTGATATTCTGTTCCCACTTTGGAATTTAGAACTTGGTTTAATTTAACATAGAAGAGAAACCCACCTCTTTCTGCGTTCAAAATATCGATAACTAATGGCAAAGTGGAAACTTATTTAAGCTTGTAATGTGTTCACTTCTTTATTTGTTTATTTTGTAATGGGAAATGCACTGACCCCTAATTTTTCAGTTCCTGCAGTCACTTTCCTACCAAAATGTTAAATTCCTTTAAACAATGTTTGGAAATCCAAATAGTATATATGAAAATAAATAGGCTTGTCACTATTATACAATTGATTTTTTTCTGCTATGTTTTCCAATTTTTTTCTTAAAATTTATTAGGACTCTCTGAACAGTTATAATCTGACACACTAGTATACTGTTCAATGATCAGTTTGAACTTTTATTTTCAGGTGTTACTGGAGCTTCCACAATCATTTTAGCCGAGAAGCGGAACATTTGTTTAATTCACTGGAATCCTCATACCAGAAAGCCCTGCAATCTCACTTGAAGAATTCTGATAGCATAGTGTCTCTGCCTCAGTCGGATCGCTCCTCTTCTAGTTCTCAGGAGAGCCTCAAGTAAGCCTTCCCTTCCACTAATGTATTGCTATTGATGAACTTAATACCTTCAAGTTATCCCTTCCTCATCTATAAATTAGAGCCTTTGCATTTTGGGAATTGTTATTTTTGTGAATGTAAAATTAAGTATTTTACACTTACACATAATCTAAAACTGATTTTGCTTCCTTATTTATTTTTGTTTTCTGTACAGCATTTTTGTAGGAAAATTCAAAGTGTATTAATGTAGAAAAGTATAAATGCAAATAATATAGAATAATTCATCAATGTCGATAAAAAATGAGTTAATAGTTAAGATAAAATTCATTCTGGAATGAAATCCATTAATTCTATTCCTTTTTAGCCGTCCATTGTCTACCAAAAGAAGCCCAACTGGAAGCACTACTTCACGAGGTAAGAAGCCAGGAGAAAAAATGGTCAGATGTAAGGCAGAATAATCTCTCTCTCCTTCTTGCAAAATAAAGTAATTTTTACTCATATTGCTTTATTAGCTTTGCACGTTAGTTTTGTAAATTAAACACTGGGGACCTAAAACAGAATGGTTCTAAATATAAGATGGCTGAATACTTTACATTTAAACCACTGGGAAGAAATATTGAAACATGAATTACTTTATTCTTAAGCAAACTTCGTTCTTGTCTGTAATGATAGACAATGGTGACAGAATACTGAAAGCAAATTCTAAGATCAGATATGGAAGGTATATATGAATTCTGAAAATATTCTTTATAAGTATGGTGAACATTATTTTAAGATAGAAATGCAACATTTGATTAGAAAAGTTGTGTCCAGCACGATTGTACTAATCCCTACCTAATGCTTGCTGGTTACTACAATCACAAACAGCAGAGGGGATCTGATAGTAACCAATAGAGATCAAAAATCCCAGTACTTGTTCAGCATAGCCCTATCAAGCAAAATATGGGACATAAAGTAGGTCAGTGCCTTGCCTGCCATAAATTCATAATGTGCTGTAGAGAGAGAACTGTGCAATGCAAAGTATAAAATGTCTGCTTAGGCTCCAAATATAGTATGTCTGTCAAATAAAATACATTTTCACAATGATAAACTGAGGATTTATGATGGTGTTATGAGTTTCCAAATTGTTGAAAGATGATGTTGGAATATGCTGAATTTTGGAAATGCCTTTGATTGCATTTACAAATCTTCACCAGAAATTATTATTTTGAAATTACATTTTTATTAGGCTTAAGTATGTATGTGCTTAAAGATAAGTTAAGAATATTTCCTCTTTGTTCAGAATGAATTGAAAGAATATTCTGAAGAGATCATGATAAGAGACTCCTGGGATAGATTTATTTATAACTATGATTTTTCTCCTTAAAGCTTCTGGAGTTAGTGTGAAATCTGCGTCAACATCAGGGTCTCTCCAGCGTTCTCGCAGTGACATTGATGTGAATGCAGCAGCCAGTGCCAAATCCAAAGTAACATCTTCTGGTTCAGATTCCCCCTTCAGTTCTGCTGCAGCCCTACCTCCAGGCTCATATGCATCTCTTGGTAGGTGTATTTTGTTTTTTTACAAAGAAGATACACAGATAATCAGGAGTAGGAGGGAACTTTTGTTTTAAGGAACGTAGTTTTAAAGAAGAATGTGGTTTGAAAAGCAATTCTGGGCTAAGCCCACATATTGCACTGCATCCATAAATCAGGATTTAGAAGCCTCAGTGGTTGGGGTCCCCCAGTACAAAAATCCAAAATGAAAGTTTTGTTCCCTATGTGACATCAGATGGCATATAGCATGTGGAACAAATGCAGTAAACACTGTTTAATAACTTTTGGATAACTAACTAACTTAGTTTTCTAAAGTAACCAATGCATTTTGAGGAGAAAGGTATTATTGGTGGTGTTTATTAGAATTCCCTAGCAAGACTTCAGAATTCTTTAATAATTCAGGAACAACATAATCTGAAGTAAACTTTTGTTTAAAAACTGCAGTAGGCATAAAATGAGAAATAGCCTATCCTGTCATTTTCAGAAAAAAGTTCATTTGAACTCACTGTCTAATCCAAGAATAAAAATATGTATTACAAAAAGCAAATAGATTCAATTGAATATATGTCAACAACACATTTGTATTGCTTATTGTTTATGGCCACCTTATTGATAACAATTTCTATTAGTGTCTGACATTAACGAAGTCTTAATTTAGTTAAAAGACAATAACTATTTTTGTAAGAAGCTGTTCTTATAGCTTGGTGAATCTATCAATGGCAACATGGTGTTTGAACACCACTAATGATCTATGAGACATCACTGCTGTATGTAGCAATGGTGCCTCTTCCACCACTGGCATTTTCTAAATATCAGTTGTACCAGCATGAAAAACTACATCCTAGGTTTACTGAAATTTGAGATACCATACAAAGCTATTTTCAGCACAAATAGATAATTCTCCTGAGGGGGGAAACCCCCCCCCCCAGGTGATATTCTGCCTTTATGGGCGGTAACGTCTTGTGGAGAAAACAGGCAGAGTCTAATCTTCAATTAAAAACTCTAAGGGGAAGAATTATCCTGTGTCTCAGACTGATCTTCTCCAACGCCTGATTCTCCCAACAAAAGTGGGTGGTGTTTGGGGAGTGAATTAAAACCTTAAAAGATTTCTGAGGCTGTGAACATTCTGCAGCCCCCCCCCCCCAAAAAAAAAAAAGAGCAGGTTCATATCCCATCCCTGGTCAAAAAGTGCAAAAGAAAGGAGAGACGAGGTTCTGATTCCAACAACAGTATGAAAGGAGTTTATAAATCAAGGAATTCTTCCTGTGGTCCTTCCAAATTCATCCTCTTTCCAATTCTCACAGGTTCCCGAATTTCCCCTCCCCTGAGAATTTCTCTTAGAAAAAAGGCCAGAAAAATAAATGCCACAAGTGCTGTTTTTAAAGAGGGAAACTATGTTAGACAGAGCTTTTCATAATAGTTTAAAATCTCTTCTAATCCTAAAATTTTGGAGGTAGGGAAGCTTATAGTTTAAAAAATCTCTTTAAGAAAACTGTTGATATTGTCTTAGTAGAAACAAAAAATAAAAGGGTTTCCTAATTCAGGAAAGGATAAATTTAAACATATAGATGTTATTCTTTTGCCCAATCTGCTCAGCTGGTTTAAAGGAGTAACCAGATCTGGATAGTCTAAAAATGCAGGTCCTCAGGTAAATCCATTCTCTGCTCTTCCCCCCCAAAAAAAACCAGAGGTCAGAAGAAAACATCAGCTGACTACTGACTAACTACTAGAATTCATTTATATGATAGGGAAGAAGCATTGCCATTTAACAGTGTCAAAATATCAGGATTTTCTTAAGACTACCAGCATCTTCTGTAAATCAGTGCAACAGAACAAGTGTGAAATTCCACACATCTGGAATTTATATCCCAAAGTAAAGGAGGTGTAAGGGTTACACTAGATCTGAGATTGCTCACAGAGTACCTAGGAGAGAGATGCTACAAAAGAGAAATACTAAGGTTAGTTTTGTTGACAATATACAGTATTTGGTAGTCTTTGCATTTCTAGAAGAAGCTTACTTTCATCACCTGATTAGAAAAGAAACTGAAATTCTGCTATGATAACAACCCTCTTAGTATTAGATCTTTCTATTTTAGTTAATTCAAGCACCACATGGGATTAGTAACACCAGTGGCTCATCTACAGATTTTGTTTCTCTACTTAGCCAGCATTTTGATTTTAGTGTCACCTGGACAGAAGGATCACCTTCTACAGGAGCCAATTGTCTATATATTACGAGCCATGGTGGCGCAGTGTTAGAATGCAATACTGCAGGCAATTTCTGCTGACTGCAGGTTGTCTGCAGTTCAGCAGTTTGATTGTCACCGGCTCAAAGTTGACTCAGCCTTCTATCCTTCCGAGATCGGTAAAATGAGGACCCAGATTGTTGGCGGAAATATGCTGACTATAAACTACTTAGGGCTGTAAAGTCTTAAGTGCTATTGCTATTGCTATTCCCAACTGCCTATCTGAAACTGAACAGATATGGTTACGGAGATATTCAGATAAAATTCACAAAAATTTACTTTCCTAAGGGAGAGCTTCTACTAATAAAATGTATAAGAAGCCTTTTTAATTAATAGAAAAATGTAAGCAAGTCAGGATTTTTCAGTGAAATACCCTAATTTCACAAAAGTTTTGATAGACGTGGTCCACAGTTCATAATTTTCCGATCTGGGAATCTAAACTGGGTCTTGACTGTGCTCATTTTCTTTGTCTTTTGCCTATTTGATATTTTGAAATTACTTACACCATCTTGTGATAACTAGAATACTTTTTAAATATTTAGATAGATCCTTGATATCACAGAAAATAGATGATAGTCCCCTAAAGCTTAAAATTGTGTCTGATTGGCAGAAGCATCCATGGGGAAATGGGAGGACAGGTAACAAAAATGCTCTCATGTTGCAAGTGCTATTTTTCTTCACTTGCGTTGCATGCACACATGAAAAGGGCAGAGCTTATAACATGAAGCTGCTTTTGTCATTTTGATGAAAACCTTCTGTCCTGTAGATATCTCTAATGACTAGTTTTGTTTCACAGTGTTCAGGTATATAAGATCTCTGGGTGGTATTTTATTCTGATATTACAATAGCATTGGACACTTCGACACCTCATTTTCTTAAGCAGCTCCTCCAGTGTTTCCATAAATTTGTATTCATGGTAACAAAATACATGGAAAAAATGCACAAACAAACAAAAAGCAGAACTAATTTAGGACTTGTTTGTTTCTTGTTCAGACCTACTCATACTTGAGCATTAAATACTATGTGCAGCAGCATTAATACAGTAAAAGGAGTGATTATGTTAGCTGCTTATATTAACAGTGCATTATATGGTCATTTTTAGTCAATTGGAGCTGCTATTACGATTTGGTCTGTGGTGAAGAGATATCTGCTAAATTAGTAGAAGAATGAATACTTATTATAGTTTGCAGGGTCTGCTAAGTAGCATATATAATTCTAGAAGAAATGCATCATAATGTATCTTGTGTGAAAACAAGAAAATAGGCAAAGGAAATCTTTTTGTGGTTCTGCTCTATTAACTAATTTATTTTACTTTGTTTGACTATGTGATTTTCCCCTCATTTGTGATACTAAAAACACCCTGCCCACTTCTGCTGATATTACTAACTATTCCCTCTTATCACTCTCCTTATTCTTTTAATTTGCTTAAAGATGGTACTACCAGTAAAGCTGAGGGTAAGCTGTCTGTATAACAGGTCTGTCTCCAACTTTACCAGGTCTCTGTTATCACCCAAGTACTCCCTGGTTTTCATCCGTGTCTGCTGGTACCTCTTGCATGACTCTTGCATGTTGTTTGGACTCTTTCCTCATATTGGAACTATTGTATGCCCTTTATTGTCTCTTTCTCCTAGCTCCTAGGCACAACTTAATTTAATTTATTAATTTAGGCAACATGTGACTCCAGACTCTCTGGGCTCTCACAATATAACAAACAGTAAAGTACAGTGTATGAATAATAACAAACAACAAATTAAGAAGAAGAATGATAAAGAGCGAGAAAACAATTATACAATATGTCCCCCCTCCCCAATAGGTTTATTAGGCTTAGACAGTATGTAACTTTTAAGTCATTCATGAATGTCATTCACTATAACATTAAATATAAAACAAGAAATTTACATCTTACATATATTTTTACTTAGATTTAAATTTATAAACCAGATATTGTAACAATGAATATCTGGAGTGGAGAAATGAATATGTTGGACTTTTTATTTCTATAAGAAGAGTACTCAGTGCAGAATGTTAAAAGATATTTAAATTTATTGGCAAGAGACTTTTTCCAGTTCTCTTATTGGTTGTGCAGAAATAGTAACTTTTGTCATAAATAGATGGCTTTGTTTTCATTTTGGTTCTTGGCCATTGCTGCATTAAATTTGGGTTTTTTAAACCAATATGTTATTCAAACTGAATTATTATTTTTGTTTAGAAATTGGAAATGGGGTATTCAGATTTATGCCTGCACAGATTCATTCTCATCCCTCCCTAACCAATTTCATCAGTACTGTACTGCAGAGGTCCCTAACCTCCAGCCCGTAGCCCAGTGCAAGGCTACAGCATGTTGAGAACCTCGCACGGGTGCAGAAAGCTGCTTTTGTGAAAGCTGTGTGCACTTACATCCATTCCCTCCCCCACACACCCCACCCCGCTCCGGGTCACTGCAGCCGCCTCTGCTAGTCTGCCAAGCCAGAAAGGTTGGAGACCACTGCTGCACTATAGACATATATTGTTTGTTTGTTTTATTGGATTTATATGCTGCCCTTCTCCCAAAGGACTCAGGGTGGCGTACAACATTAAAAAACACATATTACAAAAGTTAAAAGGAAATTAGAAACAATCCAAAAAACAAACCCAATTAATATAACACTAACATTTAAAAAATTAGATAAAATTAACAGGCCAGGGCGGCTTGCTGGAAAAGCCAACTTTTTAGGGCACGTCGAAAGGACCGGAGGTCGGGGATTATGCGAAGTTCCGGGGGCAGCTCATTCCAGAGGGAAGGCGCTCCCACAAAGAAGGCTCTCCCCCTGGGGGTCGCCAGCCGACACTGTCTGGCCGACAGCACCCTGAGGAGGCCAACTCTGTGGGATCGCACTGGACGGTGGGAGGCTACTGGTGGCAGTAGGTGGTCTCGCAGGTACCCTGAGCCTAAGCCATGGAGCGCTTTAAAGGGCATAATTAGTACCTTGAATCGCACCCGGAAAACAACCGGCAACCAGTGCAGGCCGCCTAAAAGGGGTGTAACATGGGAGCACCTAGGTACCCCCATGATAACCCGTGCGGCCGCATTCTGGACCAGCTGAAGCCTCCAGGTGCTCTTCAAGGGCAGCCCCATGTAGAGAGTGTTGCAGTAGTCCAGGCGAGAAAGGATGAGGGCATGAGTGATTGTGCATAGAGCATCCCGATCCAGGAAGGGGCGCAACTGATGTACCAGGCGAATTTGGTAAAAGGCCCCCCTGGTCATGGCCGTCAGGTGATCTTCGAAACTAAGCTGTGTGTCCAGGAGGACTCCTAGATTGCAGGCCCTCTCTGAAGGGGCTAAAATTTCTCCCCCTATCATCAAAGATGGAACAAGATGCACAAATCAGGATGATGGAAACCATAGCCACTCAGTCTTGGAGGGATTGAGCTTGAGCCTGTTCCTCCCCATCCAGATCTGCACAGCCTCCAGGCATTGGGACATCACGTCGAGGGCATCGTTTGGGTGGTTTGGGTTAGAGATAAAAAGTTGGGTATCATCAGCATATTGATGAGACCGTACCCCAAAACCACGGATGATCTCGCCCAGCGGTTTCATATATATGTTGAACAGGAGGGGTGAGAGAACTGACCCCTGGGGCACCCCACAAGTGACGCGCCTCAGGATCGATCCCTGCCCTCCAGTCAACAGGAACTGCAACTGATCCGACAGGTAGGAGGAGAACCACCATAAAACGGTGACCCCCACTCCCAACCCCCTGAGTCGTCGCAGTAGGATACCATGGTCGATGGTATCGAAAGCCGCCGAGAGGTCTGATAGGACCAGGATAGAGGAGCAGCCCCTGTCCCGGGCCCGCCAGAGATCATCGATCAACGCGACCAATGCCGTCTCCGTGCTGTACCCGGGTCTGAAACCCGACTGAAACGGATCCAGGTGGACAGCTTCATCCAGGTACTGGGGAAGCTGACGTCCTACCACACTTTCGACAACCTTTGCTACAAAGCGAAGGTTGGAGACCGGATGATAGTTGGCTAAAGAAGCTGGGTCCAGGGAAGGCTTCTTGAGGAGGGGCCTCACCACCGCCTCCTTCAAGGCGGTGGGAAAGAACCCCTCTCTCAATGAAGCGTTGGTAATCGCCTGGAGCCAGCCTCGTGTCACCTCCCGGGAAGCCGAAACTAACCAAGAGGGACACGGGTCCAGCACACAAGTGGCAGCACTGAGTTTCCCCATAATCCTGTCTATGCCCTCGGGGGTCACAGGGTCAAACTCATCCCAGATTGTCTCCACAAGATTCATTCCCGTTGACTCGCCCGAATCTACCCATATACATTCATTATATTACTCCTTTTGGGGGTAAGTAACTTTATGTTAAGTGCAGAAGAGAATAAGAGACAGTAAGCCAAGGAAATTAAAGCATGAGACAATAAAAATAAATATCTCATTTACACCAAACTTTACACCTCATCTTTATTATCCATCCTTGCAAGCCACATTTATTCCATCATGTTCATACACTAGTTTATATATCACATTTTGCTTTTTGAAGTTATTTCCTCTTTCTTTTGAGGATCTTATCAAATTTCTCACTCATTTATTTATTTGGCAATTGAATCTTTATTTGCCTTCACCTCATTGTATTTTTCTGTATACTGATCACTCTCATTTCTAGTATATTCAATCAATATCCACTTAGCACCTGTTTATTCTTGACTCTACAGTAATGCTTGTGCACCTTTTGGAATTTTCAGTATTTCTATATAAATATGACCTGAAACATGGTCTATTCTCTTCACAGGTCCTAAAAGTAAATAAAGAAAACCCAATTAAACAAAGAGTCAAAAGGAATACTCCTCCTGGAGTAACATGTCTTGCTCTTAATGTCATCTTAGTTAATTGACTACTCATCGAGGGAGGCAGGGGGATTGACAATGGTGTTGAATACCCTCCATTATCAGTCTACCTGATAGTGAACTGGTAGAGTCAAACTCTTTGGAAATAATTTTGTAACTTTTCCAACTGGTGAACATCAACATCTCCTGTTCAAGAGGAGCACCCCAATTACTGAAGACAAAGATTCACAATTCCCCCCCCCCCCCCAAATAAGTAGCTTTGGATTATTTTCTTCAATGAATAAATGAATAAATAAGATTGAAGGACTCAGGAAACCATCATAGCAGGTTTCCAAAATGTCTGCCTGCCTGCGCAGAGTTTATTTGGCTTTTATACAGTTTTAACAAGCAGCAAATAGGATATATAGCAACAGCATTATCATTGGCTTATTCCCTCTTATTTCCCTTGTCAATCTCTAAGACCACCCCAGCCAGGGTTGAATCTCACATAACACAATAGTTCCTGGTAGTCCATGGTTCTACTAATTAGGTGAGCTCATAGATAGTTAAGGTAATCGGTTACTAAGATATGGCAGTATGCTGTGCATGCCTGTACGTAACGTATAACCTCTACATAAGATATTTTTGTATCATTTTTTAAATTGGATTCCCTTTATCTGATTTTAGGACTTAATGTGAAGAACAAATAATCTTTAGGTCATATTCCAAAAGGGATATGCAAGCACCACTATAGGATCAAAAATTAACAGGTACCTCATTTTCAGATCCATAGTTGTTTCATTGTATAGTCCAACATTTACTACAGATCGATGGGATTTTCAGCCAACAGCATAATATTGTCTCCATACAAAATCATACAGTACAGGGGTGGGTTCCGCCTGGCACTACTGCTGGTTCGCTCATGTGTGCACTTTGTGCACGTGCGCTTGATGTGTGCTGTGCACACATGGACAGTGCAATTAAAATTGTTCTGTGCATGCACAGAATTGAAAAACAAGATGGCACCGCCAATCGGGGGATCGATTCGGGGGTGTGGCAGACCTGGGTCACTGCCAGTTCCAGTGACCCAGGCTGCCAAACTACTATCGGTTCATGCAAACCGGTAGGAACCCACCACTGATACAGTAGTGGCCAAAATTGTGGAAACATTTTGGGAAAAATATATTTCTGAGGTTTGATGGCTAATAACATCACTTTCTTTTGGACTTTCAAGATAATCATATTCCACTGCTGGAATGGCCTGGGAATAGCCCAGACCTTAACCCAATTGAAAATCTATGGAGCCGACTAAAGAAACTTGTTAGTCAGAAGTGACCCAGCAATAAAATCCATTTAATAGAAGCAATAATTCAATCTTGGTTTCACATTATAACAGCTGCACAACTAAAAGACTTGGTTCACTCCATGGGAAGACATTGTAAGACCATAATTCATGCTAAAGATTACCTAACTAAGTATTAACTGACATGGTGATAATTTTTGTATATCTTGTTGTTTCTATGGTGATAATTTTTGTATATCTTGTTTCACTTTTCTTTTTTACAACTGCTATTCTAATAGGAAATCCTTCATAAAAGTTATTGCATTACATTCTTGATTAAATATCTCTCTATTGATATTTAATTTTATGGTACTACTCCAAAAAAAGTTTTAGAAAATACACTTTTCCCAAAAGGTTTCCACAATTTTGGCCACTACTGTTCACACCTTCATGTCTCCAACATATCTCAGATGTCATCCTAAACATTATTTATTCAATTATACAGTAGAATCTGGAAACAAATTAATAATATAGGACGTATCTCACATCATTGTCTTACTCTTTGTTAGTGTGGAACCATTCAACTAATATTCCATCTATTCTTATACATGCTTTGCTTCCATCATATATCACTCTTATGGCATTTAGCAATTAACCTTCTCTGTGTATTCATACAAACCGTTCCATAATTCAGTGCTATTAATCATAGTAAATAAAAAAGGATGGCCTTGAAAGACAGTGGGATGATCTATTACCAAGGCAACAATCATATAAATTAAACTTGAGCATAGTTTATGAAAATGCATCAGACAGTCTTCCCACCCATCCCCAATTATCATGAAAATAAAAGGAGGAATTGTAACCCATTTAGATCTGCAACATTCTGTAACTACAGCTGCTCTAATAAAAGTAGTTTTAGATTTGTATGGTGTCTGTTTCTTAGTGTAATCCACTAGGATAGTGCTGGCATTAATTTTATCTTCCGGTTGACAATTATTTCTTTTTACACATATCTTTTTTTACTTATAAGCTGCCCAGAGTTGCTATGGAGTCAGGCAGCCTCAAAATTGGATAAATAAATAAAACTTTTATCTAAATCCACTAATACACAGTCCCCCCCCCTTCCTTTTTCCTAGTGACTTGCTAAAGAACAAAAATCTGATCTGCACAGCCTTGCTGAACAATAAAGCCACACTGCACTTATCAAATTTTCTTTCTGTATGTTTTCAATCAGAATTATCTTCAATGCATTCCCTGATGTTTCTATTCTTATTATGCTTCCCTTTGAATAGAGAAGAATCAAGAAGTTGCACAACGATGCCATAAGCAAAACATACCCATGTTTCCAGTTGCACTCTCTTTCACCTGCAGCTTTACTATTTTTCAGTATCATTGAATAATTTATTGTTTCCTTTTCATTATTGCTTTTTCTTCGACACAACATTTACAGTAATGATTTCACATTCAGATTTCTAAAATACTGCTGCTAGAATTTCTTCCAGAATTTCCTTGGTTTACTCACAAATCCTTTGATGATTTTTAATATTGAATCCCATTCACTCTGGTGGAACTTTTTTCACCTACTTCTAAAATAATCTGATTCCATCAAAACTGTACTGTATTTTATCTACCTCCTATAACCTTAATGTTTCCTTGTTTCTTCGATAATTTTTGCATCTTATCTTTTTCTCGCTATGCATAATCGAATACCTTTCCTTCAATTCGTGAATATTCACTGTATATACCCAATTCAGTTGGTTCCTCATATCCTTATTTTTTTTGCAGCAGTTATTCTCTTACAATCATCTTTTTCTCCTCCATGGCCTTTATTATTTCATCATTCCACTTAAGCATGCTTTTTTATACTTCCCATTAGAGTAACTGCACACATTTCTATGTTACTCTATTCCAAGAAGTTTCTACATTATTCTTATTTGCATTATTTAAATGTAAAATATTTTACATTATAAATTATATTGGGAGATATTGTGTATGTGTTTATCTTCTAATACTTTCTTCATACAAAACTCATACTTCCTTTTCTGGCCATGGTTCTAGTTTTGCATTACTTCTTTCATATATTTCATGTAAAGTTCTTCCCCAGGATCCACTTTAGACATTACTAAATAATAGTCTGTCCCTCACATATAATTCTCTTACAATTTGTATATCTCACTTATTTTTCTGTGTTTGTTCATAAATCAAATTACTGTATTTTTTGAAGTATAAGACGCACCTTTTTTCCTCAAAAAGAGGCTGAAAATCTGGGTGCGTCTTATACATCAAATACAGCATTTTTTGCTTCCCGAAGCACCGCCCCTTCACCAAAATGGCTGTGCATAGCCTTATGGAGGCTTTCAGAGAGCTCCTGGGGGCTGAGGAGGGCAGAAATGAGCAAAAAATGGGCTGTTTTTTGCCCCCCCCCCCAGCAGCACTCTATAAGCCTCCATAAGGCTATGCATGCAATTATTTTGACAAAAAACAGGCCCGTTTTCTGCTTGTTTTTGCCCACCCCCAACCCCCAGGAGCACTCTGCAAGCCCCCCCCCCCCCCCAAGGCCATTCATGCCTTTAAAAAGAACTGGGTCCATTTTTGCGAAAAACTGGCTGTTTTGGGGAGGTTTGTAGAGTGCGAAAACTTTTTTTTTCCTTTCGGAAAGCTCTTTAACTAATTGATGAGAATTACATTGATCAAGTGCTGTGCCAGCAGAAACAAAGTCTTAGGTGCTGCAGATTGTCAGCAATTTCTTTTTCCAGCACAAGGATAAATACACCTGGAAATATCTACCTACCTACCTACTCTCTTTTTCTCCCTACCTACCTACCGTATTCTCTCTCTCTCTCTCTCTCTCTCTCTCTCTCTCTCTCTCTCTCTCTCTCTCTGTGTGTGTGTGTGTGTGTGTTGTATTTGTACTGATAAATAAATAAAGGCCCAGGTTCAAATCCCAGTAAGGGTATGGCTAGCTGATGAGAGCTAAATAGCTTGAAATAGATCTATACTAGTCTCCCTTTATTTATTTATCAGCACAAATACAACACAAACATAGCAAAGGCAACATTAAAAATCAAAATATGGTTTTCTGCCTGGATGGTCTTCTGTAATGAGCCGAAGGACAGAAAGGGGGAGTAGTGAGCTCCCTCCCATATTTGGGCATACCAGGGGTTGTAACACGCATGCATGCATGCATACATACATACATACATACATACATACATACATACATACATACATATATATATATATATATATATATATATGTTTTCGTAGATTTTCACGGGTGTAGGTATGCTGGTTTTGTTGTATTCGGGTCTTTTCCTGTGTAAGGTTGAGATTGTCTTTGCAACGTTTCGGCAGGATCTCACCTGCCATCTTCAAGCTGTGGGCTTAAAATGTGATCGGAGCTGCCGTCTTTCTGTAAGTCTTGGTGGGAGGGGATGGGGTGCTGGCTTTATTTCAGTAAGTGGAATGATTGGTTGTGTGGTTGTATCATGATTGGTAGATTGGTGCTGATTGGTGCAGGCTGTGTGTGCATTGTTGTTTTGTATTGTAACGGCTTGGGTGGTGGGTGGTGTTCGTTTGTTGGCTAGGGCTGGTTTCCAGATGTTTGGTAGGCGGGAGGTATCATCACGTTTGTTCATGTTGTGGGGGTGTTTCTCTATTTCGATGGCTTCCATGATTATTCTCTTATGGAGGTGTTCTGTTTTGGAGATTAACTTGGCTCCTTCAAAGTTGATTTCATGTCCTGTAGCTTTAAGGTGCTGGAAAAGGGAGGAAGTTTTTTTCTTTTTTTCTTACTGCGTTCTTGTGTTCTGTGATGCGTGCATTTATCCTTCTGTTTGTTTGTCCTATGTATATTGCTAGGCAGATTTTGCATGGTATTTTGTAGATTCCTTGGTTTTCTAGCTGGATTTTGTCTTTGGGGTTTCTTAAGATGTTGGCTATTTTTTGGTCAGTGGTGAAGGCTGTCCTGATATTGTGCTTGTGGAGAATTTTGCTGATTTTATCTGTGGTGCCTTTGATGTAAGGGAGGAGGGCGATGCCCTTGTCCTGTTCTGTGTCTTGGTTTTTTTGGGGGGTCTCCTTTTGGATTAGGTTGGTGATTGTTTTTCTTTGGAATCCATTGGAGATTAATACATTTGTGAGTTTGTGTAATTCAGTTTTCAGGTGGTCTTTGTCGGCTAGGCATTTGGTTCTGGAGATGAGGGTCTTGGCTACAGAGTTGATCTGTGCAGGGTGGTGATGGGATTGTGCATTTAAGTAGCGGTTGGTGTGTGTTTTTTTCTGGTAGATGGTGTGTCCTAGGGAGCCATTAGGTTTTTTGTAGATTAGGACATCCAGAAAGGGAAGTTGGTTGTTTGCTTCTATTTCCATGGTGAATTGTATTTTGGGGTGTAGGCTGTTGAGATGTGTGAGGAAGTTGTCCAGTTTTTCTTTTCCCTCTATCTCCCTCTATCTATCTACCTACCTACTATTTTTAAAATTTGCCTCTTCCAAATCTTGGTGCGTCTTATACTCCGAAAAATATGGTAGATGTTTCCTTATTCATTCCTATGTTGTATGTATAAACTAATAGATGCGTATTCTTAAACCATATATTACAAATAGTCCCTTTTCTAAGGAAATATTTGCCAAACAGTCACCATTCTGATTCATTCAGTCTCTTTTTCTGAATTATCTCATCTCATTCCCACCCTATTCATGTCTCCTAGTTCAATACAGGTAGTTCTTGACCTAGGATCACAACTGAGCCCCAAATGTATGTTGCTAAGTGGGACATTTGTTAAGTGAGTTTTTCTCCATTTAATGACCTTTCTTGCCACCATTGTTAAATGAATCACTGAAGTTGTTAAGTCAGTTATTAAGTGAATCTGGCTTCCCTATTTTTGCTTATCAGAAGGTTGCAAAAGGTGATCACATGACCCCAGGACACTGCAACTATCATAAGTAAGCAAGTTATGCCAAGCATCTTAATTTTGATCACATGGCCATAGGGGATGCTGCAGTAGTTGTAAATGTGAAAAATGGTCATAAATCTTTTTCAGTGGCGCTGTAACTTTGAAAGGTCACTAAACAAGCTGTTATAAGTTGACAACGACCCATATTTCCCCTTAGATTGCATTCCTTCTTAAGGTTTCAGTGTTTAAACAAAATTCATCCCTAATTCTCCCACAATTCCCATCTATTGGACATAATATGTAGCTGTAACCTCCCTATGGATTTCTGCTTTTATACACCACTCCCCCACATCCAACAACTTTCTGGATTTTGTACATTCTGACATACAATTAAATCTTTTTGTTCATAAACGTATGCTTTCACTTTATGACATGTATTTAGCAACCCCATTCCTTAAGATATGACCCTCCTTATTACAATTATCATCAAAGAAGCCCACATGTTTTCCCTATTGCTATTCTGGCTTTAGTCAATCAAAACCTTTACATAATACTTCTTGATAAAATAGAAATATATAGACTGAGTTATCATCATCAATTCAACCCATGTCACATGCATCATTCCTTACTAATGGTAGTTTTGGCATATTTTGATTAATGTACCACAAGTTCAATGAAGCATCAGTTTTCCCCCAAGCATGTTAACATTATGCTATGCAAGCTAAAATCTCTTAATCTACAGCGTATTATGTCGGCCAACATATAGCTGTGAATTTAACCATCCAAGAAGGATGTGTGCAATATATTGAAACACATATATGGATACTATTATAAACTGTTTTGGAATAAAACTGGTTATTTTACTCCACTCAGATTGATATTTATAAATTATAAATAGATTCCCAAAACCTATGCTCAGAATCTGAGCATGTATCTGGTTATAATGATCAGAAGAAATCAATAAGAATGATAGTGGAAAGAGACATGTGACTTCATATTCCTTTCCTAATTGGAAAACCTAGGTTCAAGGTAAATACTAGTTGCATCCAACTGAAGGGACCTATCTACTGAAAGATATTAACTTTATTTATACAGTATTTATCTGAAATCGTGCTGTGGCAGATAAAGAAAAATGGGTGATGACTGGTCTGAGTATATCTAGAGAGAATATTTGTGTTAGCATGCCCATTATTTTAACAGAGAGTAACAGAGTTAGAGGTACATACCACTATTAAACTATACTGGATAAAGTATTATTGGACATTGTATTCTTTACTTCTTTATTCCTCTTTTCTTTTAGATGAAAAGCTCATATCCAGTTTAGATAATAGTATGCAGATAAAATCACTGTAATAAAAGCTTACTACAGATCCTGCCTAAACTATTATAATGCAGAATAATTTGGGGATGAGAAAACGTAAAGAGACTGATAATAAATTTTTCTTACTCCTATCGTCCATAGGCCCATTCATAACTCAGCCTTATCTTTATCAACTTTATCTTTTTTTTCAACTTTCCAAAGGACCATTTTATTAACAATTCAAACATTCTTATACACCTTTCATATTTGGCTCTTAGTTAAAGCTATTTGGCCCCCAAAGTATAAAATGAGTTTTTCTTTTTTCTTTTTTACTTGTTTAAGTATCTGAATTCCTACTTCTAATAAATCTGAGGAGTGTCTTAGAAATTTGACAATAAATAAATACTTTGCAGAATCAGGCTGTGAATGGTATTTTTGCTTGCGTCGAACTCTATGCAAAAGATAGTGGATGCTAGAGAGGCCTTTTGGATAAGCAGGCTAACTAATGATATTTAATATAATAATTGAAGTTGCTTTTTTGACTCTGAAGGGGGAAATTGGCCAGTATATTTTATTGTTCTTTGTTTTTATTATAATCTTCAAGTGTCCTTTCCTAAACCAATTTACATCATTAATATGATATCATTCACAATACCAACTCCAAACTGTTTTAGACAGATAATTGTCAAAGTACTAAAAAAAAGTAGAAATGTAATCTTCCTAGAAATTTTTTAATTTATGTGGCAGTCCCTGAAAGAAGCTAATTCAGCTAATTAAATAACTGTACTATACTGATGTTTTTAATTGCCTTGTCATATATTCATGAATGGATTGAATTGAATTGGATAGCATTCTGCATAAAAGTAATGTCCATTTTATTGTGGAATAGATCTAATCGTGTGGCTAAGCTCCATGTGGTTTTAAATAATAGCAAATGTGAACATTCAGAAGGGTTCACAAACTTTTAAGCACCACTGTATTTCCTGATAGTGATGGCCAATAAAAGACTTTTTTCTAAAAACAAGGGAAACTCTTATAATCTGGTCTTAGTAGCTGCACAATTGGTATCAATATGAAGTGGCCTTATGCAGGTAGAAATGTAATACACATTGGTCTTTCTCCATGTTAGCTGGAACTCTGATTAGTCTCTACATATATAGGACCTCTTTATTATGATGCCCTCAAAAGTGATTACTAGGAAACCTATTTGATGGATGACATTAGGTCTGTGGAAGCACCAGAGAGATTCATATAAATTAATTATAATAAATACTAGTATGTGATCTGGAGGGAAAGGAAGCTCTTTTTCTCGTCAGGAAAATAAGAGTCATGTTGCTTAATCCTATTTAATATTAATTTGAAGATACTGCCATTCATTTTTTCTTAGCATATATTACTGTGGTTCTTTCCTTTTTACATTCGCACCTATTTCTGTCTCTTTAATCCCAACTTTGTCTTCTAGTTTTGTATTTGCCTTGATAATTTAAGCATTATGCAAGTTACAGGACTATACTTCTTCTTTTTTTCCTTTTCCTGTTAGTTCTGGTGGAAATTTTGTTTGCAGTATGCTTTAAAAACAATTCTATTATATAATTCTTTCCTGGTGTGTTGAGTCTGGAGTTCTGAATGCATTAAAAAGATAAATAATTTGTAAGGTTGAGCATGATTCTAAACTGGTTTGGAAAATATTCTTTAGAAGTCATATGAACACAGGGTCTCTCTGCTACTCATTGAGGCAGCCATATCTTTTGTCATATTTTTTCAGAAGTCTGAATAAGATAGAAGTGCTTTAATGAGCTTGTACGAATGCCCATCTACTTCTTCAGAATCATTTTAGAACCATGCTCAGCTTTAGTGATTGGTATATTTTGCACTAAGTAGTTAGCTTCCATTCTAATTAATGTATATAAATAAGGGAATAACATCAGATTCCTAATTTGGGGAATCCAGTTTCAGCCTCTTATTATAATTTTCTCATTTTAGTCAGATTGCAGAACTATTAACTGAGGTGCGAGCGAAAGAAAATATTAACCACAATCACATTAAAGTTTAACCGTCACTTTTCTGTTCTTTTTTTCTTTCCTCAGGTCGAATTCGCACAAGGAGGCAAAGCTCTGGAAGCACCAGTAGTATCACTTCAACACCTGCTGACACCCGAGGCCGCAGTCGGGCTAAAGTAGTTTCGCAATCTCAGCGTAAGGAACCATTTAGTGTGCTATTGTGGAGGAGACAGTGTATTTTCCAAGTTTGTTTTTTTGCCTACCTTATTTTCATATACACCAGTGTTTCCATTCAGTGCTATGAACATTCTTCAAATGCAGTTTTAAAAGTTAATTTCTATAGTTAGGTCTTGATAAATTAGGTATGATATGCAGATTTTTTTAAAAAAAATTCAGTTGGGACTTAACTCCTCGGAATATTCATTTCTCTAAGAATGATTTGCAAAGATGGGATGGTCTGGGAATGAAGACGCTAGAGATCGGCACTATGTTTTGCAACATGCCTCTTCTTGATTTCTTTTTTTTTAATTAAAAAATACTTAAACAAAATATCAGTGGGGCAGAGAATTCAGGAAATAGTAGACAGAATCTCTGTAAGCACTCGATCCCCACATGGAGCCATTCAGCATCTTGTTAGTGATGTCAATAAAAGTGTTTCACGTAAACATGAACTCCTGCATACAGAGGCTTGGCTCATACCACATAGGATACTTAAGCCAAGAATTATAATGCCAATTTGTGCCTTATTTGAGTTAAGGTAAAATATGACTAATTTAGGGTCAACAAAGCATAATATAAAACTATGGCTTGCTTTATTAATTTTCTTTTCTTTTCACTATGTGTAGTCAGTAAGTCTAACCACTGATAGACTAGGTGGTTTATTCCTGGTTTATTTTTGCGTTTCTCCCAAGCTTCTGACTAATCCAGTGGTACAAGATAAGAGCAGCTGGAAAGTTACTGCTCTCAAACCAAGATGAGGTTTTCTTTCCAATATCTTTTTTTCTCTCTTTCTCTGGCAACATTTTTCTTTCCCCATTCTTTTTCTTCTTCAGCACGTGGTAATATATAGAACAGACTTTCATATGTTAAATTACAGTGAAAAACTAGTAATGCCCCCAAAACTACATACTATTTGGAAAAACATACATTCTGACTGCCTGTTGTACAATGTTTATCGAGAACCAGGATCATTAATTTATCCTGAATCATGGCAGTATATTTTCCCAAACATGGGGTGAATACACACTCAGTTCCAAGGCCCTGTTTGTGAATTGTGAATAGACAGTGAATTTGCAGAAAGATTTTCATTCATAATGACCATTAGAAGAGGGGAAAAAACCTCTTCATGCTCTTCAGAATTGGCTGTCTGTCTCTATGTGTTCACCAATTACTGAGGAAAGGACATAAAATATAAAGTAAATAAGTTAGATGTTCTCTTCACATCTATAAAAAATTGAGTAGAGGGTAGTAAACATAAAAAGTATTCATCTAAAATTGCTGCTTGACAGCTTAGTGTAAATGCCTGTATAAAACTGTATATTCTGTGGCAAGGCTGCTAATTTATATGGCATAAACATGTCCACTGGTTGTGGATAATTTCCCCCCCTGATTTTTTCCCCATCGTACTCCGACTTCTATGGATACAGGTAATCCTTGACTTACGACCACAATTGGGACCAGAATTTTCATAATAAATTAGTATAGTCCTAAAGTGAGTGGCCCTGATTTTACAACCAATTTTATCATGGTCATTAAGTGAATCAAATGATAGTTAAGTAAATTACATGGTCATTAAACAAATTTGGCTTTCCTAATTTACTTTGTTGGAAGCTAGCTGAGGTCACAAATCATGATCACATGAACACAAGCTGCTGCAACTCTCATAATTGCAAATCAGTTGCCAAGTACCCAGATTGCAATCATGTGACTGTGAGGTGCTGGAACGGTTGTAATTTCAAGGATGGGTTATAAGTCATTTTTTTTCCAACGCCATCATAATTTTGAATTATCATTAAATGAATGGTTGTAAGCTGAGGATGACCTGTAGTACCTGCACACACATGCGCACACACATACACATAAAGAGAGTGTTAGTATTCTATTTAACTGAATTGATTTTCAATCTTTGTCACAACAGAGAAATGTCTGAATTTTTCCTGTGTTAGGTTTTCAAACAGCAGTAATCTGTAGGCCAGTGATGGCTAACCTTTTTGTCCTCGTGTGCTGAAAACGCACACGAGCAACAGCGCCCACGGTTGACAGCATGCACGTGCATGCCCACACACACCTTCCCTTGCACACGTGTGTGTGACCCTCCACCTTGCTCCTGCCCCCTGAACATGTGTTCATGACCCTCCCAAGCCCCGTTTTGTGCTTAGCAGGCCTCCCTGAAGCCTCCTGGGACCAAAAATGGGTCGTGGGGGGCACACCATACCCCCCCACACTTTCCCCGTGAATGCGCGAGTGTCCTCTCCACTCCCCACGCATACGCGGTAGAGACCCAACAATCAGCTAGCCAGTGGCACCCACCTGTAGCCCATTTTGGGAGTAGCAGGCCTCCCTGAAGTCTCCTGGGACCAAAAATGGGGCATGGGGGCACGCTGCACTCCCCACACTTCTGTGAATGTACCTACTCTACACACATGTGTGCGCGTCTCCCGCATGCGCAGTAGAGACTCAACAATCAGCTGGCCAGCAGGAGTTGTGCGCACATATGTAGTGGAGCTGACCTGCAGTGACGGCTTGCATGCCTGCAGAGAGGGCTCTGCGTGCCATTTGTGGCACACGTACCACAGGTTCGCCATCATGGCTGTAGGCCTTCAAAAAATCATGGCACTCTATTGATTAAAGTCTTTGGTGTTTCAAGTACTGTAAACATACTTACATGTTAGGTATAGGAAGGAACTATATTATACATGTTGTGATTCTAATCCTAAAAATAGTATATAATATTTTTTTCTCTTGTTTTAAAGAGAAATGCTGTCAATATGCCATTACTTTAGGGAACATCAGGATGGCTAAGCACAAAAAGATCTAGTTTGAGAATTTTGAATCTTTGCAAGAGAAAGGAAAAAAATATCAAGAGACTAGTATTTTTCATTTGCTTTTAATCTAAGAGGCACTTCACATATTAAATGTTTGAGTCAGATAAAGTCTTTTTAGATGCTGCTAAAACTGCAAAATCAAGAACGATATTTTGAAATGAAGCCAGTCAAAGATTCTTCCCATCTCTGACTTTCATTTTCAGCATTCCATATTCTTGCTTTAAACACAAATAAAAATGCTGAACTTTGTACATTAACATTGAAACAAATATTTCACTTGTTTCTACAATGCACTGTAACAAAAGATTGAAATGCTTGGTAGGGCTGACTTTGTTGTTAGAAGTGATGAATTTGTTTTCTCAATCCCCAAATGTTACGTGCCGTTGATTGCTCTGCATATGTGCTAGGTATGTTATTTGTGCCAACTGAAATGGTTGCTACTGAGTAACATTTCTGATGCTTATTTTATCTTTAAAAAATAAAGTAATAAATCATAGCCAGGAACAGGAACTATTTAATAGATAGAATGCTAGGTTTAAGGTGACAGATGTTTTGTTTTGTTTTGTTTTGTTTTGTTACTAACCTCTATACTATCCGGTCATTCTGCATTATAAGCACAACCCTTGTAATATTTGTCTTGTTTTTCCTGTGATATCATTGCCTATTCTGTAACATTGCATTGATAGGATTGCTATTCCCAGGATAGTAATGTTACTTGTTTGTCCCGTGCCCTGCCAGCCTCATGGATAGCAGGCATAAAGCTAGAATTACAGTTTATTCTACTGTAAATAGTTATTTACTACTTGGCAGAAATGTTTTCTTGCCACACACTAATCCATAATAAAATATGAGCAGTGATGTGCTTGTCAAAAAGGAGTTTGTATGCAAATAACAATGCTTCTTGAACTCTGTATTGTCTCGCTTTCTCTGCTTCACTTTCTGCCTGTCCTTTCGTCTGCTGTCATAATCCAGGATCCAGATCAGCTAACCCTGCAGGTGGTAAGAAACACGTTTTTGTTTTCAACTCTGTTTACATATCTGTACTGTCTCTCATGCTACTGTTTTTAACTGATTCAACGTCTGAAAGTCTAGTATTCCCAGAGGCTTTAAAAAAAACCTACTATTTTTAAAATGAAAATTTATCTAGGAAAAAGTTTAGATATATGTATGATGTACTTAGACAAAGTACCTGTGTGTAAGTTCAGTGAGCAGTGGGACTCACTCCTAGGTAACAGGGTGTTAGGATTGTAAATTTGAAGAACTGAAAAGGGATTTGAAGATGTCTTCAAATGTTGATGGTGATGTTGTAAGTTAACACCAGCAGGGACAAGCCGGGCACGCTATTTTTGAAACGATAGAATTCCAAAGATAGGTTTTCATAACACAAATTGTCTTGTGACAAAAGGAAAAAAATCCGCTGGATGACTTCACTATCACTTGCCTAATTTCTTGGATTTGAATGCCTCTTTTTTGGCAATTGCTCAGTCAGTGTTGTGGTTGGAAGATAAAGGAAAATTTCAAAAAAGTTTCCTTGCGAGTTGCATGAGAAAAAGCAAACAATGGGACAGAGAAATTGTGTGTAAGCAAGTGCATGTGTAAGAGAGTACCCGTGCAATAGAGTTTATCAGTTGCTTCTGTATAAAATATAGCTTGCTGGTATGACTGATCCTATTTGACCATTTTCAAGGTGAGTAGTATCATTCAAGGTTGTGTTTCTATTCATCCATCATCCTCAATGCTTTTTATTGTTAATTTATGTTGTTAACTCCATTTTTAAACATATCTTCATCTGGAAGAATTTCTGTATCCTGTTTTATTTTTAATTTATTATTAATTAAGCTGAATTTTTAAAATACATTTAATAAGTTTAATGGTTTGAAATGTTCTGAAGACTTAAGAGCATTTACCTTTATTTTTTGTAGCTGGTAGTCGATCCAGCTCTCCTGGGAAGCTGTTGGGAAGTGCATATGGAGGGCTTAGCAGTGGAACAACTAGAGGACACCCAGTGGCAACACCATCCTCATCTACTGACAAACGCAGTAAAGTCCCCCGAAGCCAGGGCTGCAGCCGAGAGACCAGCCCTAGCAGGATAGCTCTAGGTAAGAGTTTTCTTGGCTGCAATATAGAGCCAAGAGGCTGATTTCTTCTCTCGTGCTGATTGGCCAAAAGACTATCTGAAATAAATTACAGTTTTACTATAATGATTTCATAGTAATGGTTTTCTGCTGAGTTTCTTAATAGCATCATAGGCCAAGAGAGCAGATGAAGTTGCCAGTGGGGTTAGCATAAATTGTTTATGCTTATTGTTTTGATTAGAAAGGAATCATTTTCTGATTAAACAACGTTGTTTTAATTAGAAAACATTTCTTCAGGTATGTTTTATTTCCATTTTCACTTGGCATGGTTCAGTGCCATTTGATGATACCAAATGTATCGTCTTACAGGTGTAATGGAAGATTCTCCTCCTTTTAAGGAGGAGACTCCTCCCTTTGAGTCTGTTGTTGTTTTCTCTGATCAAAAAGTGTGCCTATTGCTTTTAGGTTAAATACTAAACTTTATATGTAGGGTTATTTTTTAATGAACTTGTTAGTATTACTATAGATATGTGACTGAACCCAAAGAACTGTTCTATCTTTGGATATATTAATTGTGCGCAACTGCCCAACTGCACATTATTAATATAAAATGGTAGCTTAGAACAGTGGTGGGTTTCAATTTTTTTTAGAACCTATTCTGTAGCTATTCTGGCCTGTTTTATGTGAGTGGCTTGGCAGTCATGTGACTGGGTGGGAGTGGCCAACTTGATGTCACTCATCAGGAGATGGCATGGATTGGGTAAAATGTGGTGAAGTTCACTTAACAACGCTCTTGCTTAGCAACCAAAATTTTGGGCTCAGTTGTAGTCATAAATCAAGGACTATCTCTGCCTTCCTCTGTATGGCAGCCTTGTCCTAGTAAACTATTTCTCCTTTCTGGCAATTTTCCTCCCTGTTAGAGGCACCAAAATATCCCATACAATGTAAGGTTTCCTGCTGCAGCAGGGGGTTGGAGTAGATGACCTCCTAGTAGCCTTCTAGCCCTAAATTGCTGTGCTATTTTTCTTTCTTTCTGCTAACAAAGAAACCTGCCTGAGGCTCATTCCAGATGCCTGCCAGATAGAGATAATGAGATAATGACCCTAGAGAAAGTTTGGCTCCATTCACAAGCCGGGAATCATCCAAACCCTTTTAGAAACACAATGCTCATATTGCACAAGCCCCAAAACTTCAAAAACATAAAACCATATAACATACAACCATATAACCATATAACCAATTTCTTTCCTGCACCTTTTCATTTTAAAGTTATTAAGACTTGTGGACTTCAACTCCCAGAATTTCACAGCCAGGCATGCTCAGTTCCAATTTAAAGCGACAGCATTTGTTTTTCTCCTTTGTGAAAGAAGTTTCCTTTTTTTCTTTTTCTTCTCCCTTCCCCTCCTTCCTCCCTCTCTCCCTCCCTCCCCCCTCTCTCAAACATAAACACACACAGAAGTTGGATTGGATTATCTCTCCTACCCCCTTCCCTCTCTCACTCACTCTCAAACGTAGGCACACACACAAACACACACACACACACACACACACACACACAAATTGGATTGGATTGGATATCTTTTCCAATGGCTTGAAAGCAGCTCCTCTGCCGTCCCCCCATTCCCCCCCCTGCCTTCCCCAAACACCTCCCCCCATTGCAAATGCAGCCTGCTGTCTGGGTGGGAAATGCCTGGAATGCAATAAAGCCCACCCATTCACCTCCTGCTGCCAGGCTGGGGTGAGAGGAGAGGTAGAGAAGCCGGAGGGGAGCCGATCTGAGCCTTCCGAAAGAAAGGGTCTGTGGGAAAGTGTGTGTGCTACAGCATGGCTCTTTGCCTGGCTTCCTGCCTTCTCCTGTGGTCTCGGGGCTCGCTTGTGCTCTCCCTCCCCAAGTGTAGTTTGATTGCAGGCGGAGCCACATTGCCTTTTCAAACTTGTAATCAGTGAAGCTGGGCTGGATTTTTACATAGCATTATCCAGCTATGTGTGTGTGTGTGTGCGTGAAATGGATGGGGGCCTGGGGAGGAAGTCACTACACTTGGGGAGGGAGAGCACAAGCGAGCACTGAGGAGACCACAGGAGGAGGCAGGAAGCCAGGCAAAAAGCCATGCTGTAAGCACACACACTTTCCCCCAGCCCCAGTACAATCCACTATGTAAAAATCCAGCTCAGCTTCACTGATTACAGGTTTGAAAAGGCAACGTGGCTCCGCCTGCAGTCAAACTACACTTGGGGAGGGAGAGCATGAGTAAGCAAGTCTTTCCTCCAGCCTTTACCCAAAGCCCCGCACAGCACCAGGAGGATGAAGTTTGAATTCCTCCCCTCCCTCCGACCCACATGTACCTTTTCTAGCTGCTTCAGAGAGGGCTTCAATGCTGCTCTTGCCTCGAGTCCTCTGAAGAAGGCCCTCGCTTCCTTCTCTTTGAGAAGCGCCTTGCAAATGGGCTGCAGGGCAGGGGAGCGTATCGGTATGGGGGCGTGGCCATGCCTCCGTGGAACCGGTAGGCAAAAGTACAGCATATTTCTGGAACTGGTACGCCCGAAGAGGTGCGAATCAGCAGGAACCCACCTCTGGCTCAGAACCTCCAATCTTATTTTAGAGGTTGAAATTAGGAAATGCAGTTGAGATATGCCAATTCAGATTTGGAACTGAAGCGTTCCAATGAGCAAGCAAGACAGATTTAAATGTAGCAGCTTTAAAATCTGTTCTCTCAGTTTTTGCAACGAAAAGGTGTGAAAAGGCATGCAAAAAAAAAAAAAGGGACGGGGGAGGGGAGATGTGAGAAGAAAAAGGATTTGAAGCTTGCATCAGAGAAGGAAACAGAGAATAATCTCACAGACATTTGCACAAATAGGTATGGCAGAATGCATGGAGGAGAAAATAAGACAGTTAAATCATAGATATGCTTCAGAAAAGGATTAATGGACATAGCACCAAATTGTGGCCAGTGAGGTCATTCACCACTTTGTGGTTTTCAAAAGAGTTTTCAACCTTTATGGCACAACATCCCCTTTAATAATAATTTTATATGCTCTGAACTCTGTGAATAACTAATGATTTCACTGGATTTAAGACTATGGAAAGAAATTAATGTATTGTTTACTTTTAATAATTAATTCTTGTCTAAATAGCACAAAAGGTCTCAAATGAAATCTCAACCAAGCTGGCTTCTGTGGGCAAAGTGGGAGAAAGCATAGATTTAGTTTTGAACGTGCAAGCCTGGTTTACAAAAGCAAATCAAGAAGCAGTACCTGGAGCAAGTGCTGACAATTCTCCTACTTTGCCTGCCCTGTCAAAACCTATTCCCATTTTGTCTAGACAAGCCCACAACTGGCAAGGAGCAAAGCCCAAAGTAAGTTTTGATGGTGCTTTCATTTTGTTGGGGCAAGTCTGAATTTTTTAAAAAATTGAATAACCTCTTAAGTTTCTCACAGTACTCTAAGACATAATGATTGACCCAAGAAAACTATATTTTCAGTGAACTAGAAGAAATTTAATTAACGTGACTCGGAAACATGTTATGTTGTTTTTTGAGCTAAACATTTTTATGTGGAAAGAAAGAAAAATACTTGCAAAAGGAAGTATACATATTTAAATACAGGCTGAGACTTCTCCCCCTCCCCTTTAATTAGTATGGGAATAGAGCTTATTAGCCAGGTTAAGGACTTCTTTAAAGGAATACATACATACATACATACATACATACATACATACATACATAAGCACACACACACACACGCACACACACATTTATCAGCACAAATGCAACACACGCACACGCACACACACATATATATGTATGTATGTATGTATGCATGCATGCATTCATGCATTCATGCATTCATGTAGTTGTACCACTCAAATGAAACTAAATATATTCTATTCCGTAGACCATCTTATCTAAAAATCATTTTGATTTACATTTATATTTACTTGCAATGGTTATTTATATTTATATTTACTTGCAATGGTTATATTTATATTTGCTTGCAATGGTTAACCTAGAGCCATCTCTTGGAGAGACTCTTGTGCTCCTCATATTTTCCATGCATAATTCATAAATGTATATTCATTTGTAACATAGATTGGCATTCCAGACTTATCTTTATCTATTGTGAACAAGCAGCTTTTTTGCCTCTGTACATGTAATCCAAGTAATATCAAGTAACAAAGGATAGCTTATTGTGGTTGGAAAGTGATCTCTTGCTTCCAGGGGGATCAAAACTGTGAATGAAAACATTACTTGGAACTGCTTTACTAACTTGGTTGGTTTGGTAGAGAGTAAGGCAGGAGGACCTCAGACCCAGACAGCATGCTGTATTGTTCCTACCTACCATAGTTATTTTTTTCTATCTGCATGAAGAGAGAAACAAGTCAAGAACAAATAAGCTATATATTTCAAGCATATTGCCTTTTTACAGTTAACCATAATAAATCCTATGTGGAAACATTTATTTTTTTATTGTAATAACGTATATGTGGTCTAGTCATCAAAACCTGGCAGCTCATGATATTGAGCCTACGTCATGGAGGTTAAAAAAGTATACAAGAAATTACTAGTAAAGGACAAAAGCTTTGAGAGGAAATTGGCTGAGAAATAAGAGGGGGCATCATACCAGAAAAAAAAATAGTTTGTCCATGGTTTCCAATTTCCCTGTTCTTCCCATTATATCAGGAACAATAGACCTGGTCACCACCAGGTACTTATGGAATGTTAACACTGCCTTCCTTGTCCTACCTTGGAATCAAAGCAAGTAAGCTAGTTGTAGATTTTGAATAGATATACTCCTCAGTTCTTGCCCAGCCATATCTCAATGATATGTTGCTGATCCCACCAACAGGTCATGGGGGAGCATATAGACCATTGAATAACGTGACTGGATTGAAACATTTTCTACTCCACATTCACAAACTTATACTCTTTCCCAGGGACAAACAGATGGGACTTTGTGTATTTCTTATTTTATTTTTACTTTGATATTCAACATTATGACAGCAGTATATGACAAATGCTGTCCCATCTCTGTTAAGAGTTCCAAGAAGTTAATGGTGCAGTCAATTGGTTTTTCATTTGCCAATTATCATGCAGATTCAGCTTTTAGATGATTGGTTCATTTATGGGTGAAGTAATTAATGGGACAGATTTATGAAAGTGAATTAAACAACAGTTTGTACACTATTCAGACCACATTTCTTATTTTTACTGAAAATCTTCATACCATGGTATATAATTGCTTTCAGACAGGAACATGAATACACACTAGGGGTATTCATCACTATTTCAGAACAAGTGCTACCTGAAAAATTATGTTTCTTTTCCAGGGTTATGGCCTTTTAAAATGCAATTCTTTTAATTTTTAATATTTATGTATTTGCCATCATTATAACCTATTGAACAAAGAGTGGATTCATGCCTCAAGGAGTCTGCAGTCCTAAATTTTTGTCAGTGGGCAGGAGAAATATAGGAAGGAGTAGGAGAGACAGAAAACCCAAATGGGAATAAAAATTGTTTAAAAATAACATCTGTTATGTGCTCATGCGGATTAGCAAATTTTATGGGAAAATTCAACATGTATTTTTAAAAGTCGACTCCCTGAACCTGGTTTTGACTGTCTTTCTTAGAAAGAGAACCTCTAAGGCTAAACCCAATTAGGGCTGCAATAGAGAAGAAGAATTTAAAACAGTCATAATAACACGATGAACCAAAGAAGAATATAAAATAAGTTGAATACAAATTTATGTTCGCTTTGACATTCTGCAGAGTTAAATACCCTATTTATTTCCTTTTGTCATCTAATTATTATGATGAGTCTATATAAAAATTACATAAATGTGTTAGATTTGCATTGCTCATTCCCCATTAGAATCATTTATTTATCCCTCTAAAACAGAGTCAACTTTTCTTTCCTCATATTTTTTCTCTCCTCCTTCCTTCCCTCTCTCCTCCCCTTAAGTGGAATCTCTAAGTAAATCTAATATTATTGTAACCCTGTTTTCCCAAATAAGTTTTTTCTGGCTTGTTATAAATAGATCAAGGCTCTCAGGAGGGTCAGAACATCTGAGATGTTCTTTGACAAGTTTAGCATGTATCACAGTTTATACATAACAAATCAGATTAGCAGCTGTCCGGGATATTTACTAATGTCAGTAATGACCAAAACTGTTAATTTATTGTCTGAGCGTTGTATCTTCGTTAAACTTGTGTTCACCTTCTCTGAAACTCTCCATGCTGCATGCTAGCACGGAGCAGCCGTATCCCCCGACCCAGCGTGAGTCAGGGGTGCAGCCGCGATACCAGCCGTGAGAGCAGCCGAGATACAAGCCCTGCTCGGGGCTTTCCTCCACTTGGTGAGTACCTGTAGGCACTAGAGCTTCTAAGGGCCACCCCTCCTCTTTCTTGCTGGCTAGTTGATGTACCTCTGAGTGGAATGGGCTTGTTATTCTCTTCATTTTTTTGAACCCTTAACCTTTCCCCTTTCTGATCTTCTTGTTTATTCTGTTTATTTCTGCATGCTTAAATCCTGCTTTTCTTTACTAGGAAAACCCGTAGTTTGAAATGCTTTTGATAATCTCCAGATTTTTTGGGACATGCACTTAGGCGCCATTGGTCTTGACAAATGCAGCTATTGCAAAGGCTACATCGTTGCAGGGAAAGTTGATGCTACTGGAAAGCATGACCTGCCTTTTTTGATCCAATGCAAAATGGGCATCGTTTGGAGAAAATTTAGAAAATATGCTCATCATATACAATTGGCACTGTATTCTTGGGCCTGAGTGCATGCTATATCAAGGATAACTTTTTCTAAGCCCCAGGTATACTGAGAATTCATTTTATGCATAAAAAGCTTGTTCCTTAATTCACAGAGCTCAATTTCTATTTCTGCACTAGAGAAACTTACCATCTCTCTTGGTTTTTAAATTTATGATCCAGTCCTGTAGTTCACAGAGACCCATCTTTTCACATCAGAAATATGAAGTCTTGTTTCTCTGTATATAATATTTTTTATGCATAATTGTTAAAACAGTTGCATATTTTGAAGAAAATATTTTTACATTTGGGGCAACCTGAAATCTTGAAAATTGTATATGCATCTGTGTGAGTGCTTCAGTTCAATTATATTTCTAGTTTGCCCACATTGTATTTATAGAGAGAGGGGGGAGGGGAGGGGGGGAGGGAGAGAAAGAGAGAGCGAGAGCGAGAGAGCGCACTTGAGATGTAGGAAAAAAGATGTTACAGACGTGAATCTTAGCTTACTGTTCATGAAGGTCATAGGGCCTAGTTTTAACATTTAATTATTTAGTGATTAATTAATTAATTAATTAAAATTATTCACCATCCATCTTGCTGTCCTGTGACTCTGGGCAGTTTACAATAAATTTATATTATAAAAGATTATAACTTGATAAATACATTAAAATCAATGAGGAAATAGCTAAGATAATGGGGGGGGGATTACACAATAGAATAGAAGGTGGGCTCTTCTAATCCAGTAACTCCCTCCAGGATGACATGCCTCTGTCCAGGCCCCAGGCCAATCAGCAGAACCAAGTTTTAAGGCCATTACTGATGAAATAATTCTATGGGAAAGAATTAAGACATTAATTTGCAAGATGGAGAAACCAGAGCTAGAGCAGAAGAGAAAAATGCTCTGAGGCTTCTGAATGATTATTTATTTCTTTGTTTTTCCATTTTTTCCTGTTAGAGAGCTAGAGTCCCGATAACGTCCCATACAGAATTGTTTTAGGTATACACATATTTAGCTAGAAGACCAGACAGAACAAAATGGACAAAATAACAAAATAACTGAATTCTACATAGGTGGGCACAGTGACTCAGAAGTTAAAGATGCTGAGCTTGTCAGCTGGAAAGACCTGAGCTCTAAGTGATGGGGTGAGCTCCCGTTACTTGCTCCAGCTCCTGCCCACCTTGCAGTTCAAAAGCATGCAAATGTGAATAGGTAAATAGGCATTGCTTCAGTGGGAAGGTAGTGTTCTATGTGCTTGGCATATAATCATGCTGGCCACATGATCACAGAAGTATTTTTGGAAATTTACAAAGCAAAAGAGTGCATATTTGGAGTGTGTCCCCCCCCCCCCCAAGTCATAGATGGGCAGTTCATGGGATCAAGCCTGGACATTAATGTTTTAATGGGATATAAAGTGTGTGATTTGTTTTACTTGTTAATGGGTTAGGATTTTTTGGCATTTGGCATTCCTCTCCCCCCCCCCACACACACACATCTACACATACACAGACATATTTTATTTAACTGAATTATGTGTAATTTGGGGTTCTGCTATATTTTTTTGTGTTTCTTACCTGAAAATGGATGGAGATAGTTCTAGATGCTGCAAAGCAGGTGATTTGGGACTGCATCTAAGCCAACAATTTCAATGTGAATAAATAAATAAAAATTATAAAAACTTGAGTTAACTAAGGGCTACAGAGGATTATTTTAAAATCCGTTACAGAATGCAAAGGAATCTGTCACTTTTCCTTGCTGTTGTAAAAGAAAGGATAAAGGCTTCTTACTATTTTCTAATAGAATAATCTGAATCGCAAACATTTGCATAGAGCAAAGTGCTGCTATTGTGATCCAGAAACTAAAGCTAGAATGAAGAACCTTTGCCCAAATAAATATAAGATGTTTCACCTTTGAGCATGCTCACTACAACCACTGAAAGATATAGTTCAAGAACATCTTGAGATGCAGATTCCCTATTTCTGTTTTACTGACACTTGATTATTGAAAGTATTAATTTTAAAGTTTTTAAGTCATCCTAAAAATGTGTGGCACTAATGGAATACTTGGCTGAGGTTTCAGCTTTATTATTTTATTTATTATTAAATAATAGTAAATTATTTATTTTGACTTCAATTTTTTTGGCTAAATTTTATGAATTGGATCTACCTCATAAAATCTGAACAATTTGTGTAACAAAGGTGTCAAGAGTCTTCTTGATTGTAGTAGAGCATAAATCCAAGAAACAAAGAAAATCTGTAATATGGATTTTGTATTTCAAAATTGTAATGCAATCATTTCAGGACACTTAAAATTGTAAATGTTGTAGTCCTTGGGGGAAAACCCCCCCAGATTTTAGGAAGATTAATTTAGTTTCAATAGGGATGTTCTCTATTATTGGATTACTGAGAAATATTGAAGAATATTTACCAAATTTACCTGGATATTTAAAAATCTTAAGTATTTTGTATGTTTCTTCTTTGGTTAGAAAGTATGTACTGATCAATAGGTCAGCTGCAGCTACAGCTCTGACTAAATTACCACCTAAGGAGAAGCAGCAGTTTGTTTCCCATCTCCTTCAGTTTTAATAGCTGATTATTACAAATAGCCAACATGTATTAATCAAAACTACTAATATTAATAGAGTGATTCACAAACTTACTCTCCCAATTGTCAATAACCTCTCAGAATCCACTGCTAATTTGCATTATTCCAGCTTCACTGTCATTAGCTAGCATTTTATTATATAATTCAATAAATTGCAGATTGTTTTATTTTTAAACAATTTCTAGCTCCTTTTCTTTTTAACTCTGGATGGTTCCATGCAAACTGTGGCCATGAAACTGTGGTAGTCTGCAAACTCCATTGAGGCAAATTCTAAATGCTTTAGTTAACAATAACCGCACTAATCCCAGCACCTAATTTGCTATCTTGATAATTGAGATAAAGGCTGCTATGAGCAAAGTCAGATGATATCACCTAAGCTTGTAAGACTGGTATATATAGAACAGCGCCAGTTCAAAAAAATTAAAATAATTTCTTTATTTTTCAGAAATAAAGAAAAAATGAAATTATAGTGAGGGTAAACCAAATCAAAGCATATGTATTCTGCACCCTGGGATAGCATGGCTATGGTTACTGAAATAATACTTTTGATTTCCAGGACAAAAAAAATCATTAAATAATTCTTTTAAAATACTAGCAATTTTAAAATGATTTGTAGGAAACAAAAGTTTGAGAACCATGGATCTGTTGAACAAAGAGATGGTTCAAAAATAATGGAGCTGGAACACAACTTCTCATCTCTCAGCTGCATCTTCAGGCTTTTTTGCTGATGCTTTTTTTTATTAGCAAGGTTTTTTTTTGCTGATGCCTTTTTATTAGCTTCTCCCTGCATGTGTATGTATTGATTGGCTGTGCCCAATTCACCCAAAGAAAACCATAAAGTATAGAATTATCTACGTTGCATAGGTGTTTGAATACCCTTCTAGAGTTTCAGCATGATTTGCTTGTCCTCAACTTGCAAATGTTGCAATCTGTGTGACTTCAAGAATACAATTGAGTCTTTTTAAGGAGCAATTTGTGCTTCATATCTTAGGGTCATTGGAAATATCTTCTTTATAGTTCTTTAGTTCAATTCCAGAATTAAAATAACATTCTAAATGCAATTATAGAATGCATCTCATGAGGTTTTCTGTTGAACAAGTTATTTTTTCTTTTCCTTAATTATATGCTACATTCTATTAATACATTTTCTACCTGTCGGAACATATAGTGATTCTACAGATTGAACGATTTTATTCTCCAGCAACATGGTAGAAACCTATTCAAGCAATTAGCAATTTCCAAGCTCTTATGTCTAGTTTAGTCTTGGAATTATTCACATGCCTTGTTCCACATTGCATGTAATTTTATTTATGTAAAGACATAGATGAGTATACATTCTGATTTTAATTAAGTTTTGATGGGATTTTAAAGTTCCATATACCAGAAACTTTTTCAGTTTAGAGCTATTAACACTGTAAATGTGGTTAAAATAACTGTTGCTATTACACCTTTTCTTCTCAGGTAATCCGTTCTATCCACCTGTAACCTAATTAATAGTATTTCAGCTATCCCATTTTTCTAGTTTTGTTTGTTAGTCAAAATTCACATATTTAGTATTGTACCTGAGTTTGTACATGGACGATGCCATGTGGATTTGGGGAGTCCTGTTGTATTAGATTTTGGGAAAGATTAAGCTTTTCATTAAGGAAGTCCCAATTTCTGACTGTACATATAATAGTTCCAGATAGGAACTTTTCAAAAAGACTTTCTTTTTGTGAACCATGGGAAAGCCATTAACAGTTAGACCGAATACGATTTGGAAGAGATGTATCAATGAACTGAGTCTAAAATAGCTTTGCAATCCAATTAATAAGTGCTTGAATAATAAATACTTAAGTATAATTCATATTGTCACTATGTTAATTGAAGGTTACCTCCTGTTGACTATTGTTTTCCTGCACTAATTTACTTTGTCCATGACTGTAAATTGTCTTTTTATTGATTGTGGGGTTTTACATATTTGAATGAAAAAAACCTAAACTTTTATAATTGCAAGCACACTTTCTAAGTATTCATTGTGCCTCTCACCTTAGGATTTGGATTGCTTACATCTAAATCCTATTATTGCTGAGTTAGTCATTTCATGTTAACAGGATGATTCACCGGTAGTCAACAGGTTATTATTGTTACCGATCTCTGCTGGACTTCATATAAGCTGGAAGGCTTAGAGGTTATTCCTTTTGTTTTCCATGTATCATATGTTCCATAGTTGAGGGTGGCGGGAGTGTATGCAAGAAACTCTCTGTCAGACCTACCATGGGACTCGCAATTGGTTTTCAAGTCCATTCATACACAATGCCATTTCTTTCCCCTGTGTAATCCCAGTGTTGGTAGTGAATCATGTGCATCTCCTTTGGATTGTGGCATTGTTTTTGTCTGAAGTACTTGTGTGTTAATTCTGTGGGTGTTGCCATTCCTTTTACTTGCAGCCTCTCGACGTCATTCCAGATCCACTAGTGCTCTCTCCACTGCTGATTCTGTTGGGCAGTCAGGTGAACAAGTGCTAACTGCATGAATCTGCTTCTTAATATTGTCTCTTTTTTATTACCTTTGAAACATTTGCTCTCACAAATGTCATTCAGCACTTAGCATGTGGGATCATCATGAGATTATCATTATTTAACATGCTTTTGTCATTTTCTATTTTTGAATGTTGTTTTTTTATTTTTGCTAATTTTTATTCTTTTGCTTAATGTTATTTCTGGAAATCAAACAGTATTACACCGGCCAATAGAATATTGTCATGTATTTCCCATGTACCTCTCAGGAAGTACTAAGGAAGGACACAGCAATTTCCTCCTCTTTATATCTATGAAAAGCAACCATAGCAATTGTTCATTAGTGAGTAATATTTCTAACATCCAACAACTAGCTAATGAGATTAAGGCAACTAAGGAAGAGGGTCAGCATTCAGCCATAGCTTTGAGTTTTTAATACCTTGCTGATTAGGATCACACATAATGCATAAAAAGACCTTGTATGGACAACAAGAACACAAATATTTTATTTCCCCTTTCCATAAAAGCGGTTGGGAGAAGAAATAAGCCACAATCTCATTTTACTTTACATAAACATTTCCTGGCCTCAGGAAATTCCAGATGTTTTGGCTATAGTTCTCACCATTCTAAACCATTATAGCCACTCAACATGTTTGGTGGACTCATAATACAAAAATCTTCACAATACCAGTTGGAGAAAACTGTATCAGCTAGTCCTTGGCATGATTTTATAGATAAGCCAGTAAGTAGTTTGTTAAATTAAGTTTATGATGGTTAGTTTAATGCTAGTTTCAATTGATTTTAAATTATTATATTTGGTTTCTATATAGTGAAAATTGGAATAATGAAATCAAATTTTTCTTTACTCTCCTCCTCCTGGCTGGCATTTAGAAGAATGGCCATCCAAGTCTGGGGTTTTACCAAGGATCTTTACTGCTAGTTCATGTAATGCTATAGGTACATGGTCATCAAAGTGGCAAAACTTTGCCCATCAACCTCAAAATTTATAGTTCTGAGACAAAAATAAAACAGTACAATAGAATTTCAGTTTAATGGACACATTGCTTAGGTCTCTTGAAAACTATGCTACTTCTTTGATGACAGAAAATTATATAAAATTAAAGTTGAAAAGAAGATCATTATGATGTTATCTGGGATGTGGAATATATAAATATTGAAAGAAAAAAACTCTAGAAACAGGATCTACACCTGTTTGATACAAGTTTTAAATACTGATAATGTAAACCACTTACTATCAAGTAAATTCCAGATGTATATCTAAAACCTCCCTCTATTTACCTAATAGTTTTGACACTATGTGGACCACAAAAATCAGCCCCTTAATGTTCCTTGCTTTATATTAATGTAAATTAAAAGGCCCCACTGAATGAAAATAGTGTTTTTAAAATATATTTTTACATCAAAGCTTCATATGTAAAATATTTACAGAAGTCCCTTTTGCTGTAAGAGATTGTTGTTCTTTAACTTAAGTGAGGCCCAGTCATGTATGTGACTTCATCAAAGCTAGCTTATAACAAAAGTCCTAGTGTATCACAGAGTAGAGGCCATTGCCAAGACTTTGATGGCTAAATTCCAGCTCACTCAGCCCTCCCCATTACTACCCATATACTGGCCAGTGACACATGAAACAATTGCTCTTTCTCTCCTACTTTCTTGTCCAACTCTCTTTTCTGCTGACTCTGTCTCTCCACTTCTTGAATGCATGGCTTGTTGGTGATAAGGCTTATTATTCCAAAAATGCAGCCTGCTACAAATGTATGCTGTCTTACACCTGGCCATCACTGATAAAACATATAATTTGGGGATGTGAATTTAATTGTTGCGCATAACTAGCTTTATATGCTACTGATGTTTATTAGTACAGTCTGAAGGGCTGTGGTGGTGCTGTGGTTAATGAAATGCAGTACTGCAGGCTACTTCTGCTGACTGTTGATTGCCAACAGTTTGGCAGTTCGAATCTCACCAGGCTCAAGGTTGTTGACTCAGCCTTCCATCATTCTAAGGTCGGTAAAATGAGGACCCAGATTGTTGGCAGCAATATGCTGATTTATAAGCCACTTAGAGTGGGCTGTAAAGCCCTGTAAAGCGGTATATAATGCTTATGTGCTTCAGCTATTGTTGAATTACCTTGGAACAATATTTCTTTCCATGCAGTTAGTTAATAACCATTAATACCATTTCACAAGCTTCTCTTAAAATAGTTTCTTCAGTGTTAGATCAGTTATTAACAAAAGTAAAATAACATAACATAGTACCACCAATCTTTCTGTGTAACAGAGGTGCCCACAAAATTTTTTTAAAAATTTTCCATTGAGATTTTAGAGGCTATCACCAAGACTCAAGCCCCGCTGCCTTAGTACCTGAATAGAATACAAGAATGACACCAATTGAGGCTGGAATTTCCATCCCTAAGTAAAACAGTCATTAAGCAAAACATCACTTGACCTTAGCAACAGTTTAGTTGTTCTGGTAGTTCTGGTTGTGGTTATTCGGCAAGGGCTTCGTGCTTCTGCCTTGTTATGCTTGCCTCCATTTCAACTCCCCCTGCCTGTCATCCCACCCATGTCTTTCTTTTTGGCCACCCTACACTCCACTGCCCACTCCCCCCAGCTGATCTTCCTCTCACTGCTGATGAGGAACATCTGGTTGAGGCATCTGCTGGCCCTTTTGTAAGGCATCCGAGCATTGCATGGAGCCTTCGGGAAGGATTCCCGAAGCCTCACAAAGGACAGCAGCTGCCTTAGCCAGGCATGCCTTGTTAGCAGTGGGAGGAGAAGATAGTGATGGTCAGCAGGAGCAGCAACAACGGAGTGCAGGGTGGCTAAAAAGATACAGATAAGGGAAGATAGACAGGTGGAAGATTTAAAGTACACACTGCAACTGTAAAGTGCTAGCATTTTTGCCTGAATTTTGATTGTGACAGGAGGGTCACTGCAAGTCTGCAATTCCTTCAGCACCATCGTAACTTCAAATGGTTGCTGAACAAATGGTCATTAAGCGAGGACTACCTATGTGCCATTCTCTGTCAGTATAATAGCTTTAGAGCCTTCTGGGATTTAGTGAGGATTTCTGCTCATGCTCCTGAGGTAAATTTCCGTTATAATCAAGACAGGAACTGAAAAATACAGAATAAAATCCAGTGAAGTCCATTCCTTCATCACCCCACTACCACCTCCACCACCATCATCATCTTTGTTGCTGTTCATATGCTAAAAATTGGGACATAAAGTTGCATGTCAGATATACTTAATGTGATTTAATTTAGTTGTTTCTATTGAATATTTTAAAGGCTTGCAACTTTACTTTGCCATTTTGATTATCCATGTCTTTTAAAAACTATCTTTCCTTTTCTAATGCAATGACAATTTTTATTTTAAAAAAATTATTTTTACATGAAGCCAGGTTTAGGACTGGTTCTTCCGGAAATTTGAGTATTTCAATTTAGTTAGAGTAAGTTGGAATAAGATTTTCACTCTTTATATAAGAACGTTGGGGTTTTGTTTTTGCTACCAAATTTATTTCTCAGAAAAATATTCTTTTGGAGAGGGGCTATCAATAGTCAAACTGGGATGCAAATATACTTTTACTTACATTTGGACTTGTCAAAAGATTATTCTGTACAGTATCAAATCAAGATGTAATCTAGTCAAGTTTATTGATTTTTCAAAAAAACATTGTTTTTTTTAAAAAAACAATAACTGCATATTCATGATAGATTCCTTTCCCATTGTTCCAAAAATTACTAATTTCTCATGTCCCGAAACTAGTCAAGTAATATTCATGAGATGTCGTCCTAGGAAGTATGACTAGGTTCTTAATACAGTGATAACACTGACTTGCAATGTCTGTGAGCAAAACCTCTAGTCTAACATGCTCACATGTTTTTAGTGGAACAACATTGCAGTTTGTATATGTACATGTATGATGAATATGTAGGTGTATACACCCCCCCCCCCAAATGGTAGAAATCCAGTCATACCTATCATAAATTATTTTCAAAAATATTATTAGTGATAATTCTGCAAGATTTAAATGAGTGAAATTCAATTTCAGTTGAGATTGGAACTAAAGGACTGAAAAATCGAGTTATCCTATGATTGATTGCATCTTTGAAATAACCTGCTCAGTTTGTTCCGTAGAGAACTGCAATATATTTCCATAATGTACACATTCTTACTGGGCCTTAAGATACTATGCTGAATGAACAAAATGACATGGCAAAATATTTGGATTCTCATATTCATTATCATTATTTCACCAAATCTTCCTGCTTGGAGCAAAGCTGATGTTTGAAACAAGCATCTGTGCTGCTTCAGCAACTACACGCATTAAAAAAGGAGATAGTAATACATATAGTTTTTCTTTCTCAGTAAACTTCATCAATTCCTTTTCAAAACAGGTTTTCATTAAAGACATTTAATTTTCGCATGTAATGTATCTTTTATTTTTTTTTTAGAAAATGTGCTTGTTGTAAATTGTCTGATCTTAGTAAAATTTGAAAAATATCAAACTCTTTTAAGTGGCATTACCACAGTGCCCAAATGTGTTTAATTTTGCTTTCTTCACATTAGCAGCAGTAATTGTTCACAATGTTGATCTGATCTTGTTCCCCTTAGTGGAAACTTAACAAATACAATAAATAAATGGAAACTTTGTCTGTGAAGGCTTAAAATTGGTTCATAAATAATATTTCCCAGTGATATTTTTCTGTTTCTAGGTTTTTATATCGATTATTGTTGTCATTTTCTCCTATTGATATTGAAAGACATTTCTATGCATTAGGGTTGAAATGATACTGCTTAAACAAATGTTATTTTTTAATTAGAGTGTCCTTTAAATAGTTACATTCACTTTCTTAACATAAAAAAGTGTATTTGCTGGTAGCAACAAATGATAAATTATACATTCATCCTCTAACATAGCTGGATGCCATACTATGAGTGAAGTCCAATTTAATGGGGCTACAAATGGAAGGGATTTGGTAAATAAATAAATAAATAAATATATGGAATAATCTAATTCTTTATTATATACACAATATTAATTGGACACCATTGAACAGTTCTTTTGAAGTGCATGGGAAGCATATTTCCCTTTACGTCAGTTATATGCAGCTAATTGCCTTCATTGGAATGACTATTTTAAATCTCCCAAAATTAAGCCTTTGGGAGTTCATTGATGAGGAAGGAAATATGGCAGTTGTGTACAGTTTAAGCAACACTGGTCAGGACAATTTTTTAAAAAAAAGATTATTGGTAAATCTATCTGTTGTTGTAATATTGAAAAATGCACATTTATTCTAATTCTGCATTACTTCTCCAATATAATAGTATTTTCCAATCTTGGTAACTTTAGAATACACAGACTGCTAGGGGATTCTGGCAGTTGGTCAACGTGTCTTAAAGTTGCCAAGGTTGGGAAATGCTTTCATGTAGTATATTTACAAAAAATTACAATTTAATCTTTAGATTTAAGAAAATAAAATAATCTTCAAAAACACAAATTAGTATGTCTGAAACAATTTTAATGGGCTAAAAAAATAATTTTTTTAAAAGTATAACAGTTATCTGTATCTACATTAAGAGATTGGAGTGGAGAAATCTTAAAATTATTTGATGGTCTATGAAGATTTATTCATCTTCCAAATACAATGGGAATAGGGCATGAAGTATTTTTTAAAAAACCTCATTTTTATTTTTTTGTTGATCAGTTGTACAAATTACTTTAACCTTATTTTTGATTCTTGGTTCTGTTTTCACTAAACCTCAACCAGGAAGTATACAAATACACAGCAATCAGAATAATTGGAACTATTCAGATTAAGACTTGAATAAGCATAAAACAAGACTTGAATAAACATAAAAATACTATTGCAAGACTTAGAAGTAAGTTAAGGAATTAACTATACATTACTGCAAGTTTCTTACTAAGCTGAAGAACTTCACCATAGTGCTTAACACTACCTCCTTTGAAAAATTGAGAATATGTAAAAGTAGTTACATTTAACCATTATTATAAAAGAGTTTAAATAACAGTCTCCCTTCTGTCCCTCTTTTCTAACCGTATACACAGAATTTGTTTGACTTTATATTATACCTCATAGTAACTCCTAAAACCTGGACCCAATAGCAATTAAAGCAGCCAATCGCCTTATTAATATTCCAAAGGGCTGTGAACTTATGTAATGATGACTTTCACTCTTGTCTTTTGTTTAGAACGGTTTGGGCTTGGCCAGCCAGGCAGGTTGCCTGCCTCTATGAATGCAATGCGAGTTCTGAGTACAAGCACAGATCTGGAGACTGCTGTGGCAGATGCATTGGTAAGAGGGAAAGCACAACATGTTACCAACTCCAGAAAGTTATTTGAAGTTGCTTTCTGTATGTACATTTTCCTCTTCTTAATTTTATGTGTGTTCCTATTAAATGAGCCTATATGTGTACATGTGACTCTGCCTAAATCTTTCTTTAGGGTTTGGGAAGATGTGAGGAAAGGGGTTTTTAATGCATAATTGCGTTGTGAAGAGTTAAATTGTTGATATTAGTGCAGTGAAATGTAGAAGATGAGTTTCACAGTCTGATCCTAATCTTTTATTTGTGGAAATAAATCTTAACTGTTGGTATTCATTATCTTTCAAGTAAATGCATTATAATAGTGAAACCATCTGTGTCAAATACTTTTGAATGACATTATAGTTTATCTTATGAAGTGAATGGAATAGTTTCCTAGTATAAGTTGTGAATAATACTTACACTGAATGTGTTAGTGTGTGCAATATATTTGCTTCGTATTCCACAAATGTACTTTATTTTTATTCATTTGTCCATTTTTGAGAGTTAAAATTTATAGTTGAAATGTCTGTTGAGAATAAATTGCCTTGTCCTACCGTAGGGAAAATTTGTACGGGTTACTTTGACAAAGCTTCTGAGGCTAATTCTAGAGATTTCTGATCAGGGTCACTTAATTATTAATTACCATTAACAATAATTAATAATAATTAGATTATCGGTTGATGGACCTGCACCTGTTGGTTGGTCTTTGGATAATTTGCAGTAATAATACACATTTCTGATTCTTAGTTATGTAGCAGTACTATTTCAGCCATCTCTTTTCAGTTCAGAAATTCTATTAAATATAAGAAGGTTTAAGGTAACAAAGATTTATGTAAAAAATAAATAAGATGAACTAAAACATGTCCCTGGATTTAAACTTCATTAAATCTATGTACTTTAATATTTTCAAATTCTCTAGTATTCTTGAAATTAAGAGTCTACTTAAAATCAAATATATATAAATAATTTTATGAATAAATATAACAGACTGCATCACTACATCTCTGACTGCAAGTAATTCTATGAAATAGGTGGTTAAGGTCATATTTACTTAAAGCTACTTTTGACATTTTGTTGTTACTCCCAAATGCTAGAGATCCAGAGTGGCAGAAAATATTTGGAAGGCTTTTAGCGCTATGAACTATGAGTTACAAGATAATGCATGAACAGCGTATATTTTCTCTAAATATGTATAACACAATGCAATTGACACCCGCATTCTCATCCACTGGATGATCTATAAATTCTCTATGAATCTGGACTTTTATAAATTACTAGGAAGCATATGCTACATGTTTAAAACATCCGGCTATCTATCTAAACGCCAGGCGCACAGAAAAGGATCGCGGAGCACTTCGCCCCAACAGCAGCTGCTTTTCTGTGCGCCTGGCGTTTAAAACATCCGGCTATCTATCTAAACGCCAGGCGCACAGAAAAGGATCGCGGAGCACTTCGCCCCAACAGCAGCTGCTTTTCTGTGCACCTGGCGTTTAAAACATCCGGCTATCTATCTAAACGGCTGCTTTTGGGGCGAAGCGCTCCGCGATCCTTTTCTGTGCGCCTGGCGTTTAGATAGATAGCCGGATGTTTTAAACGCCAGGCGCACAGAAAAGCACCTCCTTTTGTGGCGAAGCGCTCCGTGATCCTTTTCTGTGCACCTGGCGTATATCGCCTGGCGTATATCGGCGTATAACACGCATACATCATTTGCCCCCTATTTTTCGGGGGGGAAAGTGCGTGTTATACGCCGATAAATACGGTAATATGTAATGGATTTGCAAACTAAGAACTAAAACGTAATCAAATGTTAAAATTGGAGCCACTTGACTGATAAATGTTTAGTTTCTGATTTGATAAAATGAGGTTTATTGGATAAAATTCTCTTAATTATAGGATGATGCCCAGGATTTTATTAAATATAAGATAAGGTTGTCTAGGTATATATGATTAATGTAGTTACTTACATAAATTACATAATGATGAAGATCCCATTCATAGTCATGTGAAGCAATATTCCAAACAACGCCAGTTCCATTTCTTCTTCATCAAAACTGCCATAGAATTTACATGTGGAATTTTGGGAATGAGATGGTAGATTGGGGAGCTAAGTCGAGCTGTGCATATGTGCACACTGGTCCACCACTCTCCCAGCCCGGTTGCAAATAGGCCACAGCCCAGTAATAGGCTGAGGGCTCGGGACTCCTGATTGAAATGATAGTGATCATTTTAATTTGTAGTATTTGTCTTATTTTAATCAAATTTTAACTAGTGTGATGAGCATATTTGGTTAATTTTACTTACAAAGAGGCAAACTATGGTTGAGAAATTCATGAAAGGATATACTTAATCCTTAACCACAGACATACTATTTCGGCTACGCTATTACAGACATTAGGTCATAATGACCCCTCATACATTTTTGTTAATCTATGAAAATAATAGGTGGGATATGTTGTTAAATTTACTTTGTATAGTTATAATTTTCATTGATTGATCAAATTAACAAATTTTATGAATTCTATTCGCAACCAGAATCCATTTCTGGTCCATTTCTAAAAATAGGGGTGTTCCGGACATTTTGGAAAACTGTTGCGGTCACTATGACCTCAGGTCTGTGGTTAAGAGTTAATGATATTTTGTTACTTTATCATTTTTTAGAAACCCTCTTAAAAATGCACAAGTTTTAAAAATGTGATACGTAAAAAAAATGTCCATCTCTGTCTTTTCAGAACTTAGCTTCTTTTGCTATAGAATAGAATAGAATAGAATATTTATTTCTTAGCCGCACCCTCTCCCGAAGGACTCGGGGCGGCGTACAATAAAACATATAAAATACATATCTGGACAGGACATACATGTAACAAAGACGTGTATAAGACGTATACAAGGAGGAGGTAGGCTGATAGCTAAAAACAATTAAAATCACAATATTTAAAAACCCCAATAAATAAATTCAATTAAATTACACTAATAAAAACCCGCCAGGAGCGATATAGTTAGATCATGGTTGAGCCAGGCCAGCTACTTGGAATAGGTGGGTCTTGAGCTTAACTCGGAAGGAGCGGAGGTCAGACGTAGTCCTAATATCCGGAGGGAGGTCATTCCACAGGGCTGGGAGAAGGCTCTACTCCTAGGCGCCGCCCCTCGACACTGTCTGGTGGACGGCACCTGGAGGAGTCCCTCTCTGTGCGAGCGAATTGGTCGCAGGGATGTATGGGGCAGAATACGATCCCGCAAGTAACTAGGTCCTGAGCCATGGAGCGCTTTAAAGATAGTTATCAAAACCTTGAAACGCACCCGATAGACCACAGGAAGCCAGTGCAGCTCGCGCAGGAAAGGTGTCACATGGGAGTACCTAGTACTCCCCATAATTACCTGCGCGGCTGTGTTCTGGACCAACTTTAGCCTCCGGGTGCATTTCAAGGGAAGCCCCATGTAGAGAGCGTTACAGTAGTCCAGGCGAGACGTCACCAGTGCATGAGTGACTGTGCGTAAGGCGTCCCGGTCCAGTAGGGGGCGCAATTGGCGCACCAGGCGAACCTGGTGGAACGCCCCCCTTGCCACGGCTGTCACATGGTCATCCATGGACAGCCGGGCATCCAGGAGGACGCCCAAATTGCGCGCCCGCTCCACGGGGGCAAGTTGAACGCCCCCGATGGCCAAGGATGGAATTAATTGGCTGAACCGGGGAGCCGGTACCCACAGCCACTCCGTCTTGGAGGGGTTGAGTTTGAGTCGGTTGTCATCCATCCAGACCCGTACGGCTTCCACACACCGGGACATCACTTCGACGGCCTCGTTGGGGTGGTTCGGGGTGGAAATGTACAGCTGAGTATCATCAGCGTACAGATGATATCCCACCCCAAAACCACGGATGATCTCACCCAACGGCTTCATATATGTGTTGAACAGGAGTGGCGAGAGGACCGACCCCTGTGGCACCCTACACGTAAGGGGGCTTAGGGTCGACCTCTGCTCTCCTGCCAACACACGTTGCGTCCGACCGGAAAGGTAGGAGCCGAACCACCGCAAAACGGTGCCCCGGACCCCCAACTCCTCCAGTCGGCGCAACAGGATACCATGGTCGATGGTATCAAAAGCCGCCGAGAGGTCTAATAGGACCAGGATAGAGGAACAACCCCTATCTCTAGCCCTCCAGAGATCATCTACCAACGCAACCAAGGCCGTCTCCGTGCTGTGCCCGGGACGGAAGCCGGACTGGCGCGGATCTAGATAATCATCTTCCTCCAGATGTCGTGGAAACTGATAAGCCACCACACTCTCTACAACCTTCGCCAAGAAGGGAAGGTTGGAGACAGGACGATAATTGTCCAGCTCCATAGGGTCCAGGGAAGGCTTCTTGAGCAAGGGTCTCACCACCGCCTCTTTCAAAGAGGCCGGGAGAGACCCCTCACTCAGCGAAGCGTTCACTAGGCCCAGGAGCCAGTCACGTGTAACCTCCCAGGATGCCAGTACAAGCCAGGAGGGGCACGGGTCCAATAAACATGTGGTGGGTCGCAGTCGTCCACGCATTCTGTCCAAATCCTCGATGGCAACCAAGTCAAACTCCTCCCAGATCGGTGTCTCAAGACTCGCCACGGACGTCTCCATAGGACCACTGACAGGGACCCAATCCTTCCGGATTTGAGCGATTTTATCCTGCAGGTATTTCCCAAACTCCTCTGCCCTACCCTGTAAAGGGGCCTCCCATGGCCTCTGAAACAAGAGGGAGCGGGACACCCGAAACAGGGCGGCAGGGCGGTTCTCTGCGGATGCAATGAGAGCGGCACAATATTGACGTTTGGCCGCTCTCAATGCCACAAGGTACGTCCTTAAATGGGCTCGTACCTGTGTTCGGTCAAATTCGGAACGGGAGGATCTCCAACGACTCTCTAGGCATCTCTTGCGGCGTTTCATCACCCTTAGCTCCTCGGTAAACCAAGGGGCCAGGGTGGATCGTTGCCGCCAGAGAGGCCGCAAAGGCGCCACCCGGTTCAAGGCCCCGGTAGTCGCATTATTCCATGCGACCACCAGGTCCTCTACCCGGGGGCGGGTCAGGGTTGCAGGAGGTGGCCCAAGCTCCATCTGGAACCTATCTGGTTCCATCAGGCGCCTGGGGCGGCTCTGTGTTGTTGACGATCATCATCAACAGTCCTTTAACTTTCTTCAGCTGTTCTCTTGCCTATTCATCTTCACTTTTTGTATAAATGTTCTAATAGCCTTAAAAGAATATTTCTCTTTTGTTCTCCATCTTTGGATTCAAGATGCTTTGCTGCACAGTAAAAGCTTTATTTCCATTTAAAAAAAAGATGCAAAACAAGTCTATTCAGATCAAATTCTCTGCCCTGGCCAAGGCTGATTGTTGTGCCTGTAAAAAGAGATCAACTGAGCCTGGTCCAAGGAAGAGTTCTTTTATTCCTAGATCACTGCAGAGAAAGACCTCTTGACAGGGAAACCAGATAAACTTTGAGATGAAGGGAATTTATTCAGTAGTAGAAGAGAGTAAGCTATAAGAACTGAACTCTTGACCCTCAGGTCTATTTGATCATCTTTAGTGACAAAAGAGCTCTTGGATTTTAATTCCAGGAGGTGAAAGGGAATATGTCCAGTCTTGGGAATTGTTATCTATTACAGTAAACTGTCCTCAATTGGCACCTAGTAGGTAAATAATAACTAAGATAGATTTCTTTTCGCCCTGAGAGTACTTTATGGACATCAGCATGACATGAAACAGACACAAAGTATAGCTGAGAAAGTAAGTCATCAATTTAGACACAGCAGTTGCTGGAAACTAACAAAACAGTTTGTCAATGATTTGAGGCCAGAAACATGCAGGTGTGGTGCAAACCCTAAAATAGGCTTCGTACAAAACACAAAACTCGTGGGGGAGGGAATCCTAGCTTTTACTGATATACAGTGCATAACTCCATCCTAACCCTATCCACTGTGAACTTTATCCTCAGGAATATTAAGTACTCCCCCAGCCCCCCTCTTCAAATATAGCCCATTTTTGGCGTGTTAGTGTTGCCTTTGGAAAGCCAGAATTCTAAATGCATATTACTTGTGTTCATTTTTTTTTAAAGTCCCTGGCTGCAGCAAGATGAGAACAGAAGAATGCACAATTTGATACCTCTGTCTGAACTCATTTTATATTTCTTAAAAGAAACTGGCTGAATTTGTATTTTTAATTTGCTAGGGCTCATTTGCTTGTATATTTGTTGCAAAAAAAAAATGCCTGCAGAAGCTTCTGACATAATTCTCTATGCTTTTTCCCCACCGTTCAATATTTTCCTGCATACAGCTCTTAGGAGACTCCAGAAGCAAGGTACTAGTGCCATCCTGACATTTTTTTTTCCTCCCTGCCTCTTTCTTTCTTTCCTTCCTTCCCTCCCTCCCTCTCCTTTTTTTTTTACTTCCCCTGTTACAAATATTGTATAGGGCTATAATTATGTTGATACCTTAATGTTCAAACCTTGCATCCTATCAAACTGCAGAACTTTGGTGCCTTCAACATGTCTAGTATATCTGTATATTCATTCCAACCTTTTGGCTTGCCTGAGCTGCATTGAATGAAAAGGAATTGGCTTTGGTCACATATAAAATATATGATTTAGTTGATATATAAATAAATAACAATTCCTTTTTTTAAAAAAAATTATTTTTATTATCTTGTGGTGCCGCATTACTAAGCTGCCCAGGGCCACAGGTTGGACATGCCTGTTACAGACTTTCTGAAAAGTATACAGAAAATATACAGGGGGATAGAAAAGATATGGAAATAGGCTTAGGTGGCTAATATAATTTCTGGTAGCCATAGAAAAATATTTGATAATAAGACTGAAGTTCTCATTAGGACCATGCAAAGCCTTCAAGAGAGGAGCTGCCTAAGTGGTGGGAGCAATGTGGCTATACATTTAAGAGAGCTATACATGAAGCAATGTGGCTATACATTTAAGATAGCTGGGAGCAACTTATTAAACAGTTGTGTAAACCTGAAAAAGAGCATGGCTATTGTACCGATTTGAAAAGGGGTTTTTTAAATCTGCTCTTTCATACTATAAAGTACCTCTTTTGAAGAATTTACATAGTTCCCCATCACTTAAAACATGCTTTGAGGGCGTGGGCATCTTTTCTGGGACTGACCTGGATTTTTGTTCAAAATGAACAGTAATTTAACATGATCAGAACAATTGTAGCTGAATTGTTTCTTTTGCAGATGTGGGATGCTTCAAGGGGCTAGGGAAGGCCCTGGGGACCCAGGTCGTGCATGGGTCAGAAGTCTCAGCCAGCTAGAGAACCCACTAGTTTACAGAACCTGTGGGAGGCTGGGAGATCTCAGCCTTCTCCACACCTCATAATGCACAGTCTTCCTCCCTGCCCTACTGTACCCAGGAGGCCTAGGCCTGGTCCCCTGTCTGTATACCTGGAAAAGGCCCACCAATGCACATAAATTGCTCTACTTACCTTTGTATTTTTCTTCAGTAGATAGGTGCATCCACCCAATGTGACATGCAGCCTTTCTGGCCACCTCATGCCATTCTGCAAGTGAGCAGCAGCTCTCACAATCATTCAGAAGGCTAGAAAGAGTCTCTCTCTAGCCTCCCAAATGATTGTGCTAGTGAATGCATTTATTACACTAATGCATTTATAAAGAGGTTCTTTTTAGTCTTCTACACAATCACATGAGGTGATGCCATTCTCTTTCTACCCTAGTTTAGAAAGCTAGTGAACATGATTATTTGGACAGCTAGAAAGAGCCTCTTTCTAGCTTTCTGAATGATCACCAGAGCTGGTGCCGTTATCGCATTAGCTCAGAAGGCTGCTTCTCCAAATCACACAATTTGGCATCTGCTTGCAGAATATCATGAGACTATCTCTCTGGGAAGGCTGCATGTTGCATCAACTGGATGTTCTTGACATAAACTGCAGAAAACTAAAAGATGAGTGGGAAAAATTACATTTGCTGCTATCCCTGTAATAAATTGAGGTCTCCTGCGCATAGTAGGATGGCAAGCAGGCCCAGCCTTTAAGCCTGGAGTAGATTTGTGCACACTGATGGACCTGGTGGGCAGCTAACATAGGGAACCCGTATGGTTAATCCAAGAGCTGTGGTGGCTCAATGATTAGAATGCAGCACTACATGCTACTTCTGTTGACTACCGGCTGTCAGCAGTTTGAGTCCCACCGGCTCAAGGTTGACTCAGCCTTCCATCCTTCTGAGGTCAGTAAAATGAGGACCCAGATTGTTGGGGGCAACAAGCTGACATTGTAAACCGCTTAGAGAGGACTGTAAAGCACTGTGAAGCGGTATATAAGTCTTAAGTGCTATTGCTTAGACTGGGCAGATTGCCAAGCACTTACATTTTCATTGCGGGGGCAACGGCTGCATCTTTGGGTATGTCCTTTTGTTGAGCACTATCATAATTCGAATTGGTCACTGAATGAATGGTTATTGAGCAAGGTGTACCTATACTTTAGTGCAATTATTCAAAACTTCTAAATCCAATATTTATCCCCCCCCTTCCGATCAGAAAAAACCAGTGAGAAGAAGGTATGAACCATATGGGATGTATTCTGATGATGATGCAAACAGTGACGCCTCCAGTGCTTGCTCAGAGCGGTCCTATGGTTCCCGCAATGGAGGCATCCCACACTACCTGCGACAGACAGAAGATGTAGCGGAGGTATTAAACCACTGTGCTAGTTCCAACTGGTCTGAAAGGAAAGAGGGGTTAATTGGCCTGCAAAACCTATTGAAGAGCCAGAGGACATTAAGGTAAGTGCATATTACATTAGTAACTTCGTATATTTTGTACCTGTTCTTTATCAAGTCTTTAAAAGAGTTCTGTAAATTATGAAGTGTTTATGCTTCTTCTAAATTATCAATGTTTTGTTTAATAATCTTATAAGGTATATTTTAGATAACCAGTATTTTAATGATGGGACTGTGTTTTTGTTATTTTTGAATTCAACTTATAATTATGATGAACAATTGGAATCAATATCATTGCTGAATAGATTTTCTATTTAGTGATAGAGGTACTGTAAGTATTCAAAGCTGTTCATACCGTGTTTCCCTGAAAATACAACCTGTCCTGAAACTAAAGCTTTGCCACATTTTTTGCATGGGCAAAAATATAAGCCCACCCCCCAAAAATAAACCCCCTGGACAACCCACCTTCCGGCCAGGCAGAGCACCGCTCACCGACATAGTAGTATCCTGAAGGCGCCAAGCCGCAGGAGCCCGGGGGGAAAGGCGCTCACATTGCTTGGTGCCTTTGGGATACCGCTAGGTTGGGGAATGGCATTCTGCCTGGCCGGAGGGGGGAGTTGCTGGGAGGCTGCTCCCTTGCGAACTGGCTCCCGAAGAGCCAGGCACAGCCTCAGGGGTGAAGCAGCCATGAGGTAAGAGAGTCTTCCGGACAGAGAGTCTTCCAGCAGCCAGCCCACAGCCATAGAGCACACTCCTAGAGTGGCCACTGCTGGAAGACTCGGCAGCCAAGTTTTGGAGTTTGGAATCAGAGAAGACGTTATGCTCGTAGCGCAGCGGCTGCTGCTGCAGAGAGAGCTGGGCCCGGACATGTTGAAGCTCGGAGGCATGCCTGCTGGGGGCGGAACAGGCGCTCGCGCAACCCCCTTCTCCAGCCAGGCAGAGCTCCGTGCACTGACCTAGGGGGTATCCCTAATGTGCCAAGCCCTCCCCTATAATAAGCCCAAGGCCATATTTTGTAAGTAAAAAGAAAATAAGGCCCTGTCATATTTTCGGGGAAACACGGTATAATTAGGAGTCTTCTTATCTTTTTACATTGAATAAATTAAGATTTTGAAAAAGTTGAACAGTGACTTAGAACATGCTTTTTAATGCTGTAATTCTATCCTCTTTATTTAATACAGATAGTCCTCGATCTGCAACAGTTTCATTTAGTGACCTTTCAAAGTTACAACAGCACTGAAAAAAGGGATTTATAACCATTTTTCACATGACCGTTGCAGCATGCCCATGGTCACATGATTTACATTCACATGCTTGACAACTGACTCACATTTATAACAGTTGGAGCATCCCAGGATCATGTGATCACATTCTGCAATCTTCTGATCAGCACAATCAATGGGGAAACCAGATTCACTTAACAATCATGTTACTAAATTAACAACCGCAGTGGTTCACTAAACAAATGTGGCAAGGAAAGTCATAAAATGGGGCAGAACTCCCTTAACAAATTTCTCACTTAGCAACTTAGGGGGTCAATTGTGGACGTATTTTGAAGACTACCTGTACAGAATTGAGCAACTATGGTTGGCAGCCTTGCATAACCATTATTATTATTTTTATTCCAGAAACATATCACACATAGATGTTGACATACGGGCATCATGCTACTAAAGATATTTATTTTACTGTAGAGTTTGGTGTAAGGTTCTGACCTAAAAACCAGGAGATTGTGAGTTCTTATCCCACCTTAGGCATGAGAGCTGATTGGTTGACTTTGGGCTAGTCACATCTCTTAGTTCAGCCCAACACACCTCACAAGGTTATTGCTTGCAGGAAAAAATTTGAGGAGGAAGGAGTATTAAATAGGTTTACGGCCTTGAGTTACTCCAAGGTGGGATTAAAAAACGAATAACTAAATAAAAATAAAAACCAGAGAAAGCAAAAATATTTTGAGTGTTTTGCATTCTCCCTTTGGAGATGTCATCAGCATCCCTCTGTAATGAAAAATAAACAAGGGAGCAAAATGTGTGTCTAGAGTCAGGATATCTAAATGAAAATGGGTTAAAGAAAGCCCAACAAATATGTAGATTATACATATGAAACAGTATGCATAGAGAATTATGTGACGCTGTTCAAACTTCCTTGGTGGGCCCCCAGTTTAGAAAAAGCTGAATTGTTGATTAAATACTCTTTGACATTTAAGTAAACAGTTTAAGAGGTTTGAAGAGATTTATGAGAAATGATGTAAAATGTTCAATGAATTCCAGTTCTGTTATTCCTAATGGAACTACCACTTATAATTTCTTTGGCTCAGGTTAAGTATATTTGAAGTCCAAGACAGAATGTCCAAGAGAACTGAAATTTCTTGTTTTGTGTCCATTTGTTCTTTTGTATTGCCATTGAGCACGGTTGAATATATGCCATATGAGTGAGTTGGACACCAGAGGTGCACTATCCAAAAATCAGTAGGATAACATTTTAGTTCTCTAGAACTCTCTGTTTAAGACTTCAAGGGGACAATCCTTCAGCTGTGTGTTTCTAGAAAAAAAGATTGAACATAAGATTTTTACTTTAAATAAAGAAAAGGATATATACCTATAAGGAGAACATACTGTAAGGCAGTTAAGTTCTTTACATTAATTAAAGTACATTTTGGCAAGAAAGCAAAATATTTAAAGATAGAGGAACCAACCTTTTGGCTTGCCTAGGCTGCATTGAGTGAAGATGAATTGTCTTGGAGTGTACATAAAATATACAATACAGTTAATATATATAAATCACATAATAATGTTAAAAGTTTATGATCTTGTGGAATCACATTACTAGCTGTTTGGGGTGAGATGCGGGCTGCGGATTGGTCATGCCTGATTTATATTATATCACAAATTAGAAACCTAAAATATAGTCTCTTGACTTTATATTGAAGTCCCCTCATCTGTTGAGATTAGAATGGGGTTTTCTTATCTATACTCATTTGCTGCTTTGGAAATAAATGATGGTTTTTGTATGTAAATTTTTGTTGCTACATTTTACCCGTTTCTAATTTCGACAATATTTTGTGGGGTTTTTTGTTCGGGTTTAGCCGTGTGGAGTTGAAAAGGTTATGTGAAATCTTCACACGTATGTTTGCAGACCCCCACAGCAAGGTAACATTTAAAATATATGCACCTTTTATGAACAATCCCTAAATGTTGGGGATTGGGTTATAAATAAATGATTGAATGGAAATGATAATCATAATATTTCAATTTTTGTGCTAAATAGTTGTTGAGTCTTTGCAGTTATCTGTGGTGAATTACTGAGATATTTTTAAATTTCATAAGTAAGTCATTCAAGTAGGATATTATCTAGAGCAGAACATTTCCTTGAAATGTAAGAAAATAGATTATTTCAAAAATATTTATTGCCTCAAGAACTTAACAGTTGACCTTGCTTATTATAAAAATATTCTTTCATAAATTATCTTAAACTTTCTGTGATGCAGTTGATCTGAATGCAAGGGAAACTGCCTTAAAGCAATTTGCTTTGATTTTTTTTAATATCAGTTTACTAATGAATGGTTTGTTTTGTTGCATGGCCTGTTTTGCGGTGGAATTCACAACAGAGAGTAAGTGTATTTTCCTTCCTCCTCACTCCCACCACTTAATCTCACCTCTTTTATCTATTTAATATGAATCATCCAGTACATCCTTGTACTTCACAATATTAACATGGATGTCAAAATCATCCCTATTAATGCAGGGTTTTTTGCTTTTGCTTTTCATTATTTTTGTGTTAATCATGATGTAGATCATGATTTCCTCTCTTATCTCTTTTAACTTAAAGGTTTTCAGCATGTTTCTTGAAACTTTGGTAGACTTCATCATTATTCACAAGGATGATTTGCAGGACTGGCTCTTTGTTCTTCTGACACAGTTACTGAAGAAGATGGGTGCTGACCTGCTGGGATCAGTGCAGGCCAAAGTGCAGAAAGCTCTGGATGTAACAAGGTAATCTATCTGCCAAGTAACTGGGGATAAATTGCTGACATGTTTTTTTTTTCAAAATGCAAGACCAGCGTTCTCAAACTTAGTGCCCTGCAGATACGATGGATTGCAATGTTCATCATCTCCTGATAGAATAACTATTATTTACTGTCTCATAAATTGAATCTGTTAAACCACAACCATGAGCCTCTCATCTGATACAACTGTCCTGAGGGAAATTGGAAGAATTTATTTCCTCATTTAAACCCTACATCAAAATTTATCTGCCCTCCTCTTGGCTTAAGAAGATACATAATCATTCAGAAAGTCAACTGAAAACTGGGAGTGTGTTTGTTTATTTTTATTTCTTAGACTGTGGCATGCAGCTGTTATATATTTCATTTTTCCTGTCTGAGGAAAAAACTACTATTTAAATCTTGGATTTTGTTCTTATGCTCTCTTTTCCCTTTTCATTGTAGAGATTCTTTTCCATTTGACCAACAATTTAATATTTTGATGAGGTTTATCGTAGATCAGACCCAAACACCAAACCTTAAGGTAGGTTAAGGTGCTTGCACTTCTATTGGGAAATGATTATGTCTGAGAGTAAAGTCGAGCATAATGCTTAAGTATAGATAACTGGGGCTAATAAATTTTTCCTTGCTTATATTGTAAGGGTTTTCAGAAGGTCTAGAGATGGCTCTTTTGCAGCAAACAATGGTTCATAAAAAGATTGGGCTTGAGAAAAGGTTTTGTGCTTTGGAATTTGTTGTGTTATCTTTATTTACAAAATGCATTCTATTTACTTCAGGTAAAAGTGGCAATATTAAAATACATTGAATCCTTGGCTAGACAAATGGATCCTATAGATTTTGTAAACTCCAGTGAGGCTAAACTTGCTGTTTCTAGGATTATTACCTGGACAACAGAACCAAAGAGCTCAGATGTAAGAAAGGTGAGTCAAAGCAATGGGAGGCAATAATTGGTGGAACTTTTATAAACTCATTGAAAAATTAAGATTATATCAGATCGATAAATTCATTCAGTTGTATTCAAAATGTGCTTTTGCTGGATGAAAATATTCCTTCCTTTGATAGAAGAAGCCATTTGAAATCAAATATTTCAGTTACATTAGTGTAATAACTTACATTGATTCCCCTCTCTGTAGTCTAGTCTTCTTTTCCCCTTTTGGGGGGAGCATTGGGTAAATTTCCACATAGTGTGGAAGGGCATGCTAAAGAATGCAGTGAGACTTTCAATTGGTTGATTTGAGTGGAACTCAGAGAAGATTCATTCTCTGAAATGAAATTAGAGATGGATAACTTTTGTGGGCAAAGCCTTGTTCAGGAAAATAATCAGGAGCCAAATTATGTTTTGGCTGAAAATAAAATCTGGACAAAGCAAACCTTGTTTCTCTTTCTCTTCCCTTTATCATAATCACAATTGAAAGATATTATTTTAATCTCTGAAATTTTGCATGTATTCCAAGTGTGCACGCAGATGCTCTCATGAAAGTAGAAATGTATATCATTCTTTCAAGAGAGGGCATTTCAAGCACACACAAAAAGGAAATTTCTTTCATGTTTACCCATGTATGTATTCACATGCATCTTTATGTACTTCCCCATCCACACACTTTACTAGAACATGTAGGGAGCAAGTTTTCAGATGAGTAGTAGTAGGATGGAGAGGATTTGCTGGCCACAAATTCCAACTAATGGCTTAAATAAATGAAATGTTTTGTAGACCAAGAAAAACTTTTCCTATTCTTAAAATATAACAAGGTAAGAATTCTGTGGATGTGGCGGTAGTAACCCTGTGCAGATATTAAAATACACCTCAAAACACTTTCACAAAAACATGCAGTACTGCACCACTCCACTTCTATTCAGTGAAGCACTCGTGCCATTATTTTGTTTGGTAACAGTAGTTTCTGCTAATTGACCTGCCTCAACTCTGAGGTAGAGCACTGAGTGACTGTGAAGTTATTCACAGTGCTGAGACTGTGCAATAAATCTCTGTGAAGCAAAGTATGTATCTCGTCAGAGCAAATCTTCCACAATTATACATACATATACACAGTGAGAAGTAGAGAAATCAGTTACCCGTGAGTTCCTCAGTCAGTTTTTCAGCTTACTTACTAGTTCCTCTGTGACAAAAAGTTAATAATATCAGTATCAAGTTTCAAATTTGCTTTCTTGCCATCAACATTCATGTTAATGTGGTCCGTGAAGTTCTCAGCTATGCCATGAGGTGCCATCTTTGACATGCATGTCAAAAAGAACATTGGAAACTTTTTACAGTAAGTCAACGACCCTCTAAAATAGGGGTGTCAAACACAAGGCCCATGGGCTGCATCTTTCCTGCAATATAGTCGGATCCGTCGCAGAGGGCCATCCTGGAAAATGTATGGGGCTGGCCCACATGGCTTCCTTGGTCTATTCAATGCGAAGAGGAAACATTGGGCCAGCGTGGCTTCGGCCCATTCTACCCAGTGTGAAGAGGAAACATCGAGTCAGCATGGCTTTGGCCAAGTCTACCCAATGCGAAGAGGAAACATGGCAGCAGTTTGGGGAGTGGTGTCAAGCTGGTCATGCCCACCCAGTCGGCCACACCTGCCCGGCCCCCCAAGGTTAATCACAGCCCTGATACGGCCCTCAATGAAATTGAGTTTGACACCCCTGCTCTAAAAGGATGCAAATGACCAACTGTCTGCAAGGAGTATAAATCCTTCCTTTCCCCACTGTCCTGTCAGAGCTGAAGAAGCTTCTTGGATGAGAAGCAAAATGTCTTCAAAGAAAAACGAGACACTCTAGTTGCCTCCTGAAAAAACACCCTTGCGACAACTAAGACCTGGATGACTGAGAATCTCTACAGATTTTTAGAGTAAGGTTAAACTAGTATGTAGATGGAAATATGAGCTTGTTATGTTGAAGAGGAGAAGACAGATCATAGGAAGCCCATTCAAATTGAAAGATGAAGCTGATCAGAAAAATAGGTAGAAATGAAATGAATCTTGCCAACGGGCAACAACTCATAATGATTAAATGGTAGGGGATTAATTATATAGCATTCTGAATGTCCATTTTGGAATGGGAGCTACTGCATTGAATTTGTTGAGAGTAAAGTCATAACTTTAACAATTGTTTACCGTGAAACAAAGCACCATTAATTAGACAGTAAGAAGTTCGATACTTCTTCAATGTAACAATATGACTAATGGGTTTAGTGCAAAAAGAAAGAGAAATAATTAATATTGGAGTTTAATTGCTCTTCATTTATTTCTTCTTTTCTACAAATTGTCTTTATGCTAACCATGATGCAGAAGGATGCATACAATATTCTTGCAGTGGATATTGCTGATATAGTTGTCTTGTGAATATATTTTATAAAGCTACTTCTTAGCCAGATTATTTGAACAGTCCTATTATGATTTAAAGACAGTTTAGATCTGGAGATAGACTCGAATTAACTCAAGCAATCAACAAGAGGACACATTTAAAAGGATTTGTATGGTTTCTTCTTTTCATGGTAAAAATATGATAGAAATTTGCAGAAGCATTAACAATATATATATAAAAAAAGAAATTACTCATTATTCATCTAATGCTGGAGGGCAAAAGTATGATCTATGAGCTGCACGTTTTCCACCACTACTGTATACATTGGATCCTTAAACTAATGTTTCTTTCATGATAGTGATAGTAGTCAGAGAAAGCCTTTATTGTAAACAGTAAACCAGAGGCTAATTCTGTCCCTTTCCACCATATTGATAGAGACTATGGGAAACCTTAGTTAGCAAGGGAAAAGATCTTTTCTCTAAACCTTTATTCCAGGTTCCAAAACAAGAGATTCTGTCAAAAGAACTTCCACTGCTTGTTACATAGAAAAACAGTATACAAACATCTTTTAAATCACACAGCTAGGTGTTTTCCTCATTGTTAGGTAAGCAAATGCCTACTGTGCTGGTGACTGTTAAGAGCCCACTTTTAAAACACTATCATCACTAGTACCACCCCAAAATTAAAACATTCTCTTTGTTATTTTAACATGCCAATGTCACTTAGAATTTTAATCTTTGTTCACAAGTCATTTTAAAAACCATTTTTAATTTCTCAGAGTAGAGTTTACAAAAATAGGTTGAATGTTGCTCAACAGTAAAGAGACAAAGAATACTCTTGCGTACAATGCATCATTGTTAGTGCTATTGCAGTGAAAGGCTTCCTAATTTGCTGCTTTGCAGATTTGCTGTTATTTGACTGCATCAGGCTTTAACCATATGCACATTTATGTTTAGAAGCAGGTGATAGCAAAAGGATGATGGTTTACTTAGACCAGGGGTGTCAAACTTGTGTCGTCACATTGTTGTCACATGACGTATCACAACATTTCCCCTTCACTAAACCCAGGGTGGGCATGGCCAGCATGTGACGCATCCGGGCCGTGAGTTTGACACCCCTGACCTAAGACACAGTAGCACCTGTATCATTAGTACAGTGTTGGAGGTAGAACTGGCTGACCTCAGGTTGTAAGTTTTCTTTATCTGTTTTCAAAAAGGCTGAGTAAGGAAATAAATAACTAAAAATAACGTTGCAGCTATTGAATGCTATATGAGTAACAGAGAAATTGTAAAAAAACAACTACAAATTGTAAAAGGCATTATAGTACAGGTTGGGGGGGAAAAATAAAGAGTTACAAAACTTAGTAATGGCCATCCACTTCCATTTTTTGTGACCTTAGTTCCACGTTGGAAAAGCACCTCTGCTTTATAAGCGCAACTTGTGCAAGAAACTAAACATTATAAATGTTTCTGCAACAGTCAGTGAAAATCTTGTGCTTGGTTCTAATAAATAATATTCCATTTCCTATTTGTTGAACTCAGACCATGCATAGTTGGGTAGGTGAGGATATGCCAGCTAAACCAGCAGCAGCCTCGTCAGGTCCTGGTGAAGGAAACTTGGAAGAAAAGTGTAAACAGGTAGACTAAAAGTAGCATACACTAATCATAAGATATTAGTCTGTGTTTGCAGTCCAAAATTCTAATCTAGTTTAGATTTGGGGGGGGGGGAAGGTTGGGGGGGGGGAGATTTTCTTTAAAAATTCAGTGACGTGTGATAACCTCACGTGTGTTTCTTTCACTCTGGTTTGAATTAGATTAAATGAGTATTATCTCAGGTGTCTGCAGCTAGTTGCAGTCTCTTTTGAGTTCACATCCTAAGGTGGATGGAAAATGATTGAAAGCTTTCAATTCAATATTTGCATGCCTGCTGTTCCATTAACATGCAACAAGCCTGTGCTTTAGGTTCTTGCTTAATACAGCTCTTCCCTATTACAGGACACAAAGGCAAAGGACCCTTATTTATACACAATGACAACTTGGGTTGTACTGAAGTGCTTATAGGCCCTTTTCCTTTGGCAAGTCATTTAGAATCATTTACAGTCACCCCTTTTGTTGATACATTTTTGGATTTTAATAGCTGTTATTGGAAAATTTCTGAGGGAAATAAAATTGTAACAACAGCGGGCAGAATCAGTTTAAGAACTAATAAGGCAGCTGAAAAAGTACAAAGGATAGTATAAAAAGTATAAAGGAATTATGGTTGCACTGTAGCCCAAATTGAACCCTCCTGAATTGGGAAGATAGAAAATGGAACTAGATACACAGATTTGGATCTTTTGCTTGGTTGCTGTATTGACTTGCATGTAGATGTCCCTAACTAAACTAAAATTCACATGCTTGGATTCGCATGATTTTTCTGATTGTTCATATAGCTATTTTTCTTCATTTTGTTATCCATTCTTTTCTTGGACTTGACTTGAAATAATATTTTCTGTTCAAAGAATGTTCTTTTAATGAATGTTCCCACATTTCTGTAGGGCAGGATGAGTACGACCATATGTGGCTTATTTTTCTCTTTCTGAGTTCTGCGCAAACAGATTTCCCATCTAGTTAGAAGTACACTGATTTGAGAAAGGAGAGGCCAGCTGGAACTATATAATGTTCTTCACTTACAATATTTAATTTTGAAAGAACAGTGCTTATTCTAATGGGAAAGATAATAATTCAAACACTGAATTTCAGTCATAATTGATAGCTTAAACCTCACGCAGCCTCTTTAACCTCTAACAAGTCATAATAGATATTTTTTTCAAGGCAAACATTGCAAGAAAGCACACAGAAACTGAATGAAACTTAGTTGCACTTTTTCTTAGTGACTTTTTCTTATCCTGCCAAAGTTTATTATTACGCAAATGTTATCTATCTATCTATCTATCTATCTATCTATCTATCTATCTATCTATCTATCTATCTATTTATCTATTTATCTATTTATCTATCTATCTTACAAGTACGGGTTTATTAGTTGAAATTAGAAGTTAATAATGCACCCCTATATGTGTTTATTAAGAACCAGTCTGGTGTAGTGATTAAGTTAGCAGACTAGAAGTCAGGAGACTGTGATAGACACATACACGCGAAGGGAGGGAGCATTTTCTGCAGGTACTAGCTTGAACTGGAATAGCTAATGGATTCATAAAAATAAATTGACTTACTGAATAGTTGAGATCAGTTATTTAAGTTGAATGCACATTATTAATGAATCATGTATCACCAGTTCTGTTGAAGTATGAAGTATATGATGTGGAAGTCTGGAATCAGCTTGTTAACTGAGTAATTTAATTTTCAAAGCTGTGTTAGTGCAGTGTGTGTCTATATTTGTACAAAACCTTTTTGAATTTGTACTTATTGGTAGTTGTTTGATACAGGACAATGAATTATATGTACTTTTTGTTGGACTCTTATATGTAGGTGTGTATTCTTAATTTGCAGCTTACAGAAAATGCAATGGGACATTTCATTAGATGTGAGAAGTATTTTGCTTTGTTTCTTTTTTCTTTTTTTACTGTAATGGATTGATTTCAGCAGTACTTGCCTGTCGTGTATTTGGAGTGTGTGATATTACGGGTAAAATGAATGTACATAACTGCAATCTGGATATTGTGATATGTCCCAGTAACACTTAACAATTTTAAAAAAAACAACCCCGCTGTGATTGTGACTTTTTTCTTCATTTACTTCCTAGGCAGCACAAATAGTCCTGATCTCTCTGTTCGAATTGAATACTCCCGAGTTTACCATGTTACTTGGTGCCTTGCCAAAAACATTCCAGGATGGTGCTACCAGATTATTACATAACCACCTCAAGAACTCCAGCAACACTAGTGTGGTAAGATAAGATTATTTTTCTGTAAGAAATAAACAGCAAAAACAACAATTTCTAAAGATAGTCATTTCTTGATCACCAGTTAATTTCAGCAGAGTCGTACAAATCTGCAGTTTTGGCTTTACAGGGCGGAAGAGACACAGAGTTTAATAAAATAGGTGCCATTGTTCTGAATGGATCCAAAAGGTGTATGTCTTTTTATTATCCTCCACTCTTAAGTTCAAGAATTCTGTACTTTCATATAAAATTTGGCATTGCCTTGAATGTGGTGGATTGTATGCCCATTGTACACGTAAAGTTCACCTTGGACTCTCATTATGCTGCCAAATTCTAGGGGCATTTTTTGCTGCAATTGTAAAGGTGTTTTTAAAAAATATGTTTAACTGCTTTGAGGACTTTCAAGAAATTATGCTTTAAAATAATTGTGCCATTACCCTGCATAGTTTGCTTTATCTGCATATTAGCTAAGATGCCATGATGTAAAGTGTGGGTCTTGGCAAAAGAAGAGGGAAAAGGAAAGATCAGAAAGTAGAGGTCCTGTGGCTTAAAGTTAAGAAAATATGATCGTTTGTTTATTAAGCTCAGATAAGAGCTAAAAATAGGAGGAGGAAGATGTGCTGGATATGCTTGCTGTCTTAATTTATTTCAAAAAATAATAAAGGTGGAAAATAAATAAAATAAAATACCCTGTTTCCAGTGAAGTGGTTCAATAGTGTCTGTCGCACACCATGGTGATGCCAAAATGATGACTTACTCAATTATGTCATCATGCAAATGCCATTACTACAAGTTTTCATGTTTGTATCTGATGCAATTTAATAGGGTGATATTATGTGATGTCATGATGCATCAGTGGTGGTTTCCAGATCCCGTTCCAACTGGTACGGTTGGAGCGGGCCTGGCGGCGTCCACATGGGCGTGCGCATGCATCTTAGCACCTCTGCAAACTTCCGCGACGCTCCAGCTGCTCAGCAGAGCATCGCGCAGGCGCTGTGTGCGCTGAAGACTTAAAAGACTGGTAAGGAGCTCGGGCGGGCCCTCCGGAGTACTGTACCGGAACGGTATCCGGTGCTCTGAGCAGGCTCCGGTACGCCCGTGCCTGCATCCCATCACTGTGATGCATGTATCACCTTTTGCCCTCCTGTGGACAACTAGGAAGGGGGGACCATTGGGAACCAATTTACAAAATATTCAGAAGAAATCCAAACCAGAAAATTCTAAAACCAAACACTTTTGAAGCTGCAGCTGGAAAGAACAGTAGAAAGTAGGTCCAGCTGCATGGAAGGAGAAGGGAGATCTCCCCTTCCCCTTCCTGCTGAACCTGAGAGCTCTTAATACATAGACAAAGGCCTAACATATCCAGCCAACAGCTCTTACTTTGCTGCATTTCTTGGAAATATGTGTTTTCAAGAAGCCCCAAAGCCTTTCATTCTAGAATATTGCTGAGGCATCAATGTGAAGAGAGGAAGAAAAAAAAATCAGTCCTCCCTATAGTAACTCTTTTGCTTCTGTCAGATAGCTAATGTCAATATTGATAAGCACCTTGTCTTATTTACCTTATAATATAAATAAGGCAATAGTGGGCAACTTCCAACTCTAGAAAATTCTTATTGAATAGTTTTCATTGCCTCCGACCGGACGCAATGTGTGTTGGCAGGGGAGCAGAGGTCGACCCTGAGGTCGCTCACCTGTGGGGTGCCGCAGGGGTTGGTCCTTTCGCCCCTTCTGTTCAACACATATGTGAAGCCGCTGGGTGAGATCATCCATGGTTTTGGGGTTGGATACCACCTGTACGCTGATGATACACAGCTGTACATTTCCACCCCAAACCACCCCAACGAGGCCGTCGAAATGATGTCCCAGTGTTTGGAAGCCGTTCGGGTCTGGATGGGGGACAACAGACTCAGGCTCAACCCCTCCAAGACAGAGTGGCTGTGGCTACTGGCGCCTCGGTTCAACCAGTGGACTCCATCGCTGGCCATAGGGGGCGAGCAACTGCCCCCTGTGGAACGGGCGCGCAATTTGGGTGTCCTCCTAGATGCCCGGCTGTCGATGGATGACCATGTGGCAGCCGTGGCAAGGGGGGCGTTCCACCAGGTTCGCCAATTGCTCCCCCTATTGGACCGGGACGCCCTACGCACAGTCACTCATGTGCTGGTGACGTCCCGCCTGAACTACTGCAACGCTCTCTACATGGGGCTCCCCTTGAGATGCACCCGAAGACTGCAGCTAGTTCAGAATGCAGCCGCGCGGGCTATCATGGGGAGTACCAGGTACTCCCACATAACACCTCTCCTGCGCGAGCTGCACTGGCTGCCTGTGGTTTTTCGGGTGCGTTTCAAGGTGTTGATTACCATCTTCAAAGCGCTCCATGGCACAGGACTTAGTTACCTGCGGGATCGCATCCTACCTCATACATCCCTGCAACCAATTCGCTCCCACAGGGAGGGACTCCTCCGGGTGCCGTCCACTAAGCAATGCCAACGGGCGGCGCCCAGGAGTAGAGCCTTCTCTGTGATGGGCCCAACCCTCTGGAATGACCTCCCCCCCCCCGATATCAGAACTACTACCGACCTCCACTCCTTCCAACAGAAACTTAAGACCCACCTGTTCCAATTAGCTGGCCTGGCCCACTTATAGTCCCATTTATACCTCCTGGCAAACATTTTATCCCGGGATAGTTTTTAGGGGTAGTTTTTTAATCCATTTTTAAATTCTTAAATTTTAAATTTGAACTTTAACTATGACTGTACAGCAAATTATATGTTACCTCCTCTAGCCACACCTATATCTATTTTTATATTTATATTGATGTATATTTATTGTGTTTTTTAATATGACTGTACACCGCCCGAGTCCCTTCTGGGAGAGGGTGCGGTTTAGAAATCAAATAAAAGTTAAAGTTAAAGCTAGGAAGCAATTGATACTTGGTTAATCATCAGAGTTAAAATGTTGATAGCTACTGCTTAAGTCATAATTTAAATTAACTGAAGTAAAAGTCCCATATTTCATTTTACTTTTCCCTGTAATGTATGTTACATTATGTCATTTCTTCTCTTTCTTGTGTATTAGGGTTCCCCTAGTAATACTGTTGGCCGGACCCCTTCACGTCATCCTAGCAGCAGAACCAGCCCTTTAACTTCACCTACCAATTGTTCTCATGGAGGATTATCACCCAGGTAACATTGTAGCATAATTAAAGTATGAGTCCAATGTGTAAAAGCTTTCTATTTAAAATATGGCTAAAAACTCAATATAGATGCATATATAATAGACGTTCAATTCTGAAAATAGGGGAAGAAAAATTTTGCTTCGCTTAAGGGAAAAAAACCTGCACTTTCTTTAATAATAGTCTTTGAAGAGAAACTAAATTTTACAGAGAATGTCAAAAAGCTATGACATTTGTATCTGCCCTTTTGTCCTGCACACATATAGATGTAAATATATTCAAGTGAATATGTATTCTATTCATTTAAAGAAATTACTTTTACATTTGTTCTCATTTCCTTGACAATCGTATTTCAAGATCTAAAAAAGGAGAGAAGGAACTTGAAAATGCTTTATCGATAAACTGGAAAATATGATTTTCATTTCACTTATTTGTAGTGTTCTTAAAATGTGCTGCCAGGAAAATCAAGAAAAATAATGTTCTACATAAAATGACTGTATAATGGTTGTGGTGATATAATATGAAAAAGATAGTTGATTAACATGCCCAAGTTGTTTTCCGGCTTCTGGTAGGAGATGAGTCTGGATGTATTAACTACACAGATAATATAAAATATTTTGAAAGGATGGTGACAATAACATTTGAGATAGAATCATTTTCTTCCAAAAGATAGTGTGAATAGACTTACTAAAGGGAGTAACTACATGTCTGTTCCCAGAACTTCTTTGGGGGAGGTATACACCAGAGAAGGAAGTGGCCCTTTCAACTATTTTGTCTCATAAATATAAATTGAGATATCTGCCCCTGTTTAGTAACATTTTTGTACTGATGGCAATATTACAAGAATGTTACTGATATTTCATTGTGAAATTATTTGACTATTAGGATCCTGTCCACATACTATCAATTTTGAAGTAACGGTTTTCTATTTATCCTGCTACTTAGCATATCAGGCTTTATTGTATTCTGTTGATTAAACATTTGTTCTGAAATGCAGTCCATACTAAAAGTCTCTACTGAATATTATTGACTGAGAACATTATTTGCAGTTGTTTATAAACAATATTTATAAACAAAGGACAAATGTCCTTAACATTCAATTTCCCTATTATTAGTATTTGCATACTGTCACTATTCCAAATGAAAGGTTGAAGACTTCTGGCATATATATGTGGGAGTACAGTCCAAATTTCCTTAAGTATATCTTATAATTATCCAGATACAGGTTTTAAATACAAGGCATGCTTTAGTTAATTTAAGTTTACCAACCTGTGCATAACAGATACGAAAAATGCAAAAAGTATTCTTTATCCTGTACAAATATGACCTTGGTGGCATTCCCCCCCCCCTTTTTGAAGATTTTTAAAATGTCTTGACATTTTCTTCTCTATAGTGTTTTCCAGTTCTGTGTATATCATACAACCTATTCTGTTCAGCTATTTTAGGTTATTTTTGTTCTACTGAACTTATTCTTTGACAAAATCAGGAGAGTTTTGTTCTAATAATAGGGTCAGCTTTCCACAAATCAAGAAAATTGAATCTCTATAGAGATTTTCAGAAAAAAATGATTATATACAGTATATTTAAAATAAATGTGTATATCTGTTTGTATACATATGGACATGCATTGTAATATACACATAAAGACACATACATAGATATATTATACCCTTGGGTTTCTGTTCCTTAAGGGAAAAAAATTGCATATATATTTGATTTTATATTCTGTTTCTGAACAAGCTTCTTGCTCCAAGCTATTCATTTATTATATTTTTATTCATTGTCAATATTTTTAGTTTTCAAACATATTTTGCTGTTTTTATTAAATTACTTTCTTTTTCAAGCTTTAGCCTATAATATTTGAGAAATGCTTCGCTGTGATTTTTACATTTTTCTTTGATCTGCCTTTTTTATTTTGCACTCTAATTTTTTGTTCCTGCTTTTCAGAAATGTTGGAACAAAAAAAAAACTATCCTTCAGAATTTAAACTATTTCCAAATATGAGTTGTAATGTTTTTACTCAATGAAACATAGTGATGAAACAAATGTCTTCCATTGCATCTGAGATGCATTTGGAGTTTAAACTAACATTTTGAAAGAATTAACCAGCAAATTGTATTTCTTTAGTTTGAAATGCTAAAATGCTGTCTCTTTTTTGGGGGGTCAGAATGTTGTACTTTGGAATTTGTTTGGCTATACTAAGATAGTAAGGGAGAATTGGTTATACTTTGTTCGTTAAAAATTCAGGTTGTCTGTCTTTGGTTGCTTGCCCCACAGGATCACATTTGTAATGTTAGCTTTCTCTCTCCAAATGCAAAATTATGTAAAGTAACTTATTTTTAGCCTTTTTTTTTCCTCTGAAAGACTTCCATGAGAAACAGCTGAAGAAGCATTCTGTAAAACAATACCGGTAGGGTTTTGCAGAGACCTAGATTCAGAGTAAAAATATAGGCATCTATGCAACATCTATTGGAACCCTCTTCTTAATAACTCTTCCAGGGAAACATATGATTGATTTAAAATGTATTCAACTGGTGCTGTATATGTGCCTATGCTCACTTTGAATTTTAAATTTTGCCCTTGGAATCCACAGGTCTTTGCACAGCTCTAAAGTACTGCAAAATTATTCTGATGTCTCATTTCATGACTTGCAGTGTATTTTCATTTATTTCCACACCAATGTGATCTTTTGCTATAATGACAATATCGGAAGCTCAATAGAAACAAAACGACCAATTGAATACTCCAGCAGTTCTAGAAATAAATCCCAATATATGACATGGCTCATCTTATAGAACTGCAATGATGAAAATCCCAAATCTGGCCTTTTTCGTCTTGGCAAATCTTTACAATTGCTAATGAATATCTGGCATGGAGATAGGCTAAAAAGCTAACATGGATGCCCAAACTGTTTTACATTGGAGAGTCAGATCTGCACTGTTTAATTTTCCTTCCAGGATGTATCTTTCAATAATGGTTTGTGTATTTCCAGAAGTAGGCAACTCAGAATTGGAATTGGATTTGATATGTCCCCAAAATAGATTCAGTATGAGAGCTTTTGTAAGGGTTTATCTTTATTTATCTGATTTAGCCATTAGAGTAGTATTGGATAAAACTAGTCAACAGAATGTGGGCTAAAGGAAAAAGAAAGATTATTTCTGAGTTCTGGAAAGTGATTGTTAAGAAAAATGAATTAATAAATGGAGAGAAATAAGCAACCCTGTTTTAAACTATGGATATAAATTACAAGTCTGAATGCTAGCTGCCTTGGGTTTTTCTGCTTTCAGTTTCCTATCAGGAGATTTAAAAACTGTACAATCAGTTTGTTTGCTTGACAGTTGGGCTGCTAAAGATGAATGGGTTTTAAAGGTTAAGTATGGTATAAAGTAGTGGAATCATATGCCTATAGGTGTGATTACAAGAAGAAATTGTAGTATTTAATATTTAGTGCTGTTTCTGAGTATTTGGTTGTTGTTGATATTGAGTATATGGCAAGAAATCAAAATATAAGGCTAAGGAGAACTCTTACAGAAAGATTTATTAAAAAACAGACTGTGGGATATATTTTCAGCTTATGCATGTGTTTATCCAGATCCTTTTGGTCATCAGCATTTGTCTATTTGTGTTGTATCTTGAAATCGCATTTAATCTGAGATAATTGCTGCAGCGCATATTCTGCTCACCTTGACTTATTAGGAAAAACATTTTTTTTTGCTGTAAAACATTTTCTGACTCTGTATTGTGAAATAGGCAAATGGATCTAGACAAGATATGCCCTAAAATTCTTTAGTGATTCCCATTAATATTGCAAGTATTAATGAATAGCATGTATTTACCTGAAGCAAATCAATGGAGTATTCCTGTCCAATCTGTTTCTATTAAGTTCTTCTCTAGTTGAGAAAGCATGAAAAAAAAAAAACACAGCACTCAGATTGTAGTTTTCTTTTTCCCTTTTTCTGTTTCTTCCCTCCTTTTCTCTTTTTTCTTCCTGTGATCACTGCAGTCGTTTCTGGGGTTGGAGTGCAGACGGGCTGTCGAAGCACCCCCCTCCCCTTTTTCAGCCTAACTCCATCCCCGCTGCTCCTTCTCACAAGACTTTCAGGCGCTCTTACTCTCCCAGGTAACAAGCCACCTGTTATTCCAACCTGTCAGAGGTGTCACAATGTTATTTACCTTTTGGCTCAGATGAGTGCTTTCAAAGAGGCAGATCCAGGGGATGTGGAAAGAGGCAGCATTTTCTGCCTTTGTAATTTTTACCTGTGAAGGAATCCCATCAGTTACGTTGTTTCCAAAGCACCTATTCAAGCACCCAGAGAAATGTAACTGAGTATGAATGTTTCTCTCTCTTTCTCTTCCTTTCTCTCTCTCTCTTTCTCTCCATTCTTCTGCTGGAAAGAGTCAAAGCAAAGCAGAAGCTTGCTTTATGCAATGAAGTATTCCAAACCAATCTTTTAGATGTATGAAGCTAAAACCTAGAAATCAGGCAATGTCAAGTGATAGATAACAACAGGACCCAGAGAAGTTATATTCAACTTTTAGTTAGACACTGAAACTACACCTTCCAGATGTGCTTGTCTGCAATTCCCATGATCTCTAATTGCAAGATTGATGGACACGCCGACTGGAAAAAAGCAATTTGAGTGTCACGCAGGAAGACACCAGGTTGCAAACAATTAGAATAACACTACAACTGTCATAGCAGCTGAGATGAATAGTCAACCACTAGGATTTAGTTGACATTTTATATTCATACCTATTGGCTGTATGTAGGGAATACCTTCCTTATACAACTTCCCAGTCAAAGCACTCGTTTGGAGAAATATAGAACTAGACTTATTCATTTTTTTTGTCACTTTCAACCCTACTCACCCCACTTGCCATGTGGTGAAATTCCAGTTTTATTTGATGAACTTCACATGCATAAGACTGGTCTTTGCATTTGTGCCCAGCCTCTGTTTTAAGATCCAGCCCTTTGGGATTGGTGGGAAATTGTAGAATTTTTATCTCTTGGAAACATTATTGATAGAACTGCTTGCCCATTTATAAAATTGATATATTGGGAACATAACCAACCTATCATCAATTTCTTAGAATACTACTTGCTGCTTCCTTCTTTTGTATTTTCATGTTTATAGTTGCCATGTTAAGCAAGCAAAGAACATTTCTCAATGAAGTATAGCCATCCATCTTTTCTATTCTTGTAAATAAAGGTGACATTGAAGTTGAATCTTTGCAGTATGACACCTTCCCATTACTAATGAAAATTATATTTTAAAAAGGCAACAGGGGCAGGAAACTGATGGTATATCAAGGAAAGTGTCTGTGGACACATTGAAGTCCTGGGATCTACCTAGGAAACCCCACACCCTTTAGTTAAGAAATTTAATCATTAATTACAATTGTCAACTATGACAAAATTATACTATTTGCAACAAAAGAGATTGCCTATTACATAATAGTATTTCAAGTTGCAAATAGCCATATGAAAGTAGAAATCTGTTTTAAACAGTGTTTAGATGCATACTATGGAGATGTGTTATTGGCTAAGTTGAGATTTCCTGGCATATTTCCATTATTACTCTTGTTTGTATTAAAACACTTATTTGTACTGCTATCAATATGAAGATTCAATGGATCTTAATCTTCATATTTGTTAGCAAAGCTTAAGGATGTAATTACAACATCAGTGCCTGGAAAAGTGTGAATATATCATTGCTTGCAGTGATGAGTAGCTGCGCAAGAACAGAACAATGAGAACATTGAAAGGGACACACAACTATTCTTAATTATAGCACAGATAGAAATCTACAATGTTATTCTATCTACATTACTCTGTGTGAAAATAAAATTATGACATCAATAAACGAAAATGAGTGATTTATGATATAAATTTAGATTTTTGCCCTTCAACCAAATGTGAAGAAGTTTATTGATATTTAAAAGCAATTTCCTTTGTTTTATAGACCAATTCTGGTTTTACACTTACCGTGTTTCCCCGAAAATAAGACAGGGTCTTATTTTCTTTTTACACACAAAATATGGCCTGGGCCTTATTATGAGGGGAGGGTTTATTGTTTTGGGTTGCCAGGCGGCTGCTCTCTTGCGAGTGGGCTCCCAAAGAGCCGGGCACAGCCTCATGGGCGAATGGCTGTGTTGCGCTGTCGCAGCAGCGCAACACAACAGCCATGAAGCGACCACGCTCATGAGCAGTCACCCGGCAAACCACCTTTCCTGCTGGGCACAGCGCCATTCACTGATCTAGGGGTATTGCCAAGCCACGTGAGTGCCTGTTTGCCGCTGCCTGGCTCCTGCGTCTTGGCACCTTCAAAATGCCAGTGAATGGCGCTCTGCACGGCTGGAGAGGGGGGTTGTGCGAGCGGCTGGTCCGCTCTCGCTCCTCCCAGCATCACGATGCCCTGGCCCAGTCTCCCTGCAGAGCCAGAGCACCTCCGCTGCCGCCGCCAGCACCACTGCCATTCCAGCATGGCTTCTTTGGCGGCTTCCAAACCAAGTCTTCTGGCAGTGGCCACTCTGGGTGTACACTCTATGGTTGTACGCTCTGCCGACAGCCAGCCCACAACCATAGAGCATACGCCCAGAGTGGCCACTGCCAGAAGACTCAGTTTGGAAGCTGTCGAAAAAGCCATGCTGGGATGGCGGCGGCAGCAACAGAGGTGCCCTAGCTCTGCAGGGAGAGCTGGGCCAGGGCATCATGAGGTTGGGAGGTGCGCGAGAGGGACCGGAACAGCCACTCGCGCAACCACCTTCTCCAGCCGTGCAGAACACCATTCACTGGCATTTAGAATGCGCCAAGCCGTGAGAGCAGGGCGGCAGTGAACAGGCACTCATGCGGCTTGGCGATACCCCTAGGTCAGTGAATGGTGCTGTGCCTGGCTGGAAAGGAGGTTTGCCGGGTTGCTGCTGTGCCCGGCTCTTTGGGAGCCCGCTTGCAAGAGAGCAGCCCCCTGGACAACCCCCCACCTCCGACCAGGCAGAGCACCGCTCACCAACCTAGAGGTATCCCGAAGGCACCAAGCAACATGATCACCTCCCCCCCCCGGGTTCCTGCGACTTGGCACCTTCAGGATACCGCTAGGTTGGTGAGCGGCGCTCTGCCTGGTCGGAGGTGGGGGGTTGTCCAAGGGGCTTATTTGCAGGGGAGGGCTTATATTTTTGCTCACCAGAAAAATGTGGCATGGCCTTATTATTAGGACATGTCATATTTTTGGGGAAACACGGTAGGGCATGTATGTAGAGTCCCAGACATTGGCTAATACTGAATCCTGAAGGCTGTATTTGTTGGAAACTATGGCATTGGAAAATAATATTGTGACATCAATTAAAAGTCACACATTTTTCTCATCTCTTCTTTGTTCTTGTAACTTCTCCAATTGTATGCATGAATCACTGTTTTCTATTGTAAATAACTGATAGGATGTATTTAATTTATTCAGTGTAAATTGATCTTCCATTTTTAATTTTTTTTCTTTTAATTTCACATCTATACAATATTTCATACCATTCTTAAACTGGCTAAATGTATTTGCTTGTTCGTGTAATTAGTTTTTTTAAAAAAGAAATAATACACCAAAATTGTTGTTCTTTCTTTTGTGAGATATTTTATAATGTCTTATTCTCAGGTTAAAAAAATAGGCTCTTCCCTTGTAGACTTTGGATGCCACTGATATTTGAAGGTTTTTAATGAAATCTATTCCATGTAACAACTAATAGGGAATAATCCATATATTTGCATAACAATAGTCCCAATTACTATTTAATGCATACTGTTTGAATCCACTCCAGATTGCTTTGTAAGGAAAAGTTTGGGTTTTTTTTTCTTTTTTTAGTGGAAAACAAGGTCTCTCATTCAAAATATGACCTTTTTTTCTCCTTGGCATACTAATAAACAAATTGCAAATTTAGCAATTTGATGTAAATTGAGTTTCTGGTGGATCTATCATTTCGCTGTCAATTAATGTGTCATAGTTCTATACTATACAGTGTTCAGTTCCTTACTTTGAGAAACTTAACAGTGGAAAAATTAAACATCAGGTAGAGTGATAATAAACTAATGGTGGGTTTGAAAGCAATGCTGAAAGGATTTGTTGAAAATGAATTCACTTCGTAGCTAAAAAGTATTGATGATTGATTTGAATGGGGTTATTTTGCTTCTTTTATTATTTGACTTTATGAATCTTAAATATATTGATTCAAATTCTCCGAGCCACGCTTGTAGTTTAAGGAACGTTAATAATAAGGTGTGTGTCTACCTCTCTGTATTCATCTGCTCCCTCAATAGGGAAAAGTACTATTATTATGTAGAAAAATATTGTTGAGAACTAAGAGCACAAAATATTGTTAAGGAAGAATTGTCATAATATTAACCAATGTCTATAAAGGAATTATAAAACTTCCTTTTTTTACGGAAAACGATTTATCATGTAGAATCTATGAATGCTTCTTTTTAAAGAATAATAGTTGCTACTCTAACTTGAAAGGGTTGTATATAGCACAGCACGCTGTCACATGCTGAGATTTTAGGATGTGTCATATTATTGCTTTGCCAAAACATCAGATGTACATTCAGTCCTGCCAGGCTTACTTGGGCTGTGCTGCTGAAAGAGTACACTGAAAGAAAGTCAGGGACCGAAACTGTTTCCATGCGGTATAAATCTTGTTTTTGGCAAGTACGGTAGTTTTAAATAATAAAATGCTAGTTTTGGGAGGCACCATTCAAAATAGATTATCGTTTTGTGAAATACACTTTTAGCAGAGCAGAGTTTTAATCCTGTTGTAATATAGGAGGAACTCTTTAATTGTAGGCCTGTTTCTCTGGATCCAGAGGAAAGCTTTCTGTGTTATTCACAGACGACCTACCCTTTATACAGTATACAGCAATTCATCAGCTACAGAACAGAGAGCAATATTTAGTTTTATTATTATTTCCCCATAGTTGTTAAAGTGAATCTGGTTTCCCCAATTGACTTTGCTTGTTGGAAGCCGGCTGGGAAGGTCGCAAATTGTGATCATATGACTGCAAGATGCTGCAACTGTTATAAATGCGAACCGGTTGCCAAGCACCCAAATTTCAATTTCAACCAATCCCATAACTCTGGGAGTAGTCTGATGGTCGCAACTTTGAAGACGGGTCGGGATTCATTTTTTCTGGAGCCACTAAAATGTTGAACCATCATTAAACAAATGGTTGTATTCAGAATAGAATAGAGCTGGAAGGGACCTTGGAGGTCTGCTAGACCATCCCCCTGCTCAAGCAGGAGAACCTATACCATTTTAAATAAGTGACCATCTAGTCTCTTCTTAAAAACCTCCAGTGATGGAGCGCCCATGATTTCTGAAGGCAAGCTGTTCCACTGGTTAATTGTCCTCCCTGTTAGGAAGTTTCTGCTTAATTCCAGGTGGCTTTTCTCATTGATTGGTTTCCAACTATTGTTTTTTGACCTGCCCTCTGGTGCTTTGGAGAATAATTTGACCTCCTCTTATTTGTGGCAGCCCCTCAAATACTGGAATACTGTATCATGTCACCCCTAATTCTTTTTTTCTTTAGACTAGTCAAATCCAGATCAAGTACTATCTGTATTTAGGTTTTAACTTTTTGCTTATCAGTTACCTGGATTTTTAAATAATAGTCTTGAACTTTAGCCTAAAAAGAGTAGACAGTCCTTCATTCCCACCTTCCAATATTTTTTTAGTAGAATCCTCAGGTTTTGCTTAGTGTTTCATATTTCACCTAGTTTGCTGAAGTAGTAGTGATTGATCTAGTTAAAACACCAGTGATCAACCAAATAAAATTTAGTCTTAATTCTGGTATTTGAGAAACCACATCTTATATTGAGGAAGAAAGGAATTAAATTATATTAGTATTTTTTGTAATTCTAGATTCTTTTATGGTAGTTTCCTAGGGCGGAAAAAAATCATATAGAGCAGTGATGGCGAACCTTTTTTGGCTCGCATGCCACAAGTGGGGGGAGCGCAGGGGGGTCGAGTGTGGGCATGGCGCACCCATAATGCAACGTGTGGCCCTCAGTGCGCATGCGCGCACAACGCGCGACCCCCCCATTTTTACATTTTTTTTGCCCTCCCCAGGCTCCAGGGGCTTTATAGGAGCCTGGGGAGGGCGAAAAGAGCATCCCCCGACCCCCCGGAGGCCCTCCGGAGGCTTCAGGGACTGTCCGGAGGCTTCCCTGAAGCCTTCGGAGCGCTTAAAACCACCCTCCGAGCAAACTGCCCTGACAAATGGCTCCGCGTGCCACTTGTGGCACGCATGCCATAGGTTCGCCATCACGGATATAGAGGAAATACTCCTTCCAGCAAGCACAAGAAAAAATCTATTAGAGGAAAATGAGACATTGCTGACAGATTTTTATTTAAAAATAATTAAGGTGTAATAGAGTAGATTCTTTGATCTGGATTTCTTGCAGAATCAAATTTAAATCCAAAAATTAGTTTAAGTACTTCTTATCTTGAGTCTGCAGTATCATAGGTTTAATTTCTAGCATCACTGATGATCAGTTTTATTGCTAATATTTTAGTTATTATCATATATTTTCAGCTACGTTTCAGGAAAAATAATATGAGAACTTCCTTATTCCATGGGGAAATAGTCCATTTTAATATGCCTTTGGATTTTTACATAGGGGAATATATTTAACATCTTGGGAAACATTAAATATAGTATTTATTCCGTTAAAGACATGCTGGGATGTTCATGTTCATCATGGAACTGTGGCAGCACAGTCAGTCCGTTTTCTCGTTACTTAATATTTTTATCTCACTAGATAGAAGAAGGGTTAGAGAGATCAATTCAAAAGCACAAAGGAATGGTATGACTTCTAAGTTACCATTTATATCTAATTCAGGGCAAGTTGTTTCATGTCTGAATAATAAATATACATCCCTACTCCCTTGGTAAATTGATGAGGCCCAACACGATTGCTGTCCAATTATAGGTTTAGTTTCAGTAATTTTTGTACATCCTGGAAGTTAACATCTTGAGTTCCTGCTGCTCAGGATGAAAAACATTTTGAAAGTTGCATGTTTTAAAATTGGATTTCAAATTTTTTGTCTTTCCAAATGAGAAAATGTCTAATTCAATCTCAAAGGAACCATTCTTTAATTTTAACATTCTATCTATGTTCGTTGTTCAGCATGCTGGATTATGACACGGAAAACCTAAATTCTGATGAAATTTATAGTTCTCTTCGTGGAGTCACAGAGGCTATAGAAAAATTTAGTTTTCGTAGCCAAGAGGATCTAAATGAGCCAATCAAACGTGATGGAAAGAAGGACAGTGATATTGTAAGTAGACATTCAAAGCATATGTAATTTTTGTGTGATTTATTAACAGCAGTGATCATTAATATTTAGATAAAATAGTTTGCTATTTTCAACATCTCCTACATTGTTCAATTTCAAGCAAACAACACATAGGTGTTGAGTTTATCAACTAGGCATTTTTTATATATAATAATTTAACCAGATCTGCTGGACTGTGTGGGAGAAGAAGAGCCCTGGGGGCAGAGTCAAAAGAGGAATCAGTCTGGAATCATTATATTCCCAAAAGTGAGCCATGTTCAGCTCCCCTTGAATTCTGTTAACTCCTATCTAGCACCAATTTAGTGCTGACCATAGTTGATTAGATTCTTGTGTATAGGTTTGAGCAATAAATTAGCTTGACTGGAAGTACCATATTTTTTGCACTGTAAGATGGATCGTACCATAAGATGCACATTAGCTTTAAGGAGGAAAAAAAAAGGGGGGGGGATCTGCCTCTGCCTCCCAGCATCTATCCACTAGGCTTGCGTCCTTGCAGTAAACAGCAAGCTTCAGCATGTCATCGCAGCCCCAGCAGATGGCTCATCAGGGCTCTACTCTGCAGTCAACTGAGGTGAGCTGCTGCCACCAGCGGGGAACACTGGACCGTTCGCTGCCGAGCAGCTTATTCTTGGTTGGATCAGCCTCCCGGAATACAACCAATCAGCTGTTCTAGGTGGGAGGGATTGCTGCCGAAGCCAATCACTGCCATTCGGTGGTGGCGATCGGTGGCAATCCCGGGAGGCCAATCCAACCACCAATCAGCTGCTCAGTAGTGAAGGCTGCAGCATTCTTTGTTGGCGGCGAATAAAGGCAATGGTGATGGGTGGTGGTGCTGACAAGCGGTGGCAAATGCCGCCGCTGCACCAATCCCTCTCTCCATGCCGCAATATTTGCTCTATAGGACGCACAGATATTTCCATCCCTGCAATGGAGAACATGATGGGTCCACTCCATATATCAGTGATGGCGAACCTTTTTTGACTCGCGTGCCACAAGTGGGGGGAGCGCAGGGGGGGTCGAGTGCGGGCGTGCCGCACCCATAATGCAACGCGTGACACCCCCCCAGTGCGCATGCGCGCATAACGCCTGACACCCCCCCATTTTTACATTTTTTTTGCCCTCCCTAGGCTCCAGGGGCTTTATAGGAGCCTGGGGAGGGCGAAAAGAGCCTCCCCCGGCCCTCCGGAGGTTACAGGGACTGTCCGGAGGCTTCCCTGACGCCTTTGGAGCGCTTAAAACCACCCTCTGAGCAAACCAGAAGTGACTTCCGGGTTGCTCGGAGGGTCGTTTTAAGCGCTCCAAAGGCGTCAGGGAAGCCTCGGACGGTCCCTGAAGCCTTCGGAGCGCTTAAAACCACCCTCCGAGCAAACAGGAAGTGACTTCCGGGTTGCTCGGAGGGTGGTTTTACGCGTTCCGAAGGCTTCAGGGACCGTCCCTGAAGCCTCCGGGGTGGCGGGGGAGGCTCTTTTCGCCCTCCCCAGACTCCTATAAAGCCTCTGGAGCCTGGGGAAGGCGAAAAATAGCTTTTAAAAAGGTGAACTCAGCTGACAAATGGCTCCGCGTGCCACTTGTGGCACGCGTGCCATAGGTTCGCCATCACGGCCATATATGAACTAAAATATATACATTTTTTGTACTGAGTTGTAAAATTATATGATCTAACTCTTGTCACTATAATCAAATGCTTGATATATAGTAGTTCTGTGCTCAGAAAAAGGGGTGGGGAGAAGGAAAGGGAGGTATGTATGTTTGTATTGGAGGCCGTCTTTTGAATATTTGCTCACACATACATTTTCTTGTACTCAAATCAAGCAGTTGGATTTGTGCACAGAAACATCTACGTGAATGAAATCCACAGTGCTAATTGAAACCATGCCAATTATCATATCTTGGATTCAAAAATTTTACAGTTTTCTTCCTCTCCTCAACATTGGCAATAAATCCAGTTCATAGTGTTGTTCAATATTATTTAGCAGCCGCAGAAAGGAAGAATAACAACTTATTGGAATGACTGCAGTTGATGATGAAGAAAACTTATGTTTAGAAACTGCCAGTTTGAAATTAGGGTTTGGTGCAAACAAAGTTATAATTTATTTAGCCCTATTAATCAAAGTGGAAAAAGACTGCTGTTTGCAGTGTAACCTATCAGAGTTACAATAGAGTTGCCCTTTCTAGCTTAATGGAAACTGGTCCCAATAAAGTTGTCTTTGATCAATTGTTATAGGTTTCCAGAGATGATGGCATAGCCTCACCAGCCACTGATATGCGTGGAAGCAGTGATGTGGTGGAAGGAGGAAGGATGGCTCTGGATAACAAGACTTCCCTGCTCAACACCCAGCCCCCACGTGCCTTTTCTGGACCCCGAGCTCGAGAGTACAACCCTTACCCCTACTCTGATACTATCAGCGCCTACGATAAAACTGCTCTTAAGGAAGCCGTATTTGATGATGATATGGATCAGATTCGGGATGGTTGGTTTTCATTTAAAAAAAAAAATCAGTATCGCTCTTATTGTTTCCTTAGCATGTACCCATTGATGTTAAACTGTTGCAGGATATCATGCTGACACTAGCTTCACCCAGTTTACTTCATTTCTTAATCAGCCTTGCTGGAATAAGTAAAAGTATCTCACTCCTGGGCAAGAGATTCAGCTAGGTGGTACAGCAGCCACAGGCTCATCTTTCAATTCTAATAGTGAGACTTGAGCCCTGACATTCTGTAAGCGGTCTTCCACATTCACATTAGTAAAGAGGCCAAGCTCCAAAAGTCATTTCTTTGTGAACTGAAAGCTATATCTGGTTAAAGGAAAAGCCGTGGGAACCGAACCTTCTTATGTTTTCATTTGGCTCCCTTGCCTGCTCAGAATTGCTTTATGAGCACATAGTGACAAGTGGTAACACTGAGAATCAATTGTTAGAGACTGAATATATTTAGATTATAGATAAAATCTTTATACTTAAAGGACTCAAGACATATTATGTTTATAGTCTAGTTAGAAATATTGTGAATATGTCCTGCCGTCACCTGTTGAAAGTGCTTGCTTAATTTTCTTTGCTGTGAAATGACTTTTCCACTTTTTTTCTTTTCAGTGCCCATTGATCATTCTGACTTGGTGGCTGATCTTTTAAAAGAATTATCCAATCATAATGAACGGGTAGAAGAACGGAAAGGAGCCCTTCTTGAGTTATTGAAAATTACAAGAGAAGATAATCTGGGAGTTTGGGAGGAACATTTTAAGACAATTTTGCTCTTATTACTTGAAACACTTGGAGATAAAGATGTAAGATAATGCCATTGGCTTTGCTGTGCCTCATAGATACTTACCGCCCGCACTGACATTGAATCCTACGTGGTTAATGTTTAGATGGTGTTCTCTGTTTTCTTTAGTTTAATCTGGCTTCCACAGTCTCAGAAATGCCACCCAATGTAATTATCTTAGTTATCTAACCCTACCTCCAGTTTCTCCAAAAGGGTCATCACTCTGATACTGTGACACTTGAAATTTGTATTCCTCAAATGTGTGGTGCATGTTGGAACACACTCGCTGTGCTACTCACTTCCTCTACCAAACATCTCCAGTTGAGGAGGATGCCCATCGCATAGTACTTTATTCAAGATGCCTTCAAAAGCTGGCCCTGACAGGATAGGGGCATCCGTATGGATTTGGAGATGGATGCTGCTGCCAAAGAATAATTCTACCAGCAACACATAGTCTGGGAACCAAATGTTATATGCAGAGGCCCTCTAAAATGTTATATTCACTTTAATTTAGCTTAATCAAATGTAATTGGCTTGAAATTAAAGTTTCTTTTTGTTCTAGCCCTGCCTATTTTTTAGAGCATTGCCTTTGGTATATAAAGGTTATGTAGTCCTTAAGCCTCCCAAAGTTGCAGCTGTGCCATTTAATAGCAAGATGACACTTAAAAAGCTAATACATTTCTTATTGCAGAAATTAGTCTTGCCCAAGTTGGATGCCCATGCTGAGAGATTTCAGAAAGTTATTATTATTATTATTATGAATGTTATTTTATGTAAACGTGTATGCCTCCTAACTCACAGTGATTCTGAGTAGCTATAAACTTTTGTGGCTTAATTAGACTATTTTTTTTTTCATTTGAGTAAACAGAATTGTTATTGCAGTGGCTATGAGATTACACATATGTGTCAAAATTTTAATTTCGTATTTGAAATATTTAAAAAAGAAACCGTGTTTCTTCTTTTTTTTTTGTAAGGAAGTAGATATTTTCACTTCTGAAGCTCTTACATGGAGCATCACGGTGGTATCTTTTCAGTGGCTTTTAGATAACTGAAAACCACATCAAAAGCAAGCAGAGCCAATAAACAATTTGCCACTCAGCCAGACTCAAGTTTTCTGCAATTGTGGATATAGTCTGAATTATTTCATCCTTCTTAAATTCAAATAAACAAATTGTAATTTAATTAACTTCTCCTGCTATAGCAGGGGTCCCCAATCCCCGTTCTGTGGAGCGGAACCTGTCTGCAGCCTGTTGAGAAATGGGCCACTTAAGCGGGTGATCTAGTTTGTGCACATGAAACCATCCCCCTGCCACCACAGCCATTGCTGGTCCGTGGAGCCTGAAAGGTTGGGTACCGCTGTGCTGTAGGATAGATAACATCTACCCTATTGATATTATATGATTATAATTTATTTTCTTATCCATCTTTTTAATAAAGGCAGAGTTCCTAAAAAATAAGAATGAGATGGATGGTACCTAAATTTGATAAGTAAATAAATTAAAACAGAATAAAAACCATGTTCATAGAAAGTTAAGTACTTTCGGAATAACTTGCTGAAAGCAGGTAATAAAATTTGCACCTGTTATTTTTTGCCGTTTGTTTCTATCAGTACTTCTTGTCATTCGATGTTCAAAGATTAAAATCTGAACAAATCAAATGTTAGCTTGGGAATTGCAAAGCATGATGACATACTTAACTGTTCAGTCTGAGGAAGCTAAACCATATGCTTCTGGGTTGAAGCTAGTCAATGGTTGAAATGGCTCTCATCCAAAAACCTATCCCAACAATTATATAACCTGAGATGTTATTTTAATATTCTCACTAATAATGATCTTCTTGGATAAAGATGCCAGTGACTAGGGAGGAGTAGGACTGTCATGGCAGCAGACTGAATGAAAAAACTAATACTGATCTCCAAAAGAAATGTAAAATAGATGTATTTGTGCAAAACAGGGCTGTTTTAGCTTCCTGTGTTACTAATAATATAGTATTAGTCTTCATTACCAAATAAGAACCAAGGAAATGAAATTTAATTGAGTTTTTGGATTTTTTATGTATTTTAAAAAGAGACTGAATTAGAAATGGTTATGTAAAAAATCTGTTTGCTATTCTCTTTGATACGCAGTTCAATGGGTGGCTTATTTTATACATTGACATAATATAAAAGCTCCCGATATTTATTAGCAGATACTTAGTTCTCATGCAAAGAAAGTGATTCAGTTTTGCTAACGAACTTGAGCCAGTGATGCAAGGCTACCTCTGGTGTTCTCTTCTGAGCATTGTAAATTTTTCTTCTTAGAAATTTGATTTTATAAAATGTGTATCCATTCCAGTCAGGCAATGCATTCCTTCTATTAATGATTTTGAAGAGTGAAATGAGGTCTTCAAGCCACCCAGAGTCGCTTGTTAATGAGATGGGAGTCATGTAAATTTTAATAAATAAAGATGTGCTACTTCTTTTGATTTAGCATTCAATACGAGCCTTGGCATTGAGAGTGTTGCGAGAAATTCTGAGGAACCAACCAGCAAGATTTAAGAACTATGCTGAACTAACTATCATGAAGACCCTAGAAGCGCATAAAGATTCTCATAAAGAGGTAAGTCTTGAGTATCACACTATAAACCATACTTTAAGAATCAATGTGTCTATAGGTCATGCCTTACTATTAATTCCAATAGCACTAGATTGATCCAGTAAGTTTAAATGGAATGAAGAGAAAAGTAAATCATACCTTAATGGAATTTCTAACCTATAGTTCTGACCTAGTTTCATATATATAGTCCTAAGTTTACTTTTCTTGTGAGTCTGCATTTAATGCAGGGATGTCAAGCTTGCGGCCCGTGGGCCGGATGCGTCATGCTCTGGGCACACCCCCGTGCGGTTTAGGGAAGGGAGGGAAAGTCCCAATACGTCATGTGATGCCACCGTGACACTGCGAATTTGACAGCCCCGATTTAAAGAATTTCCCTAGTTATCTCATGTGAATGATTTAAGCTCGGGACCCTCCTTTTAGCCATATATGGCCCTACAGCATTCTGTCTGCAGCTTCTAGGACCTACCAAACCATCTTAATGGGTATGTGTTTCAGGGTTTAATAACCAAAATTAAGGCAGCCATTTCGATTTAGTTTACCCCAAGTTTTCCCAAATGAAAAATAAAAAAAAAATGTCCATGAGTCCAAAAATTTCAGATCCACCTACTTTGCAGATATTCCTCAAGCAGTATTGTCATTTCCCCAACACAAAAAAAAGGTTGCCATTTCTTGCCAGAACTCCGGTGACAAATAAAATGAAATAAAGAATATGAAAACATTCAACCTATTTCAATACCTTATATTTTATGTTTAACCAACACCAGATTTTCTTACGGTGATTTAAAAAATAAATAAACTAGCTTTAGTCTTGGTATATATTTTTTCACGTTTACATCGTGACTCTCCAGATTCATTACAGGACTGTAATCTTTCTAATTGAAGGCAACTGAGTTAAGGGTATGCAGTTCTGTATAGAATAATGAAAACTTAAATACAGAAACAAAAAGAAATAGAGAGAGCTTTTGGCCCTAGAATAGGAATAACAGAATAAGCTGCACTATGCATCCATTTAGTTGTTTATAGGATTGTGTTTTAAATACATAATGACTTACCCAGTTAAATACGCAACATGGGAACAAAAGGCATAAGTATTGTTGTGAAAAGCCAGGAAATATTTAATCCTTTTAATAAATCAGCAAGTCTTTATTATGTTTTCTTGGAATCAGAGTCTTCATACAACAGCTTTCTGTGTATGTGTAGCCACAATTAGCAACAGTTGTAACAGATTTTGCGATAAAGCACTTGGACAAAACATTTTGTTCTTAAGGAGTGCCTTTGTTGGCAAGCTTCTCCCTACTGTGCATTCTTATTGTCTCACCTTCACTTTGTGCCCTTGTCCTTTTCTTTGTGAATTACCTGTGAAAATAATTGAGAAAGCTTGCGATATCCAGCGACTTTTATTTTGGTTAAATTTGTACATGGGCATTTTGCACTTGCAGTTGGTAGCTTGTAATGTAATTGAATGTAGAGGAAGGAGGGAGGGAGGGAGGGAGGGAGGGAAGGAAGGAAGGAAGGAAGGAAGGAAGGAAGGAAGGAAGGAAGGAAGGAAGGAAGGAAGGAAGGAAGGAAGGAAGGAAGGAAGGAAAAGTGGTGGGTCCTATTCCATATATCTCTGAGCCTGACTTTGCTACATTCAGAGATATACGTAATATCCTTACTGGAGCAATTTATTTATAATAATGAAAAGGCCAGATTCTAATAAAAATATTTAAGAAACTCCATAGTACTTCTTTGTGAGAACTTAGCATTTATTTCTACAGTACTTTCTTCCTCCTTTTTTAAAATAAATCATCCACTGATAAAAGGGCCTGTCTTTTAATGACTGACAAGTTTGCATTGTATTTTAATGGCAAACATTGTTGAAAATATTTTGAACAATGTCTAATGAACCAGCACTGTCTACATATTCTCAAAGAAAACTGGTAGTAAGACATGTTTTAACTTAAGGAAGCCGTGCTGAAATCTTCTTCAAAATAAAATTTCATTTGTTTGCTTAATTTTTTTAAATTTAAGAAAGGTTTTTACAGTTAATCCAGAATATATAAATTAAAGCAATTAGCCTGTAATTTCATGGATCTCCAACATCCTTTTTATAATATTGTCATATACTTTTCAATACTCAAAGCAGTTGATCGTAAAAATGTTGTAAAGTTCTGCCATTTTAAATAAGCTTGCTTTAATAATTTGTGTGGATGTCATCAGGACTCAGTGATTTGCTTGTTTTCCTACAACTTTCTTTATTTACCACATTTTGTCTCAAGTCTTTGGACTAATTTCCTAAAAATAGCTAAATTAGCATTAGTACTGTCCTTTATCTTTTGCATTGAAAACAGACACAAACAATTGTTATAATTCTGCTTGTTCTCTTTTATTCTTCCTTTTCTTTTATTGCCATTCAATTGCCTCCTTTTATCCTTTCCTCCTTTTGACATATTTAAATATTTTTATTGTTTATTATTAGCAACACAACACTTTTTGTGTTTTTATTTGCTTGCTTTTCTATAGCAGAAGTATTCTTTTTTGTTTTCATTTTAGAAGGATTTCCATTTCTTAAGGAAGCCTTGGCTACAATATCTTTCTAGCATAAACTGTCCATTCTACTATTCTATTATGTTGTAGTAATGAAGGCAAGGAAATAAGGCATAACCTTGGACCCAGGATAGATATTGTTTGTCTGGCCAAAGGCTGGGTTCTTTTTTTTTTAATGTTTATTCTAATTTGGGTTATTATTCTGGGAAAGAAATGAAAACCACTCCCTTGCTTTGTCTTGTTCTTATTTAAATACTCATGGATTGTGAGCTTTTACTTCGGCTTACATTGAGCTAAAAGGAAATACGCTAAAATTTTAATTCAGTACATTCTCTTCCAAATATTTTGAAATTCATTTAAGAATTAACCATTTCTCTGCAGCATATGTCTAGAAATCCTATTCAGAAGGATGACTGTTCTATTTTATTCCACATTGGTCAAGACCTTGCCTTGAACACAGTGGTGAAATTCAAAAATTTTCCCTACCGATTCCGTGGGCGTGGCTTGGTGGTCATGTGACTGGGTGGGCATAGCTTGGTGCAACAAATAGGAACCTTACAGAGAGCTCATATTTACACAAAAATAACAAAAGCTACACAACTGACTCACACACAATTTCACATGATCAGCTGTGACAATCACTTGTGCTGCGCGATCATCGGAACTTTTTATTAGCATTTTTTTATTACTGGTTCGGGCAAATAGGTAGTAAAAAAATGCTCAAAAAAGGTTCAGGCAATCGTGTGTCACAACTGATCATCAGAACCCCTTTTCCCTTTTTGAAAGCATTTTTTTACTACCTATTCGCCCGAACCGGTAGTAAAAAAAATGCTTAAAAAAAAAAGATTCTGACGATCAACTGTGCCTGGCGATCCTCGAAACCTTTTTAAAAACTTTTTAAAAGCATTTTTTTTACTACCAGTTCGTGCAAACTGGTCCAGACCCATAGCATTTCACCCCTGCTTGAACACTGTTTCCAGGTCAGAATACCACACTTAATATGACTTCACACAACCTGAAACTACCCCCCCCCCCCCCCAAAAAAAGGATCAGAATGATCAGGGCATTGGGAGCTTAAATTTTAGGGCAGAATCTTTAACTTTTCAAAAAGTCAACTGGAAGAAGGATAGCATTCTTCAGGTACCTGAAAGTTCAGAAGAAAATCCTAACTTGTTCTTTGTTGTTCCAAAGTGCAGGACATAGAATAATGATTAAATTACAGGAAGTTACATTCAAGGGTAAGTTAGGACACAAAAACAACTTTCCTACTAAGACTACCTAAACAGTAGAATTTCTCTTTGCTGGAGATCTTTAAGCAAAGGCTGGATAGAGATGTACTGATAACAAAGTTGGACTTGATGATCTAACTGGGTTTTTCCAATTTTTTTATTTGATAATTTTATTATAATTTTATAATGCAGAATTATCAAAATAGGTTAACATTATGTATATTCTACATTTTTGTGCTTAATTATCCCTCAAGCAGCCTTCATTCTCATGAGTGTACAGTAGCCAGACTGTATTTTCTTCTTCATAATATGTTTGTACCAGTTATTATGAGTGAAATGAATGAAATAAAAATAAACAAACACAATCTATATGGGTATACATATATGGAGGCTGTATGCATATATATTTATGTTATGGATGATTTAGAATGCCAGTGAAAGAAAATGTGTTGATACTAATGTATTTAATATGTTGAACAACTAAGTGAATAAAAATATTGAAGACATTGATTCACATCTGAATAACATTAGAATAGGCAGCTATGCAAAAATCTATCCTGTGGTGTACAGTTCCTTCTGCAGTTTTTACATATGCATGTAGAATATGCTAACCAGAATGAATTCTGGGTAGAAAAGTCACCTTTTATTTATGATGGAGATCTGAATACATTCAGAGCAAACAAAGAATTTTGACAAATACATTAACTGTATTTTCTCTCCACCTATTACAAGGAAGATCTTCATAGTTACCATCATACCCTAAAATGCAGAATATACACGTTTAAGAAAAGTCATTGGAATCAAAGTATGGTCATGCCTATTTTCTGCTTAATGTTTCCTTCAATAGTATGTTAATCTGCAATAATTAGTTCTTCTGACATGTTTTGTAAATGCAGAACTAAGTTTCCCATGCTCACCACTGTTGACGGTAATGGCAACATTTTATAGTGTTCTGATAGAAAAATTATTCAGAAATATTCAGTCACTGAGACAATCAATATAATGTAATAAGTTTGTAGTTGCCTCTACTCATGGTTCTTAAGGATGGAAATGTACTATTTTTTGTAATGCTGCAACTTTGACAATTTTCCATGCTTGTCTTTCTCACTATAGGTTGTGAGAGCTGCCGAGGAAGCTGCTTCCACTCTGGCTAGTTCCATCCATCCAGAACAGTGCATCAAAGTGCTTTGTCCCATCATTCAAACAGCTGACTATCCAATTAATCTGGCTGCTATTAAAATGCAAACTAAAGTCATTGAAAGAATCTCAAAGGAGTCATTGCATCAGCTCCTACAAGACATCATCCCTGGATTGTTGCAGGTATGCGTCTATGTATGGAATTGCTCAGTTGCTCCAAGCAGCAAATATCATTTTTTAAATGTATTTATTTTATGTTGATAAGACTTACTAAATTGAAGGAAATAATAGTAGGAAATTAGAACGTAATGCATTTTCATTGTAAATGAGAAACCTTTGGGCTAAGGACCTGTTTCAACCTTAAGTCCATCCAAAGCCAACACCACTCTTTCTATCATTGCCAGCCATGTTGCATCTTGTTGAGTGGAAAAGCAAGTTGGGGAACAGAGATGGTAGAAACAGGTGTCAGTGGAATCAGCTATGATCCACCTGTATCCTTTCTGGGGCTCCGCACGCAATTTCTCTTGGTTTGAAAAATCATGCTCTTTTTTTTTTATGGAAAAAGTCTTTGTGCAGAAAAAAATGGATGGCTTCAAGGACCAGTCCCAAAGGTGCTTTTTCAAGAGGCAACTGGACTTTCTTTGAAGACGTTTCGCTTCTTGAATGAGAAGCGAAATGTCTTGAGAGAAAAACAACCATGGACAACTGTGAGCTGGAGGACTGAGAATCACCATAGGCTTCAGGGCCAGAGGAGGATTCCTATCCAATCCTCCTACACACATCCCTGTTCTAAATTTAAAAACTGTTTATTGAACCAGTCTCTCTGCTTCTTTCCTGTTCCTGCTTTAATAGCCTTTAGATGTGGCAACCAGTAAGACCTCCAACTCTTACTCTCTTTTTTCAGGCTATTTTTGCTATTTTCAGACAGACGGCAGTCAGAGAATGGTTGAGTTTCTTTTACCAGCTTTACTAAATATTTCATTCTGTCAAGTTTTTGTTTGTTTAGAGAAATTCCTTCTGGAAACTCTCAAAAGTACAATCAGAAGAGTCATTCTGAATCTCCCTAGTTGTTTGATGAAGAAAGGTCAGTTTCTGCTAAGGGGTTACAGACAGATTAAGTAAACTCTAATCCTGTGACAGTATTCAAGTAGATTTCTTGGAGTATGCTTCTCTCTCTCTCTTCCCCCCTTCCTCCCCCTTCCTCTGAGGCATAAGGCTTTTTACAGTAAATCTTAGCATCTGATAAGTTTCTTTCTGCTTTTAACTGAGGGCTTATGAATCACCTCTCCAATAAAAGGCTTGAAACAGTGGATGGTAAAGTTAATATAAACTCTGAGAATATAGACATTGTTGATCAGGTTCCAAAGAAGTCATTTATTTGCAGTCATTGTCTTTCTTGCCTCTTACAAGCTAGTTGAAGGTCGAAATATCTCACCTGATTTATTGTAGTGTTTCCTCTGAACCAGTTTGCTTAAGGACAGGTTCTTCTGTCTTCTTTCTGTCTTCTATCTCCTGGGGTGAGCAGATTCTGTAGTAGCTCTAAAATGGCAGTTGGAGGAAGAAAGTACCTTTCAGGCATTCTGAAATAAAAATAATACAAAGTAATCAAGGAATTAAGCCAGGCCTATTTTGGTGTTGTTCTTGGTCATCTAAAGAAGCCTACATCATATGTTCTCACAATATTTTTAAATATCAGACTTATTCTGATATCCTTCTCATCAAAGTTCTTGAAAGATTTATTTTGAAACTTGGCTCAAGGCTCTTGAATTAATTAGGGCATCCATTGGAACCCTGACACTTAGGATTGACAATATTAGATTGTGTAGTGTTTGTCAGAATGGCCAAAGGGAATTCTTGTCTCTCAAAAGGCTTTGCAAAGAATGGAATAAAGTTGGGAATCAGATATCATCTTTGTTTATAAAATGTCTGTGTTCAGTGGCTTTTTAAAAAACAATCTTAAAGCACTAAAGGTACTGCTTATTTCTTTTAAAGCCTTACATAGCATGGGTCAAATTACTTGTGAAACTACAGGTAATCCTTGACATATAACCAGAGGTGCGTTGCTCCTGGTTCAACTGAACCAGTAGTGGCAGCGACGGGAGGCTCCGCCCACCCAACCAGACCCTTCTGTGCATGAGCGAACCGGTAGTAAAACCAGTAGAAATCTACTACTGCACATAACCAATTGCAGTGTCCAGTGGTCATGTGATCACCTTTTGAGACCTTCTGACAAGTGGAGTCAATGGGGAAGCCAGATTACCTTAACAACCATGTTGTTAATTTAACAACTACAGTGATTCACTTAACAACTGTGGCAAGAAAAGTCGTAAAATGGAGCAAAACTCAATTAACAACTGTCTAAGCAACAGAAAATTTGGGTTCAATTTTGATCATAAGTCAAGCACTACCTGTAATGTCTATATCAAGTATGCTAGCAAAGAACAGCTTAGCACCATGTGTGTTTATAAAGAGTATGGACAGGAAAGTGATATAAATGTGAGATTTCTCAATTATTTCAAAGGATGGTTTCTCTCTCTGTGTGTGTTGTACATTTTCTCTGTATGTATGTGCATACTATATGTTTTGGGGGGGCGGGGTGTTAAGTGTTTTTCCTGTCTTTTGTGAATTGTGGGTTGTAGTACAACCCACATTGGATGCTATTTTTGGGGAAAATTATGTTTTATTTTTCTATTTTTTTGAACATTACTGTCCCCTAACCCAGAGGGCTGGTTCACTTATATATTCATTGGGTTGACAAAGAGATTGGATGGGCAGATTGTTTTAAGCTCCTTGGAGAAAGGCAGGATATAAGTGGAATACATACAGTACATGTATAAAACAAAACCAAATAAGTTCCACATCTTTGGGGTCAGATGTAATGAATGATAACAATAAGAGTGAATTAATATACTAATTATAATAATGAGTTATTATAATTAGTGGTAGCATTCATATTAACATATTGCTAATACATAATATTAATATGCTAATTATAACAATGAGACTGAATTAATATTAGTTTTAACCAGAGATTGTTGAACATTGTGATCTGATACTTGCATAATGCAAAATTGCTGCGCATGGTTTAGACACTACAATGATAGGTTAACACATTAATAGCATTATTACACATTAATAACACATTAATCTATGTGTTTGTTTAAACTTAAAAATGGTAGCTGTTCTTGCCCAATCCTTAGATTTCATAAGCAGGTATTGATGCCTTTTTAGAATTTACAGTTCTTGTTCCAAAGGATATGTAAGGAGAGATTATACAGCACAAGTTATTAAACGTATGAAGAGCTGTCATTTTGGGGGGCAGAAAAATGATCATTGGTTAAAAAAAATCCGAGTTCCTTTATTCTGTTGTAGACTCCAAAGACCATTTTCATGTTTTAAAAACGAAGTACCAGTAGGTTTTTACATAGGTTAGCTTGTATTATACTGTATAGGGATATATTGTATTATATAGTTTAGCTCTGAACTACTTGTTCAGTTGTTCTTATTAGCCCTTCCTTGCTCTCTGTGTCAGATCTTTTGACTGCATGTTTTAGGTTGCATGTTTGAAAGATGTGGAGACTCTAGAAAGAGTGCAGAGAAGAACAACAAAGATGATTAGGGGACTGGAGACTAAAACATATGAAGAACGATTGTAGGAACTGGGTATGTCTAGTTTAATTAAAAGGAGGACTAGGAAAGACATGATAGCATTGTTCCAATGTCTCAGGGGTTGCCACAAAGAAGAGGGAGTCAAACTATTCTCCAAAGCACCTGAGGGTAGAACAAGAAGCAATGGGTGGAAACTAATCAAGGAGAGAAGCAACTTAGAACTGAGGAGAAATTTCCTGACATTTAGAACAATTAATCAGTGGAACAGCTTGCCTCCAGAAGTTGTGAATGCCCCAACGCTGGAAGTCTTTAAGAAGATGTTGGATAGCCATTTGTCTGAAACAGTATAGGGTTTCCTGCCTAGGCAGGGGGTTGGACTAGAAGACCTCCAAGGTTCCTTCCAACTCTGCTATTGTATTATTGTATTAAAACAGTTCATTTTATGTCTTTTAATCATTCAGCATGAAAGTAGCATGAAATAGTCTATGAGTTTAATAGCTTCTAGATATATTACATAATGGTACGTAGTGATTTTATCCATTTAGAAGGGTGGCTAACAAAATACTGTACAAGTTACCTTATTGATCTGTCTGGTTTTGTTGAGGAACATGTATTTGCTTTAGAAAGAAATGAAATCTTTCCTGTATGCCCTATGAGAGAATATCCTTTGTAAGGTCTCACATAATGCTGAACTTTTCTTTTCTTTTCACTGAGATACTAATTGACAATGTATACTGCCTGGTTATTTAGGGAGACAGTATTTAATTCTAAGGACACCGAAAGGTGAATATTGTTGAAATGGCAGTTTTGTCAAACAGCAAAATAAATCAGAAGATAAAGCATTCCATCAGGGTAAATCAGCTTGGAGGAGGGGATGGAGGAGCAGCACCTGAACTTTTTAAAAAATGCTTTTTACTAAATTCCTTAAGCAGAGACTAAGTCAAACCAAGGCCACAAGGATGAGGAATGGGTTACACTTTGGCTATGTGACCAGCATGATCCCCCCCTCCTTTTTCAGTTGGTTTGTCATAGTTCATGGAATTAATAGAAACCATAAAAACTATGTAAGAAGCATGGTGTTGTGTAAGTTAGGACAGCAAATCATCTTGTCAAACTGGAATAGGATATTTTATGCATTCAGATGTCTAGAAATGTAAAACATGGCTACAGTGTTTAACCTCCTGCTTCATTTGCAAAGAGGAAACCTAATCTGATCTTGCCTTATTAATACTGTTCCCCAGCAAGGGCTGTCCTAGTATCTGATAAGAGTGAAAAAAAACGCCCACTAAATGTATGGGCTGAAAATCCTTCTCCCAACAGAGGTCACTCTGAGTCCAAGGTATAAGCAAAACATAAGCTCAGCATGCCTCTTTCTGTTTTATTATTATATTTTCAAATAGTGATTTAGTAGAATATTTTTACAATGATTATTTAAGAGCTTAGGTGCTTTTTGGTGAAGCTCTGCTTCAACTGAAGGAATATAACCTTTCTCGTAACTTAAATCAGTTGTGGACAACTTACTTTTTGTCATAATACTACATAAAATCTGTCATGAATCAAACCACATGCAATTGGTTAAAAAAAAAGAGGTTACCATATTCTGTTTATTTCAAACCTTCTTTTCTTTCCACACAGTCAAGGAAAGGTAGATCACTTTTCCAGGGATCTGAACTGATTCATTGTAAAAGTCATATAAAATTAGGCTAGGGGGTTGCATAAAACCAAGCAATGGGACAATATACTTATATGTGTGTGTTTATGTGCTGTATTTTATTTGACAGAAGTCTCTCCAAATAGCAAGCAATAGACCTACATGTTGTGATTTCTTCTCCTCCCATACCACAGTTCCTACATTTTATTATAAAATTAAAGTAGGCTAACAACCTATATGATAAATTAGAAACATTTGCCTTTCAATAGTAATGGTTCATTTAATTACAAATAAGATTCCAGATAAAGTTATTTCCCAAATACTGCTGAATTAGGTCTGCATTTTGAACTGGACCAATAAATTACTTTGAATCGTTAGCTTTTTTCAGACATAAATCTAATGTGCAACCATTATATTTTGATCATTCCTAATTGTGATCTGAGCTGGTAAATACAAAAAGAAGAATATTCAAATAGATCCCCTGAGAAAACTAGGGTAGGGAAGAAGATGAAAATCCGAAACCTAAAAGACAAGTAATCAAACTTACCGTAATCAGCGGGACCTCAATACATTTAATAACCACAGATTTTGAGTTTGTTTTGGAGAAACAGAATGAAAAACCCATAGAAAAAGTATGGAACTGTATCTGTTTGAAAAGGGCTGAAATGTTACTGGACTGAAGTATTGCGCTTAATATTTGGTCCTAGTACTACCTTAATCTCCATTTTTCTAACCTTTGGCAGGCCATTCTACTATTAATATTGTGCTTTAAAAGATGCGTTATTACAGCAAAATTAGAATCACAGTTTTATTTAAGTTTTGAAAACTGCAAGCATAGGAGTTCTTTACAACATAAGGTTGATTTGGTATTCTGGAATTAATTAGCCACAATGTTGCATTATAAAGCTAAATGAGTTTCTGTTTGTCTGCTAGAAACTAACAGTCTACAACTAAAAAATGTTAACTGTCATAAATATGAGTCAGTTGCCAAGCATCCAAATTTTGATCACATGATCTTGGGGAATCTGCAATGGTAGTAAGTGTGAAAAATGATCTTAAGTCACTTTTTTCAGTGATGTTGTAACTTCAAATAGTGACTAAATGGACTGTTTTAAGTAGAGGATTACCTGTATTTAATTAACTGGGCTCATATGGCACTCCAGTCACTACCAACCCTGAGTGGCTTCTGTACTTAAAATATGTAAATAGGATTATTTACTATTCTGCCCCATACATCCCTACGACCCATCCGCTCGCACAGAGAGGGACTTCTCCAGGTGCCTTCCACCAGACAGTGCCATGGGGCGGCGCCTAGGAGCAGAGCCTTCTCTGTGGCGGGCCCAGCCCTGTGGAATGACCTCCCCCCGGATATTAGGACCACTACTGACCTCCGCTCCTTCCGTATAAAGCTCAAGACCCACCTATTCCAAATAGCCGGCCTGGCTCAATCATAACTTCATAACGCTCCTGATGGGTTTTTTAATTCAGTAATTTTATTTAATGGGATTTTAAATTGTGTTTTTTAATTGTCTTTCACTTATGAGTCTACCTCCTCCATGCACATGTATATGTCTTTGTTCTTTATGTATATATGTTTGTCTTTATCTGTATTTTATCTGTTTTGATTGTATGCCGCCCCGAGTCCTTCGGGAGAGGGTTGCGGCTAATCAAATAAAATTATTATTATTATTATTATTATTATTATTAAAATAATAGGCAACCCCATATCCTATACAGAATAATAATATATCTATATCAATCAGCACTAAAACAACACTAATCAAATAAACAAACCCAGAACATATATCAACCATATATGTGTGTATTTGATGTATTACGTATGTATCAGTAAACTTCTTGTCACTTTTAAACTGCAGTAGAGTCTGTTTGCAGTGATGCAATAAATACTCTACACTTCTTTTAAAAAAGCACAGGCATATATGGACAGTGGTACAGCAGCTTTGAGGAGGGTTATATTTAATATATCTCCTGGGGTGGGGGGTGGGGGATGCCATGTATCCATCTCATTCATCCTCTGAGTTTCTAAAACTGAAAGGAAAGTGTTTTTGATTCTCATACAGTTGATGTCTTTCATCTAGGGTTATGACAACACCGAAAGCAGTGTTCGCAAAGCCAGTGTGTTTTGCCTCGTGGCCATCTATTCAGTGATTGGCGAAGAACTGAAGCCTCATCTTGCACAATTGACTGGGAGCAAGGTATGTGCCCCGCTGCTTCAAACTGTATTCATAGAATGAAGGGAGCAAGTGTTGAAATTAATAGCTGAGGTTCCCCTCCCAAATGACATGAAAGAGATGCTTATCTCAGTCACTGATTTGGTGGGTTGCTAGTTTTATGAATGGCAAAATATCTCCTTTACAGATACATCTTTGAATCAGCTAAAACAAGTGACTTCAGTTTGTCACACTTTGGACAAATTTACACATACAGGACTGAGACTTATCCAAAATAGCAAGGAACAATTGGAAAACCAAACTGGAAAAAAAGTTTACTTAACTCCTTTTTAAATCATAAGAAGCATACGTGGCATTTCTTAAAACCTGAAACCATTGACTTATTTAATGTAGGATATTCTAGTCCAAATTTCTTATATATTATCCAAATTTATTTTGATATTTTAAAAAAATATGTGTTGATCATATTTGGATTTATAAACTGAAGTGCTCTGAAGATGTTACCTACTTTGGGAATGAAATGTTTGCAAAAAATAAAAGATCAGAAAGCATACAAATAATTATAAAACAAACTTTTATCCAGATTTTTGTCATTTTGCTGTTTTTTATGAATTGGGTTCCCTTTTGTATTCTTTCAAAGTTTTTTGGAAGGTTGTTCATAGATGATTAAGAGTATCTATTTTCATCCTGTGTTTTCCAATATAATCAAGCACTTGTAAGGATTTTAAAGAAGCCAAATAATAGCTGTTTAAATGACTCCACATTGAAATATTACCCAAGCAGAAGGATTAGAATAATATTTTATCCCAGAGAAAATATACAGGAAATCAAAGTTTCTTCATAACCTGCTCCACACACTTAATTAGAATTAGAAGAATGTTCTCTGCATATGTTAGTACTCTCTAATGCAATGTATGTTCTTTAAAAATGCTTGCTTTTTTTCTTACTGCCAAAACTCATTTTGAATCCAGTGATAAGAACAGCTGAAAATAACATTAAAGCTGAATAGATGTAGAGCTGAACAAATTAGGAATGTAGGATTAGTGGTGTTCAAATAACCTTTAATTCGTTTTAAACAATTTGTTGTGAAACCTATTTTGAAATTTGGGCACTGACAAGATTCTATTGATGGCAGAAGAAGACAGTGCTCAAAGGTTTCTTTCAAACTTTGAAGACCACTCATTCTTACTTTCCTATAAAATAATGCCAGCCATAGCAAGAGACCAAATTCCTTTGCAGTCCCTAGGACATTCAAAAACAGTACCCGGTATGCCAGGAGATGTGAAAAGGAGAATTGAGAATCAGCATGGAGATTAAGCACCTTGAAAAACATATCGTCTCAGAATTCCAACAGCCTCCCTGTTTCTATAGATGTTAGCAAATAAACAAGGAGCTGGCTGCAGTGATGCTCATAAGTGTTAAGTCTGCTGATCCTCAAAGTAATTAAAAAACTAAATTAAAACTCATCATGTTATGAGTGCCAAAGTTTGAAGGAAAGTACCCAGTTCCTTATGTATTTGATTATGTGATCCTGATCCTGAATCTACTTACGACATTCATTCTGTAGAAACACCTCGCTCAGGAAAGATACGCTGAAATCTGAGAACACAATTGTAATGGAAATCTGATGGATCATTTACACTTTTCTTAATATGAGAAGTATCATAAACCAAAACTAATGAAAGGCATCTGGATTTGATCAGCTGGCAAGCTTTCCATTTTTGAACTTCAGAAATGAACAGTTGAAGCTAACATATGGATTTCTTATTGGTAACGGCAAAAAAAAATCTACAATAAAAATATTGCAAAATAATTTTACAATTTTTATCAACTCTGGAATTCCATCCACCCAAATAATACTGATACTGTTCTACATGCATGAACAATGCACAATTTCCTTTTTTTTGGAGAGAGCTACTTCAGTGAGTGCTCCCTCGATTGTGGCAGTATACAAATAGTAAAAAATAAATAAATAACAATGGCCTGCTATGAAATGAAATGAAATAACTAAAAAATTGTGAACCTCTCTCTTCTTTGTCCTTTTTCAGATGAAGCTCTTGAATTTGTATATAAAGAGAGCGCAGACGACCAACAGCAACAGCAGCTCATCCTCAGATGTTTCTACACACAGTTAATGGAGATCTTTGGACATATGTGTAGACATAGAAACAATCAGCTGTGCCTCTCAGAAACCCTCCCCTCATCAGCACGCTCCATCTGCTGATGGAGGCCATGCAAATATTTATTGCAATCAGTATTTTTAGTCCTTTTAAAGCTTTTTATTGTAGGAGATTCTTGGAATTGAATATAAGGGAAGCAAGGCCTGGATTGCAGTTTTCATTAAAAACAAGGTAATAGTGTACTGTGGTTAAATGCATTGCAGTTACATACTGTCTCTGCTAAGATCTGAAGTAGTCCCAGAGATGCATAACACGTTCGTATTTTATCAAACAGATTTCTTTGATATTGATGGAGAGCTTGAATTTATATTGGACTATATTTGTATTATAGTCACACTTTTAACTAGCTGTTCTAGTTCCCCCAATTTCTCAAGCATCGTTTTAAAACTGAGCTCAAAAGTTGGAATGAATTTGCATTTGTTTTCAGACGTAATCTATACAGGCTATAAAATCAAGCCCATCAATTAGTGTTTTTTTTTAACTAGAAAAAACTAATAACAATCACCTGTGTGGCAAATGTTATGAAAATTCAAGAAACCCCAAGCAAATATGCAACAGTACAATCTATACAGGGCAATGTGGTTAGTTTTGTAGAACCGATTCAAGAGGTGCCTCTGCATGGACAACTCAGTTTACAATTTCTTCTCGGTGTATTCCAACATATTTTTTTTTCCAAAATGTTTGAAATTGCAAACTACATTGGTTCTAACCTACCTGACACAGCTTTACTGTTTGTTTCTTTGTTTTAACAGAGCTCTGTTTTGTTACAGTGTTTATGGTATTCCTTCTGTGACAACAGACCTCTGTTAGTGTGCACTGAGACTAGATGCACTGTAATTGCCTGTATCCTGGTCAAGACCTAATGTTGCTGTCAGAGAAAAGTGTCTCCTAGGAGATATATGTGAAATTCTATTTCTGCTGCTTTGATGTTCCATGAGAAAACATTCTTTCCAAAGCTCTGATTGGCTTCCCGGAGCTGCAACTCAGATAACCAGGCCTTCCTTCCTTAATAAAAGACTTCTTTCATTTGTCAACAACGTTCCTTAGTGTGACAGTTGTTCTCTTAATTTTCACCTTCACTGATCAGGAGTCCTCCAGACTTTGAGTACTTCAGGAGGATAGCCTCCTCTTCCTCATCCCAGTCAGCCTGAATTATTTATAATGGTTTTTCTGCGCCTAACATATCAAATTATTTCCATCTTAAGATGATCATACACGTATGTTGATTTTTTTGGCAGTGCTCAAAGGGCTAGCTTAATCTGCAACAATTTGCTTTCTTTTAAAGCTGTACAACTGGGGAATGTAAGATGTATTTAAGTGCTCTGGGCAAAAGGATTCTTTAGCTACTACTCTGTCCATGCTGATGGAAGTAGATCTGCATGCTGCTGGCACACAAAAAGCAAGAGCCAGAATAGAGAGGGCTCCCTCTTTCCCCAGCACGGTCCAAGTGTGCTCAGTTGCTTTGTCTCTTGCTGCCTTCTTAGACAGGGCTTTAACTTTTTGAGAAAAACTGATGTGATTTCCTTCAGGGTCTTCTCCATTGACCCATTCCTCTTCCCCTTTCAGGCCATTATATCTGAAAATTCACACAAATCAACCTGCCTGATACTGGTTTGCTTAGATGGGGATGCCTCTGTTTTCACAGGGCACATCAGTGTATCCAGGGCAGGAGTATACAAATCCGTGCAATCCCTTTCACCATCTAAATCCTGTCCATTCCTTAATGTAGTGCTGAATTATCCGAGGCATTGTGGCTTTCCTTTGAAAAGGTACACTATGTGTGCTTGCTGGATTACAATACAACACAAGGCTTTTCTATCACCTCCTGTTAGCTCTCGGTAACCCGTATACATAATGTACCATGCAACCTGTCACATAAATCTTCTTTCTACCACCCTCTCCACCCCTTTATTTATCAAGTGTAATGGTTCACATTAAAAGACAACAAAGAAATATTTGTAGAATGCAGAAAACGTTTGCTAACAATAATAATGTTATAAATGGGAAGGGCAGGGTGACAAAGCTTATCAAACCAGTCAGCCATCAGAAAAAGTTTCTTGGCACAGTGTTCATGCGCGTGTATTTAATTTTGATTTTGGGTTGGTTGTTTTATTTTTTTTCATTTTTTTGCGCTTTGTCATGTTACATCCATATCTGTATTTATATCTTATTTGTTTCACTTTGAGTGTATCATGGCAAATGTACAGATGTTTTTATGTTAACATTTACATGATAGAATTTGCTAAAAAATAATAATAATAATAAAACTTTCGGAGTTTGCCCTAGAATAAAAGAAAATAAATTTAAGTCCTTATGGGAACTTCTTTGCACTACTTCTTTGCATTCCCCTTAATGATGAAAAAGAACCTTTAAGATCATGTTGATGAAATGCTTGTGCTAAACCTAGTTTCTTAACCTCCAAATCACATTTTAATCACACGTGCACGCTTACATGGATGCAGGCTTTCAGAAAGCAGCTGTGTGTTTGAGATCAGGTGTTTGGTCGGGGAACATGACTATGGCATAAAAGATGCATCAGAAAGCAGTTCTACTTAATGCCAATCCAAATGGTCATTTTTATAGGGAAAATGAAGTGTAGAAATCACATGTTACATTTAGACACCTAGAGTGCTATATTAACATGCTATGAATTGGATCTGCCATCACAATCTTTTATTGCATTGGATGCATTTTCCTTGCACAACACGCTTAACTTGCATATTTCAAAGAGTCTCTTCCTAGAACAGTTCCAGCTAAGCTACTTCATTCTATGTTTGCACCTATACGATCCCTGATGATCTATGTGTAATCCAGACACAATTCTCTTCTTTTGTTTAAACAGTTAAATTTGTGTCCGTATATAGCTGCAAAACATTTGATACAACCTCTGTGTTGGTACACCACTATGGAAATTCTTATTCCTGTACTGACCTTTTGACCATAGCATTTTAATGTCAAGCAAGTCAATCTGGTTTTTATCCTCTATAACTGAAATTTCTATATGCAACTCTTTAGTTCCCAAGCGAGAAGAACAGGTTGGAAGAGTTAATTCTACAATCACAAATACTAAATCAGATACATAGAAAATCCATCCCTTTTGAAAGAACTGCCTAGGTGCAGAATGTCACCTCAGCTAAAACATAGTAATGGGCACCCAAGTTTCTTCTACAAAGGAATGATTCAATTCTTAGTTTTTTGTGATACCTGAATCTTGCAATGAAGACAAATAGCAGGAATTAAAAAGCCTTAACAAAAGCATTGCCTACTAACAAAACAAGCATTGGGAATCACTTACTAAAAAAGTCTACCCACAACACATTTGTGCAATACAGAAGGTTATTTCTTTTTCAGACACATACAGAAAACTAAAGTTAAGAATAATGGGGAATTGGTAATACATTTGTTAAGGATTCTAATTAATACTGCTATGCACGTAGGTTTTTACATCACATCTCACTGAAATACTTTGCATCATAAGGCCTATTTACTGTATGTTTTGTATATATTACTAAATATTAGTGCCAAGGGAATAAAATGAATGAGATTTTAGTAAATATGTCTACGCATTGATGCAAATGGATGTGATGAGATTCTCTGCATACAGATTGCGACCATTAATTGAACACTGTTGTTCAAAATTACAATAGTGCTGAATGAATGGACTTAACTGCCATCAGTACCTGAAGTTACAGCTGTTGCAGCACTTCATGGTCCCATGATCAAATTTGGGCACTTTGCAGTCCCATTATAGTTACAACTTACAGGGATGCTTCAACTCTCCCCATCTGCCTATCTGCCCCTCTATCTATGCCCTTTTGACACACACACCCGTCCCCTGCACTCCAACTGCCCCAGCTGACCTTCACCATCCTTTTGCTCTCATTGTAGACCCAGTTGGGACTGGGCTTTAGCTATGAAAACAATAAAAGCCAAAGGCAGCCCCAGAATTATGGTGCTAAAATGCCCCTTTGTGCTGTTGCTGCAAAGAAAAGGGGGGTGGGTGGGATTTGCAGGACATTCCTCCAGGGGTGAGATATTGCAGGAATGTACAAAGTGATCTCGGGGCACCCCGCACAAGTTTCTTGCAGAGGAGCATTTTGGCACACAGCTCTGGAGCTGCTTTTGGCTTTCCCCGCCCCAGCAGTTAAAACTCAGCCTGTCCCTGTCCAGGAGCGTGAAGCAAAAGGGCTTTACGGTGGCACTATGGCTCTGAAGTTGCTGTTCACTTTTGAATTTTATTTATTTAACAGCCTGACCTGGCCCAACAGCCAGGCCAGGCACATCTCATCAGCATTGGGAGCAAGAAGCAAGGAACCCTCAGCTCTAGGCAGCAGATTGCAGTAGAGGTGAGGATGAATACGGTTCCCTGGTTCATAACAAGCAGCCCCAGAGCTGCATACACATTTTTTTAAATTATTACTTTGGGAATAATCTAGATATGTACATAGTGACCAGGACTACCTAAGGTCCCAAATGGATGGTATCAAATGAAACATATTTGATTGCACTGGAGTAAAGGCTTGACATCCTATGACGCCTCAATTTCTGAACTAAGATTCATTGGTTCTTTTTACCTGTCCCAAATTTTCACTACTTTGGATCTACAAAAGCAGTCACCTTTAAGAGTACTTTGGAATCAGAAGCCTTCAAGAACATTTTTGTCCCACTAGGATATTTTGTTGAGCTTATGCTGTATATAACATGACAACAATTTGATTGAAATTATTGCTTTACAATAATATAAAACAACTGTAAAATAAATTAACAACTATTAGCCTACTGTTTCATAGTGCTCTTGGCATAATCAATTAAAAGCAACCAGCTCCTCCAAAGAATTGTAATGTATTACCACAAGGGTTTAACTGTCTTCTTAGTGGTAATTAAGAATGTATGTTTAACTCTCTTTTGGGCAAGACTTTGAAGATATCCCTGAAAATGTATCTGTTCTCCCCACCACACCAACTGTAAACACCAGAAAGAGGGATACAAATGTAGACCGTACAAATGTAAAGAAATTTTGTCCCTTTCAAGTGTAAAATGAATGGATAATAATAGTAAATCTGGTAAAATAGATAAAAAATACCTGTCCAGAAACACAACCAATTCCACTGTAATCTCTAAAAAGAAAGTTGACCCTTAAAATATTCCAAATTATGCACTTGATCATTTGAAGCCTAAACAACATGAAAGGTAAGGAGCCATCAATATAGACACTGCTGTCTTCCCAGAATGTAATCCCACTATAGGTTTCATGTATCAGTTCAATACTTCTGATTGACCTAATGTAAATGAGAATTATAAGTAAGAGCTACATAAGTGTTATCAGCCACCAGAGTTATGCGGAAGACACAAATGCTTTATTGCAAGGGTCCCCAACCGTGGACCAGCACTGGTGCCAGTCCGTGGCATGCCAGAAACTCAACCACGCAAACAAGCAAAGCCCCATCCACGTGATGCAGGCAGCACATGAAACCACACCCCATCTGGTTGACAGAAAAATCTCTCCATGGAACCAGTCCTTGCTGCCAAAAAGGCTGGGGGCCACTGCTTTACTCTTTGATATTTTCATCTCTTCTAGCCATATTAGGCAGACTTTGATCAGAGGTTTCCTACTCTGGAAAGAAGTTCACACTGCATTATATGTTAAATCAGAGGTCCCCAAACCAGGGACGTGGCCCATTACCAGGCCTTGAGCCTTTCAGAACCGGTTCATTGATGCTGGCTGAGGAATTCTGGGAGTTGAAGTCCACAGGTCTTAAAGTTGCCAAGGTTGGAGACCCTGGATCTGAAAGGTGCATGACATAGCAACCTAGCATTTCTAGGACAAGATCAGGTCAAAATATAGATTGTAGTGGGTTTGATATGGGCTATTTCTATGAGGATCTCACGAAAGTATACGTTGGGCCAAATCAACCACATTTTATATGCTTACTATACATTAAGAAAGGCAAGCAGGAAACAGTATGCAATACTACAAATGCCTTTGCTATGGCAATTGAAAGCCATCACACAAAACAAGACCATGTAATGCTCTGAATACACACGCAGACATTTACAAGAACATATATATACACGGTATGTACTACTAATTTTTTATGGGATGGGATACGTCCTTTTATTTTATTTTAAAAGCTGCCAAGGGTGTTTCTCACCCGGATTTGTAGCAGTGCTAAAACAAATACGTAGAGACATAGTACCCAAAATATCTTGATGTGATTTGTCTGGACTGGATCAGATTGGTTTTTAGTCCTGAGGCATTACAGAAAGCTCTGAAGTTTCCTGCATTGCAAATTGCATGTTAGGCAAAATTGATAGAAATGCAAATTTTGAATGCACATGTTTCAATCCCCTTAACGTGCCATTCAATCAAGAGACACTTCTAAAAAGCCTAAAGAAAATGGAGGGGGTTATTATTTATTTATTTAATAGATTCAAGGAGATAGTACTTTACTATATACATATGTCAACCAATACAGTTTTTCTCCTTAGAATTATCCAATGCAATTGGATAGCCCCTCCAGATGTTTCATGCCAGGAACTCTTAGATAAATGTCCTTTGGCTCAGATTCATTTACTGTCTGATCAATTGAAATCTGTGTCAATGAATGGAGCTAGGTACTCCACTTGTCTGTGCTACATGCCATAATGTATCAATAAGCAGCACTTAATTAGTTGGCTATTCATAGGTTTTGCAGATTTTGATATTGTTCACATGCACTACTCAATATTGGGAATTGTATGTTTTAATTTTGAATTTTATTTGAACTGCTCTATGACTAATACATTCAAATAAACTGAGCCCTGTCTATCTAGGTCTATGATGACGAAGGTATGGCTTGCATGCCAGAGGTGGCACGCAGAGCCTTTTCTGCTGGCACATGCACCATCGTCCCAGGTCAGATCTCCGTAGCGTTTCTTCCATGAGTTTCTGTTTCTCTGCAAACGATGAAACAGAAGCTCACCACCCTCCCAAAAAAAGGATCTTACCTCTTGCTGGGCAGCCGATGTTGGGATGCCCCACCTCCTGCCGGCCAGCTGGTCTTCTGGTCTCTGCTGCGCATGCATGTATGTCTGCGGATTTGCAAGCATGTGTATGCACATTCATGTCCGGACATACGTCTGTGCATGTCTGTGCAATGCATCGCCTGTACATGTCCAGGCACCTTTCAGTTTGGGCATGTGCGGGTGCACAGTTTGGGCACTCAGTGTCTAAAAGGTCCCCCATCGTTGATCTAGGATGTGATGATACTTTGACCTCAGCTTACCAAGATGTTACGTGTGGCTCTTGTCTGGGAAAGGTTAGCTTATTATGATAGGAATACCAGTATAAAATAAATACAAATAACATTTTAGGAGCTGTTTTGAAAAAAAAAAACATTAAAATTACAAAAAAAGGTTCTACTAACCTACGAGCCACACTGCTTAAGTCTCCCCTGAGTTTAAAGAAAAACCCTTCTGTGGCATCTGGAGCAGTTTAGCATCAGGAAAGAAGAGAATTGGAGACACTAGTCCCTATTTTAATACTGCCTGCCATTGACATCTGTCTTTACTTGGTTACACATAAAAAGCTAGTTGCAGTTGGTTGCTATGCTCAGCCTTACAGCACTGATTAATCAGGTTTGCGAAAATAAACAAAGGATGGCAGAGTTTCCAAATGAGTATTCGACAGGGACATGTCCAACTGGGGGTGGGGTGGAATGCTTGCTTGACGGGTGTTTTTAAATCCCCTGTAAAATATCCCCTGTAAAAAATTAGTACGCCCCGACTCATCTGAAAGAAGAGATCCGGTTCCAAAATGAATACCTTGCTTAAAAAACCGGTTGCCTTATGATGCACTGTTTCATCCAGTTAAAAGTCATGATGAGAGTTTCAATTATATATAAATTAGAATGCTTGTAGCTTTGATTCATTTGAAAGGGAGATCCTTCGTCTGCACGTAACTGCTGAAGGTAGCTTGCAACGAAATAAAACACTCCAGTCCAAATAGTATTTTGGAAGTGGATCACAGAAGCGTGCCCCGAGATTGCTGGGAATTAGTAGAGGATGATGTTGTTCATTTTTGCCCTCCGGAAAAGATGCCCTGCCTGTTCTGGTGGCAGAGAAACTGGGTAGTTTCTCATTATTCCAATGAAATCACTCTACAAGTGGTCCAAGCACAATAGAACACCAAGCATCATACACCATGCAAGAACAACTGGATTAAAGCCCTATCATTTTAGAAACACAGAATCCTATTCACTTTTCTCATGAAATAATCAGTATCTCCCAAAACTTCATGACATTAGCTTCCCTCCCTTTTAACTAGGTAGGCAGAATTCAGAGGTGGGTTCCTATCGGTTTCGGCTGGTTCAGCTGAACCGGTAGTGGTATGGCGGCCTGGATCCCTGGAACCGGCAGGGACCCATGCCTGCCACGCCCCTGAATCGGTTCCCCAGTTGCTGCCATTGCTGCTACCATTTTGTTTTTTTTAATTTTTAATTTTAATTGAACTGTGCATGCGCACACAGGCGCATCACACATACAGCGTGTGCGCGCACAAGCAAACCAGCCGTTAAGCCAGCCAGAACTCACCCCTGCAGTAGTTGCCATAGCAGGACACTGCTAGCAGAGTTTTCAGATATATTTCACATTTCTGAGCATTGTCTGTGGCCTTTGAAATAAAGAAACCTGCTTCTTTTTCTCCAGCATCTTTTCTTGGAGGTCTCAATATGAAATCAAGTCTGCTGTTTCGGTTTTGGTTCCCATAACAGAATTGATTGGGAAGAACATATTTGACTCTATATAAGACTGAGTTTTACTTGTGTTTAAATTTAGCCCTTGGCTCCATCAGTTGGTATCTTTGAGACGTTTTCACAATCCATTAACATTATTTTATTTATTTATTTTATTTATTTACTGTGCTTCTAGACCGCCCCCTCTCCCAAAAGGAACTTGGGGCGGTGTACAGTCCATGCAAAGAATATCAAAATACAATAAATATAAGAATTAAATATGTACAGTTAAATATGGAGGAGGTTAAAATAGAATTAAAAAGAACTGTACAGTTAGCCAGTATATATAAATATAATTTTAAAACCCCTAAGACACACACAAATTAAATTAAAACAATACCCCTAAACTAACCAGTTAATAGTACGTCTACCAGGAGGTAACCGTTGTAGTTATGCCAGGCCCGCTAATCGGAACAGGTGAGTCTTCAATTTTTGCCGGAAGGAGTGGAGGTCAGTGGTGGTTCTGATGTCGGGGAGGAGGTCATTCCAGAGGGTTGGGCCCATCACAAAGAAGGCCCTACTCCTTGGTGTCGCCCATTGGCATTGCCTAGTGGACGGCACCAGGAGAAGCCCCTCCCTGTGTGAGCGAATTGGCCGCAGGGATGTGTGTGGGAGGATGCGATCCCGCAAGTAACTAGGTCCTGTGCCATGGAGCGCTTTAAAGATGGTAATCAGAACCTTGAAATGCACCCGAAAAACCACAGGCAGCCAGTGCAGCTCGCGCAGGAGAGGTGTTACGTGGGAGTACCTAGTACTCCCCATCACAGCCCGTGCGGCTGCGTTCTGAACTAACTGTAGTCTCCGGGCGCGTCCCAAGGGCAGCCCCATGTAGAGAGCGTTGCAGTAGTCCAGGCGGGACGTCACCAGCGCATGAGTGACCGTGCGAAGGGCATCCCGGTCCAGTAGGGGGCGCAATTGGCGCACCAGGCGAACCTGGTGGAACGCCCCCCTTGCCACGGCTGCCACATGGTCATCCATTGACAGCCGGGCATCAAGGAGGACGCCCAAATTGCACGCCCGTTCGCCCCCTATGGCCAGCGATGGGATCAGCTGGCTGAACCGAGGTGCCGGTAGCCACAGCCACTCAGTCTTGGAGGGGTTGAGCTTGAGTCTGTTGTCCCCCATCCAGACCCCGACGGCTTCCAAACACCGGGACATCACTTCGACAGCCTCGTTGGAGTGGTTTGGGGTTGAAATGTACAGCTGAGTATCATCAGCGTACAGATGGTACTCAACCCCAAAACCACGGATGATCTCACCCAGCGGCTTCACATATGTGTTGAACAGGAGAGGCGAGAGGACCGACCCCTGTGGCACCCCACAAGTGAGTGGCCTCAGGGTCGACCTCTGCCCCCCTGTCAACACACATTGCTTCCGGTCGGAGAGGTAGGAGCCGAACCACCGCAAAACGGTACCTCCGACTCCTATCCCCTCCAACCGGCGCAATAGGATACCATGGTCGATGGTATCAAAAGCCGCCGAGAGGTCTAATAGGACCAGGATAGAGGAACAACCTCTATCTCTGGCCCTCCAGAGATCATCGACCAACGCGACCAAGGCTGTCTCCGTGCTGTGCCCGGGTCGGAAGCCGGACTGGCGTGAGTCTAGATAATCGGATTCGTCAAGGTGTCGTGGAAACTGCTGCGCCACCACATTCTCAACAACCTTCGCTAGAAAGGGAAGGTTGGAGACTGGACGATAATTAGCTAGCTCCATTGGGTCGAGTGAAGGCCTCTTAAGTAAGGGCCTCACCACCGCCTCCTTCAAGGCAGTTGGTAAGGATCCCTCACCCAATGAGGCATTCACCAGGCCCAGAAGCCAGCCTCGGGTCACCTCCCAAGATGCCAGTACCAACCAGGAGGGACACGGGTCCATTAAACATGTGGTGGTTCGCAGCCGTCCACGCAACCTGTCCAAATCCTCGGGGGCAACAGAATCAAACTCCTCCCAGAATGGTCTCACAAGACTCACTGTTGGCGGCCCATCCGGTCCACTGAAGGGGGCCCATCCGCTCCGGATCTGAGCGACTTTGTCCTGCAGATATTCCCCAAACTCCTCTGCTCTGCCCTGCAAGGGTGCCCCCTGCGTCCTCTGTGATAAGAGGGAGTGGGTCACCCTAAACAGGGCGGCAGGGCGGTTATCAGCGGACGCAATAAGAGCGGCACAATATCTACATTTGGCCGCTCTCAATGCCACAAGGTAGGTCCGTAAATAGGCTCTTACCCGTCTTCGATCAGATTTGGAGCATGAGGACCTCCACCTGCTCTCTAGACGTCTCCTATGGCGCTTCATCACCCTCAACTCCTCGGTATACCAAGGAGCTCGGGTGGGTCGCTGCCGCAGGAGAGGTCGCAAAGGCGCAACCCGGTCTAAGGCCCCAGCCGCCGCCCTATTCCAGGTGGCCGCTAGGTCCTCCGACCGAGCGCGGGTCAGGGCTACAGGTAATGGCCCAAGCTCTGTCTGGAACCTATCCGGCTCCATCAGGTGCTTGGGGCGGTACCAGCTTGGACCGTCTGGTCCCGCCTCCTCGCGGTGGGGGGTAGCGCCAGGGAAGTCCAGCCGGAGACATGAGTGATCTGACCATGACAGGGGTGTAACAGCTATGTCCCCTATTCCCAGATCACTCGTCCACTGCTCAGATACAAAAACAAGGTCCAGTGTGTGGCCACCTTCGTGTGTGGGGCCCTGAATTAATTGGGTCAGGTCCATGGCTGTCATGGAAGCCATGAACTCCCTCATGTTCTCATTGACAAATTCAGTGTGTTCTTACAAAAGGTTTTAATAAGTTACAGAAATCCTTGGATCCAAATGAACAAAAGTGAGGAATTTGGGGGGGGGGGATTTTTTTGATTCCAGGGCTCAAAGAATCTTTTGAAAAAAATATACAAGAAACCTCTCCTTCAACTATCAACAGATTATGAAGAAACTCAGGCAAATATTAATTTAGAATTCAGAAAACTTGGTGTAGAGCAATGGTTCCCAAAGTGGGCGGTACTGCCATCTGGGGAGTGGTGGGATGACTTGGGGGGGTGCTAAGAAGCAAGGGGGGCGGCAGCGGGGCACTAAGAGACAAGGGGGGCGGCAGGCGGCAGTGAAGGAGCTGCACTGACCCTACAGCTTCAGCTGGCCAGCCTGCCATAAATGCCCTTTCTTCATTGATCTACTCGATACTACCACTGCTGCTTCTCGCTGCTGCTGCTCTCCGCCACGGCAACTTAAGCAACAGCAGAATCGATCCTAACTATCAGCGGCCTCAACCACCACCCAGCAAAAGAGAGAGAGAGAAAGAGAGAGAGGAAAAACATACAGAGAGCGTGCAACCGAGCAGAGGAGGGGAGGGAGTCGAAACAACTTCAACTGGGGAATTCTGGGAGTTGAAGTCCAGACATCTTCAAGTTGCCAAGGTTGGGAAACATTGCACTCTGCTAAGTGACTTAAAACCAGACATTGGGAAACTGGTATCACTTCATCAAGCCCATCCATCACATTAAGAATTTACTAACAGTGAAGTAGTTACTAAATTTTACTGAGTTTACTAAGTTACTAAGGTTCTTGATAAATGACTATCAGACTTTGAAAACCTGGTATCACTGGCTTATGTTCAACAATTTTGTTGAATTAACATTAACTAAAAAGGTTTTTAAATTGGATTTTGAATAAATGTGCAATTAATTATTATAGTTTTGAATTTCCCGTTACAAACTGCCCAGTCACATGACCCCCCAGCCATGCCCACCAAGCCACGCCCATAGAACCGGTAGTAAAAAAAATTGAATTCCACCACTGGGTGGGGGGCACTGAAGATCAGTTTGTAGCACCAAGGGGGTGGTGGACCGAAAAAGTTTGGGAACCTCTGGTGTAGAGCAACAGAAGATTCACTGGGCTTTGGATAGCACTTCTCACCCCCAATTTTCAAGAGAACAAATGGAGTGTTTTTAGACTGTTTACTAACATGTATCGAGATTAAAAATCTTCCTTCTGCATTGGGAAATCTCTAGCCCACAGAAGAGGTATGGCTGCATGTTTAGTGGAACTATGTTATTCCTTATCTCATCTTTACCTTTGAAATTACAACAGCAGCAAATGTTACCTTGTGTATCTCTCTCTCTCTCTCTCTCTCTCTCTCTCTCCCTCCCCCCTCCCTGTGTGTGTGTGTGTGTGTGTGTGTGTGTGTGTGTGTGTTAAGGGGAATTTCCATCTTCCTCAAAAGGCTTTTCCTCTTGGAACTTTGCATGTACTTCATGAGGGCCACCAATAATTTTGAAAAGCTAACCTTTACTTAAATCTAATATAAAGATCAAGACAGATTAGGCATTTCAGCTAATGCTATCGCCTTAGTTTTTCTGACTATGTCATTTCACACATCACTGACTTAAATAAACCTCACATGAGTAATAGTACATTATGGGGAAACTGTCTTAAAAAGATATCCACATTTTCATATACAATATTGTATTTTCCCTTGAAAAAGACAATTTTATAGAAGGATGTGGCGCTGGTATATGACACCAGAAAAACTATTCAAATTTATGTAGAAAATATGGAAAACATGAAAGGTCATTTTATCATATTCGTTGGATTTGTAAAAAAAAAAAAAAAAAAAGAGAGAGAATTTTCAGTTCAAATACATATAATAATACAAAGAGCTTTAAAGATTCAGTGGAAATCAGAACTTTTCTTGCTGGGACTAATGAATTGACAAGCAAAAAAGATTTTTGGAAGATTGTTTTTGAACAGTGAAATTATCATATACGCAAAGATAGAAAGACTATGAAATATCCACAATGGAGGAATGATTGGTAAAGATGGCAGAATATGCAGAGATGGTAAAATTGGCCTGTTTGATTAGGGAAAAGATAATAACAAATTGCCTAGTGACTGGAAACCCTTTGTGGGCTTTTTGCTGAAAATAGGAAAAAAAATGAACTTGGAATTTATGGGTTTCATGATAAAATACGGTAGAGTATGGAAAGAAGGCAGCCATGCTATAACCTTAGAGATAGAGTATAAAATATAAATTCATTTATAACTGATCTATATCTTTATATCCTTTACATCTTTATTTTTCTTTTCCTTCTTTTAAATTCGTATTATTTTGATTCTGTGAAAAATTAATTAAAAAGAAAAAGGAATATTCAAAACAGTTATCAGGTTATACCTCTTTCACCACTGTGATGGTGAAAACTGCACCTAATGAAAGTTTGCTATTTATACAGTTAGATAAGGGTAAAAGACTCATGAGACCAGACTTCTTTCAACATTGCTGTATTCTACTTTTCCAGCTGACAAAGGCCATATATACATTTTATGCAATACTTCATCTTCCTTCCAAACATATACCAAGAATGGGTAATTTATTGTCCCAAGGCTCTTTTCTTTTTTCTTTTTGTTTTTCTTTCTTTTTTTGCAACCAGCAGAACCTCCCAGATCCTGATTGCTAATCTGCGATGAGTTAAAGAAAGATCTGAAAATTGTAACATATTCTAAAATAAGCTTGATTTTTTTAAAAAAAGTCACATCTACCGCAAAATATCCTGACGATGCCTAAATGCAGAATGTGGCATCGTCATTTTATACAAGTATTCCATTTTCTGGCCATTTTATACAAGTATTCTAATCACTGTGTTCCCTGAGCATACGCCACACATATTAAATGAATGTCTTGCTTATCAAAAGTTAACCCATCCTTACATTGCCTTTACAATGTGCATAAAAGATGAAATTTACAGTAAATATGGGACTTTCTCCAATAGGAACCAAAACTATGCTCTATTATGGAGATATAGGTAACAAAAAGGTGCGGAAAGAGATGGTAAACATATATTATCTTTCTAGACATTTGGGCCATGAACATTCTTTTGTACAGAAGACCTTCCTTAATTATTTCATTGCTTCAAGATTTCACTTCTCTTTCCTTTTTCCTATCTAGTTTTATTCTAATCCAGCTCTGATGGCTGACAAATTTCATTTTTCTGAAGCGTCCCAATAATGAAATCACCACATATTAATATTCACAGTATTAATATTATTGGTGAAATGGTAAATTAAACACTGGGAATGTGAAAAGTCCATTAAACTTGCAAACGGAAAACATTAAAAGCAGTGCAAACCAGAATGACTTAAGGATGGTCTGAAGGATTAAGGGTTGGGAAACAGGCTGTTTACAAATATATCTGCAGGCAAAAGAATGCTAAAGAGAAAGTAGTAATGAGTAATTAGTGAGGAAAGGTTGACTTACAAGCACCTGAGATAATGAACTCCCCTTAAAATCCAGTTTTAACAAGAAAATTTTAAAGAGAACAGGATTTGGATCAATTAAGTAGTAACAAAAAATACTGCAAAAATAGAAAACATAAAAGTGTCTATAAGTTACTCTAAAAGCAACTAGTAGATTATTGTATGTTTACTTAAAAGTAAACTTGAGTTCAGAGAAGATTATGCTCAGTTAAAACTCCCATTGTTCCAGTGGTGTAGTTTTATACTTCTAGATTCTGGCCATGATGGTTTTAACATGATATCCTATCTTCACCGCAATATGAATTTCAAAAGCAATTTTATTACGTAATCATGGACCTATTATAAAATACTGATATAGGTAGCATTTCCTTTATCAGGCAAGGTGCGTAGTTGCCTGATTTTTAAAAATGTGATAAATCAGCCTTGTTGTATGGAATCCTGATCTTACAATTTATGACTCTATGATGGTAACTAAGGAGGAATTCAGGGAAGTATAGCTCTACTGAAACGTTTCTTTCATTACTACAACAATAAAATGATCTGCTAGAAGTTTAGCTTAGAAAGGGGACCATATGAAGTATCTAAGGTGATTTCTTCAAAAGACTGCTTTCTGCAAAGCACATTAAAAGGAATCTCAAAGTAGTTCATAGTTTATAAAAATGTGCAATTCCTTCTTTATGATATTGTTTGCACTTCAAATCTATATACTACTAAAACTCTTCTAACTTCCCATTTTGAATGTTGACTGAATGCATATCTCTCATCCCTGTCTTGGTTAGCATGTTTTCAAACTCTCAAATTATTAGAGAGTTTCATCAAATTACATTTAAAGAATACATCAAAAATCCAGAATCCATTACTCCCATGAGTTTGAAATTTAGCAAAGCTGTGGTTGAGACACAATCATGAGATTGTCATTTCCAATGATCCCTGCCAACTTCCTACAAGGAAACTCAGTGGGGAAGCCTACAGGAAGTCAGAAGTCACTGCCACTTCCCACTGCCTTTCCCCCCATCCTTGGTCATTCTCTGTTTATGTAATGAAATATGTTCATATAATAACTATTCAAACTAATTTAGTCTATGGCTCCTTGAGGAGAGGATTTACCACTGCCTCCTTAAGAGCCAGTGGGAGCACCCCTCTCTCAAGGAAGAATAACTACTACCAAGACCCCATCATACTTCCTCTCTAAGCAGTCTTAACCAGTCAGGAAGGGCACAGATCTAACACAGAGGTGGCTGAATTAGCAGCTGCAAGGTCCACTTCCTCAGAGCTCGGCCCCTGTAACGTCCATTGATCCTGCTCCAAGGCTGGAGTGCAACATAGAGTGAATAAAAGCAAATTTATCTGCTAGATGTACAACATATTTCTCACAGCGACCCTGTAAGTGACTCTCCATATTATCCCCTCCAAAGAGAGACCGAGTCACCCAAAACAGGGCTGCTGGGAGGCTTATCTGCAGACACAGTAAGGACAGAGAAATAGTTACATTTTGCAGCTACAATCACCACAAGGTACTCTATAACAGCAACTCTAGCTCATGCCTGATTGTCTTCACTCCCCATTGTTTGCTAGTGGTGTTCTAGGTATCTCCTAGCTCTCTTTAGTTTCCTCAGCCCTTCTTTTACTATAGGGAGTTATGGGAACTGTGGGCATGGAGAGGCCATTCTTATGCAATCTGGTCCAAAGCTGTGATCATTCTTCCATTCCAAGTGACCATCAAGGCTTTGCCAGACTATGTAGACCTTCCAGAACAACGCCAGCTCCCTCTGGAACCCAGCTGGGGTCCATCTGTCACCTGGAGTGGGCTGATCTAATAGACCCAGCCTCCCAGGGCTAAGGGTTTCCAATGAACTTGAGATTCACCATTTGTTCTGATCATGATGGGAGAGAAATCAATATCTTCACCAAATCCAGAGCATTGTGCCACTGCTGTAACAGAAAAACCAGGTCAAGCATATGAGAACAATTATGAATCTGGCCCTGGATGACTTGGGACAGGCACATGGTGGCCATGAACTTCCAAGCTGCCTCAGATTCTATACCTAGGGAAGGCAAGTTAATATTCCCCAAGACCATAAGCCTGGGGAAATCCACAGTCAACCAAGCCACAGAGCCTCAGGGAGGTTGCTACACAGCAGAGAGACTGGTACAAGAGCAACAGTCCCCACTGAACCTTCTTGGTGCCCAACTGAACGAATGGGAATTTGCATTCAATAATCTGATGGGCAGGACTCCTGGATGCCTCCCAAGTATCTCTGATCCTGTACCCTGAGATCTTGGCTGGTGCCACACTTGAATCTAGAGTTTTGAGAGATTTTGAAAGGGAATTTAGCTGGTCTGAAAAGAGACTGATTCCAACAGGTTACTTAGAGAATCTGATGCAGGTTCATTAGCAGGTCTACTGTTTCCAATACAATTGCATTCTTAATTGAACATCAGAAAAACAGAACCTGCTAACGAACTGTTATTAAAAGAAAACTAAACCATATAGCATTCTCTCTAGATTTTGCAAAGCAAAACGCTTAACTGTCTTAAGTCAATGAAGATTCTCAGTCATCCAGGTAGAGTGGTGTGAAAGTTGAGTCAACAAAATATTTCAAACCAACAAGGAGAGAAGTGCAGTTGCCATGACTCAACTTACTTCCTCTCAGTAAAGATAAGCAAATAAAGCTGTGTTTATGTACAAATCTGCCACTGTTGGTGCCATTCATAATTTGATTGCAATTATTAAGCCATTTTTATAACACCTTAACCTAAATTTTTATTTTAAAGTATTTTTATACATGTATAGTGTTATGCACTAATTAAAACTTCTGTGTCCTAAATGTCCATCTTCTGAATTAAACCAGTGCAGAAAAATGGGGTACTTTAGTATAAGGATTTTTAATAGAAGTTTGTTCACCACAGTCTTTTTTCTTTCTTTTCTAAGTCATCTGAAGCTTCAAAGAGTTAAGCTAGCATTGACATGCCCGAAGGGCTGTTGCTCTTGATGATTTTGTTGCTATTCTAAAAATAGGAGGCGAGCTTTCTAATCTCCTTGCCAGTCATTTCCACTCCCTGCCAGATTTTTCCTGCTTTTTCTTGCAAAGGGGCATCTGCAACCCAGAACTGTCTATGACCTAAGTTTTTAGAATGATTATCTGGGCTTATTCAGCTGAACAATTTAGAATCCTTAACCTGTCAATGGGGAGGCTTTAGAACAAAGTTGCAGAAAGCTCTCTGTGTGAGAGAGTGTTTGGCTTTTTTTAAAGGCAACTTTTTTTAAAAAAGGTAATAGAAACAGAAACTAGAAAGCTAACCCAGGGTGTTACCATGTAAATCCAAGTTTTGGGTGAAGATGAAAATCGTCACATAAGCTTTCCCAGGACCAACAGAAAAGGAATCCAGGAAAGTCAATTTGGCAAAAACTAAAATTAGGGGAACACAGATCTCTCCATATATCCTTGATTCAGAAAGGGCATGGCTATAACTTTATTAAAAACAGAATGACCATCCTTCTGTTGAAAAACTGAATGAACTTTTCATCAGTTTGAGACTTAGGTTTGCTTACTTGTTCAAACCCTCCAAGTGAAGTATGAAAGTTTATTTCTTTTAATAAAATTTACAGTGAATTAACGGATTACAGAGTCATAAAAAGGGAACGGTTGGTTGGAAAAAGAAATCCTGATTTTTTTTTTTGCTACCATAGACTAACATGATTAAGTTATCATAGTCCAAGTCAGCACGTTGGTCTGACAGGACTAACCAGGCTGACAGATACCACAAAAGCTAAGCATGGTGCCTAAAAATTGGCAACAAAATTATGTGTGTGTGTGTGTGTGTGTGTGTGTGTATGATAGATAGATAGATAGATAGATAGATAGATAGATAGATAGAGATATGTAGATGTAGATTAGATATAGATATAGATGATAGATGATAGATGATAGATGATAGATGATATAGGTATAGGTATAGATATAGATATAGATATAGATATAGATATAGATATAGATATATGCTGGTCTTGTTGTATTCAGGTCTTTTCCTATGTAAGATTGAGATTGTCTTGGCAATGTTTCGGCGAGGTCTCACTCGCCATCCTCAGGCTGGTGTTTTCGGCTTAAAGTGTGATCAGAGCTGCCGTCTTTCTATAAATCTGGATGGGGGTGTGTGGAGTGCTGGCTTTGTTTCAGTAAATGGATTGATTGGATGTGTGGCTGTATCATGATTGGTAGATTGGTGCTGATTGGTGCTGGCTGTGGGTCCGTTGTTTTGTGTTGTGATGGCCTGTTACATATATTTTCATAGATTTTCACGGGTGTAGGTATGCTGGTCTTGTTGTATTTGGGTCTTTTCCTGTGTAAGATTGAGATTGTCTTGGCAACGTTTCGGCGAGGTCCCACTTGCTATCTTCAGGCTGGTGTTTTCGGCTTCATGCTTGTGCGAGTAAAGCGTGGTTGGAGCTGCCGTCTCTCTATAAATCTTGGTGGGGGTGTGTGGAGTGCTGGCTTTGTTGCTGTAAGTGGGTTGATTGGCTGTGTAGTTGCATCCTGATTGGTAGATGGAGTTGATGTTTGTATATTGGTCGGCTCTTTCGTATCATCCTGTGTGGCTGAGGTGCTGGCTATGTGTCCATTGTTCTTTTGTGTTGTAACGACCTGGGTGGTGGGTGGGGCTCATTTGTTGACTAGGGCTGGTTTCCAGATGTCTGGTAGGCGGGAGATATCATCACGTTAATTCATGTTGTGGGGGTGTTTTTCTATTTCAATGGCTTCCATAATTATTCTCTTGTTGAAGTGTTCAGTTTTGGAGATTAATTTGGTTCCTTAAAAATCAATTTCATGTCCTGTTGCTTTAAGGTGCTGGAAAAGGGAGGAAGTTTTTTCTTTTTTTCTGACAGCGTTCTTGTGTTCTGCGATGCGTGCATTTATTCTCCTATTAGTTTGTCCAATGTATGTGGCGGGGCAGATTTTGCATGGTATTTCGTAGACTCCTTGGTTTTCTAGCTGGATCTTGTCTTTGGGGTTTCTTAAGATGTGGCTATTTTTTGGTCAGTGCTGAAGGCTGTCTTGATATTGTGCTTGTGGAGAATTTTGCTGATTTTATCTGTGGTGCCTTTGATGTAATGGAGGAAGGCGATGCCATTGTCCTGTTCTGTGTCTCGGTTCTTGGGGGGTGTCTCCTTTTGGATTAGGTTGGTAATTGTTTTTCTTTGGAATCCGTTGGAGATTAATACATTTGTGAGAGGGTGTAATTCAGTTTTCAGGTGGTCTTTGTCGGCTAGGCGTTTGGTTCTAGAGATGAGGGTCTTGACTACAGAGTTGATCCGTGCAGGGTGGTGATGGGATTGTGCGTTTAAGTAGTGGTTGGTGTGTGTTTTTTTCCAGTGGATGGTGTGTCCTAGGGAGCCATTGGGTTTTTTGTAGATTAGGACGTCCAGAAAGGGAAGTTGGTTGTTTGCTTCTATTTCCATAGTGAATTGTATTTTAGGGTGTAGGCTGTTGAGATGTGTGAGGAAATTTTCTAGTTTTTCTTTCCCATGTGGCCAGATTACGAAAGTGTCATCTACATATCTAAGCCAGAGTTTGTGTTTGTGTTCAGATTTATCTAAGGCATTAGTTTCAAAATGTTCCATGTATAAATGTGAGAACGGGTGCGAGAGGTGATCCCATGGGTGCTCCTTCAATCTGTTTGTATCTTTGTCCATTATGGACGAAATATGTGTTCGTTAGGCAGTGGTTGGTCAGGTCCAGGATGTACTTAGAGGGGTTGTATTTGTTCTGGATAGCTGTCAAGGCTTCTTTTATAGGCACTTGGGTGAAGAGGGATATGACATCAAAGCTCACGAGTAGGTTGCTGGGTTGTAGGTTTTGTTTCTTTATTGTTTCTATGAAGTGGAGTGAGTTTTGTATGTGTGAGGTGATGGATTCTGTGTAGGGTTGAAGTTGTTTGGCAAGGAATTTGGCAAGATTCTGTAGAGGTGAGCCTATGGACTATGGGTCTGAGTGAGGTTCCTTCTTTGTGTATCTTGGGGAGGCCATAGAGCTTGGGGCATCTGGATGATTTCTCTCTGGGGATGATTCTTTGCTGGATCTCTTCACTGATGGGAGAGGCTTTTATTTTGGATTTGGTGGTTTTTTCCCAGGTAGGTGGTGGAGTCTGTGTTTAGAGGTTTGTAAGCAGGTTTTGTAAGCTAGAAAACGAAGGAGTCTACGAAATACCATGCAAAATCTGCCCCGCCACATACATTGGACAAACTAATAGGAGAATAAATGCACACATTGCAGAACACAAGAACGCTGTCAGGAAAAAAGAAAAAACTTCCTCCCTTTTCCAGCACCTTAAAGCAACAGGACATGAAGTTGATTTTTAAGGAACCAAATTAATCTCCAAAACTGAACACTTCAACAAGAGAATAATTATGGAAGCCATTGAAATAGAAAAACACCCCCACAACATGAATTAACGTGATGATATCTCCCACCTACCAGACATCTGGAAACCAGCCCTAGTCAACAAACGAGCCCCACCCACCACCCAGGTCGTTACAACACAAAAGAACAATGGACACATAGCCAGCACCTCAGCCACACAGGATGATACGAAAGAGCCGACCAATATACAAACATCAACTCCATCTACCAATCAGGATGCAACTACACAGCCAATCAACCCACTTACAGCAACAAAGCCAGCACTCCACACCCCCCCCCACCAAGATTTATAGAGAGACATCAGCTCCGACCATGCTTTGCTCGCACAAGCATGAAGCCGAAAACACCAGCCTGAAGATGGTGAGTGGGACGTCACCGAAACATTTTGTGTGTCTGTGTGTGTTTGTGTGTGTGTGTTTCATAGATTTTCACGGGTGTAGGTATGCTGGTCTTCTTGTATTCAGGTCTTTTCCTGTATTTTTTTTTTTTTGTAGAAAGAAGCATGAATTATCTAGGAAGATTCATCTCAACAACAGAATTATTGGACTAATAATTGAGCACCTTTGGCTGGGGAAGCTTCAGAGGTATTAGATCCTATCCACCAGAATAACAATGATTAGGAGAATTCTTGCATCTAAACAGGATTTTGGTTGAATTAAAGCAGTTATATTATCTTCTATGTTGTTTTTCCTAAGTATGAGATTTGTATACAGACGAATGCATTGTCTTTGCCCAGTGCTTCAGTCCACTCCACCTGTTGTAGGACATTATAGAAATAATGATAAAGTGATAAATGATGATAACTATAAACTGAATTGATAATTTCTTACTAAAATTTGAATGGCTGTTAGTTGTAATTGTTATACTTTATTATATCATAGGCATTCTACCTCTGAATACATGTCAGTAAGTACAGTTAGTAAGCCTGAGTAAATAAATGCAGCCTTAGCAGATTGCTGTGTCTAGCTAGGTCTGGCTGATCTCAGAAGCTAATGAGGCCAGATCTTTCTAGTCCTGTACTTGGTTGGTGGAGCACAGCAAATTTCAGGACTGATGGGTAGATTGGAGAGAGAGAGAGAGAGAGAGAGAGAGAGAGAGAGAGAGAGAGAGAGAGAGAGAGAGAGAGAGAAGGGAGGGAGGGAGAGAGAGACAGAGAGAGAAGGGAGGGAGGGAGGGAGAGAGAAAGAAATATTTACTGGATTATTGAAGTGAAGGAAGTGAATCATGTTGACACAGACTTTTTCTGTGTTGGCCAGTTTTATTGGGGGATAAGGTTAACTAAAGCTACTTCAGATTCTTTTGACATATTTATATTTAATTTGAGAAACAGGTTTTTTTGGCCGGATCATTTACCTCGCTGTAGTTCAACCATTAATAAAGTTTAGAGTCTGAAAATCCTTGAGTCATGGAACATATCTCTTCCAAAAAAATACGAGATACAGCATTAGATAATGTCTATTTATTACCCAGATTCTAAGCTGTTTATTATAAAGTTTGTTCTTAGACAGTTTCTTTCTTAATGGAAATAACTTTAACATAAGAGAAATTGTACTTGCAAGCAGAAGCTCCCATCTGTAATATTTACAATACAGGACAATTTGGGGGAATAAATCAGCATTGGTCAGAAGCAGTGGTGGGATTCAATTTTTTTTACTACCGGTTCTGTCGCCATGGCTTGGTGAGCATGGCATGGCTTGGTGGACGTGGCTTGGTGGGCGTGGCAGGGGAAGGATACTATAAAATCCACATTTCCTCCCCACTCCAGGGGAAGGTTACCGCAAAATCCCCATTTCCTCCCAATCAGCTGGGACTCAGGAGGCAGAGAATAGATGAGGGTGGGGCAATCAGAGGTGGTATTTACTGGTTCCCTGAACTACTCAAAATTTCTGCTACTAGTTCTCCAGAACTGGTCAGAACCTGCTGAATACCCCCCTCTGGTCAGAAGTAGTTTGTCAAAAAATCTTACTAAAGGTCCAAAATCCACATTCTGCATTTTGGAAGGACATTATTCAGTAAGCAATAGTGACAAATGTTAAAATTACTGCAATATACAACAGATTATTAATGGACATCAATTCCATTAATTATTAGCATTTCAATTCAGTAATAGCAGCAGTAACATATGGTACATCCATAAGATTAGATTAATAGACGATAACTAGATAGCTAAATAGATAAACACAAAGAGGAAGCTTCTAACTACTCTATGATGCCTGATTGCTATTCTTCAAGTCATAGAATTGTAACCTAACAGTGAAAATGTATTAGAACGATGGTATCTACTCCTGGTATTTAGGACAGATGCTTAGAGCTGCTAGAAAGACATCCCATTATTTCCTTCTGATCATCAAGATTTCCGATAACCTGTCTAACCACATTGTATACCTCTTCTTTCTCACCTTCTGTCCTGATGTTGGTTATTGAAAGTTTTTCCCACCATCCACATCATTTCCAGCCAATCCTATTCACTGTGCATTTCCTTGATTGGATGTTGCATAAATGGAATGACAACAAGAAGAAAAAAGTAATGGTCAAATAATTTCTATGGTACCTTTGTCTAAAACATAAAAATACTTACGAATAGCAACTGACAGCATAGGTATGGACAGTACTTGTTTAGCGACCACAGCTGGGACCGACAACTCAGTCATTAAAGGAAATGGTTAAAAAGTGACCTCGCACCTGTGCTTATTATCTTACTTCACCTTTGCTTTAGAGAACTGCAAAGGTTGTACATGAGAGAATTAACTATAAAGTTACTTCATCATTGTTGTAACTGCAAAGGGTTGTTAAATGAGGCAATTGTTAACAAGGAATACCTGTCCAATTGCAAATGGGATGCCAGAATTTTTACATAGTCAATGTATTTCTTGGTTAGGGAAATGTGAAAGAGCGTGTGTGTGTGTGTGTGTGTGTGTGTGTGTGTGAGAGAGAGAGAGAGAGAGAGAGAGAAATTCAAAAGCTTTAAATTAGATTAACGCATAGTGGTTCCTTCAATGAATGGGCAGAATAGGAGAACGGAGGAAAAATAAGGAGGTGAATAAGTTGTGTTGATGCTTTTCCTCTCTGTATGATTCTGCCTTAAAATGTCAGCCACTCAGGAACATTGGAGCATTTGTTACTTTATCATACATTATTACTTTTTCTTACTCTTTAAAGGAAATAAAGAGTTTTGTCAAGTTTTTGTACAAGATCAGTCGAAAATGTTATAAGTTTGCTATTTCATATTTGTCCCCATGCTAAACATTAACTTTAAAGTTTATACTCTAAATTATGAGATGCTTTTCAATTGAGAAATTAAGTAGTCTTAAGATTAAATTATTATCAGACTCATTAGACATGCAGGAATGCTAAGTCACACACAGTAGTATTAGTTATCATTTGTTGTGCATCAGCACACAGGCACCAGAACATGGGTTTCACCAGAAAACATTTTTTACAAAACTATAGCCTCTGCTCTTATTTTTTTGTTTGTTTGTGTGTGTGTGTGTGTGTGTGTGTGTGTAGTTGCTTATATAGTATCAATACACAGCGTGGAAGGTGAATAAATGTTCCTAGATGTAATCTGTAATTTGTTCTCACTGAACAGTTGCCATTTAAATGCTGTGCAGCATATCTACACTTTGCTTTTATATAAAACCTAAAAGCAAAAAAATATATTAATAGGGAAATAGTGCTATGGAATACACAACACCTGATATAAGAAACCACATGTGTATCTTTTGATATTATGATTACAAAATTTATCTAATGAATCTAACTGGTATAACTGTATGGAATAGAATAGAATAGAATAGAATAGAATAGAATAGAATAGAATAGAAAAGTATAAATGGATGCTTGCATAAATGAAAAACCTTGTATTTGGCTTATCATATAAAAGCAATGAGAAGATGCAACAAGAATGTTTTCGGCCCTGACAGCCCTTAGGCGATCTAAGAATCAACATTTTGCCATGGCCATGGTTTTCATGCCAAAGTAGCATGGGGTACATGTCAAAGCAATTTTAAAGAAGCAATTTCTCATGCCCATATTCTGCTCTCTCCAGTAATTCCTAATGTCAAGACACTGGAGGCATTTATTTTGTGGTGTTATGATGCCACTGCTAAGGAAGTTGTTCCAGTGTTTCCTAGAGATGGTTATGTTGCAAGTGTAGCCTCTCTCAGCCTCTTATCCCAGAATCCCAATACATGGCCTCTGTCCCAAAGCAGAGAGCGTGACATAGTCCAGTTCATGAAATCAGGGTGAGATTTGTCCAACTCCATCTTGTTCAGGTAAAAAGAAAAAAAGGTTTGAATCTGAGAGACATCTCAAATGAAGAGAGACCGTCAAGAAGCTATGTTGAAATGGGAACTTGAAATCTATCTTACTTCAGCATCAGATTTAAGGTTGACATTTCCACAAAATCAAGAAGAAAGTCAGATAAAATTACAATTGTTACATAGATCCTATAGATATATATTTATTAGTACCATGTTAAGGTTATTCTCATTTTTTTTTGTATACAGGTGAAGATATTTATTGTTGTTGATGCTTACTTTGTTTATATAAGTTTAGTTATTATATGTTTGATGCAGCTTGGAATCTCTGTGCAGCAGTATCTCATATATTATAAACAGATCCGTTTGCTCCTAAATCTATCTTCTCCTTTAGAGCACTTTATTGTAAGATGATGTCTGTGCCTGTGATTGTAAGTTTATTTCCTCCAAGCTTGATAGAAGGAAATAGAACTGCTGGATTACTTTTATAACATGTTGGGAAAGAGAAAGGGTTACACAATACTACAAGCACAGAATATCTGCACATTCTTGCTTTGCCAAGTTAATGGGTAGCTACCTCCACAGAGCATTAATTGGTAGTTAGCAAGAGGATCAAGAAACTTCCACTCAAAAAGACAGAGACACGTTGATCATATTGTGATAAATTAAACATATCTTTTGTGGCTAGCAGTTTAGACATTAATGGCTATGTGTTGTGTTATTTTGAGGGGACAGCACATTTACACTGTTAAACAAGCTGTATACTCACTACTTTGCATTGTAGCCAAGTGTCATTTCTTCAGTGTTGTCACATGAAAAGATATACTTAAATATTTACAAAATGTGAGGGGGTGTACTCATTTCTGTGATATACTGCATATCTTCTATGAAAGACTGTCTTAGTGGCACACAAAATTAAAGAAAATTCTTTTTCACAATATGGTTTTGAAGAGAAAGCATATTGTAATATTTGAGATCCACAATTATAATGCTATATGAAAGAGAACTGAACATGTGATGTGAAACACAAGTAGCCCGTTTTTTTAATATCTCTTCTCTTGATAGAGTATACAGAACTTCTGTTGCTGCTTCATTGTCTTACAATAATACAATACAATACAATAGTAGAGTTGGAAGGGACCTTGGAGGTCTTCTAGTCCAACCCCCTGCCTAGGCAGGAAACACTATACTGTTTCAGACAAATGGCTGTCTTATTCAGGAAAGTGCTAATTGGAACACAACTTGCTCCTTCTATGGTATTTTACTTTTTTCCTCCTTTTACCTTTGATTTAGATGAGCAAAGCAGAGAAAACCTGAAGTGCCCTCTCAGTCCAGAACAAATGATCATTCATAAAAGTTCATTTAAGATATAACAGTGTTGACAAAGACAAAAGGAATTTATGAAAAACTACTATTCTTCATAAGACAAGGAAGTAGGTCCCTATGAAATTGTTGTCTTATTATACAGGGACTATATTATGCAATTATTTATTAATTTATACTACCCTGAATAATTATTGTTCTGTCCACTATGAGGTATAATCAGTCAACTGAATATTAAGCGGGGATGCGTTTATACAGCATAAGCAAGCTCAGGTATTACTGAAGCTGTATTGCTTGGTTCATTTTCATTCTTCACTGTGCCCCACAGAATCTACAATGGGAGGCCATATTCCAATGTAGATTATGTGGATACTGGTAGAAAAATAATTATGTTAATTTGAGAAGAAAATGGAGATTAAATGTGAGTAAAACTATAGAATATATGTAACTAAAGGATACTTCAAATTCTTTGCTGCTGGGTTATATTTTTCAGTCAATGCTTATTTCCCCCTTTTAAATATGTTGATCTCACAAAAAGGAATTTCATTTTTTGTGGTGTTTTCCTTTAGTACAGTGGTTCTCAACCTGTGGGTCGGGACCCCTTTTGGGGTTGAACAACCCTTTCACAGGGGTCGCCTAAGACCATTGCAAAACACATATTTTCAAAAAAATACAGAAAACATAAAATAATCTTATGGTTGGGGGTCACTTCAACATGAGGAACTGTATTAAAGGGTCGCGGCATTAGGAAGGTTGAGACCCACTGCTCTAGTAGGTTTGGCAATCAACAATTAAAAATATGAAAAATGGGCAATTAAGCCACCCAAAGTAGTAATTACAAGGCAGACTAGAAAGAAGTTGATTAATATAATGCAATTGTAATGCTGCTGCTAAAAGATTTTAAGGGAACTTTAAATATATTGTGATAATACATATTTACTCTTAGTATTGGAATGGTAACAGATTGAGAATCCAACATCAATTGAATTTATAGCCACTGAGCATCCTTTGAAGACCAAATAATACAAAGTAATTGTATCAATTACAATTGATAAAAAAGTATCAATTAATTCATGGCAATCTTCCATTGCTATGGAAAAGGAGCACAAAGAGCAGGAAAGAACTAGACAACTCTTCCCCCTACAATCCTAGTTCAAATCATTCTGCCCAAATTTATTTATGCTTAACTCATTCTAAATCACTTATTCAAATGATTTCTAAATGGTATATGTTGTAAGACATTGTTTTTCCTTGGCCTCAACATCTTCCCTCCTAATTTAGACTGTTCGACTCTCTTACTGGGTTATCTTAACCCAGTGCTTCTCAAATAGTGGGGCGGGCCCCCCAGGGGGGGTGCGAGGCTCCATAAAGGGGGGCTCAGTTCAAATTATTTTATATATTTTTGTTTTGTTGGTTAAAGTTTTTTTTAATATTGTGTTCCTTTAAATCCTGTGCTCCTTTAAATCTTTTCTGCTACAGTTAATAAAGCTATTCTTTGTTGTAAATTGATCCACATTTCTTTCTTTTTTTATTCTCTTATACGTTAATAAGGATACAGTGTTATGCAGAGGTGTACTTATAACAATTTTATAGACAAATGATACTATTTACAGTCGCACAGGGGGCGCGAAATGTTTTCTTCTTCCTAGGGGGGGGCATGACAGAAAATAATTGAGAAGCACTGCCTTAACCATGGTTTTTTCCAATTCAACCAGGCTGCGTTTTCAAAACACTCTGAACCATACACCAGTCACATAGGGCGGTTTCTCACATAACACACTGGATTAAAATCTGGCTGGCTAGTTTACGGGTTCTGATCATGTAATGTCTGCCTTTTCAGCAGTTGCCTTTGGGGAGTTGCATTGTTGTTGTTTGTTGCGAAGTTGTGTCTGACCCATTGCGACCTCATGGACAATGTTTCTCCAGGCCTTCCTGTCCTCTACCATCCTCTGGAGTCCATTTAAGCTCATGCCTACTGCTTCAGTGACTCCATCCAGACACCTCATTCTCTGTCACCCCCTTCTTCTTTTGCCCTCCATCTTTCCCAGCATTAGGCTCTTCTCCAGTGAGTCGCATGGGACTCCAGTGGAGTTGCATGGGACTGGGTTATCTTATCTTTGGATTCCTGTTTGGGAGACATGAGGACCTGCAGCTCTTAAAAATTAACCACAAAAACCCAACCCCAGAAATCCGTTTTCAGTGCCCTGCATAACCATGCAATGTGCAAAGAAAGCAGCCCCTTTTGATCATTTTTAAGCTGTACAGGTAGTCCTCGACCTATGACCCCAATTGAGCTCAACATTTAGGTTGCTAAGTGAGACATTTGTTAACTGAACTTTGCCCCATTTAAGGACCTTTCTTGCTACTGTTGTTAAGTGGATCTAGCTTCCCTATTGATTTTGCTTGTCAGAAGTTTGCTAAAGGTGGATTCCCATGACTCCCGAGACAATGCAACTGTCATAAATATGAGTCTGTTGCCAAGCACCTGAATTTTGATCACGGGACCACATGGAGATGCCACAACGGTCATTTAGTGTGACAAATAGTCAGAAGTCATTTTTTTTCCAGTGATGTAACTTTAGACGGTCACTAAATGAAGTGCTGTAAATTGAGGCAATGAACCCGTATTTACTACAGGCCATTGGAGATGTTCCCACGGTTGGGGGTGTTGTTGTTGTGTGTGCAGCATATGTAGCTCCTTCAATCCAGTCAACTGGGTAAACCGAGGCACAGCTCCCTATTTTTTTTCAACAAACCCACTTCAGTTCCCCTCAAATCCCAATTCACAGAACATAAAATTCAACCACCCCCCCACTCAAAAGAGGTCCTCAAAAGAGTAATTCAAACCCTCAGAGCCGCGGTTTTTTTTTTCACGGCAGGGTATTCTGACTCAAACATTTGAGGGAGGTATTCCTCACGGAGACCCTCTCCCTCGGCTGAACTTCGGGGGCGGCTGCAAAGTGCCCCCTAAGGGAGACGAAGCGCTCCCTCAACCAAGCAGGCGACCGAATGTCAAAGCCCTCAACTGTGGGGGACGGGGACGCAACGAGGGGTTGGTATTCCGGGGAAGAGGCGCCCGCCTCTCGCTCTGTTGCTGCGCCTCCCTCGCCACCCCTCTCCCTTCTGCTTCGGTGGCTCCTCCTCAGCTCTTCCACTTTATGCCGCGGGCGACCACAAGCCAAGGAACCGGCGCCCAGTCGCGGCGGGGCGGAGGCGAGGAAGGGGAAGGGGAAAAAAAAAAAAGCCGGGAAAGCCGAAGGCACTCGCGGCTGACCTCAGCGCTGGGGAGCGGCCGCCCAGCGGCTCACGCGGTTTGACCAATAAAAGCGCAGCCGAGCGCGGCTCCGACTGTTCGAAGGCTCTGCTGCCGTCGCTCCTGCCTCGCCCCTCTCGACTTGAGCGACCTGAACGCCTGTTGGGGCAGCTCGACCCGGCCGAAAGGATTTGACTCGGGGGTCGGCTTGGCCGGCGAGCGGAGGGCAAAGATGCTGTTTTGGCACACGCAGCCGGAGCATTACAACCAGCACTCGACGGGCAGCTACTTGCGGTGAGTCAGGCGAAGGCGAGCAGCCGCGGGAGGGTCGGAGAAAAGGGCGCGGGATGCCCACGAACCAAGGGGATGGAAGGGGGGGGGGAGAAGAAGAGGAAAAGAAAAGAAAAGGAAAAAGGAAAGGAAAGGAAAAAGGAAGGCAAAGGAGGAAAGGAAAGGAAAGGAAAAAGGAGGAAAGGAAAGGAAAAAGGAAGGCAAAGGAGGAAAGGAAAGGAAAGGAAAAAGGAAGGCAAAGGAGGAAAGGAAAGGAAAGGAAAAAGGAGGAAAGGAAAGGAAAAAGGAAGAAAAAGGAGGAAAGGAGAGGAAAGGAAAAGGAAAGGAGGAAAGGAAAGGAGGAAAGGAAAGGAGGAAAGGAGGAAAGGAGGAAAGGAAAGGAGGAAAGGAAAAGGAAAGGAGGAAAGGAAAGGAAAAGGAGGAAAGGAAAGGGAAAGGAAAGAGAAAGGAGGAAAATAAAGGAAAGGGAAAAGGAAAAGGAGGAAGGAATGGAAAGGAAAAGGAAAGGAAAGGAAAGGAAAGAAAACCGCGCGTGGAGGGTCAACTAGTCAGAAGAAGCCTCAGTGGCCGCTGAGGAGAAACCATCGCCTGCTCCTTTGGCGCGGCTGCGTTGCGTTGGTTGGGGGCGTGGGGGTCACTTCGGTCTGAATAGTGGGGGGCGAATCGGAGAAGGTTTCTGAAGCGCGGGGCGCGGGGGTGACCCGAGGGCATCATTAACAAGCGCGAACCAGCCCGTGTTATTCAACGTGTCCTCTTCAGGAGGGATCCTGAGCTTTTGGTGAGAGGCTTTGGTGGGGAAGCTGCCGGCGGTCCTGCGGGCGGGAGGAGCGGGGAACGCAGCTTTATAGGAAGAACCAACCTGCGCCCGGAGTTTGGGTGGTTTTGTACTGTATGTATGTATCGCACTCTCGGTGCAGGAGGGCGCTTTTCGGAGCATTGGCTGCTCTGACGGCGTAAACTCCTCTCCTTTCGAAAAGATTTGACATCATAAGATAAACGGTGGGAGAAGCATCAAAAGAACCGAAAGGGGGAAAATACAACCGAAGTGAATAGAAAAGTTTGCTAACAAGGATTTTCCCTCCAGATCAATATGAGTGTAAGATCCAAGTTATACGTCTATGGAGATTCTCAGTCATCCAGGTCATGGTTGTCCCAAAGGTGCTTTTTCTGAAGAAGAGCTGAGGAAGCTTCTTGGATGAGCAGCGAAACGTCTTCAAGAAAAACCGGGAAGCCCAGTTGCCTCTTGTAAAAGCACCCTTGGGACATCCAAGTTATACAGGGATGGTGCTTGAGCGTTTTTATGTGGGGATGTCTTCTTGAATGTTAGAATGTCTGAAGCCCTTGATTCCATCCTGGGAGCTTGTTTGCATTGCGGTTACTCTAGGAACTGGGATGTATCCAGGCTGTTACACACTCTGTGAACTGCTGCCTTTTCTCTGTGTAGTGGAATATTATTATAGGGTACCTAATGACCATCCCCCATAGTGGATATCTGAGAAATATTTAAAGAAGTGAACATTACAGAAAACCTCTGCAGATTACAGCTCCTATTTCCTATCAGTGTGTGGGTTAACTATTTCAGATCAGACTAATCAGATTAATTAAAACTGTGTGACTTAGGGAAACTGATTTATGGTGGGGTCTGAAAATGGGAAGGTGGTGCACCATATAATTTGGACTAAATAACCAGCAATCTAGTATTGTATGGTTCCCCCATTTGTGTCTGTCAATTATGGTTTTTAAAATTGTCAGCAGTTGCCTATCTGATACTTTTCCCCCTCACCGCCTGTTGTGAGAAGGTCAGTATGGCAGTCAATGTTGAAATTTGTAATATACTATCTTGTGAAAAGATTAATACATTTACTAAGGAATAAATACTTTCACTAAATGCTATTCTAATTTGGCAGACATATCTTTTTAGTAACCTATACCGTAAGTCTCTTTTTGTGTGTGTATATGCCTTGGCTTGTAGTCAGTGTTTGACTCCTGACAATTACCTGGACAAGTCCCTTCAGTTTTCCTGGCAATGATTTTTGGAAGTGATTTGCCATTGCCTTCTTGATAGTGATTGACCCAAGATCACCCAGGTGATGTCCTGCCTAAGGTAGTACTAAAATTTGTTACCTTCCTTTTTCTAGTTGGATGCCCTAAGCAATACACCAAACTAGCTCTCCATATAAATCTCTGCAACTTTATATATTTACATACAAATGTATGGATTTTAGTCCATCATATGTTTATTAGAATCCAATAATCAATGAACCCAAAGGAACTTTCAATTTGAAAGATGTAGTAGCAAAAAAGAAAAATGTAGTACCAAAAAGTGCGGGATAGAAGCGGAAACATTTGAAAATAAGACAAGAGTTAGAGTGGTTATAGTGTGTCTTTATTGTCTTAGTTTCTAAGGTTCAAAACCTTTGTTTTTGCTGCAGTTCCTTATGCAAATCTGTGTCAGAATATGCAGTTCTAATGCAAAGCACAGGGGGGAAAACCCCAGAAGAAATAAAAGAAAAGGAAATCAGGAGATAAGGGGGAAAAAAGTAAATGTAACTGAATCAACATTCCACAAAACTATTCATTAAATCATTCTATCCCTGCAAGTCATCCTTGCTTCAACCATCTCACTGGAGTATCTATAGACACACTGCTGTTTAAGAAACAAAAGGTCTTGTGACATTTCAAAGCAAAGAAAAATAACCAATTTTAAAGACTAAAAATTGCTCAATTTATTATAACATAAAAGTTTTGGGGATATGGTCCACTCCATCAGGTATGTGGAAACTCTTTTTTAAATAGACTGTGATCAACAAAACTTTCATATAATAAAAGATGCTTAGTTTGTTGCAGAAAAGAAAGAAACATAATGCACATTCCAGTCCTTCTTAACTAGATGTAGATGATTTTAAAAAGAAAATAAGCTATTGGTTATATTCAATAAAGATGCTCAAATGAGGTTGCCTGAAGTAAATCCATTCAATAAACACATTTGGAAGACACAAAGTGTTCTTTCAGAAGTACCAAGAATTTGTCGATTTAAAAGACTGTCTAATGGTTCTTTAAATCTATGGCCTTAACCCTGCCCCTTCTGCCCCCACCCCTCTATGCATGATGAGTAGTTCCTTTAATTCATTTTATGTACTGGACTTGATGAATCCAGTTTTTTCCTGCTTTATTTCTATGTTAGACATGTTCTGCTTAAGTATCTTTAAGCAAAAAGGACAGTGAACAGTGAAATAACAAATGGAAGGTCTTCATTAGAGCCCCCTAAGCAGCAAGCCATAAGTGAAGAACCCCTTTGTTTTAATATGATTTTATGTATGTAATTAGGGAATAATTTTTAAAAACGTATAATTGTTCATGCTGCTTAAAAATACATTGTTTGGCAACATCTTTTTAAAGCTAACTAAAATGCCATAATAAGTAAATAACTTTACAGATTTCACAAAAGTCTTCATCAGATTGAATAGGACTGTGGGTAAGGAAAGCAGAATTGGTTGAGTAAAATTAGATTCACAAATCATATTATTTGCTTGGCTTGCCTTTGTTTCTGTGTTAATTTAGTCATTGTGCCCAAGAAGCCATCCACTAAAGTCTTGCTTAGAGGTTTTAATGTCATTATTTAAGGATTAGAGTGTGTCTCAAAAGTTGGCAGCACCTACCCAATCTGTTCTAAACTTGGAGCATAGCTTACTGTTTAGATAAAAAACTTACAAGGAATACCAATAGGTATGCTAATTAGAAACCAAAACATCCCAGAAAAATGTTGTGATGCACCAAGAAAACCTCATGTTTCTCTGATGTCACCACAATCTGAATATGACTTGAAGGAAACTTTACAGAGGATTATAATGTATGCTGCTCTTAAGTGAAGCCTGAGACCTGTTGCATAACACTTTGTCAGCTCTAATCTAGTTAAAGCATGTGATATTCTGCTTAAGTTAGGAACCAGGCTTCTTAAACCTTATCAATAGTACACCTTTTCCCCACTTGTCTTTCCAATCAGTTTACAGATTTGCCCAGCCAGCAGCACATCCTGCTGGTTAAAATGTCTGGGAGTTGTTATCCTTACTTACTTACTTACTTTTCAATAGATCTGAAAGGGGTAAATAAATAATTGAAGCACAGATGTGGATAATGTCACTTTGGGAAGCTTAACTTCTCAGAGGCAAACACAAGTTCTTCTGAATTTGCTGAAATCATATAATTGTAAGATAAGGAACCCTGCTATGATCGTTGTCATTTTATCAGCCTGCCCTGCTGAAGTTGTTACTTTCATGTATTGGGAGGACACAGCTGTCTTTAGCTTCTCTCATCACTGCTGATCTTTGTTAAACACAGTAATTTTTCTGTTCTGGGCAATTCTGAAAGGCACAGGAATCATCTGAGACACCTCTGCTGGACTGGAGTAGAAACTATCATTGTTTCAATCTTCAGTTAATATAAGAACATTATGTTACAGGACACTCGGGCTAATCATGTTTAGCCAGCATGTTGCATGGAGCCAGGCCACTTGATATTTATGATGTAGTATATTGTGCAAATCCAGAAATTGAAGTAAATTCATTCATTTAACCATGGATGAGCAATAGAGGTGGGTTTCTGCCGGTTGGCCCCGGATCCGCCGAACTGGTAGTGGTGGTGGCGGGAGGCTCCGCCCACCTACCCGGATGCTCCTCCGCAGGCGCAGAAGCATCACGTGACCACGATCGTGCACATGAGCAAAACAGTAGTAAAATAAATTGAAACCCACTGCTGATGAGCAAGTTGTGTAAAACAATTGTCTTGCCACCAAGGTGAATTCATAGCAGGCTTGGTGGAAGCTGATGTTCATTGTAGAGTCAAGTTCCATCCACATGTGATTTCCCAGGTACTGCTTACAATGTTTTCAAATCTCTTTGTGTGAAAGACGTAATCCTTTGAGGCTAATGCTGAGTCGCTCTTTTTAATGACGTTTACCTGCATTATTTCTGACCAAGATAGAGTTTCTTGAAAAAGACAATATAGTTGAGTTTAAATTCACAGGAATCTGAAGCTTCCTTGGGTTACAGAAAATCCTAGTACAGAATGAGGGGCTTTAGGTAACTTCACAACCCTGCTTTGTTGCTTGCATAAGCCACAGTGACAGAGTTTACACAGCACTGGATCAAACCAGGCTACCTAATGGCTTTCCAGAATGTGTGAACCCAACCCCAGGTGCTTATTTCTGATTGTACTTTTAACTGTACACAGAATTACATTCTTAATCCTGTTAACATTGGGGGGGGGGGGGGAGGAAAGTAGGGAGAGAAAATTTCTAAGTTTTTCCAATGCTGACTCTAAAAAGAAGCCAGAAGAAATGGGAGAGGATGACCCTTTTGCAATTTTCTGACAAGCAAAGTCAATGGGGAAGCCAGATTCACTTAATAACGGTTAATAACGTAACAACTGCAGTGATTCACTTAACAACCTTTGTTAACCTGTTTTAAGAAAAGTCATAAAAGGGGGTAAAATTCATTTTAAAATGTCTCAATTAGCAACAGAAATTGTGGGCTCAATTGTGGTCGTAAGTCAAGGATTACCTTGTGTGCTAGTTATGGAAGCAGTGAACCTGAAGAGTAAGCATTCTTCATTTGGTTACCAATTTTGTTTTTTCAAAGACATGTTCTGCAGCCCAGATTTTCTGGTATAAGGCTAATGCTTTCTAGCCTTTGTTCAAATCAGTAGCAGACTAAAATTAAATGCAGCATTATGACCTTTCTTTCTTCTATTTCTACTACCTAAATAATATTGCTAGCAATATAATTATAATTTTCCTTTCTTGGATATTAACTTTTCTGATCAAGAAGACAGCATAATTTTATATAGATTCCTGAATGTGAAACTGAACATACAATTTAAATGTGGGAGATTTATTATCCTATTGTTAATCTACTTCCTTAACTTCCCTGGAAGTTTTAAAATTAGCATTTTCCCACTGGAATTGAACTAGCATATTCTCATGAGCATCAGATAAAATAGATGGAGGCATGGGAATGAGGGAGATAACTTGAGTCTGTGGAGACCCACATCTAGATTTGGCCTTATGGGCAGAACTGAAGTGTAAGAATTTGAGTGTGGGATGATTCTATAGGTCTTGTATTCTTTTATCTTTTCTCATCTTCTTTTTTTCACCTGGTTTTGTAATACTGCAAACTGCAAGTCTTCTGGGAGGGAGAACCCTGTGATTTCACCTTGTGCAATTCTGCTACCAGCCCAGCCCTTGGGATGAGTCAAGCCTATAAATCTAAATCTTTCAAAAAAAAAAAACAATGGATATACTGTAAGGGATTTTTCATAAAAGAAATGCAAATATCCTGTATAAAATGGCTGGGGGTGGGGGAAGAGAGTGGTCACCGCACCTGGAAAATTTTCCAGCCCTGGAACAGCTATCTCAATTTAGCTTTGAGGTATATAACAAAGGATGTTTCAGTGTGGAACCTATTAAAGGCAGTGCACATGCCAGCAGATAAGAGGGAAATATCCTCTATTACTTTCCTTATTTTTTTTTTTGAGAGTTCAAAAATTAACCCTTGTTTATGTTTTCAGAGGAGAGAACATGGTTTTGGGCAACTTGGAATGCCAAAATATGGCATTTTTCTAACTTAAGCATGTCTCCAATCCGCTTCATTCTTTAATCTGTTCTGAAGAACAGAATGGTTTAGATTCTTGCTAACTTAAATTCTATATTGGATTTAAAATGTATTATTTTGCTGATTTAAAACAATTATTTCAGCAAACTATAAAATAAATAATATTGTCAAGATAGTGTCAGTTACCAGCAAAGCTATCTAAATTTTCATGTTTAACTTTGCAGTTCACATACTTTTTAGCTTTAATTCCCCATAAAATGAAATTACATTCTCTTTCAGTCAAGAATTTTTATCATATTTATTATCAAACATGTGATGGATTCAACTAATTTTCAGATAATCTTCCTGCTGGTGAAAGAGTGAATTATTAATCACTCTTAAGGCACAAGAGAAACACTTTCTTGCCCTAATTTTCAGTTGATGTTTATTGATAATTGTAGATGTAGTGGCATCTAGAAAATGTAGGTTTTTTTCACATGCATACAAATATTTATGGAAGACAGTTGACCTAATATTGAATATTTAGAATCAAAAGCAAAAATTAAGCCCATTAAGTTAAATGAATTTGATTCATTAGAAAATAAGTAAGTATTTAAATGGCTTCTGCTTAGAAAAAGGCACTTTATGCTTTGTTCATTCATTTTATAGACTGCAACAATCTATGGAAGCAGCATAATTCATTTTAATACTATAAAATATTAGTTTCCTGAAACCTTGTGGTTTCCAACTGGAATTTCCATTATATACACTCAGTCTATTTAACTTTTGGCATATATGTTCCTAATCTTATGACTAGTTAAACAGTTTTAGAATGTGGCCCAACTTGTGTTGAAAATACTAAACATAAACTTATCTATAATAAAGAAGAGCGGTCTTTAAAAGCCACATGACTGGAAATTTGGAGATATAATTCCAATTTACCCCCCCTGGAGGCACGCTGGGTATACTTTACTTTATCTCAGAAAAGCTAAGTCTGGGAAAATATGATTCGTATTTGGATGGCAGACACTGGGAAAAAACTCCTTGGAAGAAAGCAATGGCAACTATTTCCTTAGTACTATTGAAAAAACATACATGGATAGTCAGGGAAGTCACCAGAAGTTGAACAAGACTTTAGTTCTAACTTTTCTGGAGTACACCAGAGAGTGAACAGATAATAGATTTCTCCTGCAGTTACCAAGCTATAGAATATGCATACAGATATTATCAGATACCATTAACCTGATCCAGAGATTTATCCCTGGATCTATTAAACATGCACACGTGTCTTCGTACCTAGTTTGTTTTTTTATAACGTGTTTGTTTGTGTGTGTGTGTCTGAATCACTTTTGAGACTGGGAATAGTTTCTAGGAATGGTAGTTTCTGGGAGGATAGACTGAGAGAAGATGTTTCCTTGTTCTTGATGGGAGAGGTTAGGTATGAAGAGGTTGCAGTGCTGAAGTATTGGAGTATATTGGAGTGTCTTGTCTTATCAAGAACAATTGCATAGATTGAAGTATATTTGGGGAAATCTGTCTCCTATTTACCAAGTCCTTTATTATTATTAATATTTAAAAAAACCTATTTTCTAACATGAGCTGCATAACTTTATCATAAGGTAAAGGTAAAGGTTCCCCTCGCACATATATGCTAGTCATTCCTGACTCTAGGGTACGATGCTCATTTCCGTTTCAAAGCCGAAGAGCCAGCGCTGTCCAAAGACATCTCCGTGGTCATATGGCTGGCCTGACTAAACGCCGAAGGCGCAAGGAACACTGTTACCTTCCTACTAAAGTGGTACTTATTTTTCTTCTTGCATTTTTTACGTGCTTTTGAACTGCTAGGTTGGCAGAAGCTGGGACAAGTAACGGGAGCTCACTCCGTTACGCGGTGCTAGGGATTCGAACCGCCGAATTGCCAACCTTTCTGATCGACAAGCTCAGCGTGAGCCACCGCGTCCCTATATCTTTATCATAAAGATAACTTTAAAGTGAAGTCTGGCTTGAATCCCTTAATTCTCTTCTTCCTTGTAGAATATTTAAATGGTGTTTTGTTAATGGTGAAAAAAGGAATTATGTATTTCATATTTCCTTTCGTATTATTACCTCTTATCTGCAGAGATTCTCAGTCATCCAGGTCATAATTGTGCCCAAAATGCTTTTTTCAAAAGGCAACTGGACTTTGTTTTTCCTTGAAGATGTTTTGCTTTTTATCCAAGAAGTTTCTTCATCTGAAGAAAAGCTGAAGAAACCTTTTGGATGAGAAGCGAAACGTCTTCAAGGAAAAACAAAGTCCAGTTGCCTTTTGAAAAAAAACCACTTTGGGACCCTTTCTCCACATCAATAGTAAGACTCTGTTTTTCCCCATCCTTTTTTGAACACTAGATTCTATACATCCAATGAAGTGGATTAGAGTCCATAAAAGCCCATGGAATAGCAAACTTCTTAAACTTTAATATGCTACACAGCTCCCTGCTGCTTCTACTCCTAGAGACTAACATGACTCTTTCTTTAAAAAATAATTCAGTCTGCATCTATGAATGTGACAGAATATATGATACTGCATTAAATAAAATTACCTGAAAAACAGTATCATCACAGCATATATTTCTAAATCCTTTTCTTTGTGTATCATTGAGTTTATTGTGCCAGTTTTCATCGTATAAATGTGGCCGTATTGAAATGGATTGAAATTGATATCATTAGGTTTTTTTTGACAGGCTAACGTATTAAATGAATGTTTTTCACAGAAAAAATGCTCATGGGTTCAGACGATTCTGCCTTTAACTCCATTGTAGTTGCACATTAAAAAAAAAGTCAATCAATTGCTAAGTAAATTTTCATTTTATATTTTCAGTGATGTGCTTGCACTGCCATTCTTTAAACAAGAAGAGCCTCAACTTTCCCCTGAGAATGATGCAAAACTCCCTCCGTTTCAATATGTGCTCTGTGCAGCGACATCTCCTGCTATAAAGCTTCATGAAGAGACTCTGACTTATCTCAACCAAGGTAGGACCAAAACAAAATTGAATGGATTCTGATTCTTTGAATTGATCTTTGGTGGTCTGAAGACTAAACATAGCAGACCCCAATTTGGTCTGAAGGCTGCTTGTGCATGTCTGGGAGACCAAGATCATTTAAGGTATTGTGCCTGAAATGTGCCATGGTAGAGTAGAATTATGCATATTTAGGAAGTTTATATTTTCACTGCTTCTATGTTAGGGGCATATTTGACTAACGAAAAATGTTGTGATTGCCAGTTGCAATGTTGTATTCATTTAACCTTAATTCTTCTATTAAGGTAGAAAAACAGAACTTTACTGAATGGTGAGACATTGTAGATTTTGCTTTGTTTTCTGCTTAAGACAATACTATCCGGTTACCAAATCTAGGAATCAAAGATGCAATAGAAAAATGCAAAATGTACACCATGCAGTATGGGGATTCTGATACAAAATACTGGCCAGTATATACCAGTCCTTCCCAGCTAGTTCCCTCTAGATGGTTAAGATTTATAGCTTTAGAATTCCCATACAGCATAACCACCATTTGGCCAGGAATTATGAGAGTTGTCAGCTAACACATCTGGAAGACATTTGTGCTTGATGTGTGTATTGTATGAGTTGGGGAATGTTGTGTATGATTCTGGGCTTCTTAGATAAAAGATACAACACACCAATGAATATTGAGGCTTGAATAGTGATTGATTTGTGGAGGAAATACCATAATTTTTGCACTATAAGATGTACTTTGCCTTACCAAAAAGTGGGTGGAAATGTCTGGGCATCTTATGGAGTGAATATTGCCTATCACCGCTGCCTGTTGCTGCTGCTGCTGCTTGCCACCACTGCTTATTGTGGCCACCTATCACTGCCATTTGCTGCCGCCCGCTGCAGCTGCTCGCCTCCACCTATTGGCAGTTGGATCAGCCTCTCTGAGTACTGCCAATCAGCTGTTCCAGGTGGTGGGGATCGCCACTGCCTACTGCCACCACCACCCATTACCGCAGATCCCCGCCACTTGGAACAGCTGAGCATCTGTATTCTGGGAGACCAATGCAGCCATGAAGGTGAATGACGGCGGCGGTGATAGGCAGTGGCAATGCCGATAGCCGTGGAATGCTGGCAAAGGTTCCAGTGTTCCCTGGCAGAGGCAGCAGATACAGAGGAGGAAGCAATAGCACCATTTCTGGTTGGCCAGCCCGCTAACTAAAGGGGCTATGGGAGCCTGGGATCTAGCTGTCATTCAGCTGACTGGTGGTGGGCACAACAGAGTGCTGACAAGCCATGTGCTGGGGCTGGGAGCAGATTTTTTGTTTTTTCCTCAAACGCTAGGTGCGTCTTATAATCTGGAGTGTCTTATAGTGCAAAAAATATATGTTTGTACAGCCCACAGTTGTTAGGTTGAACTTCCACGTTATTGGTAGCTTATTGTATAAACCCAGTCAGTTATGCTTTAAACTATTTTTGGAGGTTTCTCTTTCCCTAATACATGTGGGGATATTTCTCACATATTTGTGTATGTGTATCTGCATTATATATTTGCTAGAAGCCATGCTTCACAAAAACTAGGATTGACAAAATTTAAAATAAGATACTCCATTTTGTAATGAGCCATAATGGTGCAGTGGTTAGAATGCAATATTGCAGGTTGACTCTACCCACTGCCAGGAGTTTGATCCTGGCTCAAGGTTGACTCAGTCTCCGATACCTCCAAGGTCGGTAAAATGAAGTCCCAGATTGTTGTAGGCAATATGCTGACTCTGTAAACTGCTTAGAGAGTGCTGTAAAGCACTATGAAGTGGCGTATAAGTCTAACTGCTATTGTTATTTCTAACATCAATACCAATAATTTTCTCTGTAGTAAACACAGAAATACAGGTGAAACTCGAAAAATTAGAATATCATGCAAAAGTTCATTTATTTCAGTAATGCAACAAAAGGTGAAACTAATATATGAGATAAGATTCATTACATGCAAAGCAAGATAATTCAAGCCGTGATTTGTTATAATTGTGATGATTATGGCATACAGTTCATGAAAACCCCAAATCCACAATCTCAGAAAATTAGAATATTACATGCAATCAATAAAACAAGGATTATATATAGAACAATATCGGACCTCTGAAAAGTATAAGCATGCATATATACTCAATGCTTGGTTTGGGCCCCTTTTGCAGCAATTACTGCTTCAATGTGGCGTGGCATTTAAGCTATCAGCCTGTGGCACTGCTGAGGTGTTATGGAAGATCAGGATGCGTCAATAGCGGCCTTCAGCTCTTCTGCATTCTTCGGTCTCATGTCTCTCATCTTTCTCTTGGCAATGCCCCATAGATTCTCTATGGGGTTCAGGTCAGGCGAGTTTGCTGGCCAATCAAGCACAGTAATCCCACAGTCATTGAACCGGGTTTTGGTGCTTTTAGCAGTGTGGGCAGGTGCCAAGTCGTGCTGGAAAATGAAATCAGCATCCCCATAAAGTTCGTCTGTGGAAGGAAGCATGAAGTGCTCCAAAATCTCCTGGTAGATAGCTGCATTGACCCTGGACTTAATGAAGCACAGTGGACCAACACCAGCAGATGACATGGCTCCCCAAATCAACACAGACTGTGGAAACTTCACACTGGACTTCAACATCTTGCAGTGTGTGCCTCTCCATTTTTTTCTCCATACTCTGGTTTCCTTGGTTTCCAAATGAGATGCAAAAGTTGCTCTCATCAGAAAACAGGACTTTGAAACACTGAGCAACAGACCAGGTCTGTTTTTGTTTAGCCCAGGTAAGACGCTTCTGATGTTGTTTGTTGTTCAGGAGCGGCTTGACAAGAGGAATGCGACATTTGAAGCCCATGTCCAGGATCCGTCTGTGTGTAGTGGCTCTTGATGCACTGATTCCAGCCTCAGTCCACTCCTTGTGAAAGTCCCCAAAACTTTTGCCAAAAACTTTATTTATTTATTTTTAATTTTCAAAACAAACATAAAAATCCTCCTTCTTTACATCCTGTAGAAAGTGTATCAGTTGGTTACAAACGGTTTTTGTGCATCTCTTCTACTGTCATCAAGTATAATTCATATTAACTCTAGTATCTTAACTCAAATGTTTATACATATTACCATCATACCTCCACTTTTATTTGACTATAATTGTTTAAACATCCTTCATCATAAAATATAGCAAAATTTAATGCATAACCACACACTGGCATTTCATTTACTTATTTATAAAATCCTCCATTAACATTAAATCCTTATATCCTATTCTAGCTAAACATCCATAATATTTAATAACAAAGTTTTCTAATCCTCCTTTCCAAATCGCTGTTTACAATTTACATCTAATTTCCTTATATTATACCCATACATATATATAGATTATTATTATCATCCTTTCTTTATTTGGCTATATTCTATATCACATTTCCCCCCTAATAATCAAAACTGAACTGTGTCTAATTTAGTTCTCTTTTTTATTGTTATTATTATTGACCTTTATATATAATCTCAGGTATTATTCAATATTGATATCCAATTATTGCTTATCATAACACTACACATTGTATACAGCATTATCATTATCAATTTTTTATTTAACTATATCTATTATCACTAAATTTCACTAGGTTTAGCTAGTAGTTTTAAATTATACCCTTCCATCTATCAACTTGTTGTTTCCAATAACAAAACAATCTTATGTCCTCTGCCATTTGTGGTATCAATCTTCTAAGCTTCTTCTTAATCAGCTTTGTATGGACTAGTCCTAGCAACTCCTTGCTTGTAAGATCTCTCATATAATCCTGATGCCCTCTTTTTGCTTCTTTATTCCACTTGTCTTTAGTTGTCAGCAGTGTTATCCATATTTTCGTTAATAAAGTTTCAAAGTCCATAAATTCTTTACTTTTTTCTTCTTCTTCTATGTCTTGTCCTTTGAAATAGGTTTCCTCTCCATTTATTTCCTCTTTCAATATTCCATTCTTTGCATTTTCAAAAACAAACCTATTATCATAAATGTCAACAAGTTTAATCTTTTTATATTCATTTTCCACTTCAATTCTTTGGATTTTAATCCCCTCATTTTGCATTTGGTGAACATCATCAAATTTTCGATCACGTTTTTCTGTTAGCTGTTCCAAAAATTCCATTTTTTGTTCAATTCTCTCATATGTATTTGTTAATTTTAGTAATTCTGAAAATATTGTCTGCAAGCTTACAATCTCTCTATTTTCTTGACATTCTGCCATCTTAAACAAAGTGCTCTCGCTTGGAAGGTTTTTTAAAGTTAAAACATGGATTCACAAAAGCCGTTTCCCCCCCTCTTCTCTGGTTGAAAACATGCTTCAAAGGGACATTTGGCTTACCCCTATCACTCTGCAACAAGCCGTCAAAACAAACCGCGAAGAAAGGGAAAAGTTCTGCTTAAATACACAAAGCTCCAATCAACAAAACCTCACGGCACGTAGCGCTCTTAAAATGTTTCATTTTGTATATCTGTTTTATATTTCAAATTAGAAAAAGAGGTCCAGTCTTTAAATGAATTAAATAATAATAATACTCACGGTGATGAAAGAGGAAAACTCTGGTCTATGAATCACCGAGAGTCACAGAAAAAGAAAGGTAGAGAAAGAAGACTTAACCCGTCCATTTTAAAAAGCTTGTAAAGATTCCCTCCATGAAAATAACATATAAAAAATGGGACAGCCACTGTCCAGAACCGTTGCAAATTTATTTCGCCGCTTGATTCTTCTATTCTTTAATTTAAATCAATGTTTAAGTTTTTATAGGCAGTCTCTCTTTTAAAACAATGAAGATTCCTCACCAGCTGGAAACACTTTCACTTTCCATTCCTTCCGTTTTGGGGCCGCCCCAACTTCATCCCCGAAAGAAGCAAGAGAAATTTCTTCAAGCCAGTGACAAAAAATCCAGCCAAGGTCCCCAAAACTTTTGAATGGTCTTTTCCTGACAATCCTCGCCAGGCTGCGGTCATCCCTGCTGCTTGTGCACCTTTTTCTTCTACACTTTTCTCTTCCACATAACTTTATATTAATGTGCTTTGATACAGCACTTTGGGAACATCCAACTTCTTTTGCATTTACCTTTTGAGGCTTTCCCTCCTTATAGAGGGTGTCGATGATGGTTTTCTGCACAACTGTCAGGTCAGCAGTCTTTCCCATGATTGTGATTCCTACTGAACCAGACTGAGAGACCATTTAAAGGCTCAGGAACCCTTTGCAGGTGTTATGGCTTAATTAGCTGATTAGAGTGGGACACTTTGAGCTTAGAATATTGCACCTTTTCACAATATTCTAATTTTCTGAGATTGTGGATTTGGGGTTTTCATGAGCTGTAAGCCATAATCATCACAATTATGACAAATCACGGCTTGAACTATCTTGCTTTACATGTAATGAGTCTATTCCATATATTAGTTTCACCTTTTAAGTTGCATTACTGAAATAAATGAACTTTTGCAAGATATTCTAATTTTTTGAGTTTCACCTGTATATTTCCCCCTTCCTTCTTCTACTACAAATAGCAAAAAACTTTTTTTAAAAAAATTGCATTTATTCATATTTATTTTGCTTGAAATTACAAAATTTCCTGTGACAAGGAACAGTTTAATTAATTAGTAGAATGAAAATATTGTTTTCAGTTCTCTTTTATTAATATTGATGACAATGCTTTCATAAGGTTGTTTGGGGGCAAAGATTATTTGAAAATAAAAATATTCTGCTTTCAAGATGTTCTGTTATTACTTTTAAAATAGTGTATTAGATATTGAAATACATTCATTTTTTTATTCCTGAAAATAAATTAATTTTAGTAGTAATATCCAAACAGAACCTCAGTGATTCAAGACACTTAGAGTTTAATGGTTTACATGGCCTTTCAAAATTATGTCTATTGGATTCGTTATTCAATTAAATTGTTTTTGGAAATATATAACTAGACTATAGATCCCAAACCCTCCCATTATTACTACATGTTTACAAAGCTCTTGTGTAATGAAAACTGACAGCAGCATAGGCATGCACTGTAGTAACTAACAGTACCATAAGGATTTATCAACAACAATATTAGTAGTGCTAGAATAATACTTTGAATATAAGGATAAGTAGGCATTATGAAAAATTTTAAAAGATTAACTTAATCTACGTATGTTTTACTGGATTAAGGCCAATGCAGCCCTTTGTTCTGTTTCATCATTTCCCCCCAATACTACTGGAAATTAACCCCAGAGGAAAAAGTGCACCTCATAACTCCCAGTCCTGTTGAACTATTATACAAAGTATTATATTTTTTTGCACTTTTTAAAAGACATAAAAGCTAAAGAATCATACTAGACGCATTTGGTAGTAGTAAAATAGCGTTTATTATTTTCATTTCCCCTAAACTTAGTGCTGACCTGATGTCATTGTCTATTTTATAACATAACACTAAAAATAGAGAAGAAATAGTCCATTCCCTCTCCGTATGTTATAGTCCATTCCCTCTCCATAGCATTAATACTGGTAACTTTGTACCTATCCATACTAGCATCTAAGTTCAGTTATATTTAGCTAGAGATCAATATGCCATTATCATTTTATTTACCATATCTTAGACTTTTTTCTTGTCTCTGAAGTACTCTTTCTGAATTCAAGGAAAGGAGAAAGTGGGACGTTTGAACTCAAAGTCCCCAAGGTGCTTCTTCCAAAAGTCAAATGGATTTTCTTGGTTTTTTTTTAATTTATTTGAAAACGTTTTGATTCTCATCAGGTCAGTACTGAAGAAGCTTCCTGAATGAGAAGCAAAACATTTTCAAAGAAAAAAAAACCAAGAAATCTCAGTTGCCTTTTGGAAAAAGCACCTTTGGACAACCATGATCTGAATGATTGAGAATCTCCATAGACCTTTGGAGCCTTGAGTGCCAGAAGGGTAAAAATTAATCCCAATAAAGGGAATAGGGCAGCCATAATAAGAATAGGCATAGCCTGACTCTCTTCCATCACCCAGGATTGAAGCCACGTTCTTCTCCTACTAGAAAGAACCTACATCTCCAATTGTTGTTGACTTGCAGGGCAGGAATCCTTTGGAAAAGTGGATCCTTTACCTCCCATGAAAATCATCATGGCAAATAAAAAGCCAAATTAATATTATATAGATCACTGGCAAAACTACTGCTGCAGCAGTTCTTGGTTTTCTTTCTTTCTCCGCCTTCCCCTTCTGTATCATGCCAATTTAACTAAGCCTCCAGACAGCAACTCGTCTTTGTAACATCTATACAGTTCCAAGAAAATTGTAGGCTTCATAATAGCTTTATATTGTTGAATGTACTGTCTGTGTAAACTCCCGCATTGTGATCAAAAGAAGGGAGATGTTATAATCATAAATCATCCTTAGAGAAGGAAGGCTTTGCCATATTGTAATAGATATGTCAGCCAACGCATGTGCTCTTTAAAGCTGATGACTTTTTCATTCAGTTCAAAGGATCATTTGTTCTAGGAACTTTCAAACAGTTATTTCTTTGACATGGTGAATTCATAAAGCATAATTTAGACATTTTTCAAAAGAAACAGACTGTCTTAAAATGGGCTTTTCAAAGAAATTGCAGGAAAATTATTATCATTAAATAATATGACATTTCATACAAAGTTAGATAAAAAGAGTTCTACAAGCTTTTCCCAATGTTTATGCAGAAAAATGGAGGCATACAATCACATATGTTCTGACTGTAAAATAATCAATCCATTTCTAAAAGGTAAAAAGGTTTATACTATTGCTTCCATTTTGCACTGAATACCAAGGATAAAACATCAGTGAAATTTTCAGAAAAAGTAAAGAGTTTTTAAATTCCCTCTAATGGTATTCTTACAATGTGTTACTCAGAGAAGTTCAGTGAAAAAGAACATTAAAAAATTGGGAGTTCTTAGTTTGTTAGTCAGCTGGGAATCAGTAATACAATATATTTTGACTGCAGTTGAACAAGATTTCCATTGGATTATGTTTCATGTTGGAGTTTGTGTTTGTTCTTTGACACGGGTGGAACGTAAGGACTGAACTTTCATGATCTAAGAAATATGCATTTTGCTTAGTGTTATATCAGAATCCAGGTGATTATTAACTTGGCCTTATTAAATAGATATGACTTAGGTATGTCAACTCAGTCTCCTGGAACTGGTTTTTCTTCACTTTGCTTCTGTAAAGATGAACAGTTCTGCTAATTCCTAATATTTGTAGACTTTTGGAAAAAAATCTCTTTTGCTTGTGCTATCATTACACAATCTGCTGATAGAAAGAACATTCTGATTGAAGAACATAAGCATAATATGCCAGCGCAGAATGTGAGAATAGGGTAATACGGTATAGGTTGCTTCCAAAATTTTCAGCCAGTCTGAAGGCTGATCAAGGGACATGACATCCAACAGACCTGGAGACCACCAGGATGGGAAATTGTTCTGTTCATGGAAATATCCAGAGTTTCAACTGGAAAAGGAGTGAGACAATTAACAAATTGTTAACTTTCAATTATCACATCAAATATTCGGGTTAGTTTCCTATTCTGAAAAAACCAAAGATTCACACAAACTGTTATCAAAGTTAACTAATTTAAGCAACAATGCATTTGTGATATAAGGATTTAAAAATACTCCCTGGCTTGAAGGCTTTAGCCCTGTTCGGCTGTTACAAATTTGAAATAACCCACATTCCCTCACTAACATTTCTCCACTGCAATTTCTGCTTTCAGACATTTTGATGGTGGGGAGATTCCTCAGCTTTAGTTGCATTATAAGTCTTATATGAAAGTCAACATGCACACAATTCTACATTGTTTGGCTTTTGTCTTGTAGGCATGCAAGTCAATATGCAAAAAACTCCAGGAGAAAGATGCCACTGGAGTAATCTTGGCATATGTATGTTAATTGTCAAGAGCAGTCCCACAGAATGAGCACTCCTAATTCCATAAGACATAAACAGTGTTGTTGTGGAATACAAGAAAGCATAAATGCAATCTGACACCCACTGAAATTTTTTTGATTATTGAAGCCATAGCATAACATTTGGTTTACATTTTGCATTAAGATTTGATGCAATTTGTTTAGCTGATCAGGTCATTCCTCATTTTAAAACATAATTGGTTACTTGCTTTTTGATTACAACTGTGGCCCAATATGATGTTAAAACAAATATACAGGTGAAACTAAAAAAATTAGAATATCGTGCAAAAGTTCATTTATTTCAGTAATTTAATTTAAGTTCAGTAACTTAAAAGATGAAACTAATATATGAAATAGACTCATTACATGCAAAGCAAGATAGTTCAAGCTGTGATTTGTCATAATTGTGATGATTATGGCTTACAGCTCATGAAAACCCCAAATCCACAATCTCAGAAAATTAGAATATTGTGAAAAGGTGCAATATTCTAGGCTCAAAGTGTCCCACTCTAATCAGCTAATTAAGCCATAACACCTGCAAAGGGTTCCTGAGCCTTTAAATTGTCTCTCAGTCTGGTTCAGTAGGAATCACAATCATGGGAAAGACTGCTGACCTGACAGTTGTGCAGAAAACCATCATCGACACCCTCCATAAGGAGGGAAAGCCTCAAAAGGTAATTGCAAAAGAAGTTGGATGTTCCCAAAGTGCTGTATCAAAGCACATTAATATAAAGTTATGTGGAAGAGAAAAGCGTAGAAGAAAAAGGTGCACAAGCAGCAGGGATGACCACAGCCTGGAGAGGATTGTCAGGAAAACGCCATTCAAAAGTGTTGGGGACTTTCACAAGGAGTGGACTGAGACTGGAGTCAGTGCATCAAGAGCCACCACACACAGACAGATCCTGGACATGGGCTTCAAATGTCATATTCCTCTTGTCAAGCCGTTCCTGAACAACAAACAACGTCAGAAGTGTATTCTATGGGCTAAAGAAAAACAGACCTGGTCTGTTGCTCAGTGGTTCAAATTCCTCTTTTCTGATGAGAGCAACCAAGGACCCAGAGTATGGAGGAAGAATGGAGAGGCACACACTGGAAGAATGGAGAGGCACATACTTGAAGTTCAGTGTGAAGTTTCCCCAGTCTGCGTTGATTTGGGGAGCCATGTCATCTGCTGGTGTTGGCCCACAGTGCTTCATTAAGCCCAGGGTCAATGCAGCCATCTACAAGGAGATTTTGGAGCACTTCATGCTTCCTTCCGCAGATGAGCTTTATGGGGATTCTGACTTCATTTTTCAGCACGACTTGGCACCTGCCCACACTGCCAAAAGCACCAAAACCTGGTTCAATGACCGTGGGATTACTGTGCTTGATTGGCCAGCAAACTCGCCTGACCTGAACCCCATAGAGAATCTATGGGGCATTGCCAAGAGAAAGATGAGAGACATGAGACCGAACAATGCAGAAGAGCTGAAGGCCGCTATTGAAGCATCCTGGTCTTCCTCAGCAGTGCCACAGGCTGATAGCTTCCATGCCATGCCGCATTGAGGCAGTAATTGCTGCAAAAGGGGCCCCAACCAAGTACTGAGTACATATGCATGCTTATACTTTTCAGAGGTCCAATATTGTTCTATGTACAATCCTTGTTTTATTGATTGCATGTAATATTCTAATTTTCTGCGATGGTGGATTTGGGGTTTTCATGAGCTGTAAGCCATAATCATCACAATTATGACAAATCGCGGCTTGAACTATCTTGCTTTGCATGTAATGAGTCTATCTCATATATTAGTTTCACCTTTTAAGTTGTATTACTAAAATAAATGAACTTTTGCATGATATTCTAATTTTTTGAGTTTCACCTGTACATGACGTGGTTTTTCTAGCATTTCAGGGCCTGTCTAAGCTCTCCAAATTTACTATAAGATCAAAGTCAATAAACAAATCATGAATGGAAAAACATGTCTTTTTCTTTTTTGTTTTGCTTTGTTTGTGGTTGGTTCAGCATATTATAATTCAGACAAATCCGTGTCTCAGTGCTTTTATTTCTAAGTCATATTATTTTAAAGGAGTGGTTTTTTGGGGGGGGATTTTATCCTGGAGGGGCAAAAAATAATAAATATCCTTTTCTGTCTTTCTACACCTCATTAGCAAAACAGATATTAACTTTCCTCTGAGCCCTGGAAATTGGAATAAGAGAAGATTGGACACTCATTCATTAACCCCCCCCCCAATCCCATAATTCCAAGTTTATGAAGGAACTTAAAGTTCTGTCACACTTGTCAGTGAATTTGCCAAACAAGAAAGAAAGATATTTTTTTTGTTGCTGTCAGTATATCACCTTCAAACATTTTATTTTTATTTTATATTGATAGTAGGCAGCTCTTTCGGTCTAAGTGCCCAAATGTACTGCTGTTTTATTTATGAGGTTTTTAATTGCAGGGAAAAATGGTGTTACTTGATGCAATGAGCTCATAAAAATTCTTTTGAAGACAGGTGGAATTTCTGCATATAATACCATTCAGGAACATTGTGAACCTTTTTTATTATTGTGGAACCACACTGAATATATATGTATTATTGCCTGCTTAGTAGAACCCTTTAAAAAACCCCTCTTTGTCTTGAACTGCTATCAGGCCTTTCTCAGCTGACAAAATAAAATATTGCAAGAATATATTTCCCAGGGCACAAAGGCACAGATAAAGCCGATTTATTGTGGCAAGACTTTGACCCATTACAAAAGACTTCTAGTGATTGCAGTGTATCCAATGCGAGTTCTATTTATACTACAGTCAATATTCAGTTCCTTGTGCCTTTCCCCCACCCATTCTATATAAAGCCATTCTCTTGTGAACCTGTGATACAATATCCATTTGTACTTTGCTTTAGAAATGGCTTAACAGCAGATGGTTTTACTTTTGGTTGGCTCAGATTGTGGGAAACCACAGTTAGAAAAGATGGACTATAAATACAGGTAGTCTTTGTTTAGCGACTGCCTCATTTAACGATGATTGTGGTGTAGGGTTTCCTGACTAAGGAGGGGGTTGGACTAGAAGATCTCCAAGGTCCCTTCCAATTCTATTCCATTCCATTCCATTCCATTCCATTCCATTCCATTCCATTCCATTCCATTCCATTCCATTCCATTCTATTCTATTCTATTATATTCCATTCCATTCCATTCCATTCCATTCTTTGTTTGTTTGTTTAAAACATTTTTATAACCATCTTTCTTCTATCAAACTCCCGACAGCTCCCAATCAAGAATTAAGGTTATATAAAAAACTACAGGTCATCCTCGACTTACAACAGTTCGTTCAAAGTTATAACTGCACTGAAAAAAGTGACTCATGACCGTTTTTCACACAACTGTTGCGGCATCCCTAGGGTCACACGATCAAAATTCAGACACTTGGCAACTGATTCATATTTATGACGGTTGCAGTGGCCCGGGGAGTCATGTGATCACTTTTTGTGACCATCTGACAAGCAAACTCAATGGGGAAGCCAGATGTATTTAACAACCATGTTACTAATTTCACAACTTCAGGGATTCATTTAACAACCGTGCCAAGAAAGGTTGTAAAATGGGACAAAATTCACTTAATGAGTATCTCACTTAGCAACGTAAATTTTGGGCTCAATTGTGGCCATTAGTTGGGGACTACCTGCATTAAAGCTATACCATAAACATTAGAAACAACCATAACAAAAAAGAATTGATGCCAAGTCAAGCTTCCAACATGCAGTCAGCTCATCCTATCCGAGAAGGATCAAGCCAAGTCTTCAGTAACCATGGCTAATGCGTTCTGGAGGGGATTTCTTGTTATTCTTGATAATCTTAATAAAATGTATGGAGTTCTAAACACAGCTTTATGTAGAAGAGCTGGGATTTTTTCTTTTCTTTTCTTTTGCTCTGTATTTGTTTCCTTTATTTCTAGTAATGATTATACTTTGTGGGTTTTTTTTTTTGCTTTTTTCAGAGAGTTTTGTCTAATTCTTAAACTCTTATTCGGCCATAGATAATTCCATAATCCTCATGGTCCATATCACTAGAAGTGGTGTAAATTATTCAAAGTATTTGGGTAACAACCCCCCCTCCCCATTATTTATGGCCAAATTCCAGAAATGTAACATTTTTTCTTTTCTCTGCATAAGGAAAAGAATTTTTTTAAAGAAAAAGATCAACTTCACTGGTCAAACCAGAAGTCATATTGATTATTATTTTAGATTGTTATACACTGAACTGCATTCTTGTACAAGGAGGGGAAGTGATTAGAAGAAGAACTTGAAAAGCCAGTTTCTCCGTGTCTGCTTCTTGTTTTATTGTATTTATAATTTTGTTCTTGTTCCCAACATTTGGTTACCACACAAACAGTATTATATCCAAAATAAATACGTTTATATTTCTGATTAGGCAGTACGTGGAAATACATGCCAAATTCTTACCTTGACGATAGAAGAGCAGATTTAATTCCCGGGTGGTCTTGTATTGCACCGAACTCTTATAGTTAATTGTATAAATAATAATAATAATAATAATAATAATAATAATAATAATAATAATAATAATAATAATAATAATAATAATAATAAATATAGTTTTATACCATTTTGAAAGACAAATGGCCATGTTTCTAATAGCAATATGTGACAAGCTTAATACAAAACAAATGTTCAAAGCTATTTCTAAAATAAATGAGAAGTCATTGCTATTTACTAAAAACACACCTGCTCATTTCATGCTGAGGGTTTCTGTGATACAGTGTTATATTTTTAGGAACCATTTAAAGATCTGATCTTGTCCTTGGGTGCTCACCCATGTGATCCTCTGAAAGCTAGTAAATAGCCCAAAAAGAGAAGAAACAGACCATCATTATACCTGCTCTTTAATTAAGTAATGGTAAGAAGACCAGTTTTAGGTCGTTGCTTGAATTCTCTGGAGTGCTTAGTATTTACCATTCATCTACGTGCAGTTAGCTTTTGGAAAACAACAATAGTACAAATTTATGCCTGATTATTCAAAAGTGTCCAATGGGGCTTATTCCCTTATTTTAGGATTAGATTCAGTAGTAACTTCTCCTGATAATATCTGAAGCAAAGATCCATTAGTCAAATTCTATGGATTTAAATGGCAGAACATCTCACTCTGATGGTACAATGCAATAAAAAACACATCTGACTGAAAGAATTATAGAAAGTATTCAAGAATACTTGCATATTCTTGGAGCTGCAGCTGGTTTGAAAGGTGTAGCTGTTTAAGAAGACTTCTTCCAGATGATTACATGACAAATAGACCATGTAATATGCTTCAAGTTGTCTTAGAATGGATTAGAAGGTTCTAAATTCTTGGAATATCCACATCACTGATATAACAAAAAAAAAAAAAAGTACAATATTTAAATTAAGCATAAGTTGCAATAATGCCTGACCTTTTATTAGGAGAAAATTGTCAAAGACAACAACAGCCCCAAAGCATCTCTCCCAAACATGATTGATGCCGTTGCAACTGTCTCTTGCTATTCTTGCTGCAACATGCTTAAACAACTTGGAAATGTTTCCTTGAACTCCTAGGTCAGTCATATGAAATCCGTCTACTTGAGAATAGGAAATTGGGAGAGTTTCAAGATTTAAACACAAAATATATAAAGGTAAGGATATTTTCTTCCTGCTGCCACACATAAGAGCTACTGGATATAGATTATGCTGCTGGAAAATACTTTAAGGGTACATGAGCCATAGTGGTTGCACTGTTTCTGATTTACTTAGAAATAATGGGAATTTCAGGGCTTTTAGTACATTAAAGATTTTCTAAATTCCTTGACAACCATGAACAATTTCTTCATACATTATTTGTATTTAATCTGTGCCTTTCTGCCAGATATGCTTTGCATGTTGAAATGTTCCACAGTCAATTCTAGATACAGTTTTTGTACATTGTACATTGTCTGTCAAGTGTAGAACTTGAATGAATCCAGGATTCTTTCATATTTTACATTATTATTCATGATGCATAAATCATTTTTTAAGGAAACCCATGGTCCTTTTTCAGGAATCACCAATGTTTGAGGAATGTCAAAGAATAAACACTGTTTGAGAACTACTGATGTACACCTTTGGTCTTCTGGTCACAAAGTTAGACATATTTTGGACTGAAATAGCATTTACATTTCTTGACAGCATCCTTGTTTGCAACAGTGCAACATCTATTAAAGATCAAATCAAGGGGTACTAAATTTTTTTATTGCAGGTATATACAAATCTCAACTAGGTAAGACTGCCTTTGCACCACTGCTGCCCTTCATAATATTGATCTATAAAGGGTAGTTTTTGACAACATCCAGCATTTGCCACATTTGCCCCAGTGTATAACAGAAATTTGTTGATTATTTGGTCAGCACAGCAGACTTGTAAATTTATGACTTGAGAATTTATTGTACTATAAGCTGGAGTTTTACTACCACTTAAGAATTTGGTGTTTGTTTATATATTGTGTTTTAGAATAAAAAAAAAACAATAATATCACATAATAAAATGACTACATATTTCTATTCTGTCTAAAGAAATGTACTTCATGAATTGCACTGGAATTTTAACAGGCCACTTTGCAATCAGAGGCACAACCTACAAAATGCCATTGGCTCCTTAGTGCATCTAGTTCAAGGGTGTCAAACTCAATTTCATTGACTATAAATTATTAGGGGTGTGTTTGACCTCGGGGCCAGGGTGGGGATGGCTAGGGTGCATGTGGCCAGCTTGACGTCACTCATGTGGGGGGCGTCTGTGGTGGCCAAAGTGCTCTGCCAGTGAAAATGGGCTCCTGAGCTCAGTTTTCCCCTGTGACTGCCTCCTGCAACCCTCTGCCAGAGAAAACGGAGCTTGCCAGAGTCACCATGGGCCGGTCCTTCATTGTTTCCAGGTTGCCCCCGCAGGCCAGATCTAAGCACCTTGCGGGCCAAATCCTGCCCCCGGGCTGTGAGTTTGACACCCCTGATCTAGTTCAAAACACACCCCCAAGCCTACAGTTCATAACATGGAAATCAATATCTAAAACACAGATTGTTTTGGCTCTCTATCGGACTCTTCATTTGGATATAAAACTTCTAAGATCTTCTCCCTTAATAAATGGTCTGATTAAATAAAGACAAATGATTAATATCCTATATTATAAAAGCTACTCACTTTTGTCTTTTGACATACAGTTCCTGGAGATTTCATAGTATTAATCTCCATTTTATTACTCAATCTTTCTCCAAATATTTTACTTTCTTGAAGTTAGTTCTTTCATGGATTTAAAAAAAAAAAAACAAGTAGTGACAGTAAGATATGATTTACAAAGTGGGATGTATCTTGTTATTTGCAATGGATATCACATGTCAAGATACCATAGCGCTAAATAATACCATTTTCCAGATTACAGATTGTTGTCAGCATATTCTGAATAGAAATTTTATTTTAATTAAAATATTCTTCTTTATGGAGATGGGTGATTTCTGCACATCCACTTAAATAAAATACACATTGCAAGTCTTCTATCAGCTTTGTCCTAGAAGTGGAAAGTATAATTTCTTTAAAATACTTGCATCTAACTTCCTTTATTATTTCACCCACTTTTCTCCCCACAGAGCATTATTCGGGTAGTTTTTCATGATCGGCGTTTGCAATATACTGAGCACCAACAGCTAGAAGGCTGGAGATGGAGTCGGCCTGGAGACCGCATCCTGGACATAGGTGAGAACTTTTCATTATGATATCCATTGCTTCTTTCTTGAATATACAGCATGAGTTGCCCATGAAATACAATAGGTATAAAAACACTTTGTTCTTTATACCTCTTGTTATATTTGTGAATTTGAAAATACTTGGTGTGTTGAAATAACCAACAAGGTTTTGCTTTTCTTACATTTCATTCCAATATCAATGAAATGGTTTTTCTTTTTTTGCATTAATGTTTTTATTTCTCACCTTTTAGGTAAAAGCTGTTAGAAAAGTGGCTTTTATATAACCACATCCATTTTTGCTGACAGTACTATAAGCAAACTCTTTATCTGTGCTATGAAAGCCAGAAGAGATATAAATAGGGTAGAATAACTTTAGTTTCCCAGGATTGTGAAATACAACTCCAGGAATCCGTTTCAGATGGAAAAGCTCAGACCAGGTTTCTTACTCTGCAGCTTAGTTGTGTCAGGCTGGTCTTTCAAATACATCTGGTGTTTATATTGCAATGTTTCTGCTCTTCAATTTTTAATTTTTTTAATATTTTAGGGGTTTTCTTCTACAGATATCCCACTGTCAGTTGGTATCTTAGACCCCAGAGCAAGTCCTACGCAGCTGAATACAGTTGAATTTCTATGGGATCCATCTAAGAGAGCATCTGCATTTGTTCAGGTAAGGAAAGAAAATACCCCTAAGTGGAATATGTTTTATTTCAAGCCATTAGAGGGCATCATTCTTTCATGTTCTTTGGGATACATTTTACTGAGACTATATGGGACTGAGAATCTGAGAATTTTATTTCAGCCTCCCTTTAACTTTAATTGATATTCCTTTCTGTATTGCCCAGAAATCAGACCAAAGCAAAAGAAACAATTCCATATAATTTAAAATGAAGTTGGAATCTTTATCTTGATGATAAATTATGAGAAAACAGTAAAAATAGGATTATACAGTACATTTAACAGTGACATTCAACCTCTAGGGTCTTGTATGCATATTTTGGAATTTGAAGAATGACTGCTATAAAAATAAGATGGTTCATAAAATAACACTTCTAAGGACCTGATTGTTTACCAAATGGGCAGGACAGAACACCCTTACGCTTGAAAATCAATTCTTTTCAAATCTGCATTTTTTTCTTTACAGTGAATGTATTTTTAAAAAAACAGGGCTCCAAATTGTTGAGCACGATTTCCCTTTTGGGACTATACATTGCATTCATTGCACTTGCATTTATCAGCTCAATATCCAGAGGGTGGCACCTTGATTGACCTTGCCAGGGTGGAAGATAGAAGAAGTATTCCAATTATTGAAGATTACATACTTTTCATTTTTCTCTAAGAAGAGGAGTAAAATACTTAAAAAAAACTTTGGGGGTTAAAGATATCTCTGAATATTTATACTTTTTTAGTATTAAAAGAGTCTTTACCATCTGAGCATAACAATAGTAACAATATTGAAGTATGGTCCAAACTACAAGTGAAATTGTAATCATTAATACTTTTGGCATTAAATGGCCACTAGACAGATAACGATAAGACAAATTCCATTATTTAATGTTTGGTAGAAGGAAATAGCTGCTTTAGAGAAGAGATGATTAAAACGGAGAATGTAATGGGTAGTAGCAATAGCACCTATATACTGTCCCTATATACTTTACAGCACTTTGGGGGTGGTTTACAATGTCAAAGCATTATTTGCACATTGCTCCCATCTGGGTTCTCATTTTACCAATCTTGGAAGAATGGAAGGTTGAATCAACCTTGAGCCCCATCAGGATCAAACTCCTGACTGTTGGCAGAGTTTGCCTGCAATACTGCATTCTAACCACTGTAGATGAGGATTCAATGGGTACCTCAATTTGGATAATACTGATTCCTTTCTCATAGCTAAGTAGTAGGCTACATTATTAGTTCAGCTTCCCCCTCATAAGACTTGTCAAATACTTCTATTAAAAACAACAACAACCCAAAACCCAAATCTCAAACAGCGTGATTTGGGACTTGAGCGCTAAGCACATTTCTTTTGGTTAGGTGCACTGTATTAGTACGGAATTTACTCCAAGGAAACATGGAGGGGAGAAAGGGGTACCATTCCGAATACAAATGGATACGTTTAAACAGAATGAAAACGGGGAGTATACAGAACACTTGCATTCTGCAAGCTGCCAGATCAAAGTATTTAAGGTAGGTGGCTAATTTCTTCCATTAATTTTGTGCCATAAGGAGATGCTACAAATGATATTTCTTCCCCTCCCCCCACTTTACTTCATTATTCTTGAAAAGAGGATAGTTGGACAGATATGAGGGGATCTGTAGGCTCTCAGAAAATAAGGGTGTGTGCAGTTTAAATTGGCACAATTGGGGGTGGGAAAAGATTGTTCTGTGAAAATTACAGATAACCACATATTAAAATTTGGATTTTTCATTAATTTTTGACATCTCTTTACTTCCTCTTGGTGATCATTCCCCCCCCCCCCCTTTGGCAGTTATTCAATTTTCTCTATATGGCCCCTTCACCTCTTAGTTCATTGAAAAGCTCCCTGTACATCCAGAACTAATTCCTAATCTCTTTCCATTTTTTTTCTCATTAGAATGGGATACAATTGTATTTCCAATATCCTTTTCCCAAATTGCACTTCATTTGATGTAAGGATCTCTATTCACGGGATCCTCCCTAGTATTTTTCAAATTCTGGGAAAATTTGTTCTCCTGAAGGGTGAATGCATGACTGCTTTAGTTTCTATTTTTATATAACTTGAGCATGGCCACTTTCTCATTGCTTTTACTTTTTTGATAACCACTCTCAAATGTTAGGATCAGATCTAGCAAAACCCGTCTCTTATTTTTCTTGTCTGGACAATGGAAGTCTGAAAACCCAGCTCTGAAGATCTTGCAGTACTGACTTTGTTTGTTTCCAACTGTGTTCCAGATGGTTGAATTCTTCTATTATTACCATGTTTCTTCTCTCTGCAAGTTCTTTAAGATATTTAAGAATTATTATCTACTTCTGTTTGGCTTGCCAGTCTATAGCACACTATCAACATACTATTTTCATGATTTTCCCTTCCTTGTATTCTTACAAAGTGCTTCCAAATAGACTCACGCTAAAATTCTTGTTCTATCAGCACATGTGTGCACTTCCCATGTATGAAGCTACTCTTCCTCCCCTTTTGTCTGGCATATTACTGTTGAGTAAGTTATATCATTCAGTCCCTACATTTCACTCATGAATTTCATCCTACCAGATTTTGTAATGTTGACTATATCATATTTGTATTTAGACTCCTAATTCTTTCTGTTTGTTCCCTATAATTTGTGCATTTATATAAATTCTTGACTCATGTGACTTGGCCTATTTCTTCCTGCATATATGTGTCCATTATTGTGTGATTCTATGTCCTGCATCCCACTTCAGATCAATTCCCTGGAATAACACATGCTAAAATAAAAGTGCTATAAACATCTAATAAATAAATAAAAACTAGAAACAAAATTGAATTCAATTACTGAGCAAATTGGAATATTAGCCAATGATGATTAAGACAATAGATTATATCGATCTGAATGAAGACGGACATGTCTCTGTATATATTTATGATGTTTGGAATGGAGAGTATGATACAGATACTTTATTGGGATATTGTTTTATATGCAATAAAGTTAAAATTATAAAAAGCAGTTATCCAATAAAAATCCTGTCTGCCATGAAATTCACTTGATGAATAATCACTTTAATAATTCCTGTATTTGTGAGCCTTCTATGTTTGTTGAGTACCTAAACTCTAAGGTTTGCAAAAGAAAAGCAGGAATTGTCCTGCTCGCCATGGTTGTATCCACTGATGCCATTGCTAATGGAAAGTATCCTTCAGGAAGGGTGGAGAAACTTCAGCATCCTCTACATATTGTTGAACTACCAGCATTTTTCACCAGAGCCATATTGGGCAAGATTTAGAGTTCAGAAACACCTGGAACAGATTGTCCATGCCAGTTTTACAAAAATAATTTTCTCTCCTATATCCCATGGCACATATACACAAGGGAAGAATGTCCATTAAATCATGCCTCAATGTCACTTTTATCAATAAAAACCTTTGCACTTTCTGTTTAACAATCCTTTGCTTAAGACAAACTAAATTTATATGTGCTTTTATAGCCTAAAGGAGCAGATAGGAAACAGAAAACAGACAGAGAAAAAATGGAGAAGAAAACCACTCAAGAAAGGGAGAAATATCAGCCTTCCTATGATACAACCATTCTCACTGAGGTACCACTGTCCTAGAGTTGCAGTGTTATATGGTTATTACTTGCAAAAGACGGCATATTTTATATGTATAGAAGGCAGTATTGTGGAGTGTTCAATTTTGAAGCAAAATGATACAATGGGTAAAGTCTAAAACAGGACACTGTTGCATTTTTAGATTTGATGGTGCTCAGTACGACCTGCTTGACCTGTATTTAAAACGAATATATCCTAAAATTGATGCTTCCTAAAGTTCCAAAGAGCTGAAAAGGATGTTCTGTTGGATTCTGAAATTCAGATTATCAATAATAACTTTCTAAGCCAATTGGAATCAGTTACTTAAAGTGTCTCCACTTGGATACTAAGGTGATTTTCTAAAATCCACAGGCGTGGCCCTATCTTTAGTTGCAGTTTTGGCAATGAATTGAGGTAAAGCTCCCACCCATTCCCCTTCCAACCTGCCACCGGAATAATAAATAATAATCATTTTTTGTACCGCAGACTGCATGTACAATTATATTGTAACCTGAAAATGTATAATTCTGCAGACCTCCTCAAAATGATACTCACAATGTGCCAGGCTGGGTGTACAGAAGGAGAATGGTTGTGCTGTTGTGCTGGGGAAATAACATGTGAGAAGGAACCACAATTCTCTTGATGAGTACCTCCACTAAAGGAGAGGGATTGCTAGTCGAAACAGAGCCTTAACAATGGGGCATCCAGATTATAGACTGATTTCTCTAGAGAGGTTTACTGATGTATACTGTATATTCTTTCAGCACACAGTGAAGGTCTTCTGATGATCTCGGTTTTTTAAACCTTTAAAAATAATTATTTGATCTTATTGTGTTATTCTTTGCTTACTTCTATCTTCAAGGTATTTCCCCCCCTTCAATTCTTCTAATTCATTTTAGATTTTGTGTTTTATTTGTGCAGTTCATTTCAATTTCATTATTGGGCAATCTAAGCAAACAAAAGTAAAAACAGATCAATAGGCAGATATTTTCTCTGTCTGCAGGGAAGTTTTGGTCTCATTCTTCTTTTGAGACTTAAAAGATTTTGACATTTTAGTCTTAAAGTTCACATTGCTGCAAGACCCAGATTAAACAAACATTGAGAAAGTAGGGTAAAGTTAAATGTTTAAAGAAGAGCTGAAACAAATTTGCTGTTTCATTCATAGAACCTTTTATATCTGTCTGTGTCATTTAGACAGCACGTTATGGGTCCTAATGCTTGAGGGCAGTGAGTCCTCTACCTGGAAAATGACCTACTTTTAAAGAACTACTAGATTGAGGTGGCCTGCTGTTGATGAGAATGACCTTTAGCACCTTAGAGCAGGAAGTCATATAGTCCGTGTTCCAAAAAAGTTAAATATTTACCAATGTTTGTATTTACTGTGGAGAGAAATCTTAAGTTAATGCACAGGTTGCCTGTTATATCACTGAAAATGAATGGCGAAATCCTTTCAGCTGTTGCAGTTGTGGCACCCCTTACAGCCACTAGCAAATCCACAGTGTGGATAATTGATAATATGGGAATTTCTTAAGCATATTTCAGCTGGAGGGAAGTGAGGTTGGAGGAGAAGCAGGAAACCTCCAGCTGCACAAACATCTACTCTTACAACATTAGATTCTGCTAAGAATTTAGTTATACAATAATATATAATAATTTAAGCATATGTTTAAAATTATTTCTGTGTAAAAAGTGAGTGGGTAGGCTTGTGTTAGCTTTCTTGTAAGCCCACTCTGCATATATTAAGTATAACATGGTTATATGTAGTAAAGAGGGCTTGAAATGTATTATATTCTATATTTATAGATTAGCAGCCCTTTTCCCTACTGAATATATAATTGAAGAAGGGCTTTTTATTTGTTCCACCATGTACAAATCTACAGTGTTAGGAAACTAATTATAGGTTATTTCCCTGCTTATGCTTAACATTTGAGTAGCTGCTTGAATTCTAGTGCATACACAATCACTGTTGGAAATCAGATAATTTCAGAGTTGGAGTGTGCATGTAAGTGATAATAAATATATATATTTGCTATTGATGATCCCACAAAAGCTAGTTTTAAAATAGAATGAGATTGCATTTTTGGATTTTCTTTCTCAGCACCTTGGTTTTGTTTGCAGTGTTCCCCATGGCCAGATGTGCCTTATCAAGTGAACAATGCTCCATCTCCAAATTACAACAGCTCTCCAAACAGTTTCAGCCTTGGAGAAGGGTACGTGATGAATATTTCTGTCTTTTCTGCTGACAGAGGCAACCCAGTTTTGAGATTTTATGGTTGTGTGTTCTAAACACTTCCGAATATAAAAGATTAGGAAGCTTAACCTGGCTTTCAGGCCCAGCTTAATGTTGATGGACTGAGATTGTAAGATCCATTCCTGTGCATCTGAACTCTTGCACAACTTTGCCTTATTTGAAAGCTATTTACATAATAGAATACTTGCAAGAGAGCTTTTAAATGACACCCCCCCACACACTGTTAGCTAGAGGAAAAGGTAATGTTTTAATTTATTTTAGATAATATAATATGCAACCTATTCCCTCCATTTTAGCTTTGTAACAAAAATATGTGTTGGACTAAGGGATGGTGGTTTGCTTAGTTCTGTAGCAAGCTTCAAGGCTAAATGAAGTTCTGGACATGATTTCTCTCAGTCTGATTATAAACCATCTCTGGATCGCAATATCTTGCCATCATAAAGTAATATGAGCCACTTCAAACATTGCTAGAATAGTAATCTACAATGATAATGATCTTACATTGATATATTTATTTTTAAAATATGACCACCTATGTTACGAGCCATAGCTCTCAACAATACTAAAACTCCAGAGATAGTAATAGAACCTGATATTCTCCAATATATTGCCAAAATATGGACCCTGGGCTTTAACCTCATCCTATCCCCATGCTTGTGGGAAAAACCAGCTGTTTAGAACTTTCTGGAAATCAGAAAGGTCTGCCAAATCCCACGGGAAAGGTGTTCCACAGAGTAGAGGCATTTAAATGAAAAAGGCATACTTCGTAGGACCTGCTATATGATAACCTTTGAGGGAAGAGACCTAGTTCATGCCAAAGCTTTTTCTACCACTTGAATGAGATTTAGCTCCAGGTAATGCCAATTTGATTTTAAAAATCAAGATGCAGTTTAGATGCTTGATATTTTATTTTAAAACTGCATTGTAGTCATTAACCAGCACAGAGGCTTGATAAGAACTCAAGCAGCTCTTGTTCAAACCAGGAACAGGTGACTGTGCATTGGCCCAAATTTAGAAAATAATAATAATAATAAATTCATTTTAGATATTTTACTGTATCACCTAAGCTGTATGGTGGTGGGAGTGGTGGGGAATGGCCAAGATGATTAAATGAGAGATTTAAAAATGCTTTCTTTTTTTCTCGACTGTATGTTTTTTTAGCAACAGTTCTCCAACTCATCAGGTGGAGCTCCTGCCTTCCAGCAATGATGTAAGTATCTGGGATCATGTTAATGTGGTGCTTTTCTTTTTTAGGACACTGATGAACAGTTCATTTCAAGACCTTCTTATTCTTTTTGCAATGTAGCATCTCCTTCCCTCTGCTTCTATTCAAGATGCTCAGCAGTGGCTTCATCGAAATAGGTTTTCTCAGTTCTGTAGACTATTTTCAAGTTTCTCAGGTATGTGTATTAAATGTACCCTTAAAAGGGGTACATCTCTACTTTTCATAGGTCATGTGTTGACATTTCTGCAGAATAGTTTAACTATGCATATTTGTATACATCGGCTTTCTGATGACTAGGTGCAAAACTCCTCCTTTTCTCTCCCCCCCACATTTTCTAATTAGCATGTGTGGTCAGCCAGCATCTGTCATAAAACATCTGTAAAAGGTGGGTCTGTATTCTTGGATATATGTTTTTGGAAAGAAAAAGAAAATCACCTGTGCTTGAAATGTATAGGTGCCGACTTACTGAAGATGTCCAAAGAAGACTTTGTTCAGATTTGTGGCCCAGCTGATGGCATTCGACTATTTAATGCCATTAAAGGAAGGTTTGTTATAGTTCTTGTTCTTATACCAGTCATTGAGGATTGAAATATGTACATATTGTGGAAGATAGAGGCTCAAATTTAATACTGTAAGTTTGCATCATCAGTTATCATTACTGCTGCTTGTAAAAATCACAGATGTCCTCCACTATTCTGCTTGCACCTTACTGTTCAAGTACAGAATACAGAAACAGATTTATTGATACAGAGTACAGAATAACAGTGTTGGAGGGGACCTTGGAGATCTTCTAGTCCAGCCCCTTGCTTAAGCAGAAGTCATACTGATAGTATCCTTGGGGCAGTCATGTTAAAGCTATTGATTAAGATTAGAGAACTGTACTTTTGCCTACAATGCCAAAACTGAACAGACAACTTTGTTTTGCCTTTAGGAATGTAAGGCCTAAGATGACCATTTATGTCTGTCAAGAACCTGAGCAAAATCGGACTCATCATCATCAAAAACGAGAGAATGGAGATGGTACTCTTTGTAGTAAGTGTCATTTGGGCAGAATCTGAGCTATTTGAGAGTTTCTATGATTCATTTCACAGAATTTAAGAAATTATAAAAATGGTTTTATTAGACATATAAATCTAGCGTTTGAATTATATTCAGAAAAAGCCTGTTGGATGCATTCTGGAAGATTCAGGGCATGTCTGGAGTTTCTCCAGAATGGACCATATATACCTTGAAATCTTGTATAGTGATTCCATAGCACAGACAGTCTTTTTATAAAAATTATAACCTACAAAGTGGAATGATGGGAATCGTAATTTTTAAGTGACAGCTTTAGGTTCAAACATAGTGAATAGTTTTATCAGAATTTTCCAATTAAGGTGTTTAACATAGAAGGATGTTAAAACAATATAATACAATATTTTTTTATTCACTATTCAATGTTTCTGTCCTTGCCACTATCTGCTTCACATTTATTATCTTCCTTCTGTCCTATTGCATTTTCCATGACCAAATTTTGTAAACAAAAAAAATGAAAGAAATTTTTTTCATCATTGATCCATTGTTCCTATAGTATCTAAATTTGTCAGAATGTTATCTATATCATGGCCATGATATATGCCAAGACCAAATATTGGCGCCCAGTCTCAAAGAAAACCAAATTATCCCCATTGAACCCTCAAATTTGAAGACTCGTCATCTACAAAAATAGTTATAATTATGTTTTTTAAACTTTGGGAGACTTGATATGCATGCAAAAGAAACAAATATGCCTTGAAATTCTGCTAAGAAACTAAGAAAGCTCAAAAAATTCTAAGCATATCTAACTGTGGTCCCTAATGATGTGAAATTTGTCAGGCTTCATTTCTTCACCAGAAGAACTCTGTCTATAATGTTAATGTCAGGGTTCCAAAAAACACCCCCAACAAAATAAAACTCCAAGGCTTGTATTTCCTCAAAGTTCTAATTTATTAGAGATGTCATGTTGTCACATCTAGGAAAACCCGAATCTGAAAACTTCCAGGTTTTCCCACCCAATTGAAAGTTCAAGTTCCTGTCTCAACACCAACAAGTTAATCTCATGATCCAATCTTTCACTGCCACAAAGACAGATTCCACCCATCCAGTTCAGGTCAAACAAAGTTGACCTTGACTTTCTAACAAGAATGTTATTATGGCTACATATCACCCAACACCATATAACCCCACCCCTCCTATTTTCCCACAGTAGAAAGTGTGGTAGGCCTGAAGTCCAAAAGAAAAAATGGCTTGCAGTTAATTCATTTCTGAAATGAATCAAATGGCCTCCAAAGCAATATGGCAAATCATCAAAATGAGATCTGCATTAAGTACTGTGGTTGAGGCATATTCATGATTTTACCCCTATTCAATAAGTCTCCATAATGTCCTCTCCTTCTCCTGATAACAGAAGGATTCTTCTCATGTCCCAGTCTCCTTGCAAAATAGATGACTTGGTTTTAAGGTTTAAACCAGGGCTGTCAAATTCCCGGCCCATGGGCTGGATGCCTCACGTGCTGGCCACAGCCACGCATGATTTAGCGAAGGGGGAAAAAGTCCTGATACATGATGCTGCCATGATGATGTGGGATTGACACAGTCCAAAGGGCAAGCAGTTACAGCATCTAATGGTTTAGGTGCAAGATTGATATAGGAGTCAATAATTGAACCATATCTACTGGATCTCTTTCCAAGGGCTAGACATGGATTTGCAACCCTGAAGTTACCTTTTGAATCAGACAATGGTTTTGGGAAACTTACTTTTAAAAGATGATTTTGGCTTTCACTAGAAGACATTCAACGTCAAAAGATTTCTTGCCTGCCTCCTGCAAAACCTTTGATAAGATGTGTGTCAACCAGCATGATGTCTGATTTTCAACACTCTTCGTCAAGTTTTGGATGAATGAAATATAGGAGAGGGTACTTTGAATCATATGAAATGCAAATAGCATGTCCCTCAAGACACAATTCAATATTTATAGGCTGATCTTGTGCAAGTAATGTGTTGACTTGTGGAAGTTTACTTGTGGAAGTTTACTGCATTAGCTAGGATTATTTTTTTATTTATTTTTATCCCATCTTTATTATTTTTATAAATCACTCAAGATGGGGAAGATACCTAATACTTATCTTAGTTTCCTTAGAACCACAACAACCTTGTGAGGTGGGTTGGGCTGAAAGAGAGTGACAAAAGAGGGCCCCACATAATCACATGTCACCTGCAACTTGCCAGTATGTTCACTCCTGAAAGTTATTCTTTCTCCAATACTGTTGCAGTATACCATGCTATCTTCTTAGAAGAGTTAACTACACTGGAGTTGATGGAGAAGATTGCAAACTTGTACAGTATTTCCCCACAGCAGATAAACCGGATCTATCGACAGGGACCTACAGGGATCCATGTATTAGTGAGCAATGAGGTAAGAGTTTTAACTAGAATATTTTGCACCTGATGTCCAAGGCATAACATTAACTTATTTGTTCATTCTGAATTATATTCCTTTCAAACGACTTAGCTTCAAAACCTTAAAATGTCTTAATCACTCTTTACTGCTTTTTAAAAAATAAGTTCATCAATTTAAGATGCCTTGATCCTTGAAATAATTAAAACCAGAAATTTCTGGTAGAATGTATGTGGCGCTAAAGTGAGTAGAATCAACAGATGAAAGTTCATTTAGGGTTTTTTTTTATAATTCCAATTCGCTTTATGTAATATTTTACTTTTTATTTCCCAATCTGGTTTTTTTTTAAATCATATTACCAATTTTCAACCCTGATTACAGACTTGGGGAAGAGTACACTACTCAGATAATAGATCTGAGCAGGCTATAAACCTTGCAAATAAATAGGCAGACAAAACAATATTCTGAAACATTGCCTACAAACGGCTGGTATTGAAAGATAATTAAGGCATGGATCAAGAAACATGGCAACAGTTGGGATGATTTGTAGCTATCTAGTAACAAATTTTGACTTTCAATTGTTTAAGAGTATAGCAGCCCATCATCTCCAGTTAACTGATGAAAGTTTGAGATAAACAGGAGTGGATTACATAAATTGGTTTAAATATAGTTAATTTTGAGTAAAAGTAAGGGTAGTCAGACAATCTCAATTTACATTTTAAAAAGTGATTTCAACTACAAAATCTATGGCTTTGTTTCATTTTCATTAATCTTCTGATAGGCAGAGGGTAAGGAAAAAGACACAGATGTTCCTAGATAGCATTATATGAAGACTGAAATATATAAAAATGCGAGATATTTTAGTAAAAGTAACTGATATCAGCCCTAATAACTATAAAGTGTCTTGCTTCGGGGCAAATACGAAGGGAATTTACCTTCTTTCTTGTAACTACTTCTAAATATATCTCACTTAATTATACCCTGTATTTACCTGCCAAATATTACAGCTTTTTCTGAGTAGCCTGTTGCATGCTTCAGAATCACTTAAGTTTCATTGTATTTGACCTCTGGACAGAGTTATAGCTAAGCATAAAATTCCCATGCGGTTATGGATCAAGCCTGTAATGTTTGCTCTGAAAAGTTGCTCTACTGTTTCACCCTGATGATTCAGAAACTTGTAACATTTGAATAGTCATGAAATGCTTTAAGGCAGCATTTGGAAAGTGGAATGGCCTTGATTAACTTTGGTGCAAAAAGACTTTCATTAAATATTTAGGTTACTGATTAACAACTGCTATTGCCTTATTTTTTGTCTTCTAATGGTAGGGCAGCAGCAGGGATGTAAAGGATAGGCAGAACCTGGTTGTATCTCATGCTTGGTTTATACATGCATGCTAGTAGCCGCGACTTTAATTTTGGTGAATATTTCTACATTTGGAAAGTGAGTGGGAGAGAAGAAACCTAAAATGCTTGTAAGAACTATAAGAGGGAGATGGATCCTAGAGTCACCCATGAGCATCATAGCACCTTGCAATCTGAACAAATGGCTAGAGAGGTTAAGGGCTAAATGTACTGATGTCTGTAAACATTTACAATTAACATGTGCACTTATATATATGTATGTATGTATGCATGTATGTATGTATAGTGATGGTGGTGGTGGTGGTGGTGGTAGTAGTAGTAGTAGTAGTAGTAGTAGTAGTAGTAGTAGTAGTAGTAATGTTATGTGATTTTTAAAGCCCAAAAATTCATACAATGGAAATGGCAACTTGTTTAATTCCTACATGGGTGTTTTCTTGTATGATAAAATAAATGGGGGGGGGGGGGGGGAACCAAACTCTTTTTTCCCTCAAATTCCAATGGGAATCCTCCTTCCTTAATGGTTGGGTTTGCTAGTACTAAAAGACAGTATCTACATGATTTTCTTTTAAAAATAACAGCACCTTATTTAGAGCCACTGACCTCTGGAAAAACATTGGGTAGTGTAAAAAATATACTCCTTTTTGCCGTCCAGAGATCATTGGGAGTTTGTAGCTCATGCTTGATCAGTGTTTTCTCATTGAATAAAGATTAATAGAAAAATGTATCATGAAAGAAATAAAAACATCTTCCATTTTTCTCTTCATCCAGATGGTACAAAACTTTCAAGATGAATCTTGTTTCCTCATCTCTACATTGAAAGGTATATCTGCACACATTTCCTGCTATAATGTAGTAGTTTTTCCAGGTCTCACACTGAGAAGTGCAAGAAACAAGAAACAACCTATAAGCATTGTTCAAAAGTTCTTTGGTTAACATTCATTTATAACTATGAAGATATAGCCAGATGGCACCCATGGAGCCCTCTTCTAAAAGCAATAATTATGTTATTCCAGTTACTTTTCCAAGTAGGTCAAGGGGTCCTCCTGATTATTGTTAGAACACTTTGAATGGGAATTTGTCAAAATGCAGCCCCAGGAGCCAAATCAGTAAAAAGGCTGCTTATCATTGGGTAGGTGTTCTGAGAGGGAAACTGCAGAAGTCTGCTTTGGAATTAGACTGATCTTTCATTTTTTTTAAATTTTTTACGGCTGATACTCAGAGTGAGAGAAAGGATAAGTCATCTTCTACCTACCCTATTTTTCAGAGTATAAGACACACCCTTTTCCCTCAAAAAAGAGGGTGAAAATCTGGGTGTGTCTTACACTCTGAATACAGCATTTTTGGCCTACCGAAACCCCGTCCCCTTTGCAAAATGGACGTGCAGAAGGTTTGGGAGGCTTTCAAAGTGCTCCTGAGGCCTGGGGAGGGCAAAAAAGAGCCGTTTTGCCCCCCTCCAGTTCCCAGGAGCACTCTACAATACTCCCAAAGCTCTACATGCCTTTTTTTTTGCAAAAAACAAGGTGCGCAGAGGGTTTCGGAGGGCTGCAGAGTGCAAAAACTTTTTTTAAAAATTTACCTCTTCAAAATCATGGTGCGTCTTATACTCCAGTGCGTCTTATAGTCCGAAAGATACAGTACTTGTATATAGCTTGTCTCCCACTGAAAAAGTTTATATTTTCTTGCAAAAAATATCCCATTCTTTACCACTAATATGCCTTCCCAAATACATTCAAAATTATTTTGCAGAATGGCATTTTTACAGTATCCTATTGTACAACCAGAATCCGAGCAAAGTATAGACCATAGAATTGTAGATATTTATAGGATTAAAAACATAAATATTTCAATGAATTCCTTATGGGTTTTTTTCACCCTTATCTTACAGCTGAAAGTAATGATGGTTACCATATTATTCTGAAATGACCCACTTCTCTGTATATTTGGTCTTGGATCAGCTGCACAGCACGACGTCCCATTCTCCTTCCTGCAACTCAGCCTGTAAAGATAGAAAATCCATTGGATAAAACACTCTTATTAACCAAACGCCCTAACAAGAAGATTTGGGAGACCTGAGGACCATATAATGCCTTTGCTTTGTTCCTGATCTAGTGATATTTTGATTCAAGTGCCTTGTTCAGAAAGTATTGAAATGAGCAGATGAAATAAGCTGGTACAATAAGCCACCAGGTTTTGGAATTCATCTTGGATGTGAATTTGAAATTAATTGGGCTTATTCTATTGTCTCCTCTCTTTCCAGACAGTTAGAGGAAGTTAATTGCAGGTTTTTATAACTGATTTGTACTAAAGCAGTATTTTTTTAATACTGCTTTGGCAACTTGAAGATATGTGGGCTTCAGCTGTCAAAATTCCCCATACCATCAAATTGCCAAAGTTCACAAACACTACTTCAGAGCAAAGAAATTATGTTCTAAGCTCATTGTGAGAAAAAGTTTCCGCACTCTGTTCATATTAACAAAGGTTTCCTTTTTTCCTGATCTTTTATACCCCCAGTTTCCATTTTTAAACTTTTAATTCATTTCTTTTGTAAGGGCTTCAGACTTCCAACTAAAACCAGGACAAATAGGGTCAGATCTTACTTGCAACTGAATGATGTCCCTCGTTGTAGCTAGCTTATGTCATATCATACAACGTGATCGTCATAAACTTCGGGTTTATTGCATAGATGAAAAGGGGCTGACTCTTGAGTGGAAAAATGGGAGATTGCAAATTTGGCTTTCCCACCATTATAGCTAAGAGAACTACAAAACCCTCATGGAACTGGGTGAAATTTGACTTTGAAAGACAATAAAAATGGTTACATGTGTACATAGCCTGTTGTTAAAAAAACCCCTCAAGCCTGCACATTAAGCTTTACTTTTAAGCCAGTGATATGTTCAAGAATAATGTAGGTTTTGTTGCAAATGAAGTAAAATGGCTCAATTCACTGCATAGGTAGAAAGCTATAATCAGGAATATCTGACTTTTGTGCCTTGGACTTATAGCATGTGTGAAAAAACTCTTATTTCTGTGGTTATTCCATAGCTCTGGTGGTGATTCCATGCCTTCATCTCAAAACTTTAAAGGGACTGTTGTTGGATTTGCCAACAACTGTTTTTTTCATGCTTTCTAATGTGGAAGTGTAACCTACAGGAATGTACATGCTTTATATGTCAAAGTTCCTTCCACAAGTAGTGTGGACTTTCACATCTCTAACTTTTAGAGTGAGGAGAAACAGATTTTACCGTACATTGCTCCCACTTCTCTGACATGTTGCATAAAGATGCATAGAAATCACATTAAACTGGATAGACACATGTCTAATATTATATGCTTTATATGCATTTAAGACAGACCTTTGCACCCTGATCAATTGAATGGGGGAGGCGTGCAGATGTACCTTTTGTACAAAATTGCCTGTTGGATTAGAAACATACATAAAGAAAGCTAATGTCTCCCACATGATTGTATGATAGGCCGTGGATTTGCACACAAAGGTAGACAACACTGGTTGAGGTGGTAGATTATATCCAGCTGCATCATGCAACATTTGATTGATATCTGTTGAGTGAGTGCTCATGGCCAGAATCTTCATATGTGTAGAGTTAACTTCTTAGACCAGAATCTTGATTTATATGTATTTTTGCCTTCATCAAGCTCTTGAAATAAAGCAAAATATTGGACTATTATGCTCCCCAAACAGTTCTGATGGAAACATATCACCGCACAATACAGCTTTGGTTCAAAATTGCCTTTAGTGCATTCCTGTGTGTTGCATTTCACAGAAGTATAAATTCTGTGCTCTTGATAATTGTCTTTTTTAACTTCCTGAAATGAAAAGCCTTCATAGCAGGTTATAGCTATTCTCCCTCCCTCCCCCCCCCCCAAAAAAAAAGAATGGAGAAAGCTTGTTATTTCAGATTAAAAAGTATAAACCATTTGAGTCAGTAGCAACATGTTTTTCTGCCTTAAGTCTGCATGTTAATTCTTGTAATCAAATAAGGAAGCTGATTGAGGTTTATAAAATAGTGCTGATCCTTGACTGCTACAAAATACCTCTAGACTAGAGGGCCCAGTCTTTCTGAGCTGAGGACATATTTGGAAGACTGAGAGTCCTTCACCAAATGAACATGCTCCCATTCACAAGTAAATGCCTCTTGTGATCAGTATGCCCAGTCCTGTGTGGTCTGGATGCACTTTACTGTGGAAATAAAAAACAGTTGGAAATGGTTAAGCAGCATGCCAACTTTCCATTTAAAATTTAAATCTGTAAACAAATTATGGGATGGCAGGGACCAAGGGATGGGATTTTGAGAAATTACTGCCAGAAAATTGTATTATCTTGCTGTATCTACAGCTAGGAGACCTTACTTGTCTGTTTTCTTTTGTACTGACCCTGACATCTGAGAGAAAATTTTTGGGCAATGAAAATGTTTGGTGATGAAAAGGATATTAGATGTCACGATACCTTTTAATAGTGCTAGTGTCTCAGGAAAAAACAGCTTTAAATCAATGCCTGACTTTTTAAAATGTATGCTGAATGTTTGCGCTTATGCCTTTTGTTTTATCCCTATATTTGGTCTTATTGTGAAGCCTGGTTGATCTTAATCTTGCTAAATGTTTGATATCTTCAGATGATTGGATTAGGGTATTTGTGTCTTTCAGAAGGGGTATGGGAGTTTTCTTGTTTTTACTGTGTAACACAAGGACAATTTTAATTGCGATTTAAATGAAGGGAGAATGGAGGCCCAGAATAAGACTTCTGAGTGAAAGTGTCAGAATGTTTGTTTATCGATTTTTTAAAAATACATATTTTGCACTGGCTATTCTGCTGTTGTACAGATTTTTTTTTTTTGCTGTCATTCAACTTTATGCTCTGGTAAAACTATAAATAAATTTGTTTGTAAAAAACAATTCTGGTTTTGAAGTTTATGTGTTTTCTATTTCTGGTGTTTTTTATTTTAATTCCTTCTGCTTAATTTAATTTCATTCAGTGTCTTGAGATTGACTTTTTGCCACTTAAATATTACTTTCACAGTCAAGACTCTAGAGAACAGATTTACAAGTAGATTTCTACTGACAATTCTGCTGAGGTGGCTTAATTTGTTGTCTTTCCAGATTCTGCTACTGTGGAACAATGGAATTAAAGTGTAAAAACAGCAAAGCAAACTGAAATTATTTTATATGATCATGAATTGAAAAACAGAGCAACTAAATGGCACTTACGATTTTTACTAAAATTGATAATATAATTTATTGTAAACAGAAGACTTTGATATCCAGCGTATGTGCAGTCATATTGTACTTGATCTAGTCTTAAAGGGAGAGTAACTAAACTGACAAAATTAGACTGTGGATCTGAAATTATTCAGATTCCATGCAGTTTTCTTGACAAGAGTTTTCAGAAGTGGATTGCCATTGCCTCCTTCCTAGGGCTGAGAGAAAGTAACTAGCCAAGGTCACTCAGCTGACTCTGTTCCTAAGGCAGGACTAACATTCACGGTCTCCTGGTTTCTAGCCTGATATCTTAAGTATTACACAACAAACTGGCTGTCAATGATTATATGCCTACCTTAATATTTTTCCAAGAAGCAAGGGCAATGCTCTAAGATTTATGAGAGATTAGGGACATGTTCCTTCCCTGCATCTCTTGAAATTGTGATCCAGCAACTACCAGTGAATTGAGATGCTTTGAGTCTCCCCGTTGAATTGTTTTGTCATTTACAAATTGTGAATTGCCCTATTTCTGAAATTCTTCTTCTATAATTAGGAATCTATTTTCAGTGGTAGCCCTGGTCATGATTCTCATAAAGCTACCATGTTTCCCTGAAAATATGACCTACCCCAAAAGTAGGTGCTAGCTTGATTTTTACATGTGCGCCCAATATAAGCCCTACCCCTCCAAATAAGCCCTAATTAAGACCCCACCCACTCCAGGGTGCATAGGTAAAAATTAAGCTATGGAGGGGATGGGGATGTATGGAGCTGCCCTACTACTTACCTTCAGACAATTGTAGCCAGGCTTCACACACCCTGACACTTGCCTTGCTGGCCCATTTCTTCGGCCTGCAAGGCTTTCCTAAAGGCCTCTGCAGCTGATAACAGAATTCCACATTGATCTGGAGCTTTGTTATTGATTACAGAGGCCTTCAGAAAAGCCTTGCAGACCTTGCTGGCAGCAGCAGACGTTCCCGAAGGCCTCTGACAGCGAAAAAGAGGCCAGGGGTGATGCGTGCAAGTGAGGTGAGTCAGTGGATGATATTCCTCTCCAAAAATAAGACCTGGTGCCTTTTTTGGTGCTCTGTCTATCTATCTATCTATCTATCTATCTATCTATCTATCTATCTATCTATCTATCTATCATCTATCTATCTATCTATCTATCTATCTATCTATCTATCTATCTATCTATCTCTACATCTCTATATCTATCTCACTGTCTTTTTGGGAAAACACGGGTAGTTGCATGAAGAAAAGTATATGTATAATGTACTTTCTTACTCTAATAAAAAAAGACTATCCCATAATTGTTAATAGGCTCACTGTTTATTGAGTGCTGGGTAGAAATCGTTGTAATAGATTCTGAAACCAGTGTTTTGCTGAAAAATTAATACTTTTTTCCCTTCTAGTTTTAGTAAGACGTAGTAGGTAAATTTGATGTCCATGTTTGTAGATTGCAGAACTACCAGAAGCCAGAAACCAACTGAATTACCACTAGCTGTTGCAATTACTACTAATAGTAGTACTTCTCTTCCTCCATATATATATATATATATCCTCTCCAAATCATTAATTATAATGATTTGGTCAACATTTTCTGTTAATTAGCTTTTAAGATTTGCAGGAAGTAAAATGTCTTAAAGGAAAACCGATTTTCTGCTTCTTCATAAAACGACAAAGATTTTAACATAGAATGAACAATGCAACCATGTTTTAAAAAAGCAAAAATAATTGCTGGCAAGCTATAAAGGGGCTAATCAAAGGATACAAAAAAGCAACTTTTTAAATTGAGAATTTCAATGTATTTTATCAAGAAGGCTTATATTATATTGGCTTGCAGACCACTTAATGTTTGCAGTCATTGTTTTGTATCAGTGGCTGAGCTCATTACATTTAAGATTAGCCATTTCCCTCTCCTACTGTCTAGGCAAGTCCAGCATTCTCCATTTTGACAAGACATTTTACAATACATTTGCTCTTGCCATATGCACACTGTTACCCAAGTTACCTACTCCTGGTTTACCTAGGAATTCCTATTAAATTCAGTGGGCTTATTTGGGAGAAGAGAGGGAAATCACAGCTGGGTTTTTCTATAGACATGTGTAACTGACTGCTTCACAGTTCAATATGGAGAGAGAATTACCAGCTGAACCACAATGTAAAGTGTTTAATCACAACTCTGCTTCCCATACCTTGTCCTCTTCCTGCCCTCTGCAGCATAACAACCTACATGCTTTTATACTGTTTCCCAAAACATTATGTTATGTTTATAAAAATGTTTTTGAAAATATTGAGGTGTATCAGAAATTTGGGAAGATTCTTTAATGGAGGAAAAACTTGATAACAAAGATAGCTTATCTACTACTATTGCTTATATACTGCTTCACAGTGTTTTACAGCCCTCTAAGCAGTTTACAGAGTCAGCATATTTGCCCCCAACAAATCTGGGTCCTCATTTTACGCACCTCAGAAGGATGAAAGGCTGAGTCAACCTTGAGCCGGTCAGGATCGAACTGCTGGCAGCAGTCAATCAGCAGAAGTAGCTTGCCATACTACATTCTAACCACTGCGCCACCATGGCTCATGCACTAAAACAGCTGTAAATGATATTAGACTCCACTTCTAAATTGCTATTAGACATGTTCCCACATGTAAAACTTTTTAAAAATTGTGTTCAATTCTTGGAGGCTGCCTATAAAAGTCCGTATGGTTTTCTTGGCAAAGTATTTCAGAAGTGGTTTGTTATTGCCTCTTTCCTAGGAGTGAGAGAAAGTCATAGTCTCACAGTTTCTAGTCTGATGCCTTAAAATCACCAAATGGGCTTTCTCACACAAACTACTCTCTTACAAAAAGGTGTTAATTGATACCTTCCTCTTTCCCCTCTTCCTTCAAGCGGAAAGGAAGGAAGGAAAGAAAGGAAGGCTAAGAAAAAGTAAAGAAGGATAACCTTCCTTAGGCATTACAAAATAGGTTAAAATTCAATAGGCAAGCAACTTTTGTCTTCCCTGACTACCTCACACGGTCCCTCAAGATAGAGATGGTCAATACACTTTATAAATAAATAAATAAATAGATGATAGATAGATAGATAGATAGATAGATAGATAATAAATAAATAAATAAATATCAACCACAAGCTTCACCTTCTACCTGTTTTCTAACCTGCTCCCTGCCACTTTCCTCTTCACAGCTAAGGGAGGAGGTGAGGAATTGTCTTCTCATCAGTATTACCCAACCAACCATCAGTTCAATGCACAATACCAAGGGCAAAAGTTCATACAATCTCCGTTTAAGAAAGACAACTAGCTAAAAATAAGTTTTGATGCAAAACAAGAAAATCCTTACATATAAGGTATAGATGGCAGAACCTCTTAACTTATGCTTTAGAAAGAAATAAATAAGACTGATGAAATATCCTGAAGTGGACTGTCTGGTGGATTTTGTATGCAAAATTGTATGTTACGACAGTGCACACTTTTTCTGGCTCTCTTCAGTTTCACGAGTCAAATTCAGGTCAGGCTGAAGAAATTCCAGATAAATATTAAGCAACGGCTACAGTCTGAGAAGGCAGGAGGCTTGAATACAAATATATACTAGCACGATGATAATGTCCTACTTAGGGGTGGTTGGATTTTATTCTTCTGATGTACACATTGTACCCACATTCAGTTTTCATGTAAATTGCTGGGACATAGTATTAAAAATCTCAAATTCAATCTCATGGATTGGTGGATTATGTTTATAGAATAGAAAACTAAAAAGAAGAACAAAAAGAAGACTCAATCTATCATGTTCATAATTTATTAAATCCTGTGCTTTCAAAACAACCTGACAAACATAAATCTAATTGCAAAACTTTTCTTGACAAAATTGCAGTTGATAGATTTCAGTGCAATGAACGGTGTGACTTGGGCTGTGATGGTTCATCCTGAGTTAAGATGAAGTTCAATAAAGACAAGAAGAAGACACCATTGGAAGGTCTTTAAAGAACTGGGCTGCTGTAAAATGAACTGAACAAGATCTTGAATTATAAATATTTTTGAAGTAAACTATCTTCAAGATGTTGCTCCCTAGGAAACATGCTTAGAAATTATACCAAAAATATTTGCTTTTGTTTGATGAATTCTCTGTGGATTTTGAATGTAATGAACAATAAATGCATTGGACTGGAAAAAGAAAGGCCATTTAAAGTTACTAATAGAAATAATGTTCCTGTCCTTATTTGCAAGAAACCATTGACCAAGTAGCACAAATCTTTTAGCAAAATAAAACATCTGTGCTGAAAGTATATATGTTTGCAACCACTTGATCTTGTAGAAAAAATGTCATTGGTGAATTGTCGGTCTCCGTATAATGTAACTTTTGTAGCTTAATAAGAAAGTGATACTGCAACAATAATGGGGAAAAATGCCATCCCCGATGCTGCCTGACCTACTATATTTTAAAAGAAAGTGATTACTGTATTTTTTGGAGTATAAGACGCACCAATGTTTTGAAGAGGCAAATTTTAAAAAAAGTTTTTGCACTCTGCAAACCTCCCCAAAATGGCCTGTTTTTTGTGAAAATGGGCCCGTTTTTTTTTTTTTTTTGAAAAAAAGGGCATGAACAGCCTTTAGGAGGCTTGTAGAGTGCTCCTGGAGGTTGGGGGGGGGGCAAAAACGAGCAAAAACCCTGTTTTTCACTCATTTCTGCCCTCCCCAGCCCCCAGAGCACTCTGAAAGCCTCCTAAAAGCAATGCATGGCCATTTTGGTGGAGGGGGCGGGGGTTTGGAAGGCAAAAAAACAAATGCTGTATTCAGTGTATAAAATGCCCCCAGATTTTCAGCCTCTTTTTTGAGGGAAAAAGGTTCGTCTTATACTCCAAAAAATACAGATAAACTGAGAAAAAGTCTGTTATTTACTATGGTACTTCTAAAAGTTGGTGAATTCAGTTTTCTAAATCCAAATTTTCCATCTTTGCAATTGGCAATCTTGGCAAATTTCAGTTCTAGTATTCCACTCAGTATGGCCATAACTAAGAATTATGGGAATTCCAGTACACACATTTGGAAGTTTTCAAAGTTGAAAAATGCTAATCTGACTGTTGAGATGGCATTTTTCAAGATTTGCAAGATTTACCTTGATTACAGAATGCCTGGATTTTCTGCCATCTGTAGTCAATAGGTCAAAAATAGACTAATCTGCACATCTTCGTTGTTTCTGGACTACATTCTCAGCCTGCATCACCACAGACCATACTTCCAGGATGTTGGGAATGGTAATGTATTTTCCCCCAAATAGGACAGGGTCTTATTTGTTTTGACCCCCCGAAATAAGCACTTGGCCTTATTTTCAGGGAGGTCTTATTATTTTTGAGGTGCAGGAGGTTGCAAAGGTGGTCACTTCATGGTTACAATATTTTGGGGGTGGGCTTATTCTCAGGGGAGGGCTTATTTTAGTGCATGTGCTCAAAAGCCCAATTGGGCTTATTATCCAGGGAGGTCTTATTTTCAGGGAAACAGGATAGTCCCCAACTTACAACAGTTCATTTAGTGACCGTTCAAAGTTACAATGGCACTGAAAAAAGTCACATGGTCACATGATCAAAATTCAGGTGCTTAGGTGAAACTTACAATAAAGAGAATATATATTTAATTATTCATATATTAACAGCATCTAGAATTGTAATTGCACAACATTGGAAAAGCAAAGAGATTCCTACTGACGAGAAAGTCATTAGGACAATACTTGAATGTGCAGCAATGAATAGATTAACAGTAGCAATTAAGGAGAAAGAACAAATTGGCCGTTATATGATATGGGAAGTGTTTTACCAATACTTAAGAGAATAAAAAAGGAAATTGGAAATAAAAGGAAAGGGGGGGGGGGGGGAAGAAGGTTAAGAGAAGAACAGAAAATATATTAAGATAGAAATGAGAATAAAATGATAATAGTATTAGTATGATGAGAATAACTAGGTTTAATGTTACTATGATGTTTTTAGTGGGAAATATGTTAATGAAGGAAAGGAAGAGCATTACAATGTTTAATTGTATTATAATTGGTGGAAGGATGTTGCACAGAAATATTTGTGCCCAAGACAACACACTGCTTAAGAAAAGATGGAATGTTTACATTTAAAATTTGGAAAAATAAATAAAAAACTTTTTTAAAAATCAGATGCTTGGCAACTGGGTCATTTTTTTGATGGTTGCAATGTTCTGCGGCCATAGAATCATCTTTTGTCAAGCCAAGTCAATGGGGAAGCCAGATTCAATTAACAACGCTATTATTAAGAACTGCAGTGATTCATTTAACAGCTGCGGCAAGAAAGGTGGCAAAATGGGGCAAAACTCCCTTAACCAATGTCTCACTTAGCAACAGAAGTTTTGGGCTCAGTTGTGGTCATAAAGCAAGGACTACATGTGTCTACAAAGCCACAATTGGTCTCTGCCCTTAACGAATTACTGCTAGGAACAAAATCCAGAATCACATGAATTAGGGGTTTCGACAGGGCTGCAATTGAAAAGTAGAATGATGTTTCTTAAGGTCAACTAGTCCAATAATTCTCTATCTTGCAAGATGTACTTGGGAACATAGTTTTAATAGTTGAGATATATATTCACTTGCATTTTCCATGTGGGTTTTTTTCCTTCAGATTCATAGATATCTTTATCCTGTTTCCATTCCCAAAAGAATGAAAGAGATAGGGAAAAGTAAAATTCTACAAATGATTTATATCAATTAGTATAGATTGAGGCAGATGGAAGACTTCTCATCACTGCCCAGTGGTCATAGTGCCTTAATTTTAAAATAATGAATAACCTTATTTTAAGTGATATCCTAGATCAGTGATGACTAACCTTTTCGTCCTCGCGTGCCCGAAAGAATGTGCGTGTGCCCACACCCATAATGCAATGTTCGCATGACACCCCCCCATATGCCCCACCCCTGCACATGTGCAAGCGACACCCCCCGCTCCCCATGCATGCGTGCATGATATCCCCCTGCGTGCCTTGTTTTGGGCCTAGCAGGCCTCCCTATAGCCACCTGGGACCAAAAAGGGGGCTGGAGAGGCACGTCACTCTCCTCCCACCCCCTGCACATGTGTGCCCGACCCCCTTCCCCTCCACGCATGTGTGCGGGTCTCCCGCAAGCATGTCAGAGACCCAAAAATTAGCTGGCTGGCAGAAGGCACATGCTCATGCACGGTAAGGCTTGCATGCCCGCAGAGAGGGCTCCACATGCCACATTGTGACACATGTGCCATAGGTTTGCCATCAGAGTCCTAGATGTTTCCCGAAAACTAGTTTCTAAACAAATCTTCTGTAATGTCTAATTTGAAAGACCACTGACAGTTTCCTTTATCTAAGTTTCATGTTTAACTGTTCCCATTTTAAATGTAATTAATTTCCCATTCTTCTGTCGGCCTTGATCCTTAGTGGGAAATTACAGTACTAGGCATTTGTTTTCTTGGCAAGCAAGGCCTGATTTAATTCACTGTTCACCTGAGATAGTGGAGCAGGACAGAACACAAGTTGCCTAAGGTACATTTTTTTTCGATTGCTGAGTTATTTCACCTGTACATTTCGTTCCCACAGCTCTCAAAATGTCAGTTGTCTCTCTGTCTTTCTTAAAAGCAGCTGACCTCGTGTCTTGACCTGGCAAGTGCCTGGCATACTCTGTTTACTAGGGTGGAAGTGTGGCCTTCTTTGGGAAGGAGAAGGAAGAAACCTGAAATGACTGAGGAGAGTAGATGACCTCTAAGGGGGGGATGGTCCGGTCACCATAGAGCCCTCCCACACCAGAAAGTAGAGCAAACAACTCTATGGTTGGATGAACTTAGCCATTGGGGTATTAAGGCTTGAACATTCACGTACTGTTGTCAATCTGACCAACCTCACAACCATTCAATAATACTGCACTGGCAAATAGCTAAATTTAATGCAGCTGGGGGAGCCAGTTTGTTGTCATGGTTAAGGCATCAAATTAGGAGACTGTGAGTTCCAGTCCTCACTTGGGCAGGAAACCAGCTAGGTCAACTTGGGCCAGTCATCTTGGGTCAGCTCTAGGAAGAAGGCAATAGCAAGCCACTTCTGAAAAGTCCTGCCAAGAAGACTACAGGGACTTGTCCAGAAGTCTTTGAGAATCAGACACGATTGAATGGTAGTAAAAAATTACATTAAAAAAAAGTTACACTATTGAATGAAAACAATGGAAGGAAAGTATGATGGATTTTGCAACTACTAATGCAATATGTTGCTAGTTCATAACAGGGATTCAGAGATGATTTTATGTGTATCTCTATCGATGTAGGGAAAAAAACATATACAAGTGAAGATGTTGGACTGGCACCAGGTTCTAGTCCATTGTCAACCATGGAAATGTACTGAGTGATTTTGAGCCAGCTACTCTCTCAGTCTTTGTTGGGGGGGGGGGATAGGTAGAGACAGTGACATACATGCTAAGTTAGAAAGTCAATGGGGAAGCCAGCAGGATTTATGGGAAGAGAGGTAGGGAGGGAAGGAGGAAGATAATGACAAGCTGGAAGGGAGTTTGATTAATAGAATATTTACACTAGATTGGAAATTGTTTGTGGATATTTATAATTCAACTTTTTAGAGAGATAGAGTTATTGATACTTTTAAGTCTCTGATATGAAGCCTGGCATTATTGTTGTTCATCTAAATTGATTTTCTTTATAGTTGGTTTCAGTATATATTTATATTCATTTCATGCAGAAAGAAATGCATTTGGGGGATGGGAGGAGGCAAAAGTGGGTCCCTACTATATGAAAATTCCAACCTGGCTGAAATGTTTCATTGATAATGTTAGATACTTGCTCTAACTACAGTGGTTTCCACCAAGGTCCTCTGTTCCAGTGGGAACAGAGGTTTAATCCTATTGGTCGAAGGTTCTGACAGCTCCCTATAGAAGGGCTGCTGTCAGACTCAACCTTCGCTGGATTGTTCTCACTTGTTGTACTTAATAAAGAGCTGTTGTTACCGTTAAGCCTGTGTGTGCCTATCCATTACCCAATCTAACACTGGTGACAAAGGTGGGATTGGAAGGCAACTAGGCGAACCAAAAGAGCGCAGCAATCCAGCAACTACATCCAGCACGGAGCTCAGCGTAGCTTTTGAGCAGCCATTTTTGAGCGGCAAACTCAAAACGCCCTCTGAACACAAAATGTCCATGCACGCCCCACTGACTCCGTATGACCCAGTCACTGAGCACTGGGACTCGTACATGCTATGGGTTGACTGCTTCCTCGAGGCAAACGACCTCATGGGCCTTTCTGAAGGCCGCAAGAAGAACATGTTCCTCAGATACTGTGGCTGGGAAGTGTTCGAGATGGCGAAGGATCTCTCCTAGCAGACACCGCTACAATCAGTTGCCTGGTCCGTGCTTCAGCAGACACTGAGGACCCCACTATGCGTCCAAGCGGTCCAAGCACATTCTCCGGCATGATTTTAACATCAGAAACCAGAAGGAGGGCGAGTCAATAAACGAGTACGTTGCGGCACTCCGCAAGGCTGCAGCGTACTGCGAATTCTGAGACCTGGATGAGCTGATTCTGGACCGCATAATTTGTGGCGTGTGGGACATTAACCTGCAGAGGAGGTTCCTCGCTAAATCTAACCTCACTCTGCAGATCGCACTGGATGAGGCCAGGGCATCTGAATCAGCCGTCAAATCTACTGAGACTCTGCAGCGCCGAAGCACTCCACAAGACGCGCGAAAGTGTACACGCATACATCACGAGGCTGCAGAGCCCGAGAGCTCAGAAGGTGAGGAAGATGACAACTGCCCATGCGCAGTAGCTGCGCCCAGCCAGTGCACAAATTCAAACCGCGTCTCCTGCCTTATGCTAGCTGCGGAGGAGGCCATGCCAGATCAGCTTGCCATTTCTGCGATGCAACCTGCCAGCACTGCGAGCGAAAGAGGCACATCGCCAAGGTGTGCTGGAGCAAATTCCCTGCCACTATCTGGCACCCTAGAAGTGCACCAAACCGCAAACAGAGGCCCAGCCAAGGGGCCTGGCAGAAGCCACCACAGCGCTCAGAAGGTGACAATAGAGTCACCTACCATACGTCAATTGGCCAAGTCCGCACCAGGCGGCCCAAAAAGCTGAAGGTCACAGTCCTCATCGACGACTCTTCAAGTGAGATGGAGATTGACACCGGGTCATCGCTGACCATCATACCATGGTCTACCCTAAAGCAGGCTATCCCTAGCCTAAAGAAGCAGCATCTTCGTACCCCTGACATCCGCCTACGCAATTACCTGGGAAACTGGGTCCCCATCGTGGGCCAAGGCACCTTCTAGGTGAAGTTCAAACAGTTCATCAGGAAACTCCCAGCGAGAGTGGTCAGCGGCAACCTGCAGAGCCTCCTAGGGCTAGATTGGTTCCAAGCCCTGGGCCTAGAGGTGACCAGTATCAACGCCTTGAAAGAAGATGGCACTGAAGCCATCTTTAAGGAGTTTGAAGACGTCTTCGGCACCGGTCTGGGTAAGTATGTTGGGACTCCAATTTCCTTAAGTTTGGACCCCAACATAGCCCCAATATGGCTAAAACCCAGGAGAGTACCATTTGCTCTCCGCCCCAAAAATGACAGAGAAATTGACAAGCTCATAGGCCAGGGAATCCTAGAGCCAGTCGATTACGCACACTGGGAGACCCCTATAGTGACACCTGTCAAATCTGATGGGTCTGTCCGCATCTGCACGGACTACAAGTGCACAATAAATAAAGCGCTACAACAAAGTGCCTACCCTGTACCCATTGTACAGTACCTCCTTAATTCATTAGGCCCTGGAAATTTTTTTGCAAAATTGGACATGGCTCAGGCATACCAACAATTGCCTGTAGATAGTGCTACGGCGGAGGCCCAAACCATTGTGACACACAGGGGTGCATTCAAATGTCACCGCCTGCAATTCGGCATTAGTATCACCCCTGGACTGTTCCGAAATGTCATGGAACGGCTTTTGCAGGGGATTCTAGGAGTTGTCCCCTATTTCAACGACATCTTGGTATCGGCTGCAAATGAGGCACAACTTTTAAAACGTGTATGAACAGTTTTGGCTCGAATTAGAGACAAAGGTCTCTGCCTCAAAAAAGAGAAATGCCAAATTAACGTGCCAAGGGTTGAATTCTTAGGGTACCTAATCGATGGCTCTGGAATTCACCTGAACACACAAAAATTCAAAGCAATTCAGGACATCCCCACACCTTGCAATCAAACTGAGCTGCAGGCGTTCCTCGCGTTCCTTAATTTCTACAGCGTCTTAAACAGAAAGCCACCGTTGCTGAGCCCTACAGCCAGGTGGACCGTGAGGCTTTGGCTGCAGTGGCCGGAGTAAAGAGGTTCCATGAGTATCTATATGGCCGGGACTTCAAACTGGTTATGGACCACAAGCCGTTGTTGGGCTTACTGGCTGGGTACTGACCTACCCCAGTGTCATTATCACCCCGCATGACCAGATGGACCATCTTCCTAGCTGCCTACTCCTACCATCTCATCCACCGACCAGGCTCCACTTTGGGGCACACTGACGCTCTCAGCCGCTGCCCACTGCCTGAACTTCTCACTGACTCTACCCCTGAGACACCAGTCCTCCTAATTGACTGCCTTGAGACTGAGCCTGTCTCGTCCAGTGACGTTGCCCGTCACTCTGCAAAGAACTCCACCATCCACAAATTATGAACTGGGTGTGGAGGGTGTGACCCAAGGGGCCTGTTGGGGTTGATTTCAAAATGTATTTTTCCAAACGTGATGAGTTATCGGTTGTTAATGGCTGTTTACTGTGGGGGGACCAGGTTGTTGTTCCACCCAAACTGCGCATTGCAGTATTAGAGGCTTTACACGTAGGGCATCCTGGAATTGTCAGGATGAAGTTTTTGGCTAGGAGTTATGTGTGGTGGCCTAACATGGACAAGGAGATTGAAGAATGGGTGGCTACCTGCACACTGTGCCAGGAGTCCAGACCAGCTCCCCCAGAGGCGCCCACTAAGGAATGGGAGCGACCTCAAGCACCATGGTCTAGGGTGCACATTGACTTTTCTGGCCCAGTTCACAGCCAGACATTTCTCGTAATTGTGGAAGCCTACTCGAAATGGTTAGAGGTAGTCCTGATCACCTCCACCATGGCAGAAGCGGTCATCAAGGTGCTACAGAGACTTTTCTCCATGCAAGGTCTGCCCGATGCCTTGGTCTCTGACAATGGGCCCCAATTCATGGCCATGCAATTTGAGACCTTCCTAGCAGCTCAGGCATGTCCTTGTCGCACCATTCCTTCCAGCCTCCAATGGTTAGGCGGAGAGAATGGTGAGATCTGCAAAAGATGCCCTCTCTAGGATGGGCCTGGGAGATTGGCAAACATGGGTTGACCACTATTTGCTAATTGAGCACATCACACCGAGTACCACTACAGGGGAAGCCCCTCCGAACTTTTCATGGGTCACCGGCTAAGGTCCCACTTAGACTGGCTACACCCCAATTATTCTGCCTCATCACCCCCAGACTCCACAAGCAAGATTCGGACATTTAACATAGGGGATTCGGTATACGCCCACAACTACGCCAAGGGAACTCTGTGGATTTCTGCCACAGTGATAGGCATCACCAGCCCTCGCTCTTACCTCCTAGAGCTTGAGGACAGTAGGAATTGGAGAAGGCATATTGACCAAGTCCGTGGCTGCCTCTCCAACTCCACTCTTAGACAACGAGAGGTAACTCCTGCACAAGTTAGCCAAAGCCCTACCCAAACAGAGCAAACACTCACTCCTTCCACGGCCAGCTCAAGCCCAAGGGTACCGGGAAACCTATCTGGTTATGTTGCAGGCCCGCAGTGAGCTCCAAGCGAACCGGCTCTAGAAGCTCCAGCCGCGGCCTGTGAAAGGTTCCAGGAGCTTCCACCAAGCAGAGCTGCGGAGCAAACAGGTCCGTCTGACCTGTCCAAGGAAACCACTCCTACTGAACTGCGCAAGTCAGGCAGAGCTGCCCAAAAGCCCGCCTACCTGCATGACTACGTAACAAGTAGGTTTGTTCCATCCAAGAGGGGAGGGGTGTTAGATACTTGCTCTAACTACAGTGGTCTCACCAAGGTCTTCTGTTCCAGCAGGAGCAGAGGTTTAATCCTATTGGTCGAAGGGTCTGACAGCTCCCTATAAAAGGGCTGCTGTCAGACTCAACCTTCACTGGATTTTTCTCACTTTTTGTACTTAATAAAGAGCTGTGTTAACACAGCTGTTAAGCCTGTGTGTGCCTATCCATTACCCAATCTAACAGATAAACTGTTTTTTCCTCCTGGCACCTGATAAATCTTCCCACTGGTTGAATAAAGAAAATCAGCTCCCAGCTAAACCAAGAAAGGCAAGCTAGTCAGAAGGAATCATCTTATCTCTCTTGGACAACTAAAAGATTTTCCTGGTTATGAAATGAGTTGTTTGTCTAGATGCCAGGCTCCAAGTGTGTTCCCTTTACTATATTTTGGCAACTTGTAATGTCAGCTTATCAGATGCTGAAGAATGTCCAAAAGCAAACAGACCTGTCTACAAGAAAGTGCCAGCCGCCAGCTGGGGCCAGAGCGATCATTTATTGCCATACTTCCTTCATTCTCACTGACAATGAGTTTAGCAAGAACAATGATTTAGGAAGGTGAAGTCGTGGAGAATTGCTACATAGCTTTATTCTTGGAACCTTAATATGTTGTACTCCTTCAGCAGGTCCTTCAGGACAAGTTCTAAAAAGATAAAAGGCACCCTCAAGTTGTGCCCAACTCCTGTTGACTACTCATGTGAATTTCTTGGCAAGTTACAAAGTGATTTACCATGGCCAACTTCTGGGATTTTTTTTTTAACTTCCCACTCTGGTTGACAGAGAAGTCCTCCCCCGCCTCCAAAATACTAGCCAGATTCTACACTACTTGGATTCTAATTAATCAAGGTCAGCCAGATACTGAAATACTGAGGCCAGAACAAGATAATGGGAAAGCAATTTACCTGGAATTAGTGGACATGATGCCACATCAAAAGGATAAGTTGGAGAGACCCAACATATTTTGGGAACTGAGATGAAGGACTCCCCACATGTAATGGACAGAAGCCATTGAGATTGGCAGATGAATCTTAACTTCAACAACACAATGAGAGATGTCCAGGTGCTGTAGATACTTAAGATGGTAGCCCAGGGCTAGGATGTGTCAGGCGTGCCTCTTTCAGTTTCTAAGAAAGAAAACCCCCAACTCCATTTAAGAAGAGATAAGGTACTTTTACTGGACATGAAATGAAAACAGCTAAAGTGAAGCAAGATCTGAAGCAAAAAAATGTTTACATATCAAACGTTTGCCCAAGACCCTCCCCCCCCAGTTACCCCAACCAATGTTCAATCTGCAACTCCCAAAGGTGTCATGTGGGGTGCATCTTCAAGTGGCCTCATTCAGCTGTTATGCAGAGACAGTTGACCTTGACCAAGCCCAAACGCGAGCCATCAACATGCGCAGAAGATGGTGAGAACAAAACTCCCTCATGATAACTCCTCCAGTACCTAGTACTTCCCCCCCAAATACCCAAGCCCCCACCCTCCCCGTTACTATGGCAGCCGGTAGCAAGCAAGCAAAATAGAGGCTGACAGAATGACTCTTGCTCTATGAGCTGGGAAGGGTAGGCAAGGATGAGGGAAGACAAGAAGGTTGAGCTTGAGGTGAATTGTTGGTTAATTGTTGGAAAGTGCACAAGAAGCCAGGTTTTTCTAGCAACAAGGTGGCACGGGGACTGTAAAAGAAGCCTCAGAACTCCTTCTGGCTTGTGAAGGTTATGAGGCAAGGGGTGGGATCCTTTTTCAGCCTTTAGGCTTACATTCCTTGCATCACTAATCTTCTATGAGCTACATGCCAATGTTAGGCATGTGATGGAGGCAAGCTTATGGGTGAGATAAAGAGGCTTGACAGTCTAGAAAAGGTGAGCAGTTTTTCTCCAAAACACAAATCTGAAGCCTAACTGGCCCCCCTCCCCCTAAATGCGCAGGATTTAGGGGGAGGGGGCAGTTAGGAATATAGTAGTTCATTTTTTTTGCATTCCTGGTGATCAACTGTTTATTGTCAAAGAGGAGGCATGTATGAATCCTAAAGTGGTTGAACTCCATGTATTAGGGATGCAATTTGGTCCTCAGTTCTAAACTTCATATAGACAGGCAGGCAGGCAGGCAGGCAGAGATCCAGACATTCTTGGTAGGAAGGATGCTCTGAGCCTTCAGATTATGAGCCACAAAGATTTTGTGGGAGAAATGAATGAATTGGGGCAGTGTGTGGTTTCTTGGTCTCAGGGACAGGTTTATAGAACTCTTGCTAGGGAAGTGTTTGGCCAGGAATTCAGGCCTGGGTCTATGGTATTTCAGCATGACATAAAAACATCTCCCTGCTGCTACTTTCTATCTTGTTTCCTAGCTCTTTGGCGTACCCTACCTTGATTAGTAGAGGTATGTGATGTTTTTTTAATTTGACTTTAGTTCTTGCCATGCTATGTTGGAACTCCATGCTTAAGAAAAGTAATACTTTTATAGGAAGATTTTGCACATTTTGCATGTCACAATTTCACTTTGTACCTGTCTACTGTTGGTGGCATTTTTTTTCTTTGCATCTCTCCCTCTCTAACACTTATTTTCCTAGGCTATTTTTACCTTAGTGTTCAATTCTTTTTCTCGGGATTCACATTTTTTAAATACTTCCCTATATATCTACTGCATTTAAGTCTCCTCACCTGAAGTATGTTCATAGATTCTCTTCTGTTTGTATTACTAGTATGCACACACACACACACACGTCATAACAAGGAACATAACAGAAACAAATCTTCCCCCCATCACCCTCAATTATAATAGGGTTGTGCCCTGTTCAATATGGATTTGAAGGGGAAACTATGATCCTAAAGCCTGAGAATGCTCATATTGTGCCCAGGAGCAAATCAGGAGCTGTATCTTTTTTTGGGTTTGCATGGCTAATGTTGCACAATCCAGGAAAAGAAAAGTTTGGTTTAAAGACATGCTGGCACATGTGATACACCTGCCTATGCACCTTCTGAAATAATCTTTTCCTGATCAAAAGCAGCTCCTTGAAATAAGCTGAAGGGGAGAAGGCAAGAAGAAATACCAAGGGTATACGGGGGAAGAGGGTAAGGATATCTTCTCCCATATACTATTGATATTTCTTCTTCCCTTCTCCCCTTTAGCTTATTTCGTACCAAAGCTTTCTGATATAATCCTTATTAAGTTAGACAGTGTTACATTAGATCATTGATTTAAACCTTCAAGGTCCCGCAGATAAGAGGCACAACCACGAGTAACAACTTTATTGTAAGATTGCAGTGGAAGAATCTTGCAAGTCTGGAAGATCCCTCCCATCCCTTACTTTTACTCTCCTGAAAACTTGAGAGGGTCCCTTCTGAGATGCCTTCTCACTTGACACAGCCACAGCTGACCCATCACAAGACCTACTGAACACACAAAGTCCTTATAAACACATGTAACAATTTAATTTTTTTAAAATTAAAAATGTTCTTCTGAACACTGACACTGACATCCCCCAAACTCCACTGAAGTTGTTACCTAGCCTGGTAGTGAAACATTCAGAAATCAACTCACAGGCTCAGAGAGTTACAGATATTTGCCAATATTATATGCTTTCTCCCCTTTCCTTTCAGACTCAGATTTTGTTTGCCCTCCTGCTATCTGGGGTCTTCCTCCTATCTCCCATCATTACATCCTTTTTGCACAAATAGAAATGATGGAAGTCTTTGCAGGGAAATCCCCAGTTACCCGGGAAGAGCATGGCACAACTATTAGGAAGACACAGTAGACGGAACAAGCAGACTACCAGCTGGAGCTTAGCTCTTAGCCACAATGGCTGGTTACAAGTGAGAATGCATTCCTGGCCACAATTTCGGGGCAGCGAAAATGATGAAGAACACTTTTGCTTTAGTGTTGTCAGATCTTCCTGCACCTATTTGGTAGGATTTTCAAGAGTTATTACCTTTATAATACAATGAATACAAACACAGGTTTTATAACAAAACCTCATCTATATGTGTAAACAATTAGAAACAGAAATTAGAAAAAAACATGTGTGGACATAAAAAAAAGAAATGCTAGAATTGATCAGGGGAATTAGATGTGCCCCATCTATCCATTTTGCTCTTGTTGCTTTTCATCACACATGGGTTGAATTAAAAAATGCCAAGAGGGAGCCATGACGGGGATTATTAAATGCGCCTCTTGAAAAGGTTACTTGAGTAACCTTTTATTTGGTTACTTGGGATTGGTTCATTCCTATTCTTTCTATACAGAGTGGGCAGATGCAAAAGAATTGTGTGTCTTGTAAAATGACACTTAAAAAGGGAATGTCAGCAGGAATGGTGTGAAATACAATTTGGAGCTGCTAATTTTTCATTTTTCAGTGCAGCTGATACCTAGCCATAGAAACCCATTGCACAACTTTGTTGCTATCTCAAATACCAACCAGCTTCTCAAGATAATGTTGAAAAGGCAAAATAGATGCATTTCCTTCACTACTTTATACATGGACTTGTGACAGAACCATCCTCATAGCAAAACAAAGCCTATCTTCATCCCTAATAGAGTAACATTATATAACTCTATTCAATATTTGAAGATGCAGGATATTTTTCCTTTATATTTAGCCAGGGGTGGGCTGCTATGGGTTTACCCGAGTTTGGGGACCTTACTAACCTTATGGCCGGTTCGGAGAACCTCTAAATAAGGCTTTTATTTATTTATTTATTTATTTATTTATTTATTTATTTATTTATTTATTTATTTATTTATTATTTTTTATTTATTTATTTATTTATTTATTTATTTATTTATTTATTTATTTATTTATTTATTTATTTATTTATTTATTTATTTATTTATTTATTTATTTATTTATTAGATTTGTTAGCCGCTCCCATCTCCACGAAGGGACTCGGGGCGGCGTACAATAAATAAAAAAGCACATATTATACAATTAAACATTACACATTACACGGAGGAGGTATAAAAATCACACAACAATCATTACAATACATAGAAATAGTAATAATAAGATTAAAAATAAAATACCCCAATATAAAATTACAAGTTTAAAAGATTGCCAGGAGGATTAGAATGGAACTATGGTTGAGCCAGGCCGGCTAGTTGAAAAAGGTGGGTCTTGAGTTTTGAACGGAAGGAGCGGAGGTCGGTAGTAATCCTAATGTCGGGGGGGAGGTCATTCCAGAGGCTGGGCCCATCACAGAGAAGGCCCTGCTCCTGGGCGCCGCCCTCTGGCACTGCTCCCCCATCAAGCCCTCCCCGCCCCCCCCGCATCCCTCCCAGGAGTCCTCCCGCACCCCTTTTTGGATGCGAGGTAAGTGCAGGGTCCATTTGGAGGCTCGGGGAGGAGGAAAAACGGGTTTCCCAGAAGGCCTTAGGAGCCTGGGGGAGGCAGTTTTCGCCCTTCCAGAGGCTTGAGGAAAGCCCCCAGAGCCTGGGGAAGGTGAAAACACCCCCTACCATGGTGCAGGAGGCTGACTAGGCCACACCCACCATGGCCACGCCCACCCATCAACCGAGCGGAGAACCCATTGCTGAAATTTTTGAAGCCCACCCCTGAATTTAGCCCTCTTACCTTTGTGTATAAGGACTTCATAAGGCTTTGTATAGCACTCTAAAAAGGGCATTTAGGGCATTTAGGGACCACGAGGCTATCACTTGTCTGCAACTCTTTAAGCAGTTGTGTGAGCTCAGGAAAGAGGAGGCTCTTTTAAAGTGTTGCAGACAAGTGTTAGCTTTGTACCTCTGTGCACTAAAAACACAATTTTGGAACTGAATCCGAAAGTCGCACAATATTAGTAGCCACTGAACCTATTGGTTCCATGTGTATATTTTTCTTCTTCTTCTGTTCAATCGCGTCCAATTCTCTGAGACTGCTTGGGCAAATTCCTGCAGTTTTCTTGGCAAGGTTTTTCAGAAGTGGTTTGCCATTACCTCCTTCTTGGGGCTGCGAGGAATTGATTGGCTCAAGGTCACCCAGCTGGCATTGTGCCTAAGAAAGGACTAAAATTCACTGCTTTTTAAAATTTTTTACCTGCTATGTAAATTACAACAACCTATAGATTCTAATTGAAATTAGTGGGAACACCAAGCTATGGGGCACAAAGATTTTTCCTATGTTAAATCCTATCTTTTCACGCACCCTTTTATAACAGCATCTGTGGAAGCCCCAGCAATTAATTTTTATCTCTTGCTATAAAAGTAAATGAACCTTAGCAATTATTCTGTTTTAACACATTGGCGGGTATTTCATGGAAGGGCATATGGAGATAGGCATGGTCCAGACATAGCGAACAAGTCACTCTGTAGGAGCATTTGAAGATGGAGAACAAGGTTATTTAGAAGTAATTTCGACTTATTGTCACTCTTTAGAGAACTGGAAAGCACTACATAATTTTCATAGCTTGTCTAGAATGATTTTTTTCAAGGATCATTTCCTTCCAACTTAACCTGCAGACGTCTGATGGCTCTGATTGAAAAGTTGTTCTTTAACCAGCTTCAGCTGGATGGAACCTGTTCCTTTACAAATATAATGACTAATTTGAAAACATGGTATGTTCTTGGAAGAAACTAGGCTGGGGGAAGGGAAAACAGGCAAGGAGAAAGGTAGGGACATAGGAGAAGTATACAAAGATAGAGTGGTCCAATATCTAACGCAGGGATGTCCAAACTTGGGAACTTTAAGACTTGTGGACTTCAACTCCCAGAATTCCCCAGCCAGCATGGCTGGCTGGGGAATTCTGGGAGTTGAAGTCCACAAGTCTTAAAGTTCCCAGGTTTGGACACCCCTGATCTACCGGATTGCCATAAAGAAGAGGGAGTCAACCTATATTCCAAAGCACCGGAAGGCGGGACAAGAAGCAATAGATAGAAACTGATCAAGGAGAGAAACAACCTAGAACTACAGTAAGTAGAAATCTTCTAACAGTTAGAACAATTAACAGATTGTTCTCCAGAAGTGTGGGTGCCACAACACTGGAAGATTTTAAGAAACACTGGAAGATTTGTCTGAAATGGTATAGGGCTTGCTGCCTAAGCAGGGGGTTGGACGAGAAGACCTGCAAGGTCCCTTCCAACTCTGTTATTCTATTCCAGCGATGGTGAACCTTTTTTGCCAAAAGGGGGAGGAGCGTGTGTGGGGGGGTCATGCATGGATGTGCCGCACCCATAATGCAATGCACAACCCCCAGCGCGCAGGCATGCATGACAGGCGCGACAGCCCATTTTTTGCATGCTTTTTTCGCCCTTCCCAGGCTCCAGAGGCTTTATAGGAGCCTCCCCTCCCCCCCTCCCCTGAGGACCTCCAGAAGCCTCCGGAGCACAAAAAACTGGTCCTACGGGCAAACCGGAAGTTCAGGAACAGATTTCCGGTTTGCTCATAGGGCGGTTTAAGCCCTCTGGAGCCTCCAGGGGCCTTCCGGAGGCTTCCCTGAAGGCTCCAGAGGACAAAATACGACCCTATGAGCAAACTTATGGTTTGCCCATAGGGCACTGGCCAGCTCACAAATGGCTCCGCATGCCACCTGTGGCACGCGTGCAATAGGCTCGCCATCCCGGTTCTATTCTATTCTAAAAGAGAAAAGCCCTAACTGATCATTGGGAAATTACCTTAGATTTTTTGTGGTACATTGTTCCAACTACTTTAATACTATTTGGAAACTCTGTTATTCTGTTATTCTCTTAAAGAGTGTCACTTGTAAGCAGGCATAACCTGAATTCAGATTGCAGACATATGATTAAACATTTGATTCCCCCCCCCCCGTCTCTCGCACACACAGAGCAGATCAGGGTTTAAGCATTAGCCTACAGCCCAGCAACAAATTACAGATGTGTCATATTCACATAAGTTATTTCTCATTCATAGGTATGAGCATGTTGTTGACCAAGGTCATGGGTTTCTTTCTAGACTGTAAGTAGAATGTCTGCTATAGTATTTCAAAGCAAGTTTCACAAGAAATACGTAAGATGCCAAATACTTTTTTTAACCAAATATTTCCCGAGATGAAATTATACTTTAAGAAAAGTGTGCAGCAGCTACTAAAAAGCCAACACAGTTCTAGGCTGCATAAACAGAATCAAGATCATGTGAAGTGTTAATACCACTTTATAATGCTTTGGTAAGGCCACACTTGGAATACTGCATTCAGTTCTGGTCACCACGATGTAAAAAAAGATGTGGAGACTCTGGAGAGAGTGCAGAGAAGAGCAACAAAGATGATTAGAGGACTGGAGGCTAAAACATATGAAGAACGGTTGCAGGAACTGAGTATGTCTAGTTTAATGAAAAGAAGGTCTAGGACAGTGGATCCCAAAGCCCCCTTGTGGTGGAATTCAATTTTTTTACTACCGGTTCTGTGGGCGTGGCTTGGTGGGCATGGCTGGGGGGGTCATGTGACTGGGCGGTTTGTAACAGGAAAATTTAAAACTATAACAATTAATTGCACATTTATTCAAAATCCAATTTAAAAACCTTTTTAGTTAATGTTAATTCAACAAAATTGTTGAACATGATCCAGTGATACCAGGTTTTCAAAGTCTGATAGTCATTTATCAAGAACCTTAGTAACTTAGTAAACTCAGTAAAATTTAGTAACTACTTCACTGTTAGTAAATTCTTAATGTGATGGATGGGCTTGATGAAGTGATACCAGTTTCCCAATGCCAGGTTTTAAGTCACTTAGCAGAGTGCAATGTTTCCCAACCTTGGCAACTTGAAGTCTGGACTTCAACTCCCAGAATTCCCCAGTTGAAATCCAGACATCTTCAAGTTGTCAAGGTTGAGAGACACTGCTCTAAAGGCATCAGAACTGTTTTCTTCTCCTCTCCTATTACAGTATCAGAGGAGCCTTTTTGTTGGCATTAACTCCTGGCTCTAGTTTCCAGTAGTTTTGGGTGATGGTTTGTCTTAAAAGACACTTAAAAGAGCAGCCCGTTTCCTACCAGTTTGCCCCTGGAGTTCATGCAAAACTTGCTTCGTCATCACCCACATCAAAATTCCCTTTAGCCATTCCCACCTAAGGAACACCACCCACCACCCCCTTTTTTGTGTTGCCGGAAGACTTTAGTTGCCACATGCACATATGGGGATCCCCGTTCCTGGGATCGCCCTTTGCGCGCCTGCAGAAAAGATGGCTCCCTGCTTGCGGAATGCAATACTGCCATCCTTGGTGCACAGTGCGCGGATCGGCGGAGCATGCGCTGACTGACTGGCTAGCCGAGGAATGCACGGTATGCAAGAGGCCAGAAGCAACCATTTGACGAGACAGGGAGGACGGGAGGACGGGAGTGGCCCATGTCTGCGGTGGGTTCAGAGAACATGCACGTTCCAAGCTGTGGCGCTCGGTCTGGAGAGGGGGGAGGAAAAAAGCCTGAGAGGTGTGTGCGTTGCTGCCACGTGGGAGTGGTTCGGTGTCTTCCGATTTAGTTGTTTCAACTCCCTCCCCTCCTCTGCTTGGTTGCACGCTCTCTGTATGTTTCCCCCCACTCTTTTCCTGGGTGGTGATTGAGGCCACTGATAGTTAGGATCAATTCTGCTGTTGCTTAAGCTGCTGTGGCAGACAGCAGCAGCAGCGAGAAGCAGCAGTGGTAGTATCGAGTAGATCAATGAAGAAAGGGCATTTATGGCAGGCTGTCCAGCTGAAGCTATAGGCTCAGTGCAGCTCCTTCTCTGCTGCCTGCCGCTTAGCGCCCCCCCAAGTCATTCCACTGCCCTCCAAGAGGCGGTACTGCCCACTTTGGGAACCACTGGTCTAGGGGAAACATGATAGCAGTGTTCTAATATCTCATGGGCTGCCCCAAAGAAGAGGGAGTCAAACTATTCTCCAAAGCACCTGAGGGTAGAAAAAGAAACAATGAGTGGAAACTAATCGAGGAGAGAAGCAACTTAGAACAGAGGAGAAATTTCCTGATAGTTAGAACAATTAATCAGTGGAACAGCTTTCCTCCAGAAGTTGTGAATGCCCCAACACTGGAAGTCTTTAAGAAGATGTTGGATAACTATTTGTCTGAAACAGTATAGGGTTTCCTGCCTAGGCAGGGGGTTGGACTAGAAGACCCCCAAGGTCCCTTCCAACTCTGTTATTCTATTCTATTCTAAAAGAGAAAAGCCCTAGCTGATTATTGGGAAATTACCTTAGACTTTTTGTGGTATATTGTTCCAACTACTTTAACACTATTTGGTAAATCAGGCATGGAGAAGCTATAATCTGTGGGCCAAATATGACTTATAAGTGGAGGCTTTCTTTTGTCCCAGCATCAGTTTGTTCTCTGGATGGTGTTTTAGTTCTTTCTAATGGAGTGTGGAAAGCTGCCCCCGCCTCCTAGAAGATGAAATATTTTGAGAAATATTTTTAAAAGGCAAGATAAAATATTTCCCCTAAAAGAGAAATAAAAATCCTAAAGGAGACAGAATCTCAGAGCCCCAGCTTCCTTTACACCCTGCCCCCCCTGCAGATTCTGAGCTGGGGCAGCTTTAGAAATGCAGATTTGGTAATCCATTACTCCCTGCAGCAAGTTCTGAACAAAGGTAGGATTAACCCATTACCATCTAGCAGCAGAGTTCACCACATTGCGCAATCTCCTAAGGTCATTGCATCACCCTCCAAACTTCAACCAAGCTTAGCTCAGACAACCTACAGAGCCAGCTATGACCCCTACAACAACCAATAGAATATATGTTCTTACACAGGAACAGAAAGTTCAAGGGCAAAGCCCAAGAGAAGGTATAAATACCCCCCCACTCTCAACACCATGTGGTCAGCTGCCCAGAACCATACATATGCTTCTGCTTCATCAGTAAATGGACCATCACTCCAATCAGCCTCCAGCCTCCATTTTGACTCCAGTGCCTTTCTCCTGGATTGGACCTGGACCTGGATATTTCTTCCAACAGGAGGAAGGGGAGTTTGTGTTCATCAACAGCTGTTTGGAGAAAAGAGCTGGGTTGCTTTTAGGGATCTCAAATGGGGAGAAGCCATTATGGCCATGGGGGCAGTGATGGGGTTCAAAAAAGTAAGAAAACAGGAGCAGCCTTTGTGATGCAAGCCCCATCAATTTTGTACCTGCATTGTAGGCATTTCCCTTCTGCCATCTTGCCTTTGGGATCTGGCTCGGTAGATGTTGGTGGCCCATTCAGCCACAGAGGCAATGTGGAACTGTACAGTACGTTCCCATTCATGCAATTTTGATGATCAGGGGAAAAGAGCCAGTGTGTGCTTGTAGGATTCAGATTTAAACTCAGTTACAAGGAACTGGGTAAGGGTGGCATTAGGATATTCACCAGTTAGTTGATCCACTTGCTTACCTAGAAAATGGGAATGTAAATGTTCCAGTTCAAAAGGTTATTTAAAATATAATTGGAATAATTCTCCTTAGTGCAAGGCAACAACAACAACCACAACAACAACAATTCAATTGCAGAAGGTGGCTTTACTTGGAACTGCTTCCATCCCGCAACAATATCTGTAACACCATCAAACATCCAGATTTGCCTATCCCAGGTCCTTGGTAAGGACTTGATAGGTAGACAAAAATGCCAATCCCAGACTGAATATCTGGCTGATTGTGCGATGAGTAACAACAACAACAACAACAACAACAACAACAACAACAACAACAACAACACACCCTCATTTAAAAAAATGTTCCTCATGGTTTTCAGCATGTTGATAATGAGCTCCATTCCCTTACCTCTCCCAGAGCTTTGAGGTGGCTTCAGAAATGACTTGTTCCTAAGCTTCCATTAGGCCTCTCGACAAGGAGGATGCAATGAGTGAGGCTATGATGGAGGAAGCTATTCTCCCCAGTAGCAAGACTCCAAGTATGTTAGAGGTGTTAAAAGAAGTAACCAACATGTCATATTTTGCCTGGAAAGAAACTGAGAAAAGGGCCAATACTTTTGCTGCACCATTCAATCATTCATCTTGTAACAGTATGTGAGAATGACCTTGGGAGACAGGGAGAACAGCCACAGAGTACGCAACAGGCAGACAAGTGTCGGTTGAATCCACAGAAGGAACAGGGGTGTGGCAAATGTTTCAGAAGGGACCCGCTCTAGTTTCTTGGACTGTAAAGGCAAGGGCAGGGAGCAAGAGATGTACTTTCAGACTTGCAACATTCTGTTATTGTCACTTTACAATAAAGTTAAAGCTGGAATGTCTGTGTGTGCTTCTTGTTTGGACTACTGCCCGAGGCTGACAAGTCCTTACCTGCCTCTATGTCTACATGGTGTCTGCCCTGCTGTGTAACCACACCAGCACAGACTCCCATGTTGTAATCAGTCCTGACTTTTGCAGATTTTATAACTGCATCTTAATTTTAAAAATAATGATAATTATTGGGTATTTTGCCTGCCCCCAAAATATGAATCTGAACGTATTCTCCCTGAGAAAATGCCTTTAGGGATTGCAAAGTCTGTACTCTTTCTCTCCACTTGACCAAGAGAGTCACTTGCCCGGCTTGCCTCTACTAAAAGGTTAGCTCATTAAATAGTTCCAGTTAAGAATTTTAAGGTCATCTATTTAAGGGCATCGCCTTGCAAGTGGCCCGTCATAAAACTTCTTTACGAATGCTCAGTGAACACTATGAAATAAAAGCTCAACAAAGTAAATGTTTCCAAGGGAGAATGTAAAAAATGGATTTATGGGTACCCACAGAGACATGTCCTGATCGGGACTTTGCACAAGCTTTTGAGAACAACATAGACTAGATCCCCATTCAACCCCCATTTTCCAAAATGTGTGGAAATGAGAGGCTGTGCATAGATTATTTTTTAAAACAACAACAACAACTTGACTCTTATCTTTCTGGTTTGGTTAGATTTAAGCTAACCTAAGAAATAAGAATGCACATAAAAATGCAAGTAGAAAAATAAGGACCACTTTGGTGGGAAGGTAACAGCATTCTGTGCACCTTCGGCAGTTAGTCATGCCGGCCACTTGACCACGGAGACGTCTTCGGACAGCGCTGGCTCTTCGGCTTTGAAATGGAGATGAGCACCGCCCCCTAGAGTTGGGAACGGCTAGCACATATGTGCGAGGGGAACTTTTACCTTTAAGAAATAAGAAAATATTGCTTCTCTAGGTGACATTGATAGGCATAAATATTTAAAGCACAGACTATTGTTTGGATTGCTTTGCATTTATGATTTGAAAGAAACTTACACACAGTTCTCCAGAAATAAGTCATAATATTTGTTTATTTGTTCCAACGTTGACATGCTGCCTTTCAGAACAAAGTCCTCCCTAGATGCTGTGAAATAGGATGGAGAAATTGGGGCTGTGTGGGACTGTGCTACTTTCCTTTATGAGCCACAGCCACCTCAACTCTCTATGATGGAGTGAAGCAGTGCCACGTCATGGAAAAGCAAAAGGAACACAGCCACCCCTGCCCCACCTTATTTATTTATTTATTTATTTATTTATTTATTTATTTATTTATTTATTTATTTATACATCGAATTTTTGAACAGCCCATCTCTCTAATGGGGGGGGGGGGGCTCTGTTAATTTACATTACTGAAGCTGTAATATACATCATGTGTACAGCTATGTTTTGAAGATGTAAAGCAGTGATCCCCAAACTTTCCAGCTTGGTGGTCTGGCCCAGCACAAGGGGTGTGTGTGAGCGTGGCAGGCGTATGTGCGTTCACCCTCTACTCACACGAATGGAGCTTTGTGTGTGGGCAAAGGGTGCTTGTGAAGCTCCACTTGCACAAGCAGAGTGCGCTCGTGAACGAAACTTCATTCACACAAATGGAGCTTTGTGCGTGCGAGGGCAAGCGCCCTCCGCACTGTGCCCTCCATTTATGTGAGTGGACACAAACGAGGGGAAAATCTGTGCAATGGCATCGTCTTCAGTTCATCTGATTTTGTTCAAATCGAATATGCTGTCCTCCTACATAGTCCTAAAGCGTTAACCTAGCTCAGTGGTGGGCAACCCGCGGCTCGGGAGCCACATGCGGCTCTTTACACCCTTTAATGCGGCTCTTCTGTGTGCCGGGTGTCCGCTCCCCTCCCTCCTCTCGGGCTTCGGAGGGAAGCTTCTGCAAAAGCCCGGGCGAGTGACAACCAATTTTGGTCCTATGACTGCAGAATGCTGCAAAATACCATAAATGCAGGCCAGTTGTTGAGTGTTTCAAATGTGATTGAAACACTCAACAAGGTGACCACAGTGTGTGTGTGTGTGTGTGTGTGAGTGAGAAAGACAGACAGAGAGAGGAACAGAGAGAGGGAGTGAGGGAGGGAATCAGAGAGAGACTGACAGACAGACAGACACACACACACACAGACAGAGAGAGACAGAGAGGGGGAGGGAGGGAGAGAAAGATAGACAGACAGAGAGACACACACAGAGTGAGTGATTAAGTGAATGAGTGAGAGACAGACACACCCACATACACAGTGACAGAGAGAGAGGAAGGGAGGGGAGAGAGACAGAGGGAGAGACAGAGACAGACACACACACACACAGAGTGAGTGAGAGACAGACAGACACACACACACACAGAGTGACAGAGATGGGGGAGGGAGGGAGAGAGAGACAAAGAGCCAGAGAGAGAGAGAGAAAGAAAAAGAAAAAAAGAAAGAAAGTGGGAGAGAGAGATGAAATTAAAAACAACAACATAAAAACCTGACTTACTCAAACTATCCAAGGAAATGCAAGGCCAATGTTCACATTAGTGGTTGTGACTTTGTCAGTCAATGTCAGGATGTAATTTTCTCTACATTGTAAGGCAAATTTTACGGAATTTAACGTTATTGATAAATAATATCGTTCTAAAGTTTTTGTTTTATTAGTTGTGTTATTTGTATCCTCCCGACCTATGTGGATACTTGCATGCAGAATATTCTCAATAAAAACTTATTGAAACTAAAAACAGTGTACCATCCTATGTATTTTCGGTTTTAAAAATGTGGCTCTCAAAGTAAATTTCAATTGTGGTTTTGGCGAGATTTGGCTCAGTTGAAAAAAAAGGTTGCCCACCACTGACCTAGCTGAAAGAAGAGTGTGCATGTGCCTAGTAGTGAAACAGGCCAAGTTCCAGGAAGTAAATGTTTCCCTGAATCTTTACAGATCAGTGTTTCCAGGCACAGAACAAATACTATGAAAATTATCGTCCAAAGGATTTGTTTGAAACTTTATTTATATTGGATTTTGATTGCCAAGGTTCGTGTGGTCTATTGCCTTGTGAAAAAGTTTTCTTGAACATTCTCTTCTAAATCCAAACCCATAAAAACAATTATCAGTTGTTCTTAATCTGTTTAGGGAACATGCAAACGTTTACTTGAGAATGACTGCCTCTTCTGAGAATTTAAAGCAGCTTTAACCATTTTTATATAAGTGCACTGAGGCAGGTGATTTATATTTGCACCTGCATAACCTATGTCTATAGTTTAGCAAATTCTCCTATAAAAAAGTAAGTTATGCCCCATTGTACCAGCCACCTTGGTGTGTAACTGCCCTTAGCCCTTGCGAGCATGACTGATCACTTTTTGATTCCCTTACAATTCTTTATGTTAGAGAGGTCTTGTAATGATTTAAATTATGATTTGATAAAAGTTCCATAAGGAGGAGGATATAAAAGAAAGAAGTAAGTACTAGACTTTTTGATTGTACAGAAAAAAAATGAATGCCTGATCATAATATATATAAATATGTTTCTAAAGGGCATGCACAGTAATTGTTTCATTCGATCATATTTGTAGATGGGACACATGCTTTAAAAATATCTTTCATTTCAGCAGAATTTAGCAATAGGATGAGTCTTACAGATTGTTCCACTCTTTGTTACTGGAAAAAAATTGGCTTTGAAAAGGTCATGTGCCCCAAGTATCGTGCTTTTAAGGCTATTATGAATAATTAAGCTGGCAGACTGTGTTTCCTCTGGACTGAGCATTAGAAAACGTTTAATGAGCATGACGGGCAAAAGTTGGGTTTAGTTGTGGACTCTCCTGGAGAAATTAGTTTCCTGTCATATTCCCACTGTACTGTATATGTGTCAATACACATGGAAGACATCTATCTAAATGTTATCATCTACAGCAGGGGTGTCAAACTCACAGCCCACAGGCCCGATGCGCCATGTGCTAGCCATGCCTACCCCTGGTTTAGCGAAGGGGAAAAAAAGTCCGGATAAGTCATGTGATGACAACGTGATGACACAGGTTTGACACTCAGTGGCGGATTAAGGCTCACTGGTGCCCTAAGCACTGACAAATCTTGGTGCCGCCCTTCTTTGTACATACTGTATGAATCTTCATTGGGTTTTTCTTTCTTTCTCAACTTTGTGGTGCCCCCTTGGACCTGGCGCATGTGCTTAGTCTGCTTAATGGTTAATACACCACTGTAGATCACCCCTGATCTACAACATATATGAAAGCATACATATCCTAGGTATGGGATAATGTCTTTTCACCCATCTGTACTTAGATGAATGTTATGTTTTGGCAATTATGAGTAATGCAAACCTTAGATAGTTATTTTTAGGGCACGATTTTAACAAGATGCTTCCTAAAACATTGGAGTTTTATATGTTAAATAAACCTCTCAACTCTCCTATTTGGAGATATCTATGCCAGGGATGGCATTCTTTTTGTGCATCGTTTCTTGGTTCGGGGAGCCAACATATCCTCCAGGTGCCTGCTTGTAACTGGTTCTTTTGCATTCCAGTTCCAAGTGAACTCTAGCATTGCAGGCTGATAGAGGATCTTAGCTTTAGTTGCAACCTCTTCATTCTGGAGTTTCCACATCAATCAGACTCCTTATGTAGAAATGGGGGAATCTTTCACTTTTCACCTTCCTAACATTGTAGATGAAAGAAATGCAATTTCTGGTTCAAATGCAGGCAGTGATTTGAAGGATTTTAAACATTAACTTTCAACTGAAACAAAAGCTCTTCCTCTTGGGATTGGAAAATAGGCCTGGAACATTGTTTTTATATCTAAATGCAGCAAGATTATTGTACACATAAAAGATGGAAAAAATTGACAATACCTACAGTTGGAACAGCTTGCCTCCAGAAGTTGTGGCTGTTCCTTCACTGGATATTTTCAAGAAGAGGTGGGACAGTCATTTATCCGGAATGAAGGAAGGGTCTCCTGCTTAAACCAGAAGACCTCCAAGTTCCCTTACAATCCTATTATTTTATATCCTATGTTCCCCACAACAGAGGAATTGTTGGTGAGGATGACAGAATGCACTAAAACGGCCAAAGTGACGCAGTGACGTGCGGTGAGGTTAATGGCTGGTGAGGCTGGTGACGTCATCAGGAAGGCGGGGAATGGGACCACGTGTGCTGGAGGCACACATTTCTGCCTCCGCCCTCCGCAGCTCCCGGGCGCGCATGGACGGAGGTAGGCAGAATGGCACCGAGCTGATCCGGCGGGCGAGTGACCGAGGATCGGGCTGCCTCGCTCGCTCTTTCATCCGCCCGGATCGCCTCAGTGTCGCTGTGGCTACCTCCGTCCATGAAGTGACGTAGTTGAAAATATCTATGTTTATTGGTTACTGTAAGCCCTTTATGGACTTTTTGCATAAGACAAGGAGAAAAATTAAGATATAGTTTTGATGATTAAATAAGACAGATGATAGAAAGAAAGGATGTAATTTTAGAGAAAGATGGATCAATTTATAATTGTACTTATAACTGCTGTAAAGCAGGTTGGAAGTTCTTTGTTCTTCTTTCTTCTTGTTCTCTCTTCTTTCTATTCTATTTGTCTGCTACTTTTTTTCTTTTTCCATCTTTGGTTTTTTTTTTAGTTCTTGGTCTGTTTTAGTTTGCGTTAATTCTTGTGTTTACAATTTTCTTTAAATGACATAGAGAGTAAGAGAGAGAATTAGTCTGCCAACAAAACCAACCCTGCTCCAATGGCATATAAAAACTTGTATCCCATTGCATAACGAGGAAGATTCACAATGAAAGATGAAGACTGCGTTCATCTTTCATTAGACATATTTTAACAGCCTGCATTTTTAATCAAACCCCAATAGAAAATGCTTATATAATGGGGATTTTGCACGTGTACTTGATAAAAGACCGTCTTCTATTCTAACTTTAAGATGACTGTTTTTTGGTCTTAGAATACTTATTTCAGCCTTTTGGAATGGTGAGTCATTGTGTTTACAAACCCCATAGAGTTAATAGATAGAAGAAGCTAGTGGGACCACGCTTTGATTCCAGAACCTCTAGGTGCTGCTCTCTTCATAGAAGTAGACATTAAATTTTGTCACGGTCCATTTCAGTGTTTTCCCTCCCTTATAGACCCCACATTAACAAAACTGGGAGGTATCCAATTGGAAATTGTGCAATGGACTTTTTCCTCCACTGAAACTATTAGTAAGTTTGATACAAGGATTTGTTAAAGAGTTAACCTTATTGGTTCAAGGGTATCCATGGTGGGGGCAACAAAGTCAAGAGAGTGTCTGCAATTCTGCCCATTAACCACAATAGACATAACACGGGGCAGGGCTTGATTGCACCATCATGACTGCCATGTTGATTTTTTTTAACAGCTTAATTCCTGGGAAGAAGTCACAAAGATGCTTTTTCAAGAGGCAACTGGACTTTCTGGTTTTTCTTTGAAGATATTTCACTTCTCATCTAAGAAGCTTCTTCAGATCTGAATAAGCTTCTTGGATGAGAAGCAAAACATCTTCAAAGAAAAACCAGAAAGTCCAGTTGCCTCTTGAAAAAGTAGCTTTGGGACAACCATGACCTGGATAACTGAGGACATCCTGGGAAGAAGCCCCTGAGTAGAATTCTGCGACCACATATGAATGCTGCATGATCGAGGAAAATAGCAGGTGGACACATTGACATTTGAACCCTGAAAAGTCTCTTTACATCAAGTAAGAAATGAAATGGTAGATAAGATATCCTAGGGCAATCATTATAACCAAAGGGGACAATGATAGGACATAACTTCCTGAAATACAGATCTATTTTAAGAAAAGAAACCCTGCAGCTAAAAATTACTATCTTCTCTCCTTTTCAGCCACCAGCCAATTTTTTTAGCAGCTGTAAGCAAAAAAAGGGAAAGTTGATATAATTAGCACATGCCAGTACTAATATGAAGATAATGTTCCTTAACGTTTTAGAGGTCATCAAGATATTTTTGATTGTGGCTAGAGTTCAAATACTTTGGTAAGATCATCATGCATTTAGAGTCAACTTCTTAACAATGAGCATGATATCTCTTTCAAATACTAAGACAGTCCATTTTAAGAAAACCCATTTCATGTTCAAAACAACATCATCATCAACAACAACAATCTTCAGTCTAAAATCCAATAACTTTTATACATTTCATAGGAGTAATAAGACAGCTTCCCTGGATTTTATAGGATTCTGTTACTTTTGTTAAAATAGAATGCGTGGCATGATTCTCCAAAGCACCTGAGGGTAGGACGAGAAGCAATGGATGGAAACTAATCAAGGAGAGAAGCAATTTAGAACTAAGGAGAAATTTCCTGACAGTGAGAAGAATTAATCGGTGGAACAACTTGCCTCCAGAGATTGTGAATGCTCCAACTTTTCCCAACTTTTTAAGAAGAGATTGGCTAACCATTTGTCTGAAGTGGTGCAGGGGGTTGGACTAGAAGACCTCCAAGGTCATTTCCAACTCTGTTATCCTATCCTATCCTATCCTATCCTATCCTATCCTATCCTATCCTATCCTATCCTATCCTATCCTATCCTATCCTATCCTATCCTATCCTATCCTATCCTACCCTACCCTACCCTACCCTACCCTACCCTACCCTACCCTATCCTACCCTACCCTATGATGTTGCAAAATTCATTCCATATGTGCATGCATGTGACATCACAACACTAATCTTGACCCATCATGCTGCTGTCCTTCTTTTGTCCATCCCCTCTCTGGATCTGCTGGGTAGGTCCCAATTTTATTTACTGTCTCCTTCACAATCAGTTGTATGAAAACTCCAGACAGTTTCAACACATATTTCTAAACAGAGTCTGATAACTTCTGCTATCCAAAGGCTTGGTTTTTTTTTTCTTATTAGCACTCTTCAATGTTTGATTTTTCTGAGCAAGCCAACATATGGATTTTATGCACTATCTTGAAAAGTAGTGGAAGGAGAACATGATCAAATGGAATGTTGCTTTGTAGTCTGCCCATATATACACAGTGTTGATCTCTGTATTGCTAGAATTCCATATTTGTCACATGGCTGGGACAGAAGAACCAACATCCCAATCTAATAGTAATCTGTGGCAATATTTTAAAAAGGATGAGAACCTTGTGCACTGTTATGTCATACTCTTGCCTTAGATCCAATACAGAAATGTACACTTTGAAATATATGAAGAAATTGCTGGCAGGATGGTTTATTTTAGGAGCTGAGATTTTTAAGAGGCTTGCCAAGTGGGTTCAATCAGGAATAATTCTCTCCATTGCTCAAACCCAGAGCAACAATTTGAGGTGTAAGAAAGTTTCTGATGGATTATCGGCTGAGAGGAATGTTGTACTAATGGGATTATACTGCATTTGAGAAGAGTTGGATTACATAAACTGTAAGAGCCAGTCAACTCTAAAATTTATTAAAGCTGGACACAGACTTGAATCCGTTTTCCTTTTTACATCCTACCCCATTCCCTTCTGAACAACTCAGATCTTCTCACAGTTATGGAGTATAATTTTGTTAGCTGGCACAAGGGGGGTGGCCATTCTCTTTTAGTACTCACAATTTCTCCCCCAGAGTTTGCCAACATCACAGGTGGGAATGGCACTGGAAAATGACAAAGAAAAGAGCAAAGCTCCTCTAATTTGGTTAATAAATGGTTGTGCAGCCTGATCCTAAAGACACTTTGTTAACATCTGTTCCATTTTCCCAGCAGCAAAACTTGCTTCCAAGTGAGTATAAAGAGAACTGCAACCAGATGGCATCACCTGACTCAAACCTATATGAAGGTTGATTTCTGGATCAGGGGTGATTGTTAGCTTAAGTTGGTATATCATCTATCCTTTATATTTTTTTGGGATCCAGTCCTTCCCACAGCACACTTTGAAAGGTCAAACTTCTCTTGCTTTGGAACTGTCAGAGGATCAGCTCAGGGTTTGTAATTGACCCCCTGTCATTTCTGTGTGTCACAGGTTGTAAACTTTTTCTCCAAGAAGAATGCCAGTTTGTGTAGTGCACCAACTTATGAGATTCCATCTAGTGAGACTACGGCTCCTCAGTCTGCATGCTTCGCCTCTTGGCTCTTCCTCACAGGTGGGAGTTAAAATGTAACTTAAATATTGCAAAGAGTTTAGTACAAAAGAGGCCCAAGGCTGTCTTCAAGCTTTCCTCAGTTTAAACCAGGGGTAGTCAACCTTTTTATACCTACCGCCCACTTTTGTATCTCTGTTAGTAGTAAAATTTTCTAACCGCCCACCGGTTCCACAGTAATGGTGATTTATAAAGTAGAGAAGTAACTTTACTTTATAAAATTTATAAAGCAGAGTTACAGCAAACCCTTACCGCCCACCATGGAAGCTAGAACGCCCACTAGTGGGCGGTAGGGATCAGGTTGACTACCACTGGTTTAAACTAAGAACTGAAAGTCTAGGTCAAGCTGGCACAAGGAAAATGGCCTGGTTGAAGGTCTATGGAGATTCTCAGTCATCCCGGTCATGATTGTTCCAAAAGTGCTTTTTCAGAGAATGGAAGGGTTTATATTCCTTGCAGTCATTTGCTCATTTACTTTCTTTCATGAAGCTTCTTGGATGAGAAGCAAAACATCTTCAAGGAAAAAATGAAGTCCAGTTGCCTTTTGGGGCATTCTTGAACTTGAATGTCTTTCTTTTTCTAGATCTGGTCTGTTTTTTTTGCCTCAGACCCTTAATACTGTTGACTGTTGCTTTATCTTCTTCAGTCTCTGAATATTTATTGTTGTAGCAGCCCAAGTCCTCTGGATTGACTCCTGCTTTCCCTCAGTGAAAACTTTAGTTTTGCCGGAGGAGGATCCAGAGGTGGTATTCAGCAGATTCTGACCAGTTCTGGAGAACTGGTAGCAGAAATTTTGAGTAGTTCAGAGAACCGGTAAATACCACCTCTGATTGGCCCCCCATCTATTCTCTGCCTCCTGAGTCCCAGCTGATTGGGAGGGAATGGGGATTTTGCAGTAACCTTCCCCTGGAGTGGGGAGGGAATGGAGATTTTACAGTATCCTTCCCAGGGGTGAAATTCAGCAAGTTCTGACAGGTTCTGGAGAACTGGTAGTGGACATTTTGAGTAGTTCGGAGAACCAGCAAATACCATCTCTGGCTGGCCCCAGAGTAGGGAGAGAATGGGGATTTTGCAGTATCTTTCCCCTGCCACACCCACCAAGCCACGCCCACAGAACCAGTAGTAAAAAATGTGAATTTCACCACTGATCCTTCCCCTGCCATGCCCACCAAGCCATGCCCCGCCCACTAAGCCATGCCCACAGAACCAGTAGTAAGAAAAATTGAATCCCATCACTGGGAGGATCCTTAGTGACAGGGGTGCCTTCACAGTTGGCCTCTGAGATGGCAGACATCTTTTAACCTGGTAACTATAGGAAGTGATGTTATACTTGGAACACCACAATAAAAAAGTTCGTCTAGCTGACAACTGCCCGTAGACATTATGCCAAGGTTAATTAGAGTAAGTAGTCTTCATTTCCTCATAACATTTTTGACAGCTAATTAGAGTAGCTTGGCAAGGTTGCTGTTCCCCAGCTCCCATTGATAAATGGGGAAGAAGGTGTTTGTAGTGTGTGGAGATGCTGTTTGTGGCCTTCTGGGTTGGTTCTGAGAAATGTCACCAGGAACCCCACTCTGAACTGCTTGAGAGTGTGAAACCAAGTAATGGATCATTTTAAAGCATCAAAAACAATGCCACGAAATGGAAAACAGTTTTAAAAGATTTATGGATAGAGATGGCCCAAGACGACATGCTGCTCTGGGTGTTAATTCAAGCAACACCCAATCAGTCAAATGAGCAAATTAATTTTATTCCCCCCCCTCCCTTTGGCTTTTAGTTTACTAGGCAGAACTGTAGGGGGTGGAGTTGCTTATCAAGGAGCCTTCAATCATGAGCAAAATTGACCACCGTAACAATAATGAGGCTGATTATAATCAATGGTGACCAGCATGACATTCAGGCATACTGGTTGATAGGCTTGTGGGAAGATAGAACAGCTCCCATTGGGACTAGAGAAAGACAAGAATTGACCTCAGGTTACTAGGGCAACACCAAAGAAGAAGATGGAAATAAAGAGTTTTCATCATCCAGATTTTTGCAGCCCAGATCTGGTTCCTCCTTTCAATCTGATTTGGCCTTTCTTTGCACAGTATCAATTCATGAGTCTTTTAGTGCTCAACCCAGACCGACAATGACTGATAATGTTACCTATCACACTAAGATCCAGTTTGTGTAACTATAGTTTGTGAATCAAAACCACCATTGGTTCGGTTGGCACAACCTTCTGAGTTATGGACAGCAATATGCTCATTCTGTGTGTGTGTATGTGGAGCGTGTGTGTGTGTGTGGACAGGGTTTCTCAACTCCCCAACCTGGAGCCACCAGAGATATATTTGACTCTTTAACTTATGGCTTTCAGGAAGCTTCTGAATGTCCTTTTTCCCTAGTGGGGTGGGGTGGGGACATCAATTTTTTAAAAAATAATAATAAATGTCAAATGCTCATTATTATTTCATAAAACAGTAAGTTGTGAGATTAGGACAGTTTAAAAATATTACAAATAAACCAAAAATAAATGATAAAATTAATCACGGTTTACAAACTTCATAACACTAAGGCTATGCTGTGAGTCAAATCAGTGTGATAACATATGAAGGCCTAGTTCTCTATCTGGTAAGGCCCAGGAGAAGTAGTCAAGATTAGTAATTCACTTTTCACTGAACCCAAGAGTGAGATGGAGACTCTTCTTCCCATGCGTTTCCCATATTTCAATATTGTCATTCCTGAAACTCTCTATTGTACACTGTACTTCTGTGTTAGGGATTCTTTTCTACTTGGATAGGATTCTCACATGACTTAGATGCCCAGGAGGGGTAAATCTCAGCCCAGTTGTATCTCAAAGAAACTTTTGAGAAGGCCACATAAAGCAACAGTGGTTTTTATTGTAGTCACCCACCCTAGTAACATAGTGGATCAGAAATAAATATTCTTACTTCTCTGCCTCATTAATTTGTCCTTTCCATCGGTGACTGCAGCAAGGTCATCTGTTAGCTATGCACATTTGAAATTGCATTTCTGGGAAAGTCACGATCACAATAAATCAGGCGATCCTTTTTCAAATCATCAAAAACCCAGGTGATGATCCGAGAACCGAGATGATCGATCTGCTACTGTGAGCCATCATCCACTTCCAGTCTGCTTCAAGGCCGTGAGCAAGAGAAGGACCCACCAAAACCTGCCCCCAGACCTTAAAAAGACCATCAAACTGCACTAAGATCTACAATATAGATTGGATGTGGATTTTGTGGGGGTAAACTCTGCAGTAAAGATTATCCTACTGATAATCTGATTTTGTGCTTCTTTTCTTCCCTATTCGTGTTACATCTGGATTATTATATTTCAGATGTATATTCCCTATGTAACCATCATGAAAATGGAACTTGAAAAAAGTTTCCCCTCAAAGAAAGAAAGGCACAATTCATGATTATACTGTAATATTTGAAATCCTACACAGAGCCAAATTAAAGAAATGAAGAATATATTGCTCTTATCTAGACTTGTAAAGAATTGATCCTGAAACCCTTTAAGTTATCAATCCTCTTCTGCTCAAATCTAGATATAGCTTAATGGTTAAATTTATTCTTTTTGGGGGCGGGGGCGAGGGGGATATATTTATTTAGTCTGTAGCACCACCTGCTGTTCTTGTCTGGATGTGCAGCTGTTGAGAATGGTAACTCAATATAAGGCGGCGTTCCTTAAAAGGTTTTTCCTTTAAGGTATACAAAAGAGCTTTTTATTGTATACATTATCAATATTTACCACATTAAAGATAAAATGACACCTTTGGATAATGTTTATTTATTGAGTCATAAATAATATTGTAAAAATAATAATATTAAGCTCATTAGATATAAATGAAACATTTTTTTCACAAAAAAATCATGAAAATTTTTTAATAAATAAAAAAAATCTTGGAAGATCCTCTTGGTCTCTGGACCACACTTCTGAGAAACACTGATATATGGAAAGAATGAAGAAAAAGATGGTGAAGAAAAAATATTAAGACTTTTTTCAACAAATACTGAAAGTTTTGGTCTTATTTTAATAATTTAGAACTTCACTAAATCCTCATTAAATCTTGTTTGGGATATTTGCTGAGGATATCTTTACTAGTCTGCTTTCTTTTGTCCTGATTGATTGAAATTTCATGTATTTTGGTCTCTTTTAGTTTTCTGTTTCGTATTCTACTTTGTGAACATTTAAATCTTTGGTGCATGGACAATGCCCTTGAATGGCTGCGGTACTTAATAGGCTGACAGACACAGGGCAGGATAATAATTCTGCAGCTTTTATTTATTAACTGCAAAGAATAGTAAGACTGATTCTGTCTCCTCTCTTAAGATATTCATGGAAGGATTGTTTGTCACTCATCTAGAGTTGATGCTGATTTTGAGCAAAGAAACTGTGGATAAGATCAAACAAACATAATGAAAGCTACTGAAACCACTTATGTTTCAGTTATCAATGTTTAAAGGTATCCTATTGATTCCAGATAATTAGTGAGGTAAGTCTGAATTCAATCTATTTTTATTTCACTAAACTGAGTATTGTTCATGAAAATGTATAGTCTTTGATTAATGACCACTCATTCAATGACTGTTGTGATGCATGAGTTGGGTTATGACCGGTCCTCAAAGTTACTGCCTGTCCCAGTATTTCCACAGTCACCTGATTGCAATCAGAATAACAGAGTTGGAAGGGACTTTGGAGGTCTTCTTGTCCAACCTCCTACCCAAGCAAGAGATCGTATACTGTTTCTGACAAATGTCTGCCCAATTTCTTTTTAAAAACCTCCAGTGATGGAGTCTTTTTGGAATTGGGTTTAATCTTTTTTTAACTTTTGTGATGTGTGTTTTTAATGTTGTACGCCGCCCTGAGTCCTTTGGAGAAGGGCGGCATATAAATCCAAATAAACCTAAACCTAAACCTACCCACAAGTTCTGAAGGCAACCGGTTCCACTGGTTTATCAATCTCACTGTCAGGAAATTTCTCCTTAATTTTAGATTGTTTCTCTCCTTGACTAGTTTCCATCCATTGCTTTTTCTCCTGCCTTTAGGTGCTTTGGGAGAATAAATTGCCCCCCCCCTTTTTATGGGAGCCTCTTAGACATGCTGCTATCATGTTACTCCAACTCCTTCTTTTCATTAAGTTGACATACCCAATTCCTGCAACTGTTCTTCATATGTTTTAGCCTCCAGTCCCCTAATCATTTTGTTGCTCTTCCCTACACTCTTTCTAGAGTCTCAACATCTTTTTTTACATTGCGGTAACCAAAATTGGGTGCCGTATTCCAAGTGTGGGCTTACCAAGGCATTATAAAGCAGTACTGACACTTCGTGCGATATTGATTTTATCCTTCTGTTAATGTAGCCTAGGATTGCATTGACTTTTTGGGAGGCTGCAGCACTCTGCAACAACCTGGATGCTTGGAAACTGGTTTGTGCTTATGACGGTTTCAGCATCTCATGATTTGTGAGCTCCCCTACAGGCTTCCTACAAGCAAAGTAAACAGGGGGGGCTGGCAGGGAAGATCATAATTTGCTTGGAGACGTCTTCTCCAACAGAACACCCTCTCCTAATCTTCTCAAACTCTGTAGTCTATTGGTCAAAGATTCCCCTGTACGCTAACCAGCATGGATAGTGCACTCAAAGATAAGGTGGAAAGAAGCCTGTTACATATTGAGACTGGAGCAATAGGCTCCACCAAGGTCCTCCATTCCGATGGGAAAATACTCAAAGCCAATTGCTGAGCCATCTGACAGCTCCCTATCAAAGAGATGTCAGACAGGCCAGGGCTGAATCTGTACATAGTTATCTTATAAAGAGCTGTTTGCTGTCACTGAAGCCTGAGTCCTGTCTCATCCGTTCACTCTATCTAAAGTAGCCCAATCCATTTAGAGAGTATATTGCCAAATGTCCTGTTTAAATAGACAAATAACAATACAGTTTTCTCTAAAAAATGAAGCTAAGCACAGCCTTGCAATGGTGTTACAGTATAGAATGCTTCTTTTCAGGATTTCAATGAACCATGTCATTTTTACACTATTTTTACACTATTTTCCTTTATCCATTCTCACCATCTGTCTGATTTCCCTACTCACTGATTTATGTTTTAAATATATGCCGCCTCTACTTTTTCTTTTGAGAACTATGCTCAAAAAGTGCATTATTTTTGCTTTCTAGCAATAATCCTAGCCGAAGAAGTGTGGTAGTTCTTAGGCAAGACATCAGTTGCTGAAATGGACTAATTCATTCAATAACTTTCCACGGGAAATAAATATTTTGGTGCTGTTGAGACCACAAGCAATTTTTAGCATCCCTCTGAGCTGGTTGTGCTGAGGAGTATTTATTAGGCAATGGAAGTACTTCCCTTCATCATATGATTCCCTGGCATTTTACAAAAGTAAAAAAAAAAAAGAGAGAGAGAAAAATCTCCAATTGCAAAGTGTGGCAAAACTGCAATGTGCAACAACACTAAAATATCAGTTAATGGACCAAAAAGGCCAGAATTTTTTTTTTTTTTTTTTTTGGAGGGGAGGGGAGAAACCACTTGAAAGTCTTATGGATTTTTTTTTTTATAAAAAGGGTGATGCGTAATACCACATAGTTAGGAACACAGTTGAATTGTGACATCCTGGGAAAAACCCTGTAGCACTTTTCCTATCTTTGGAGGTAATATCTTCTTTAGCGTTATCTCATTGGCTAACTGTAGAGCATGTGCAGATTGTTACTGGAGCAGCTGTGCCACTTAATATAGAGGTGTTGGGTAAGTTCTTTAGATAAGCACTATTAATATATAGATATTTAAACAAGGGAATGAGTCATGAATCTATATCTCTATTTATCTATATTTGTATTTCAGTGTACACTGTATCAAAAGAGCCATGATGGCTCAGCGGTTAAAGACAGTGGAAAACTAACAGCCAGGAGTTGAGACCCGAGCACTGCATGATGGGATGAACTCTCATTACTGGTCTCAGCTCCTGCCCACCTAGCAGTAGGAAAGCATCAAATGTAAATAAATAGTTTTGGTGGGAAGATAACAATGTTCCATGAAGCTCAGCATATAGCCATATTGGCCACATGACCATGGAAGTATCTTCAGACATCCCTGGCTCCCTCGGCTAAGAAATAGAGATGAGCGCTACTTTCTAGATTCGGACTTGATTGGACAGGGGAAACCTTAGCTTTACCTATACATGTCAGGATTCCAAATAGCATCCTAAAGTAAATCAGAGTCCAAGGCAAAGTATTGCTCAAAGTTCCAATTTATTAAGAGAGCCGTGTTGGCACATCTGGGAAAACCCGAATCTGAGAGCTTCACGGTTTTCCCCACCCAGTTGAAAATTCAAGATCTTGCCCCCACACCCACAAGTCCATCACATGGTCCAATCTTCCACTGCCATGCTGGCAGTTCCACCCATCCAGTTCCGGTCAGGTGCAGAGGTGCAGAGACAAAGGATGACCTTGGCTTTCTAGAAAGAATTTTGTTATGGCTACATAGTATGTGACTCCTACAATCCCCTCTCCCGTTTCCTACAATAAAAAATGCATAGTAGAATAATAGAAAATGTGGCAGGCCAAAGATCCGAAAGAAAAGATGGCTGCAGGCCTGACAGTACACTGCATCACCCTAAAATATATTTTCAATGGGTGAAAAAAGAGTTTAAGGCTATCACTAGACCGTGGCCCTTATATTTAATCTTTGCTGATTTGCTCTGCAAGGCATTTAGGAGCGAGTGCGGCAGTCCCATTCACTCACAGCAGTTGATATACGATGTCACTTTTGACACATCCCACAGAGCCATTCGGTAAACTCAGGCTCACTGGCCTCACACCTCCAGCAGTTCCTGAACGGCTTGATGTCAGGGACTGATTTGATTAATGAAGTCAAGTTAAAGCAGAAATCTGTTCAGATGCAGCTTCTCTGTTGGCAAATGGCTCCACAACCCACAGAAAAAAGTGGAGTTCCAACAGCTGGGGAAAAAAGGAACATATGTCCTGGCATCTGTGGAAGACCTCATAAGGGATAGAAATGTCCTCATTCTGATATGCCTCTTCAAAGTGATGTCTGGCTTAAGCCTTTTTAAGCAGCAAAAAGAAAAAAATAAGAAATGTCCTACTATTGAACTGGAAATCAAAGTCCAGCTGAATTGTTGCATCTTACTTTGGATAATTTTCACCTGAAAGTCTAACTGTTGTACAAATTCCATGGTTCCTTGCTTTCTTCCACACATGACTCAAAGGTGCTTTTTCCAAAAGGCAACTGGGCTTTCTTGGGTTTTTTTCCTTGAAAATGTTTCTCTTCTCATCCAAGAAGCTTCTTCAGTCAGAAGCTAGAACTGAAGTCAGAACTGAAGAAGCTTCTTGGATAAGAAGTGAAATGTTTTTCAAAGAAGAAAAACAAAACCCAGGAAAGTCCAGTTGCCTTTTGGAAAAAGCACTTTTGGGACAACCATGACTCTGGATGATTGAGAATCTCCATGAACTTCCATGCATGACTTCAATAAATAGATGTTGTGAGAATTAAAGTGCAAAACAAACCATTCCCAGTTGCATCCTTCCAGATAGATGTTTTACACCTGGGGGAAAAAAAAACCTGTTTTCAGATATTTGGGCTGCACTAAACCATTCACATTTCTCTACCCAAAGAGCTCCATGTCGGACCTGGAAGTCATCTTTGACATTTGGGCCTTCAGGCCTGCCACATTTTCTACTGTGGGAAAATGGGAGAGGGGGTTATATGGAGTAAGGGTGATATATAGTCCAAATAACATTCTTTTCTCAGAGAGTCAAGGCCACATTGCCCTGCAGCTGTGATGAGGTGACTGGGAGGCATCTCCAGTTTGGATGGTGCCTGATTGGACCATATGATGGACATATGGGTGCTGGGCAGGGACTTGAACTGTCTTTTGGGTGGGGAAAACCTGGAAACTTTCAGATTCGGGTTTTCCCAGATGTGCCAATGTGACATCGTTAATAAAATGGAACTATTTTTCTCTTCCTACTTGTGGTTGTTATCCATCTGCAGAATTCGTCTCCCCCCACAAAGACACATCAATCAAATCTCAGAATAAGCAGCAACTATAATGTAGATGTGATGTGAAATAGGACTGCAATTAAAATAAAACCTTAAACTTTCTCGAAGAGCTTGATGTTGTTCTGTAGAATTCCTCTTCACTCTGGTTGTGAACCTGTTGCACTAGTTGTGTGCAACAAGAAGTTGGGTAAGTTAATTAAAGCATTTAGTTTGAGGTAAAGTTTTCAGAAAATCAACCTTTTATTAGTCTCATACATAAAATTATTTGCCTGTTGTGTTACATGCATATTACTGGTAGTCCTCAACTTATGACCGCAATTGAGCCCAACATTTCTGTTGCTAAGGAAGATATTTGTTAAGTGAGTTTTGCTCCATTTTATGCCCTGTCTGATCACAATTGTTAACCAAATCATTGCAGCTATTAAGTTAGTAACATGGCTGTTAAGTGAATGTGGTTTTCCCATTGACTTTGCTTGTCAGAAGGACGCAAAAAGTGATCACATGACCTGGGACACTGCAACTGTCATAAATACAAGTCAGTTGCCAAGCATCTGAATTTTCAACACGTGATCATGGGGATGTTGCCATGGTTGTAAATCTGAAAAATGGTCATGTCACTTTTTTCAGTGCCGTTGTAACTTTGAACGGTCACTAAATGAACTGTTGTAAGTTGGGGACTACCCTGTTTCCCTGAAAATAAGACCTCCCTGGATAATAAGCCCAATTGGGCTTTTGAGCACATGCACTAAAATAAGCCCTCCCCCGAGAATAAGCCCACCCCTAAAATATTGTAACTATTAAGTGACCACGTTTGCCGCCTCCTGCACCTCAAAAATAATAGGACCTCCCTGAAAATAAGGCCAAGTGCTTATTTCGGGGGTCAAAAGCAAATAACACCCTGTCTTATTTTGGGGAAAACACATTACCATTCCCAACATCCTGGAAGTATGGCCTGTGGTGATGCAGGCTGAGAATGTAGTCCAGAAACAACGAAGATGTGCAGATTAGTCTATTTTTGACCTATTGACTACAGATGGCAGAAAATCCAGGCATTCTGTAATCAAGGTAAATCTTGCAAATCTTGAAAAATGCCATCTCAACAGTCAGATTAGCATTTTTCAACTTTGAAAACTTCCAAATGTGTGTACTGGAATTCCCATAATTCTTAGTTATGGCCATACTGAGTGGAATACTAGAACTGAAATTTGCCAAGATTGCCAATTGCAAAGATGGAAAATTTGGATTTAGAAAACTGAATTCACCAACTTTTAGAAGTACCATAGTAAATAACAGATTTTTTCTCAGTTTATCTGTATTTTTGGGAGTATAAGACGCATCTTTTTCCCTCAAAAAGGAGGCTGAAAATCTGGGGGCGTCATAACACTGAATACAGCATTTTTTTTGCCTTCCTAACCCCCGCCCCCTTCACCAAAATGGCCATGCATAGCTTTTAGGAGGCTTTCAGAGTGCTCTGGGGGCTGGGGAGGGCAGAAATGAGTGAAAAACAGGGTTTTTGCTGAATTTTGCCCCCCCCAGCCCCCAGGAGCATTCTATAAGCCTCCTAAAGGCTATCCATGCCTCTTTTTTGACAGAAAAATGGGCTGGTTTTTGCTCGTTTTTGCCCCCCCCCACCATCCTCCAGGAGCACTCTACAAGCCTCCTAAAGGCTATTCATGCCCTTTTTTTGAAAAAAAAAACCAGGCCCGTTTTCACAAAAAACAGGCCATTTTGGGGAGGTTTGCAGAGTGCAAAAACATTTTTTTAAATTTGCCTCTTCAAAACATTGGTGCGTCTTATACTCCAAAAAATACAGTAATCACTTTCTTTTAAAAGATAGTAGGTCAGGCAGCATCTGGGATGGCATTTTTTCCCCATTATTGTTGCAGTATCACTTTCTTGTTAAGCTACAAAAGTTACATTATACGGAGACCGACAATTCACCAATGACATATTTTCTACAAGATCAAGTGGTTGCAAACATATATACTTTCAGCACAGATGTTTTATTTTGCTAAAAGGCTTGTGCTACTTGGTCAATGGTTTCTTGCAAATAAGGACAGGAACATTTTTTCTATTAGTAACTTTAAATGGCCTCTCTTTTTCCAGTCCAATGCATTTATTGTTCATTGCATTCAAAATCCACAGAGAATTCATCAAACAAAAGCAAATGTTTTTAGTATAATTTCTAAGCATGTTTCCTAGGGAGCAACATCTTGAAGATAGTTTACTTCAAAAATATTTATAATTCAAGGTCTTGTTTAGTTCATTTTACAGCAGCCCAGTTCTTTAAAGACCTTCCAATGGTGTCTTCTTCTTGTCTTTATTGAACTTCATCTTAACTCAGGATCAACCATCACAGCCCAAGTCACACGTTCATTGCACTGACATGCCGAAATTCAGCAGCTGAAATCTATCAACTGTAATTTTGTCAAGAAAAGTTTTGCAATTAGATTTATTTTTGTCAGGTTGTTTTGAAAGCACAGGATTTAATAAATTATGAACATGATAGATTGAGTCTTCTTTTTGTTCTACTTTTTAGTTTTCTGTTCTATAAACATAATCCACCAATCCATGAGATTGAATTTGAGATTTTTATACTATGTCCCAGCAATTTACATGAAAACTGAATGTGGGTACAATGTGTAAGAAGAATAAAATCCAACCACCCCTAAGTAGGGCATTATCATCGTGCTAGTATATATTTGTCTTCAAGCCTCCTGCCTTCTCAGACTGTAGCCGTTGCTTAATATTTATCTGGAATTTCTTCAGCCTGACCTGAATTTGACTCGTGAAACTGAAGAGAGCCAGAAAAAGTGTGTAATGTCATAACATACAATTTTGCATACAAAATCCACCAGACGGTCCACTTCAGGATATTTCATCAGTCTTATTTATTTATTTCTAAAGGATAATTTAAGAGGTTCTGCCATCTATACCTTATATGTAAGCATTTTCTTGTTTTGCATCAAAACTTATTTTTAGCTAGTTGTTTTTCTTAAATGGAGATTGCATGAACTTTTGCCCTTGGTATTGTGCATTGTACTGATTGTTGGTTGGGTAATACTGATGAGAAGACAATTCCTCACCTCCTCCCTTAGCTGTGAAGAGGAAAGTGGCAGGGAGCAGGTTAGAAAACAGGTAGAAGGTGAAGCTTAATGGTTGATATTTATTTATTTATTTATAAAATGTATTGACCACCTCTATCTTGAGGGACCGTGTGAGGCAGTCAGGGAAGACAAAAGCTGCTTGCCTATTGAAACAAATAATTTAATGTCCTAACACAGAAGATGATATTATTTAACATAAATAACAAATACCATCCGTTTTCTTTCCTCTGTATTTGATGATTCTGGAAGCCAGGATGGTTGATAGAGAATATGCAAATATTGCAAAATAAATGAAATGGTGTAAGAAAATAACATCTTAGGCATGTGCCTCTTTTGACAGTGATTTTAACTTTTTATTCTTTCCAGAGCCCATTTCTCTGTTTCTAGCTGCACAGGTTTTATGTGAGGGAAAAGACGGAGTGCATAAGTGAATAGGGATTTTCACCTGAAGCGTCCATTTTCAGCCTCAATACAGTTCCCAGAAAACAATTTGTCATCGGCCCAAATGGGGCTGACTTGGTTCTGTTTGGTTTTCTAGGTCATCCCGAACCCCTTGCAGGGAGTCCCAATGCTACATTTGAGCAGGTGCGTTTCCTGCTGTTTGGCGCAGCAGTGTTTCCTTTTTGGGTTGGTGTCATTCTTCGCGTAGCATATGGTGGTTGGAAAACCAGATCATCTGCTACATTAACAAAATAAACACTGAGAAGTATCCAGGCTGTTTATTGTACTCTGGTGACTTAAGTGTTTTCCTGATTCATCAGCTTCCGTCATGCCTATTTATGGAAGCCTTTCAAAGCCTATAGCACAGGGATGTCAAACTTGATTTCATTCAGGGCCACATCAGGGTTGTGTTTGACCTCCAGGGTCTGCTGGGTGTGGCCAGGATGGGCGTAGCCAGCTCGACATCACTCCTGTCAGGGGCATCTTCCCAGGCTCTGTTTTCGGCTGCGATGGTCTCCTGCAGCGCTCTGCCAGAGAAAACAGAGCTCGGGAGGGTTGCACATGGCCTTCCCAAGCTTTGTTTCCAGATCCGTCCCATGGGCTTTGAGTTTGAAACCCCTGCTTTAGTACAAGACAGGGATTTTCAGCACAAGGCACATTTTCCTAAGGAAACACAAAGAGCAGCTTGGGAATATTTCTTGTTCCATCTCAAGAAATGTCATACGATCCTTACTATAGAAATACAGATAGTCCTCGACTTACAACCACAACTGAGCCCAAAATTTACGTTGGTAGGTGAGACATTTGTTAAGTGAGTTTTGCCCCATTTTTACCACCTTTCTTGCCAGAATTGCTAAATCAAACATTACAATTGTTAAATTAGTAGTGGCTAATTTAACAATTGTTAAAGTGAATCTGGTTTCCCCATTGACTTGGCTTGTCAGAAGGTCACCAAAAGTAATCACATGACCCCAGGACACTGCAACCATCACAAATATGAATGACTTGCCAAGCATCTGAATTTTGATCACGCGACCATGGGGATGCTGCAATGGTCGTAAGTGTGAAAACTGGTCAGAGGGCAGAGGCGGTATTCAGCCAGGTATGCCAGGTTCTGGAGAACCGGTAGTGGAAATTTTGAGTAGTTCGGAGAACCGGCAAATAGACTGGCCCTGCCCCCACTGCCTCCCAGCTGATCTTCTTTTGTTGCCCTGAACAGGAGAACGGAGCTGGAAAGCAGGTTAGTGCGGTGGGCAGGAAATGGGGATTTTGTAGTATCTTTCCCCTGCCACGCCGACAAAGCCATGCCCCAAAGCCATGCCATGCCCCCAAAGCCATGCCCCCAAGGCCATGCAACACCCACAAAGCCATGCCCCCAAAGCCATGCCATACCCACAAAGCCATGCCCCCAAAGCCATGCCACACCCACAAAGCCATGCCCACAAAGCCATGCCACACCCACAAAGCCATGCCCCAAAGCCATGCCATGCCCCCAAAGCCATGCCCCCAAAGCCATGCCACACCCACAAAGCCATGCCCCAAAGCCATGCCACACCCACAAAGCCATGCAACACCCCAAAGCCACACCCAGAGAACCGGCAGTAAAACTTTTTGAATCCCACCACTTATCAGAAGTCACTTTTTTCAGTGCTGTTGTAACTTTAAATGGTCACTTAATTAACTGGGTAAGTCGAGGACTATTTGTAGAGGGGTGGGTGGGTGTCAACTCAGTATATCCAATGAAATCATGGGATTATGAAAGGGATCAGTGATACATTTTTTTGGAACCCTGTATTTAATCATTGTATTTGCTTAAACATTCTCCTGCTATGTTACTTTATCTGCGCTGTTTCAAGGGGAGCCAGACATTGATCCATCAACCTCTAGCTCCTTTTGAAATATCACAGATGGCAATAATGGAAATGGCAGGATTATATATGGCCATTTGAAGGAGCTGGAGAGCGCCCTGGAGCAGAAAGATGGGTTATCAATCAAAATAATAAAGACAGAATGAATATACATAATTGATGAACAGTTTTACCATGTTTAAACTAGAAAGTAAAATATATTGGTAAAGTTACCTTTGGGTTATGCTGTCAGTCTTTCCATGTTTCTGACACAAATACATCTTAGTCTCCCTATTGTCTGCTCTCTCCTGCCCTCCACAGGTCCCAAATTACACTGGAATAAAGTATTACGTAGTGGCTGTTTACACCAAACTGGATCTAGTAGAAATAAAGGACCAAAGGACCCTGTCAGAATCATATCCGACAGGGCAGAAATTTAAGGCCAGATAAACCCATTGATTTCAATGAAAAAAAAGTATGTAAAAAGCAGCAAGTCTCTAAACATAGCTAGTAATTTATCTTAAAAAAAAAAGAATTTGGACCTGTCTTTAATAATATGGAAGGAAACATGGATAATGACTTGTTGATTTAAGAATGTTCATTTAGTGTAATCAAAGGATTTTGATACTGGTTTATTTTATTTTATTTGTAGGGTCACTTAGGAACAATGTGGATCTATGTTATGGATACTGCATCATTTTGATGCACATCAAACACCCCCTCATCGCCTGTCAACTCACATATACCACCCTACCTGGCCGCTGTCACTCATCAAACAGGAAGCCCCCTGAAATCAGAGTGGCAGTGCAAGAAAAATCATAAGGAAAGCTTGTCTGTACTCTTCCCCTGCATTTTATGTAAACAGATAAGAGACAAATTGGGAGATGAGTGGCTGAAGGATATTGGACAATCCATCATAGTGTTACTGCAAATTGCTTGAAATTCATCTGAAGGTGTTTAGAAACCTTCTGGATTAAGACACTGATAGTTTAATTATGAAAATTCTCACGTTGCTTTGCTATGCTGCATAATTACCTTTGCCCTGACATATTTTTCATTATACTTCAATTAGTGTGCAAAAGAATGTTATCTGTGATAGGTATAACCGGCTTTCTGAATACTCACTACTTCATCTGTAGGGTGAAAGATTAGGCCTTGCTTTGATAATTGTTTAGTCATGTGTGGCTAAAAAATCATCATGAACATAGTTAATTATGCTGTTAAGAGCAACACATTCCAACAATTAGAGATAGGGAACTGCCATTTAAATAGTCTAGGGTGCAAACAACCATTTATGCCCTGGAGAGTATTCCATATAGCTTGGAATACTCTCTAGAGCATAAATCTTAAAGAAAAAAAAACCCTAATGACCACATTATACCATTCATCATGTGATGAATTTCCTGTTGAAGTTGGAAGGTTTTATGTAACAACATGAGAGAAAATTATATATTCTCCTCGATGATATCCATTGGTTTTGTTCATTTTTTGGACACACTTTCCACAAGGCTCAAGATAACCTAATATAGTATTTACCGGCTGTTGATTTTTAAATCTATTATCTTTGAGATGAACTCTCATAATCAAATTGGGGAAGATTGCTGTGTAATATGAAAGCTTGATTTTTTCAAATGTTGATTCCCTGAATGGCTAACTTGGAAGTTAAGATTTATTTTCTAGAAAATATGTTGCTAGAAGTCAGGTGGTGTGAAATAAATTAATGCATGAATGAGTAAAATATAAATGCTGAAGCTGAAAAAAATACTTATTTCTATACTCAAAAGAAATTTCTCCCTCTTCCTAGTTCCACCGGGATTGATAATGATGTATCAAAATTGAAACTCACTCCTCTATGTATTTGCTTGGAATTCAAGAATATTTATCCCTAGAGAAGTATGCATAATATCCCCTCCTAAGACACTTTATACCTTCATCATGATTGACAATCATGAATGTTATTGCAATTTAAGAATGGGATATTCTTAAAAAGAATAGGTGAAAAAAAGAGAGAAAGAAATTAAGCTCCAATTACAAAAGCTGTGAACGGACTGGAATCACCCTGCTTCCCAATATCTGGTGCTTTCTAGTGTTCATTTTGGCATACTTAGGTTATTGGGATCCTGGATCTCATCCATAAAGTCTGGTTTCTACTTGGCAGGTAGAACAATAATATAATTGTGAATCCCCCATTTTGTATACTTCATTGTGCACTGAAGTATTCATTGCAACCCCATTTATTCTTTGCTACAATTAATCTCAGCTTAAGTTCTTGTTTTAAGCCACCCCGTGTCTTTCCAATTACTCTTCCACTCTTAATACCCTCAGTATTTATTTTATTTATTAAATTTATATGCTGCCCATCTCACTGTCAAGCGACTCTCTCAGTAACTCTCTCTTCCTTTCTGTTATTCCATCGATTCCTCCTGGTTTGTCGCTGTACACTCAGAAAAAGGCCCTGGAGTGAGTTGGGTTTAGGTGGCAAGCAAGAACCAGCTCCAGTGACTTGTTTGCATTCTAAAGAGCCTATTTGTTGTACCTGGCAAGTTGTACACACACTCTCTGTAAAAAATGAGTCCATTAAAAAAAAAAAGGATTGGGCTGCAAGCCAATCTCCTTTCCTAAATATTTTTAAGTGCATGATTAATACACTTCCCCAGCTTCTGTCTGGGGCTGCAGGGGGAGGTCAGAGAGCAGGTAAATGAAAGAAAATGGCTTCATTCGGCATTGACTAAGCTATTAATCATTGCCCATTTTCAATAAATCACAGCAGATGGCAGGAACTCATGGGAAATGACACACCATGTGGATGATGGGAACTGTGGGTTTTCGCAGACACCAGCAAGGGAAGAGGTCACTCTTGCACACCTGCCAAGTGCTGTGGAGCAGTGCTGGTGTTTCACACCTGCGCTTTCACCTCAGCATGACAGCGTTTTCCACAAAAGTGGCTCCTTTAGCAAGATTCAGGAATGGAAGCAAATCCCCATCCTTCTATCCCTCGCTGTGGTTACTTGCTTTTGTTTCTCACTGAGTCACACACAGGCCACCAGCCAGCCGGGGTGTGATTTCCAGAACAACTTAAGAAACTTAGTTAAAAGTGCGTGTTTTGGTCTGTGACTGTAAATAAAGTATTATTATTATTATTATTATTATTATTATTATTATTATTATTATTGTTAAAAGTGCTGTCAATTGTCCTATCACAGCACCTTCACCTTGTCTAAGCACAGCTGGACTGATAATATATTTCTGCAGCTGCGAAGGGCAAGGCTCAGACCACACATGTCCAATTCTTCTGGAACCTATTTCCCTCCTAGGTTTGTCTGTTGCCAACCTTGTGCATCACTGGCAAGGCCTGCCTTGACCGGAAACTAATACATTTCAATTTTATTATTGCTGCTGTATTGCTCTTAAATCCTGCTGTGCCAAGTACTTTTTTCTAGACTGGTCAGTTCACAGCATCAACCCAGAGATTTGTTTGAAAAATAGTTATGGTACACTACTAAGGCAATATATTGTCATTTAAAGATATTTAATCACCACATATGGTAGATTCTCTGTTTGAGACATCCATGTATCAAATCTTAGGTAAATGGAGCAGTATCTTCCACACTAGTGAGTCTCTAAACTAGGGGTGTCAAACTCAATTGTCCTGGAATCTGTAAGGGGCCGGCCCACCCCATCCCAGTGTACACACATGCACACAGGGGGCATCGGGGGCAGCAGCCCACAGTGGGGCCAAGTTGCATCGGGTGCACAAGGTCCAAGGACAAGACCTGCAAGGGGAGCAAGGAGAAGATGACCAGCGTCGACCAGCGTCAGCCAACCACAAGACAAAACAAACAATGGAACGGAGTAAGCGTGGTCCTCATCATGTGCCTCCCCCCGCCTCTGCCTGCTGCTTATACAGCCAATCTGGTGGTGGCAGTGGGCTCCAGGGCGGTGACTGCGCGGTGGCCAATGGTTTCCGGCTGCAGCTGCTCGTCGCCTGCCTCACCTCACCTCACCTCATCTCATGGGATGAGCCTCCTGTCCACCGGAGCTCCTTGATACACTCCCCAACCCCACCAAGCCCCCACAGGCATCACCCACCCCAGTAATGTCAAGCTGGCCATGCCCCCAGGTCAAGCCCAGTTGGTCAGAGCCACCCTGGCCACACCCCTCCCCCAGCCCCCAGAGACAACCCCAATGCTGATACGGCCCTCAATGAAATCGAGTTTGACACTCCTGCTCTAAGCAATGAGCTGCATGTTAATTCAAAGTGTCTCTTTTCAGAAAGCACCTCGAGTTATTTATTTATTTTAATATTAAACTGCAGGTATAATTGGAATAATCTAAGAGCCAGCAATTATTTATGAAAGTCGATCTTGCTTATTATTGTCTGAATACTTAGTGGCTAGGTGAAGAACTGGAGTTGGGTAATGCAATTCTTGAAACTCTCTTGCGTTAGCAGAATTGAGAACTGTATTAGTTTGGCACTATCAGAGGAGTAACAATGCATTATGTGGCTTCCAGAAAGGTTAAGTGAGATCACTCCACAAGGTGGCACTAAGCAGCTTGCTTGAAGATGCTTGCCAGAATATCATTTTTCTCCATATATTTAAACTGAGAGAGTAAGACAATATTACACAGTCGTGTCCATCACTGTCCTTCCATGGGATCATACAGGTGGTGCCAGTTGTTACAATAAATTAAGCAAGCAAGTAACTCACAGTTTGACAGCAAGAAGAGGAAAGGAGATAATTGCTTTCCTGGAAGCTGGAAGGGGAAAAATGTATATTTAAATATTGCATTCTTGACATAGAAGTGTTGTTCCATTGATGCAGGAATGAAAACTTCTAGGGCCTTCAGTTGTTTCTGGGATACAAATCGCAGCTTCCCTCACTAACAGTCATGTTAGTGGAGCTTTTGGGCATTTTAGTTTAAATCTATTTGAAGAGCCCTGGATTTGCTAGTTTTGCCTTATCCACCCACTGCATTAACATCCTTGTACATTATTCCCACAAATTTCACTGGGGTTTAATTTCAAGTGAATGAGTAAAGAACTGGCAGAGAATTTAAGCCTCAAGGTCTTTGTATCCAGTGTTAGCGATACACGTAGGGAATCAACCTGTTGAAGTATTTCATTATTTAATAGTCATTAATATTCAACGAATACTTAGATCATGGGTTGAAAGTGACTAGATAGTTATTTTTGGCTTGGTCAAGTACCATGATGGTGAACCTATGTCATGTTTGCCCAAAGTGGCACATGAAGCCATGCCTGGCACATGTGGCATCATCCATTCCTCTTCTGGGTTTTTGGCGCGCATGGACGTGCAACGATCAGCTGTCCTTCGTGCATGCGGCAGTGCTGTAAATTGGAAGAGCTGGTCTCCCGTTTTACGGAGTGAGCATGCACGCTGGCGAGCTGATCATCGCTTGCGCATGCACGCCAGTAACCGGAAACTAGGAGATTGCGTGTTCTAGTTCCATTTTATGCGAGAAAGCCAGCTGGCTCACTGTGAGCCACTCTCTCTCTCTCACAGTGCAAGCCACCTCACAGGGTTGTTGTGGGAAAAATAGGAGGAGGAATGATGTTTAGGTATGTTCTCCACCTTGAATTATTTATAAAAATAAGAAAGGAGGGAAATAAATAAATATTTCCCCCTCCCTAAGAATTCATCATATGGTAAATTCAAAGAAGAATGCTGCAGTGCAGTCATATGTCCAATTTGTCAGAGGATGAGGGAGATTTAGGTGCTTATTTTTAATATGAATCTGCCCAATGGAGAGTTCCCCAAATATCTGAATGAATATATAATCCAGAATGCAATGATTTATTGTTTCTACAATTCTTTCACAATATTTTTTTTTACTTCTGCAATATGAAAAAAGGAAAAATAAAACTGCATATATATGGAGAAATTTCACACAAAAATAAACATACAGAAATTCCATTTGATAAGGGCATATGGTTAAAAAAACATTGCTTGTAAAAACAAAGTACCGTAAATAATGTATCATACGAATGTAAATTATTGTACAAAACAATTTTGTGCTGATTTTAAAATAGTTTAGTTTACTTTATTCTCATTGCATTTCATACAACGAAATTAAATTGTATTTTATTCATACTCCAATTTTTCAAATACTCAAAATGTCTAAAAAGGATTTAAGAAAACATTAAAAATTAACAGATGCAAAACTTAAGAGTTAAACCAGGATTAATATTATCTTGATAACCATTCTGAACTTTGGAGGATGCATGAGAAAATCAGATGCAATGAACTTGGATTTAAAATTGCAAATATTATATAATGCAAAAGAAATTCCCCACGTTTTCCAAAATGTTTATTTAGACTTTTATCTAGAGACATCTTCAGTTTAAAAGACTGACAAATCATAAGCCATTTTAAGGATAATGCACCATTTCATCTTCTAATAGGCACATTTTCTTTAATGTCTATTTGCCTTTTTATAATTTTGTATAAAATTGTCATGGGATTCCTTCTAATGGAATGGTGGTTTTGATATTTTGAAAATAAAATAAACCAAAAAGGAAGTTGCCTGCTGACTGGGCAGCAGGCTAAAGTGACATACAATTAAATCCAATCTTCATCTCCTATACTGTGATACTATTGTATATTTCTATTTCAATTTTAATTACTATTTCTCAATTTAATTCATTTGATGCGAACATCTGCCCTTCCTTGATGTGGATATCAATGTGTATGTGTGTATGTGTGTGGAGTTATGCTTAAGTCACTTCCTAGGCTGCACTACCAAAATAAAAATAAAATAAAATTAAAGGAAGAAATAAATGTGAGTTTAAAATATAGATGCACTCAGTTAGCAATCCTTTATATCTGGGAGAAGCTTATTAAACTGATCTAAAATATTTAAAATTTTGTCCTGTAATTGCATTCTTGATATTGTTTAATTACTCATTAAATAAATCACACAGCAGACAACTTGGACCTCACAACCTTCACAACTAATAACCATCAGATTGTTATAACTGTTAACTTGGACATTTACAAAATTCTATTTAAAAAGTTAAATTTTCTCTCTCTTAAAAAAAGTATGGAATATTTAATATTTAGGATATTCTTTTCCAATCTGGTGGCCTCTAACTTTGTTGCAGTGATTTGGTTTTTATCAAGGTGGAAGTATACCTTCACTGGAAGTGGCCAGATTTGGAATACCGTATTTAGACTAAAGGCTGAATGTTGATATTTAATACTGAGTGAATCCCAGCAGACTCTCTTTTGGATCAGTATTTTTTGATGCTAACTGAACAGATTGTTATATTTTTGACAATTTGAAAAATGATAATAAAATTCTGCATTTGTTATAGGCTTCAAAAATTGATAGCTACTGTTATGCCCAATTCTACCTACAAAACCTCGTCCCCCTGGCAGCAAGTTCTGCCAGCTGAGCCAAGCAAATTTCCTTAAGCAGGAAAATATACAGGGGAGGGCTTAGATATTTTTAGCAAGAGGTTCTCTGCCTTTTATGTTTTTACTTGCAGAGTAAACTAACTGCGGAGACAATGTTACTGTAACAGTTTATTAACAATACTGCTACAAGTAACGGACTTAATGAACTCTCTCGTCTGGCAGCTCTATATAGCAGAACTGTCAGACGGACAACCAATAGGAATACTAGTCTGTTTCCTCGAGCCGGCACAGACGCATTGACCAATCACAGGACACAACACTCCTTCCCCCTGGACTGCACATGCATAATCTTGCAGGTATGCTGGCTTTCTCTGCCTTCGCTCAAACCAGTGCAGTTCAGCCTCCAGAGCAACCGGAGGATGAATGTTGTCCCTCTCTGGTCCCCATGCCGGGGGCACTAGTAGTACGGATAATTGTCCACTCGAAGCTGTCCATTCTTCTTCAACTGGAAAACCATCAACGGATAACAGAACGTGAACTTCTCCGGTCCCTATGTCTTGGCATCTATCCCTTGCTTCCGGTGCGCTTATGTCAGCCGCTGTCCTCGTTTCCTGGTGGCGCAATTGATAAATGTGTTGCAGCTATTGCCGACCATCACACAGCTGGACCCTGTAAGAACAGGGCCCTGTTATCTAAGTAATCCAGCCCGGTAACCACTTAGGCTCTCCCATAAAATTTTGTGCAAATACCCCCTCCCCCCTATTAAATACTCTAGGAGGGTCTTCCTCTAAGCATCCTTGAGGTGAGTATGTTGGATGAAGTCTATCCAAAGTGCTGCGCAACCTTGGTCCCATTAAAATCTTGGCAGGGCTTTTCCCGGTTATGGGGCTTGGTGTCGTGTGTTGCGCTAATAAGTATGTGGCTATTTTCTCCGGCCAGGGGGCGCTTCCCATTTGGCTTAATGCCTCTTTTGCTGAAAGTACGGCGTGTTCTGCCAATCCATTTGCTGCAGAGTGATATGGGGCTATCTGAGCGTGTCTTATTCCCGACCTCGCTAGGTAAGCTTGAAAACTAGTTGCCGTGAATTGTGGTCCATTGTCGGACACTAATGTATCCGGCAATCCATGTGTAGAGAACAGCTTACCTAGGACTGCTATTGTTGCTTCTGCAGTTGTTCTACACATGGGGAATAATTCTACCCACTTTGACAGTGCGTCAACCACTATAAAAATAGTTTGGCCTAACCATGGACCCAGGAAATCGACATCGATTCTACTCCACAGAGGTGAGGGCTTCTCCCACTCCCTTACCAGTGCAGCAACTGGTGCCGGGCGGACCTGCTGACATGGTTGGCAGTGCTGTACCCAATCAGTGATATCATTGTCAATAGAGGGCCACCAAACGTAGCTTCAACTCAGCGCCTTCATTCTAACTATTCCTGGGTGCCCCTCATGGAGCCGGGCCAACACAACCTGTCTTAGTGTTTTTGGAATTATTACCTGAGAGCCCCACAACAAACATCCTTGCAGAACTGATAATTCCTCCCTGTGATGATAAAATGGAAGAAATTCTTCCCCCATCGGATTTGGTGGCCAACCACAGCGTACCCAATCCATCACTTGAAGAATAATAGATTCCTTCCATGAATGGTGGGCAATATCTATTGCTGAGAGGGGTAATTTAAATTCTTCCAGTATGCACACACTGTGTATGGGAGCCAGGTCAGTCACTAAAGTGGGCAATGGCCAACGGGTCAGAGCGTCTGCATCACCCATTTGCTTACCTGGCTTATGCTGTAGCGTGTAATTGTAAGCCGCTAAAAACTCCGCCCAGCGTGACATTCGGGGTGATATGATTTGCGGCATAGGACGATTCCCTGCTAAGATTCCTAACAATGGTTTATGATCAGTTACTAACTGAAATGGACATCCATACAGATAGTGATGGAACCTTTTTACTCCTGCAATGGCTGCTAAAGCCTCTTTATCCAGCTGACTATAATTACATTCAGCCTTTGATAAAGTGCATGAGTAAAATGCTATAGGAGCCTCCAGTCCATTCGGAAATACATGACTTAATACAGCACCGACCACGAAGGGAGAAGCATCGCATGCCAGTATTAATGGCAAGTGCTCATTGTATTGCACTAATACCGGTGCTGTTGTTAGCAACTTCTTAACCTCTGCAAAAGCATAATCTTCGCGGGTGGTCCAACTCCAATTGGCAGACGTGTCTAACAAACGGTGCAGTGGTTCTGCCACTGAAGCCTTACGTGGAATGAAACTTGAGTAAAAATTCAAGAGTCCTAAAAACGCTTGTAATTCTGTCTCATTAGTTGGTGCTGAAGCTGCATTAATAACCTCCACCTTCCCTGGTGTGGGGTGAATGCCTTGGCTATCAATTAAGTACCCTAAGAATTCCACAGCGGGTACTTCTAGCTTGCATTTTAATTGCTTCAATCTGAGCCCGCCTCCCTGAAACGGTTAAATACTTGTCTCAGTGTTTCAATGAACTGTGATCGACTGTCAGCCGTGATCACGCCATCGTCGAAATATGGGATGACCCCGGGTATTCCATGGAGTAGGCGCTCCATGAGTCTTTGGAACAACCCAGGAGCGCCGCATACACCAAACTGGAGGCTGTTACATATGAATGCGCCATAGTGTGTTACAATTGTTTGTGCTGCTGCAGTTTCTGCATCTACTGGTAATTGTTGGTAGGCTTGTGCCAAATCTAGCTTTGCGAATATCTTACCCTGACCCAGTGAGTGCAACACATGTTGCACCACAGGGACAGGGTAAGGATGTGCCAGTAATGCCTTGTTTAATGTCGATTTATAGTCCGCGCAAATTCTTATCGAGCTCCACGTCCACTTTGTGCTTTAATGCTAATGGAACGCGGCGAGCTTTAAGCCAAATGGGTGCCACCTGTGAATTAAGATTCAATGAGATTGGTGTGCCCTTATATTTACCTAGAGATGGAGAAAAAATATCGGCGAATTTACGGGTCAACCCCTCAATTTCGTCCCCTTGGGCAATGTAATTCATTCCAGAAATTGAAAGACCCAGTGCCCTGAACCAATCAAGGCCTAACAGAGATGCTAGTGGTTTGGACACCACTATTAGGGGAAGTTGACCCCTGAAACGCCCATAGTGCACATTGAAGTTTCCACAGCTGATGATAGGAATGACATTTCCTTGGTAGTCTCTCAAACGGCAGCGAGGAGGCAGCAGTTGGTTTCGGTGCAGTGACGGCAGCAGGGAGTGCAGCGTATCCCATGACATTATCAACTTTGCTGACCCGGTATCCAGCTCCATGGGGCAGGGCTTGCCTTCCAGTTCGATGGTAATATGGATTTTTCCTGTTCAGATTCCCTCAGTGGATGCAGAGTCTATGGTCCATTCTGTTACATTATCATCGTTAACCATGCTAGCATAGCTGTTAGTTTGGCGAATACTGGATTTGGCAGAGTTTGGCCAACTGACCGATTGTGAGCCAACAGCCCTATTATCTGGTAGCCAAGCCCGGCAAACAGTAGCCAGGTGGCCCTTTTTCCCACATCGCCGGCACACGGCTGATTTGAATTTACACTGAGATCTCAGGTGTTTGCCACCGCAGCTTAAACACCATTTCCAATTTCCTCTAGGAGCATCTCCCCGGTTGTTGACTATTTTGAGGCAACTGACATCGATGTCAGCCTCAGAGTCATTCTCTAAACTGTCACTCTGGTGGTGGACTGATGCTGCTTGAGAAGCGATGCTGGCAGCCAACTGGTATCGCTGAAACTCTGATGTAGATTTTTCAGCCATTTCAGTTGCCCTTGCTTCATCCACAGCAATTTTCAGGGTCAATTCAGCCCTCGTAAGGAGTCGGCATTGCAAACGCAGGTCATTAATACCGTAGATAAATTGCTCCAGCAACACCTCATGCAGGTCGCCAAACTTGCAGTGAATGACTGCAGCCCCCAGAGAGGCAATGTAGTGGCTGATAGACTCACCTTCAGCTTGCATACATTTACGAAAAAGATGCCTACGAGCGAAACGCAATGGCGTAGGGGCATAGTATGCTTGGACAGCAATGAATCCCAGGGAATGGCATGCACAGGAGTTGGAGCTGCTAATGCCCGAGCCGTTGCGAACATATCTTGGCCACAGTAACTAAGAAATACCCTTCTCTTCCTTTCGAGGGAAAGCCCAGTTAAATGGTTGGCCTGAATAAAGCATTCAAATCGTTCAAGGAACGCCTCCCATGATTCCTTGTCTGGTCTGAATTCTGCAAAAACATTTGCGGTAGCCATTGTTGGTATTGCAGGCATTGCTACTGTCGGTGGGTCAGTTAAAAACACCTTCATCACCAGTTTTATATTTCTACTTGCAGAGTACACTAACTGCGGAGACGATGTTACTGTAACGGTTTATTAACAAGACTGATACAAGTAATGGACTTAACGAACTCTCTCGTCTGGCAGCTCTTTATAGCAGAACTGTCAGACAGACAACCAATAGGAATACTAGTCTGTTTCCTCGAGCCGGCACGGACGCGTTGACCAATGACAGGACACAACACTGCCTGGTTGCTGGGTGGGCATGGCCACGGTGGGCGTGGCCTAGTCAGCCTCCTGCACCATGGCAGTATGGGAGGTGTTTTTGCCCTCCCCGGATTCTGGATGCTTTCTCAAGCCTCCGGGAAGGGAAAAATGTGCATTCCCGAACTTCCAGTAGGTCTGTTTTTTGCCTTCTCTGAGCCTCCATACGTGACCTGTATCCAAAACAGGCCGCCTGGGGACTCCTGAGAGGGAAGGGGTGGGTGGGGCAGCCAGGAGTGGAATTTGGGGGTTCTCTGAACTGCACAGAATCTTAGCTAGAGGTTCTCCCGAACCCCTGTGTATATGTGGACTTTATAAATAGAACAGTGGGTTTTTTCTTGCTTGCCCTACAAAGCAAATTCTTCAGGAGATTCCTCAGCCAGCAACTGTTCTGCAAATGGATTATGCCTACTGCATGGAAAAGGCGATTGCAAGGACAGAGAATAAGCATCAAGTGCTACGCCTCCAAGTTTGCTAAATGGCAACGCAAACCATGGTATCTGTCTGCAACATCAATTCCTTTTGCAGCCATGAAAAAAAGGCAGGCTATTTATTTATTTTGTCACCTACGAATACTTTCTGCTTTTTCTGATTGGTAACAGTAAATGTTGTAGAAATAATTTCTGCCTCTTAATTACACATTAAGAGGGACTTGTGACATAAACTGTTTCTTGGCTCCTGAAGTCGTACCACCTATGGCTTCACTTGTAACGCACGAAAGCATTTCACCCAACTCACTGATTAAGTGCACCTCATTGCATTATTAACAGTTCCCTTGATATTAAGTCTTCTCCCTCCATTGCCACTCTTCCATTTCCACTTTATGAAACCAATTCACTATTTCAACACAATTGGAGCTCTTTTGTTTACAAAGCAGTCAGTCACAGGGGGACTACAATTACAAGATGCATCAGATTTGTAATTTCTCCCCGAGCAAAACTCATCTGCACTGCTGCTGCCACAATTCACAAAAAAGGTTATGCAATCAAGTTGGAATTTAGAAATGTTGAATTATTCTAAGTCAGACCTGATTCTTTTTGGATAAAGAATCTTAGAATTGTTTAGTTATGAACCTTGATTCAAACTGAAACCTCTTGGACTATGTAAGATCATAGTTAAGTGGTGTGTGTGTGTGTGTGTGTGAGAGAGAGAGAGAGAGAGAGTGCAAGCGAGCAGTTGGGACAACAATGGATGAATTTATATGACTCAGGCAATGTATGTTTAAGTTACATAACTGACAGACAAATCTCATAGCATAAAGTGGCCTTTACATTACTGAAGTATGTTTTTAGTTCTATGGGCTATAATGACCGCTAGTAATTAAATGCTTAATGTAGTCTCTGCAACTGTCACATCTTTTGCTACAATATCACTAAAGCCAAGCTTATGAATATATTTCTCAATCTGAGGGACAGTGGGAAAAATTATTTATATTGGTCTTCCTCAATTTAGTATCTACGGACTAGAGGTGAGTTTCTGCCGTTTCGGCAGAAGTCTCGCATGGACGTGCACACACACAAGCAAACCGGTAGTAAAAAAAAAAAAAGGAAACCTACCACTGCTACAAGACCTGCTGGATTATCATTCCTGGCCCTTATAACTAGTGGTTGTACTGAATGGGTTGACTGGAGCTGTAGCCCAACTGGAAATTACTAAGTTAGTAAAGTTTACTCCGGAGCATCTCTATTGTGGCTTGTGTTAGAATGCTAAGTACTAACTAGAGCTAACCATCACTTCAGGACCAGTGTTGCTGGCTGAGAAAGCTGATATATGGATTGTCTCATCTTCAACTTCCCTTCCTAAGCGTCCCCTGAGTTAGAAAACTTGGACGCAACAGCAGAGCATGTTGATAAGAAAGGGATCGTGTTTGCTTCCAGCCTTGGAAATTTCAGCCAGCAGCAGTTCAGTTGGGGCACATTTGTACACATTTGGACTCATTTCTGAATGTTCTGCTCCTCCTGGGCTTGCTATTGAAAAATTTGGAAGGAAATTCATCCTATGCTTCCCTCTTAGCCAGAAATACTACAAGAATGGGATAGCTTATTTGAGAAATCATCCCAGCTGCAAAGAGCGACAGTATGAGAATCAGAAGGCTTGTCACTATGAATATTTTGCTCACCTGGTGAAGTTAAGCAATAGATCATTGAATGTAAAAATTCAGGATCTAATGGAATTTCAAGCATTTGTCAACTCTTAATTCTTATATTGTAATATGGTTAAATAATGGCTGAGAAGTTTAATACCTATGAAACCCAGCTCCTATCATCACTTCATATTGATTGCCATCTCAAAAAAACTTTATATACAGATCCTTGTGTGCAAAATGATCCTGAGAGTATCCTCCCCTGTGCTGGAAATGTGGTTTCCTGAGTTTATTGCCTATTTCTTGGTAATTTAGCTGTACAACTGCACCGCTTTTGTGAGAACATTCACCTGGAGCGTTCTTGGATTGGTTCTACTCCTTGAGTGTACAGGAAGTAGTAGTAGCTAAGAAGACCCCCATCTACCTCTCCGATTTGTGATATGTTTAGCAATAGCAATAACACTTAGACTTACATACCACTTCACAGTACTTTACAGCCCCCTCTAAGTGGTTTACAGAGTCATCATTTTGCCCCCAATGATCTGAGTCCCCATTTTATCGACCTTGGAAGGATGGAAGGCTGAGTCAACCTTGAGCCAATGAGACCCGAACTGCCAAACTACTGGCAGTCAGTAATCAGCAGAAGTAGCCTGCAGTACTGCACTCTAACTACAGTGCCACCGCGGCTCTTGATTTGCTTTGTCATTGGATTGCCATCTTGTCATTATTTTGTCGTTATTTTTTTCTTGTTTGAGTTAGTACTTATATTCTACTGTAAGGACCATGGTGGGTGGTGTGGTTAGGACACTGGGTTGACAAGTGTGCGTTCAAGACCTGAGTGCTGCCATGGGATGGGATGAGCTCCTGTCCTTTGCTCCAGCTAACTGCTGGTGACATGAAAGGAGCCCCCAACTGGGCATCCCAGTTGTTTGGTCCACATAGGAAAAGCCAGAGGAAGAGTGCTAATTCAGTGATTGAGAAAAGGTTCTGTATGAAGAAAGTTTCAGTTTTGGTTTTGGTTCTCTCTTGCAGAAATTCTCTTGAGTGAATTGAGTAGGATTCTGTTAATTAGTACAGCAAGAACCAAGGGGGGTGGTTGGGAATTTCATTATAAACAGACTGACATCCTGACACAAAGATGGCAGTTTATTGATGTTTCCAACCTACTTCAGAAGATTTGGAGCAAGGTGAGTGTTGAGCTAGAAACTCACAGCTGTGAGCCACACGTACATTAACTTTCACATACCTTGTTAACAAAGGAATTAAAACTCTACATAGCTTTGTTTTCTTTTCATGGGGTTAGTATTAAAAGCACGCTTCCTATGGAAGGAAGTATAACAGACACTGACCCACAAGGGAGTGGATGAAATCAAGGTTGCACCGTTCAAAAGTTGCCTCTCCCCCGGTTTCCTTCTTGTAACATAATGAGGAATTAAGTCCCTCATTTCCAGCCTTCCCACAAAGTCCTTGAACTCGCAAGAAACATTAGCAGATGTTCATTAATGCAAAAGCAACTGGAGGATTGGAGGCATTTTCTGGCAATCCATGTTATGCATAAATGTTTGAAATTCTCTATAGAGGGAAACCACTTCTGGTTCAAAGCCAGTTGGCCATACGTTAGTGCAAGAGGTGGGTGGGAAGTGGGTTAGGCTTTGATTGGGAATTGTTAGTATTATGGTTGTTTGTTTGTTTATAATTAAAGAAGCGAGCATCCAAAATACATGGAAATGCCCTGTTATTAACCCCTAGTCACTCTGAACCTAATGAAAGAGAAATACTGAGTTTAATGGTTTTGGATTAAAAGGGAATGAATCAAGATAAGGAATTTCTGATATCATTCTAAATTTCCTAAAAAGAAGCTCATTGCCCCTTAGGTTTTACTTTAAGTGCAGAAGCTGAAAGCAAAGCAGAGAAATCTAGATTTACCTATAATAAAAATACAATAATAACTGTCATCATCATCATCTACTAATTCTGACTGCTCAAGAGAAAATGTGCACAAATCCAGAACTGAGAAGACAGCAAGAGATAGCAAATTTTATTTTATTATTTATTAAACAAATTTATGTAGCTGCCAATACATAGGTGACTCCAGGTGGCTTACAACATTTAAAAACCAACTACATCATAAAAACTCATAAGAAATCCCCAGCTGACTCCCATGGCAACAGTACACCATCAAATGCCACTTGCTGCAAGATCACACAAACCACAGCATGACAAAGTAAGAACAATGGTGCATTGGAATACCCGCAAGAAATGCCCTTTGTCTGCAAACAAGAATAGGTGGGACCACAAAACAGACAAAGCAATAGAAAATGAAGATGTGAAAGTGAACTTGGGCTTTAGAATTAAACAGATAAAAACACCTGCCACATAATATCCAAAGCTTAATAAATTGTTGATAAAAAGATAAAAAAAGGCTGGATAGTGGCCATGGCAGCAGTTGGAGACAAAACAAGAGAAAGAACTGGAGAAAATCACAAAATGCAAAGGACTTGCCAAAATAGAATTACAACAACCATGGCAAGAAAAAGTAAAGATAAGATCAATAGTAATCGCTTCCTTGGATACAATCCCAAAACAACTGGAATGCCACTTGAACACCATCAGCATTGACAAAATCTCCATCACTCAATTGCAAAAGGCAGCTTTATTTGGAACAGCTTACATCCTGTGACAATACTTTTAATATTATTAAACATCTGCCTGTCCCAGATCCTTGGGATGGACTTGACAGATGGATAAAAAAATGCCAAATTCAGTCTAAACATCTGGCTGGATGCATGACCAACCACAATAATCATAACTGTTAAAACCAGATCTGGATAATCTACAGGGTTGTCATGATCGCTTTGTAATGGCCAATAGGAAGCTATTCTAGAGCAATCACACCATCTGTGTGATTACTCTAGAACAGTGGGTCTCAACCTTCCTAATGCCGCGACCCTTTAATACAATTCCTCATGTTGTGGTGACCCCCCAACCATAACCTTTTTTTAATGTTTTCAGTATTTTTTCAAAAATATGTGTTTTCCGATAGTCTTAGGTGACCCCTGTGAAAAGATAGTTCGATCCTCAAAGTGGTCCCAACCCACAGGTTGAGAACCACTGCTCTAGAATAACAATTTTGGCTCACTTCTCTCTTACGTGCAACTTTCATGCTACTCCAGGAAGCTGTTCCAGAATTAGCAATGCTGTTGGTTGTGGCAGCTGTATCAACACAAGGAAGCATAAAATTGGCCACATATTAAACACTCGGGAACAATACAGTAGAGAATATCATGAAAATATTGCTTTTGAGAAAAACCTGTATACCAGAATTCCAGTGTATCCAATAATATAATCTGAGATTTAATGTGGCACATTTCAACTTTTGTCCTCCTGTAGCATATATGTAGTTTTCTCTAGTTTCTTCAGTTACTGGGAAGCAGCCCATCATATGATGCCCCCACACTTCGGCAAGCATTATCCTTTTCACTTATGGAACTGGTATGTAAAGGAGTGCATGCAAATGAATTCTTACCAAAACCAAAATTACTATTGGCCCAGGGAACCTGTTTTATGATGGCATTGAATGTACTGTAGTAACTATTTTGTACTACAGTTTCTTTAAGAATATGGCGTATTGAGTTAGAAGAGCGGGCTGGCTGTGGGTTGTTGGTTGAGACTAATGAACTATAAATAACAATTTTACTATTTATTACTTTATTATTAACATTTAAACAAACCTGTTGATGTACGTAAAGAGACGTTGCTTTTCACTGTATCAGGAATGAGATTTGCTGAAGGGAAAGAATATAAGGGTTTTTTTTTTAAAAAAAGCAGATGTACTCATGGGTCTTCTGTCCTATGAAGTTGTTAAGAACTGGACAAGATTTAAGAATTGTAGCTATTTCTACAAGCCAATCAGATGGCTAAATACTGGGTTCAGAACAAGCTCACTTTTCCTGAATATGGCAACATGGTGCTTTAAACTTATATAACTTTTTTTGTGTTAGGGCTTAAAATGTATGCAAAAGGTTTCATTCCAGAGATGGGATGTTTTATTCTTCCTCTGAACTGCACTATTCCAGGAAAATTACTGGACTGGTAATTTTTCCTGGAAATAAATTTTCCAGAAAAAGGGGTTGTGATGTTCCAGATACGGTCTGGCCCCAAAAGAATATGGCCCAAAGAAAGAATGTTCTATCTCCAGGATTAAATATTTTGTGCACATCTATTGTGGGTGGATTCTTAAAAGATGAATTGTTGCAAGTGATAATTTATGACTTAGCAATTACTACTTTGACACTGACTTCTGATTGGTTTTCCCACAAAGAGATATCTTTGAAGGCATAGTTTTCTTCACTTTATAGTGCCACTCTGTCTGATGTAAGTGACGGAAGAATGGGCAGATGTGAAGGAAGGAGCTCCTACGTGGCCAGTGGAATGTCTTATTTATATATAAACAGTGCTGATAAACCGGCATTTGCTCGGGTATTTATTTATAGGGGGAAAATGTCCGGACCAAACATAATTTCTAATGTTGGACTTTCCCCCTTACCAGATGGAGCCCCCTTGTGGAGTACTGTGAAGCTGTTACCATGGCAACTCCACTGCGTTGTACAGTAGAATCCATTTTAAGGCACAACAGGCTGTATCGTAACAGAACATACACCCTGAGGGCTATTAGGGGTGTCTTACCCCCACAGAATTTATTTCGAGAGAGTAAGTCATCTGTGTACCAAGTTTGGTTGAAATTGCTCGAGGCAATGTGTGTGTGCGTGTGTGTGTGTATCTCTTAATTTATTTATTTATTTATTTATTTATTTATTTATTTAAACTTATTAGTCGCCCCCTCTCCCCACAGGGACTCGGGGCGACGTACACAAGCAACAGTCAACACAGTGTCATACAGAGGAGGTAAAAAATAAATAAATAATTACAATGCTGAAAAAGGTTAAAACCTCAATAACATTAATAGTTTAAAAACTAAAATTAACAATTAAAAATGACCTAGGGGTGGATAAGTTGTCGAGTTATGCCAGGCCGGCTAGCCGAAACAGGTGGGTCTTCAGTTTACTGCGGAAGGAGCGGAGATTGGTTGTTGTTCTAATGTCTGGGGGGAGGTCGTTCCAAAGGGTAGGGCCCGCCACAGAGAAGGACCTACTCCTGGGCACCGGCCTCTGACAATCTCTAGAGGACGGCACCCGGAGGAGACCCTCTCTGTGTGAGCGAATGGGCCGCAGGGATGTATGGGGCAGGACACGATCCCACAGGTAACTAGGCCCTATGCCATGGAGCGCTTTGAAGATGGTAACTAACACCTTGAAGTGCACCCGGTAGGCCACAGGAAGCCAGTGCAGCTCGCGCAGGAGCGGTGTTATATGGGAGAACCTCGATCTCCCCATAATTACCCGCGCGGCTGCATTCTGGAAGGAAGATAGTTATGATTAAAATGAGCTGATGGAATTCCTGCCTCCCTGTTCTAACTTTAGGAATAAACATAAGGAAATATGCATCTCTTGGGCCATAGAGAAGGGAACTCCCTAGTCAGGGTTAGCCCAAGCCATTTTCGATGCCAGAGACAGGATTGTTTCTTCCCATCACACATTGTTATACAGTATTTTGGCATCTCAGACAAGACCCCACAGGCATATCTCCCTAGCATTGCAAGTACAACAGTTGTGAATCGAATAACTAAAGGCCAGCTGCCTCCTTTTAGCAACCCAAATCATTTCTAAAAACATTGGCTTGGCTCTGCTTAATTGCAGGGCCGGCTTTACCAGGGTCCTGACTCTTCCCCGAGCATACCTCAAGTGCTTCTGCTCATGGGAAAGTGGTTTGGCACAATTCCTTCCCATCTAGTTGTCCTCTTTTTTTGGGGGGGGGGGAGTTGGGGGGTGGAGGAAGTGGGACTTCCCAATGGAAAGAAGCATGCCAAAAGACTGATTCAGCACAAAAGCCACTTGATGTTTCCTCACACGTCTGCTTGGCTGGCTTTTGAGATCAAGCAGAAGAAAAATACAATCTCCACCACGCAGACTTTTGGCTGACCTGCACCAACCTAAATCAGCTGAGGCGATGTAGGAATTAATCTGCTGCTGTTGTTGGACAGCATTCTTTCCCACCACACACTCTGTTGGACAAGCAGCAACTTCCAGTGAACGTAACAGAGCTGCATCTGTCTCCCCAACCGTAACAAAACAAAACTCCACTCTTTAGCTATTGCTACATGTTCCCAAAGGCTTGACTTTATTAAATATTAAAGCTACAGGGAGAAAGAAAGCAAGAAAGAGAATGTTCTTCATGAAGCAAAAAACAAAAAACAAACAGGGTAACAACCCCACCCCCTTTAGCTATTCCAATTTAATGATCTGCAATACAGGTAGTCCTCAACTTACAACAGCTTGTTTAGTGACCATTCAAAGTTACAACAGCAGTTGAAAAAGTGACTTATGACTGTTTTTCACGCTTTACAACTGTTGCGGCATTCCCATGGCCACATGATCAAAATTCAAATGCTTGGCAACTGGCTGTCAGACGTGCCTCCTTCAAAATTCAAGAAAGGAAACCCCCAACTCCATTGTTTTAGAGAAAAGGTACTTTATGAAGGGAAAGCAGCGAAAGTAAAGCAAGATCTGAAACTAAAGGCGCAAAATTGTACATATCAAAAGTTTGCCCAAATCCCTCCCCCCCAACAACTCTAAGCCGAATGCCCAATCTCCAGCCCCCAAGGGTATCATGTGGGGTGCATCTTCAGGTGGCTTCATCCATCTGGTATGCAGAGACGGTTGACCCTGACCAGACCTAAACATGACCATTCAGCCTGCGTAGAATATGGTGAGAACAAAACTCCCTCCTCATCCTGAGATATCTCCTCCACCATGATTCCACTCCCAAATTCTGAAACTCCCTCCCTCCCCGTTACTATGGCATCCGATAGCAAGCAAAGCGATACAGAGGCTGACACAGGCTCATATTTATGATGGTTGGAGTATCCCAGGGTCATGTAATTTACTTTTTGCAATTTTCTGACAAGCAAAGTCAATGGGGAAGCCACTTAACAAGCGTGTTATAGCTTTCAAAATGCACTTAACAGTTGGGGCAAGAATGGTGGTAAAACAGGGCAAACCTCACTTAACAAATGTCTTGCTTAGCAACAGAAATTTTGGGTTCAATTGTGGTTATAAGTAGAGGACTACCTTTATCTACTTTGACTGTGAGGGATAAGCAGTGATGTGCTGGTAGATGTCTACGAACCAGCTTTGCCAGTTCCATTGCCACTGCTGCCCCATATCACTGGCTACTGTTCAGCTAATCAGTGTGTTAGGCATTACAGCTCAACCCTGCTGTCAATCAGGTCAAAAAAAAATTCTAGAATAGTTAACAGTTGGGCTCTTACAAGCTGGTAGGAGCCATCTTCAGCATGCCATTGAGGATGGCTCAACTGAGAGCTATCAGACCTTCCCCAACTTGACAGCTTGAGTCTGTCACTTGATCTTGCTTGGTCCGCTAAGAATAAAGGCTTAGATTTGAACTCTGAAATAGGATTTTTCTTCTCCAGAGGGTCACCTAAATTAAATTAGATGACATTAAGGCCAATGCCAGATCCCATAGTTAGACTGATTTCAACCAGATGAGGGAATTAGAGTGGCAATTTAGTTCCTTGACTAGTCATCCTTAGACGTTGCACAGAGAATTCTCATATTCTGAACTACAGCAGCAATAGCAACAATTTATGGAAATGGGGATATTTTGAATACGCTTCTATGGATACGAATAGTTTTATACTGCATTTTTTAGTGTTCAAAATATTGGTGCATCTCTAGCTAAAGACCCCGAGGTAGGCTGAGCATGGAATGATGTGAATGAACTCTCTGCACTGTTGGCCGTGAAGACATTGAAGTTTCAAAGAGAAAGGTTTGTCCTCATCCCTGATTGTCTTTTATCCACTGGCCTAAAACTTTCAGAAGTGCAGTAGTAATTTTAAAACTTGCAATAAATAAAACACTTACACTGTTCATAGTCTTTAGTTTGCTTTTCCTAGCAAAAAAATTCCTTCTGTTTCTGACTTTTCTGAGTTCTTCCTTTACGTATAAAATACTGTCTTCTTCCTCTCCTATTCACCAATTATAATCAAAATTTAAATTTTCCCTTCTTGTTAAATAATAGGGATAAAATATATAAAGTTAAAAAAATGACAATGATCTCACAGGCTGTCACTTTCACAGTATCTGGGAATTCTTTTGTTTTTGTAGGGGATTTCTACCTAAAAAAACTTTGTCTCTCTAACTTGCAGGGATCACTTGCTTGTGAATCACCCTGGCTTTAGAAGTTACATCCTCTATCCTTGAAGATAAGGACATGAATTTGATTAAAGTATTTACATATTTTTGCGTTTTGGCAGTACTACTTCAAACTAAGTTTTAACTCATATAAGCTTGTTTTATAAGTTCCAGAAATGACTGCTGCTTTCTGGAATATTTTTTAATAATTATCCTTCTGTAAATCTTGAGAATATAGGAGTGGGACATCTATCACTGTTCCCGTATTGTTGTTGATTCCCTCCCATTTGATCATCCAATTTAATTCATACTTGGAATCCTTAAAAAAAAACTCTAGCAAGACAAAGATGATTAGGGGACTGGAGGCTAAAACATATGAGGAATGGTTGCAGGAACTGGGTATGTCTAGTTTAATGAAAAAAGGACTAGGGGAGACATGATTGCAGTGTTTCAATATCTCAGCCACAAAGAAGAGGGAGTCAAACTATTCTCCAAAGCACCTGAGGGTAGAACAAGAAGCAATGGGTGGAAACTAATCATGGAAAGAAGGAAATTAGACATAAGGAAAAATGTCCTGACAGTTAGAACAATTAATCAGTGGAATAACTTGCCTCCAGAAGTTGTTAATGCTCCAACACTGGAAGTTTTTAAGAAGATGTTGGCTAACCATTTGTCTGAAGTGATGTCGGGTTTCCTGCCTAGGCAGGGGGTTGGACTAGAAGACCTCCAAGGTCCCTTCCAACTCTGCTATTGTACTGTATTGTACTGTATTGTACTGTATTGTATTAAGACATGCCCTCCTCCACCCAAGTGAATTTTGCAAGCCACTTTTTCATTTTCATTTGATGCATAGCAATAGTGGGTTTCAAATAATTTAACAACCGTTTTGCCCAGGGTCAGGTTGGCTGTTGTGGGAGGCGTAGCCCATCCCTGACCTCTATCTCCACCACACATGCAGGATGAACATCCTGCAACAATCAACCTGACTCTGGGTGAACCAGTTGTTAAATTACAACGCCCCACCCCCTGCTGCTATCAAAATGGATCCTGAGCTCTGTGCTACAATGAAGAAATGAGAAATGGAGTGGCTGGCATGAGGGAAGGAGGAGGATCAGGGAGAAGAAAGAGATTCTCCATTGCAGCACCCAGGATCCACTTTGATAGTGGGCAGGTAGGTGATTTAACAACCAGTTAAAAGCAGTGTGAGCTGACTGAATCCCACCACTGATGCATAGGCATTCTTAAAATTATACTAGTGAGGGGATATGTTTTTAAAGTTGGAACTCAGCTTTACGACTGTTTAGTTCAATGAACTGTATTGGGCTGTATTTGATGGCATGGATGGAATTGCTGAATAACTTTAAAAAGGCAACACCTGATCTACTTATGTTAGAGTTTGCTTTGAGATTTGAATCATCATTTCTGCTTTCCCACTGACTTGTGAATAGCATGAACTGGTTGCAACGTGAATAAAATTATATAAAGTATAAAATTTCCAAGTTGAGTTATGAGGTGTTATCTACCAGGTCATTCTTATTTAGCCATTATGGTTTTTAAAAAAACCAAGATAATGGAAATTCATTTCGATTGGTCATGGCTGCTATCTTTATCCTGTAAATAGTCCACAAGAACTGAAGAGTTATAATGTCCAAGTTATAAAGCAAGTTTTAGTTGTCTTCCACAATCTCTTGGGTGGGCCAGCACTTACCTGGTTAGGTTCTTGTAAGACATGGTAGTGTCACCAGGCTCATATAGCACAGCTTGTGCAATGGTTATATTGATTTTCTGTTGGTGGTTTTGTTTCTACTTTCACTGCTGATTATATGTGCGTATGTACTTTACTGTTATCTGTTTCTTTCTGACGGTTCAAGGTGGTGTTAACTACTAGAGTCATGCATCTGCAAAATTGCTAAATTATCGCTTCTTAGTGAAACTCTGAAACATTTTTTGTCTCCAAACGAGGAAAATAGGCTAAATATTACAACTTTTGAAAATCCTACAGTCCTAGACTTCGGTCTTTAGAAAAGTGACTAATTGAGAAACATCTTACAGATAGGTTTTCTCTTCTCAGATCTCAAGGTCAGGAGTTCAAGAAAAAAGAACTTTAATAGAGCACAATAATGAATTAGTTTTTTTTAATCTCTAATTGAAATAAGACAGTTTTCTCCCACCAAACTATTTATGGAAAGATTGCCACCGCAACCTCTTTCCAGAGCCCAAGTAAGGCTTCAAATGGACTTGGGTTTGAGAGAATATAACGTTTGCCTCAGTGGTGGGAGTCAATTTTTTTTACTACTGGTTCTGTGGGCGTGGCTTGATGGGCATGGCATGGCTGGATGAGTGTGGCTTGGTGGGTGTGGCAGGGGAAGGTTACTGCAAAATCCCCATTTCCTCCTGATCAGCTGGGACTTGGGAGGCAGAGAATAGATGGGGGCAGGGCCAATCAGAGGTGGTATTTACCGGTTCTCCGAACTACTCAAAATTTCTGCTACCATTTCTCCAGTAGTGGAATACCACCTCTGGTTTGCCTGCTTGTTACTTTTGCATTTGACTGGTCACTTGAGAAACAGGGAAATAACAAATACATTAAAGAGCCAGTCTGCTGTAGTGATGAAAGCACCAGGTTAGAAACCAGGAGGCAGTGAGTTCTGATCCTGCTTGAGATACAAAGCCAGCTGGTTGACCTTGGCCCAGGCATTGTCTCTCAGCCCTAGGAAGCAGGCAAGGGCAAGGCACTACTCAGCTATACATCTCTACCCCGAGCCACCCCAACGAAGCCGTCGAAGTGATGTCCCGGTGTCTGGAAGCCGTCCGGGTCTGGATGGGAGACAACAGACTCAAGCTCAACCCCTCCAAGATGGAGTGGCTGTGGCTACCGGCACCCCGCTTTAGCCAGTATGTTCCATCTCTGGCCATTGGGGGTGAACAATTGCCCCCGGTGGACAGGGCGCGCAATTTGGGCGTCCTCCTAGACTCCCGGCTGTCGCTGGATGATCATGTGACGACCGTGGCTAGGGGGACGTTCCACCAGGTTTGCCTGGTGCGCCAATTGCACCCCCTACTAGAGCGGGACGCCCTTCGCACAGTCACTCATGCCCTGATGACTTCCCGCCTTGATTACTGCAATGCTCTCTACATGGGGCTCCCCTTGAGATGCACCCGAAGGCTACAGCTGGTCCAGAATGCAGCCGCATGGACAATAATGGGGAGTACTAGGTACTCCCATGTAACACCGCTCCTGCGCGAGCTGCACTGGCTGCCTGTGGCTTTTCGGGTGCGTTTCAAGGTGTTGATTGTCATCTTTAAAGCGCTCCATGGCTCAGGACCTAGTTATTTGCGGGATCGCATCCTACCCCACACATCCCTGTGACCAATCCGCTCTCACAGAGAGGGACTCCTCCGGGTACCATCCGCTAAGCAATGCGGGCGGGCGGTGCCCAGGAGTAGGGCCTTCTCTGTGATGGGCCCAACCCTCTGGAACGACCTCCCCCCCGATATTAGAACTACTGTTGATCTCCGCTCCTTCCGTAATAAACTCAAGACCCACTTGTTCAAATTAGCTGGCCTGGCCCAATTGTAATTGTAATCAGAAATATAATATAATCTAATCCTGACCTTCCTGGATGGCATTTTAAATTTTCAATTTTGGGGGTTTTTAAATTGGTTTTAATTGGAACTATTTTAACTATCGTTAGTTTGGTGATTGTACAGACTGTGTGTTTAAGTTGGTTTGTCTGGGTTTTGTGTTTTGCTTTGTTGTCTATTGTATATTTATTGTCTGTACACCGCCCCGAGTCCCTTCGGGGAGAGGGGGCGGTTTATAAATTTAATAAAGTAAACTAAACTAAACTTCTGAAAAACTGAAACTGAAAAACTTTGCCAAGAAAATTAAGGGATTTGCCCAGGCAATTGTCAGGGGACAAGACTGACTTGAAGGCACAAAGACAAACAAACACATAAATAAAAATATCCCATTCCCCAGAATAAAACCAAAAATTCATTTTGCTTGAAGGCTTATTCTTCTGGCTAAATCTACTTATGGGCATCTGTAAATATTTTATGATTTTATCTCAGTTATGATCACCTAATAGATAGTCTTGTAAAGTAGAATTATGTCTCGATTAGAGAGGTTTGATGGGTATTAGGTAAAGTGTCTGCTACTGCAATGTTTTAAAGGTGTTTTTTCAAGAAGCAACTGGACTTCCTTGTTTTTCTTTGAAGACGTTTTGCTTCTCATCCAAGAAGACTGGATGGGGAATGGCAGGATTCATACTCTTTGCAGACAGCTGGTCATTTCAGAGAGTCATTGAGGCCACTTGGAGGTTTATCTGTGTCCTCAGGATCACCTGATTAGTGCAAATGGTTGTGGAACCTTCTTGGAACTTCTATTGAGAGAGGGCTGTTCAAATGACCGGCTGTCTACAAGGAGTATAAAAGTACCTTTGGAACAACCATGGCCTGGATGACTGAGAATCTCCATAGGTATACTGCTACTGAAATGCTTTTTGCCTGGATGATATTCAGTGTGAGATTTATATTTCATCATCTGGAAGAGAAAAGTCTGGTGTTCCCTGGCACCTGGTCCAGATGTTTGGAGAGGCACCAATGTCCTGTGGTCTGTAGATTTGGAAGGATTCCAGTCCACAGAACTAATCTGAGTACTGTTTGTATGCCCACACAGCTGCAAGACATATTTTTTTTCAATTTGGACACATTACATTTCTGAATTTGTGACAGAACAATAGTGCAGTGCCTGCGGCTTGTTCATGATTTTGAAGCAATGTCCTGCTCATTCTGTGCCCCTTCCCAAACCTCTTGAACCACCTAAGGATTTGTATGAGTGTGTGTGTATAATTTTACCTTCCACAATTTTGTATCTGGACTCATTTCAGATAAGTCCACAATGTTCAGTTTTGGGTCTATACTTCTCTACCACGCAACCCCACTTATGATTTCTCTCATCTTATTAAACATTGTTTTTAACACCTATTTCTCAACTGTTAATGGGTTAATTAAAATTATCAATTTAAAACAAATCCATCTATACTTTAGCAGTTCGCTTTTCACCGACATTGTCTTGGTTCAGCAGGAGATAATAAATAAATAAAAGCAGTATTGCTTTTATTAATTTGTCTGATTATTGAGTTTGCCATCACTGAAGTTTTAACGATTTCAATGAAATTCAGCTAATTTAGTCTGGGTTCAAACCAAGATGTATGTATTTTTTTAATATAACATGTGTGGCAGTGGTAACAACAAAGATGTATTTTTATTAACCTATAAAAATAATTTCAAAATTTCTCAAATTTCACAGCTCATGACATGCTTCTTAAATTCTGCCTTTTCTTTCAGCAAATCTATTGGGTCTTCTAGAGATCCTCATGGTTTCATGATCTCAGTTCAAATCTGGAACTGGAGTGATTGAGAAATGATCGTCATAATTTTGTCTTTAATAGTAGCTAGTCATACAATCTAGGAAAGTTCTTGATGGTGGTACCATGTCTACCCAGGAAACTGAGGGAGTAGGGATATTCAATAATGTTATACTACTGAATTAAAAGCTGGAATTATATAATTCTTTTGAAATGGTATCATTTCAGGCAGATTTTAGTCAGTACTATCTGATCTGATCTTATTTTCTCTATTTAATCTTCATATACTTTGCAAAAAAACATACTAGTGAGATATATAGAATAGAATAGAATAGAATAACAAAGGGACCTAGTCCAACCCCCTGCCTAGGCAGGAAACTCGACATCACTTCAGACAAATGGTTAGCCAACATCTTCTTAAAAACTTCCAGTGTTGGAGCATTAACAACTTCTAGAGGCAAGTTATTCCACTGATTAATTGTTCTAACTGTCAGGAAATTTTTCCTTATGTCTAAGTTGCTTCTCTCCTTGATTAGTTTCCACCCATTACTTCTTGTTCTACCCTCAGGTGCCTTGGAAAATAGTTTGACTCCCTCTTCTTTGTGGCAGCCCCAGAGATATCGGAACACTGCTATCATGTCTCCCCTAATCCTTCTTTCAATTAAACTAGACATACCTAGTTCCTGCAACCGTTCTTCATATGTTTTAGCTTCCAGTCCTCTAATTATCTTTGTTGCTCTTCTCTGCACTCTTTCTAGAATCTCCACATCTTTTTTACATTGTGGCGACCAAAACTGAAAGCAGTATTCCAAGTGTGGCCTTACCAAGGCATTATAAAGTGGTATTAACACTTCACGTGATCTTGATTCTATCCCTCTGTTTATGCAGCCTAGAACTGTGTTGGCTTTTTTTTGGCAGCTGCTGCACACTGCTGGCTCATATTTATTAAATATTTTTCAAGGATCTGCAGTCAAACGGTGTTTCAAAAAGGGCAAGAGTTCAATGATATTATCTCCATCTTTTTATCAAATAATTGAAAGAAAACAAAAGTCTACTTAATCAGATTCCAAGCTCCAAAGATAGAATTATTTTCTAATCAGCCTAATTAATTAGAATGCACAGTCCAGGGTCTAAAATAAAAAAGAGCAGAACTGCTCCTAAAGGTAGTTAATCATGAAACTGCATAAGTAAGCTTAATGAAAACTGCCCTTATGTATTATCTTCCCCGCAATTTCATCATGTATTGACTATGTAAATAACAGACTCTACCTTTGAATTTGTAAATAGAGTAAATAGTTTCATGTTTGCTCATTGGGAATGCAATTGTGATATGATTTTTAACAGTTTTGCCATACACTAGATAAAATAAAACATGCCACTCAGTATGAAACTTAGCATTGATATTGCAACCAGAGTCGTCATCACATGACACAGATGCCTCATGTGAATTTCCTTGCTTCACTAACAGTTGATCTTGAATGGGTCTAACAAACCATTCTAAGACGATGTGAAAGATACTACTGGGGGTAAACTAGCAGAGGCATAGAGTATAAACCAGAGCTACTGATTATACTAAACAGGGAGGCACTTTTCATAGCCTACTCTGATTGATGAAGTGGAAGAATTAATAAAAACATTAGTGCAAAAAGACAGCTAGGCTACTTCCGAAACAAAGGATGAAGAACTAAATTGACTCAACAGTCAGATGAAGCTCAAGATATTCTACGGGAGGTTTTGTTTGTTTTTTTGATAACATTCTTATTCTGTTTTCCACTTCAGGTTCCCAGGAATCTTTTATGGAATCAACTGCATGTTTGACTGGACCTAAATAGTTTCCTTTTCCCACTTATAGTTTCCCAAAATTATAGATTTAATTTTTATAACAGAAAAATTAGCATTCTTCACAGTGATGCTTATCAAAATGTGTTGGGATGGCAGCTCTACAAGTTTCCCGTGATTGTGTTCCAAAGCTGGTTGTCAATATCATACTGTAGAAGAATCACACACACACACACACACACACACACACACACACACACACTATTAGCACTATGGATCAGATCATAGAAGATGATCTGATGGAGGTCTAATACACTCGCCACTTCTGAATGCCTCCAGAGGGATTTTGATAGACAGAACTCTACCATAGTTCTTCTCATGAAGAGCCCAAGGAAAGTATAATAACATATTTCTAAAAATACCAGGTTCCACTGTGTTTTCAAATCTAATACAACTTTAATGAATCTGGCAACAAGTAACAAACAAAAAAGTGCCATAGAGCTGGGGGAAAGCATCAAAATGTCTCACAGATGCCTCAGCTTCTCATCGCACTTCAAGGCACTTGACGGTTTTTCTATTTCAAAAGCAAATATGTGTCTGGGATAGGATAGGAAGCAAATCACCCTGGAGAAATCTAGGTTACCATATGCAGACCTGTTGAAGCTCTCGGGTTCCCTCCCCCTCTCCCCCCCCTTGTTCTGTGCCTTTACTACAACCCTAAGACTTCTACAGTAGTTAGGAAAGTTTGGAGGCCATAGAAAAATTACGTGAGGAAAAACATTTCAGGATATGACTTAGAAGCTTTCCAGAAAACTTTTTCCCCCCTCACCAGAGAGTTTTCTAAATGTCCTGATTTTAATCATTTCAATTAATGTGATATCCCATTCCCAGGTAATAAATACCATGTAGTTTTGAATAATCACTGCATTTTCTTTCATGTTCCTTTAACAAAGGTGATGTGAGCAGTGCTAAAAAACAGGAATGCATATTTATTTGACTCACGTAGAGTATAGCCTCTGATGGCAAATTGTGAACTTCAGGAATCCATCATGATAACCCTGACAGTCACCTCCCCAAGCAACTATTACAATTTTGAAACCTAATTTCCAACAGACAGGTTTAGTTCTGTGCATGGTTAGCTAGGAGTTAGGTCCACTGAACTGAATTTCTGACTATGGAGGTTAAGTTTGTAAAAAAAAATATTGATCTTCAACAAGCAATACTCAGCCTAATAAATGGACTGTTCAGATTCTAAAATATAAATAATATTGTGTGAAGTAAAAACCTCAGCAATGGAAAAGAAAAAAGAATGGGAAAACGAAATGATGAATCAACTTGAATATATGTATGTACGCATGCATGCATGCATGCATGAATGAATGTATCTTCGTTTAATTTCTACAGCTACACATTGTAGCTAAGTGACTCTGGACGGCTTACAATTCTAAAATTATAAACTAATTTAAACAAATAAGAACAATAAAAATATCCAAAGAATTATAAATAAACCATAAACACACAACAGCCAAGCTTATTAACTAATTCAAGTAAAGCCAATAAATGGGTCCCTCAATACATTCTGAGCCTGAGAGCTGGAGGCCCAGCCAAAGTTTTGAAACATTACTTACAATAAGATTCCTTTGAAATCTATTTTGGAAAGTCAGGAAGACCTATTAAAATAATGAATAGATAACACTATTCCTTCTTAAACTGGCATTTTATCATTTGAAGTTTTTCTAGATTGGATGTTATTTAATCCAGATGCTACGCGCTAGCATCTCTGGTGGCAATATCCATTTGATTACACAATTTGATTTCAGGTTTTTAGGAAACTGGAAAAACAATGATAGCTAAAGACATTGGAGACCTGTTCTAGTCCTGGCTTAAGCCCAAAGTCAATGCAGTGACAGGGTTAGTCTCCACTTCTGCAAATATTACCAAGAAAACTGCAGTGACTGCAGTCTCCTGGACTTAAGACTGACTAAAAGGTAAAGGTTCCTCTCGCACATATCTGCTAGTCGTTCCCGACTCTAGGGGGCGGTGCTCATCTCTGTTTCAAAGCCAAAGAGCCAGCACTGTCCAAAGACATCTCCGTGGTCATGTGGCCGGCATGTCTAAATGCTGAAGGTGCACAGAACACTGTTACCTTCCCACCAGAGGTGGTTCCTATTTTTTCTACTTGCACTTCTACATGCTTTCGAACTGCTAGGTTGGCAGAAGCTAGTAATGGGAGCTCACTCCATTACATGATGCTAGGGATTCAAACCGCCAAACTGCCAACCTTTCTGATCGACAAGCTCAGTGTCTTAGCCACTGAGCCACCACGTCCCTTAAGACTGACTAGAAAACTAAAAGTAAAAACTGGAAATTTATTGGATTGTTAGCATGTCATTTCTGGAAATTTATGACTGCTTCATTTATATTGGATCTCATTTTTAATAAACTATGTCTACCTACAGTTTGGCTCTAAGGTAACAATCTGTTTGCATGGTTTTTTTTTGCCTTATTTTATATATTATTTTCAGTAATTTATGGATCAATTATTGAAAAAAATTACAAATAAAAAGTAGCTTTGATATTATCTTCATTCTCAAACTTCATTTGAACTAATAAGAGGTAAAAATATGAAAGTTTATCATTTCAGTAGAACAAAAATAGTTCATTTGGTACCTATGTTAGAATGATTTTTGATAAAATACTCTGGAAAAATCCCTATTTTTGTATCATTTTATACCACTGTTCTTCAACATGTGGAGATATAATAAATAAGTTATCAGTATTTTGCTAAGCTTTTCAGATTTCAAACTACGTGGCATCAGGCCTAAGATTCCACATGACTCATAAAGATTCATACAATAATTATTTTAAGATGCGTTAGAAAATTTCTATGGAGTTTGGCATATTTGGAGACAAACCAGGGCAGAAACCTGGTTTAATTATATTCTGTAGGCAAAGTCATATCTGAGTGTTTACATTTATATATATTTTATGTCAAACTGAGTCCCAGGATACCAGGTTTACTTCTTTGTAGCAAGAAGCACCCATTTCAGTTATTTGCATCCTCTCTTCTTCGATGGTTACCCTATATCAAGATATAGCCTTGTACCCAGGAAGCAAAACCTTAATGGACACAAGATATATCTATATGCTGAGCAGAGATGCCTAAAATACCCACTCACTGTTACTAGCAACTGATAATTTAACAGAATCAAGCAGAAGTTCTGACAAACATAACTGGGACTTGTTCTTTTGTCTCAAAGCTACAAATTTCTTCTCTACTGTTGCTATAATTAAGAATTAAGATAGGGCTATTATTGTGTAGTGGGCTTCAGTAGGCAAGAACAGGCCAGCATAGATACAACAGCATTTATTGACTCAAAACTGAAACTGAGGAACTGCAGGCAAATCCCTGTAATTTATACTCTGGGCCCACAGGGCCTTCACCAATCATAATACTTGAAAAAGCCCCCCCAAATATGGACGTTCTAAGTTTCCCTCCAAAACAGTTGAAGTTAACAAGTCACCCAAAGGTTAGTTTCACTTTAGCAGGGCTTCACACAACATATATTCAATACATAACAGCTACATTCATAGTTAGTTAATCCAGAGTTCAAAGTTTCATCCAACAGCATTCCTGGTTCTCTAGCAAGAAACAATGCTGAATGTATTGAAGTTTTATTCTACCAGAGGCTCCTACTTAGAATGTCTGCCTAGGCCCTAGGCCTTTTAATAGACGTACTGTATTTTTCAGACTATAAGACACACTACTTATACACTATAAGTGTATAAGACGCACCAAGATTTCGAAGAGTTAAAAAGTTTTTGTCTTCGCCAGCCCCCAGGAGCACTCTGCAGGCTTCAGCAAGGCTGGGGGAAGGCAAAAACGCACCCGTTTTGGTGAAAAACGGGGACATTTTCCCTTCCCCCAGCCCTGCTGAAGCCTGTAGAGTCCTTTTGGTGGGTAGGGGAAGGCAACACCCCCCCCCCCGTTTTGGTGAAAAATGGCCCATTTTTCGTCCATTTTTCACAAAAATGGGATGTGGGGGGGCAGGGCTTTGGGAGGCCAAAAATGGCTGTACTCGGTGTATAAGACACACCAACATTTCCGTGTTTTTTTTAGGAGGGAAATGGTCATCTTATACTCTGAAAAATACGGTATATATCAAGTCTGGACGCCAAATAATTTTTTTCAGGCTTGTTGAACTGAGCCATGAAAGTTTTGGTTCAGTTCCTCTCTCTTGCCTTCTCTCCCTCTCTGATTCCCCTGCATTCAGTAAGAGGCTTGGAAACATTGCTTTATGCTCCAAATGAATAAAAATAGCAGAGGCCAGAAACTGCATCCCAGCGTGGCTGCCCTTTCATTAGCCAAAGTCAAGGGTAGGGTGTCTCCCTGAAGGTGGTTGCTTCCCGGCACGCTCTAATTTGGAGCGAACCTCAAGCAGGTTTATGACACAGCTGAGAGCAGGCATTAATGCAATAGACTGGTAATTCAATCATTTTATAGAAGTTGATCTGTCCTTTTTATTACAATTATTGTCAGCCGGGGTGTTTCGTTCCATCACTGAAAATAAACATCATCTATCATACTTGCAAAGATTAGCCGGTGACAGATCCGGCTCTGCTTTGCATAAATGTGTATTAATGCCGGCTCTGTCTGAAGAAGAGAGAGAAGTCTATATTTCACAAGAATGATTAGACAATGTCACTGCTGCTTTAAGTAATGTCTTTTCATGACTGATAATCAAACTGAAACTACACACACAATGCATGCACACAACACACACACACACACACACACAGAGAAATTTACTGCCTGTGACTTAGCTTTGCTTAGTTTAAGTAGCATTAAAAAAGAATAGCTACTATACATAGGTAATACCACCACCCCAAATACGTAGAGGGTTGTTACTGATAATGTGAACCCTATAGTAATATCCTTCTATCTTAGAATCTGCCAATACTTTTTTTTCCAGAATGCAACAATTATTTTCTATTACTTTCTCCTATTGGTAACTTCTTATGACTATCACTTTGTTGGTATGATTTATGATTTATCACTTTGTTGCTTGTACGTATACGGAGAGCTTATACACTGGAGACAAATTCTTTGTGTGTCCGGCCAATAAAATATTCTATTCCATTCTATTCCGTGCCATGCCATGCCATGCCATTCTTGGAGTCAGGAGGATTCAGCATGAAGTAATGGTAGTAGGATTCCCTTGAGGCAGATCTCACAAATGTCAACATCACTTACAGATGTCACATAAATATTTTTTTCCTTTGATACCTGCATGATGAGGGGGGACCTTTGATATAGCATTCAATACAATATTGGAAAAGAAACTCTTGGCAGATGGATATGAGAGTATATCCTAATACTTGTGTTATTTTTTTTTAACTTCACTAATCACATGTAGAATGACATTGTCTCAAGAAGTCTACTTTCGCCAAACTCTGCTTCTCTCAATTATGATGGACACATTTCTCAACATGCCCTTTGACACTGAAATTTAGAACATCTGGGAAAGTCTATGAAAACCCCAGACTTCCATTCCTTTTGGAGTTATAAAATTAAACTGGTGTCCGTCATGATTGTGGAGATCTCCATTCCTAATTTCCAATTTCCTCTTTTGACCTTAATAACTTAGGAGCGTGTAAAAAGCAACATATGCATGAAAGGAATGCATATAAAGTGGATTTTAAAATGGTTACAAGCAAGATATATGGAAACAAAGTCTACAGAGTGACGCGCATTCACAATCCCTAAGAAATTGTTCATCTCTGTTGGAGGGCAATTTCCTCTCTTATTCCTCAGCAAGTGTTCCCCCCTTTGCAAAGAATTAAGGACCTATCCAGACCCAGGCAGAAAAAGCGATGATTAAAAGAGATCACTTATGAGACATCAATGCTATTATGACCAACCCCTAGAGGGAGCAGCAACAATACTGTTAAGGGTGAAATTGTTATGATATGGGTGTAACTTAAATTATATGAGTGATTAAATGATATGATTAAAAAGCATTCCTTTCTGTCCCCCTCATCCTCTGGAAGCCATTATATGATTAAAGTTGGTCTGGAGCTAAAGGCAAGCAAGGAAACCATTGAAACTATGTCTGTGCATCAAACTGAGCACATCTCAACCAGCCATGTGCTTTGAACCGCCAGCCCTTCTGCTTTTTGTTTCCCACTCCCATGACGGGAGGCAAATTGGGAGCTGATTAATGAGCCACTGTGAGTTTCCATATATAGATGGCGGATTGTGTGCAGCTTGGCAGCATTCAGGTTCTGGATGCCTGACCTAAGTGTCCTTATTTGGAACTGTTTCCTTGAAGTAAATTGAGATTCTAAAGGATTAAAGACTGTTAGAAGACAGACCTGTTCCAATCGGTCTATCTACTGGAACAAATAAAGACTCTTGACTTTCTAAATTCGGCAATTTAGAGGCAGCATAAGATAGTCCTAACCTATGTACCCCTCCAAACTGATAGAAGGATCCAGAAAATGGTCAAATTGGCATTTGCCCACATCTATTTCGTCCGCTCTGCGTCCCTGCAGTGCATGTTATTCATGTTTTCTAATGGGCATCTTGCATTATCATTATCCCTAATAGTGCTTTATTGTATTAGTTACAGTTAATTTAAATGTTACCGAAGCATTGAAAACAGATTGCAGATGTTTTCAAACAGATGTTATCTTAATGTTAAAACAAAATCATGAATATTTATAGGGTATTATTGTCTGGGCTGAATTAGTTGGCTTAAATAGTAATGTATGTATTTAACTTTATTAAGTGGAAATTCTCCAGATAAGGTGAATAAAAGCAGCCTCTCTCTCTAGACCATTAAGGTAGTTTGGGCTAATACTTCTACTCCGTCTGCTATTCCTTGTGGTCTGTTAAAATATGTGAGTTTAAATTCTGCATACCTCTTTCACCTGAGGGTGGGAGATTTCCTCATCCCAAGTTTGTCATTTGTTGTCACTTATTGTCCCAGAGCAGAGGAATAGTTCTGAGTAACCCGAGCCCCAGAAAATCTGTCTTGAGTTTCCTCCTGTCACTCCATATTTCATTATAGAAAAGTATTTCAAGAGTTAGTTGGCAAGCTTTCATGGAGTTTCACTTGTCTCTTCTGTTTCCAACAAGTTGATCCTTCTTTTCTCCCATGGCTTTCCAGCATTGGGTAAATGTAGGGAACTTTCCTTTCTTCAAGAAATTATTGTTGGATGTTATTATTTAGAAAGTTTGGAACAGAAGGCAATTACAAAATCCACAATGTTGCAGTAAACAAATTGGCAGGATAGGTGGTGAACTACAATCTCAGCTTTTACATTAACTCCAGGATTGCATCTGCAGCAATTTGGATACTTGAGTTTTAAAACCAGTCAGAAAATATAGAAACAGTGAGAAAATTTGGCAGCAAAGGACAGTGGCAATGAATATATGGACCTTGCATTTTTACCCAGGTACAAAGTCTTGCAAATGATCTCAAGTGACCATAGCTATGGACTAAAGCCACTGCTGGGCTGCCAGAGAAGAGCCTTTCATGTGCCATGGAGACTGCTCCAGCAGAGACAGCAATATGTTTGTGTTACTGGAAAGGGAATATATCAAGTTTGTATGAGGATATTGTTGTTGTTGTTGTCATTGTCATTGTCGTCGTCATTGTTATTTATCAATCTCATAGACAGCCAGATGTTCAGACTGGTTTTAGCATTTTTTGTCTACCTATTGAGCACTTACCAAGTTCTGGTGTAAGCAGATCTAGATGTTTGACAGTTTCAGATATTGTTGCAGGATGGAAACTGTTCCAAGTAAAGCTGCCTTTTACAATTGACTGATGGTGAATTTGTCAATGCCGATGGTGTTCAAGTGATGCTCCAGTTGTTTTGGGATTGCACTCAAGGAACCTATTGCTATTGGTACTACCCTTTCTATTACTATTACTATTACTATTACTATTATTATTATTATTATTATTATTATTATTATTATTATTATTATTATTATTACTACTACTACTACTACTATTATTATTATTACTATTACTATACGATTGTATCACAGCGGCCAGTTGATTCGCCGGATTTGGCATTGATTACTAGTCGGGCCCCACCCAGGGGCCTAGGACGTCGTAACGTATTTTCGTAATATACGTGCAGATCCAAGCAGTGCAGCTTTTTGCATTTGACTGATGGTGATTTTGTCAAGTTTTAACTGTTTTAAATGTAATTCCAGTGCTTTTGGAATAGCACCCAGTGTGCCGATTACCACTGGAATTACCACTGCTGGTTTGTGCCATAATCGTTGGATTTCAATTTTTAAGTCCTGGTATTTCGCGACTTTTTCATGTTCCTTCTCCTCAACCCTGCTATCACCTGGTATTGCAATGTCTATGATTGTAACCTTCTTTTTCTCAACCAGTGTGATGTCTGGTGTGTTATGCGCTAATATTTTGTCTGTTTGTATACGAAAATCCCACAGGATCTTGACCATCTGATTTTCGGTGACTTTTTCAGGCTTATGTTCCCACCAGTTTGTTGCTGTTTTAATATTATAATTTTTGCACAAATTCCAGTGGATCATTTGTGCTACTGAATTGTGCCGCAATTTATAATCAGTCTGCACAATTTTTTACAGCAGCTGAGTATGTGGTCAACAGTTTCATCAACTTCTTTGCAGAGTCTGCATTTGGCATCACCAGAGGATTTTTCGATTTTGGCCTTAATGGCATTTGTTCGGATAGCTTGTTCTTGCGCAGCCAGGATTAGTGACTCTGTTTCTTTCTTTAATGTACCTGTTGTTAACCATAACCAAGTTTTTTCACTGTCCACTTTATCTTTTATTTTTTCCAGAAATTGACCATGTAAGGCTTTGTTCTGCCAACTCTCCATTCTTGATTTTATCACATCTTTTCTGTATTCTTGTTTCGTCTGTTGGGCCTTCAGTAGATTTTTGTTCTTTACTTCGATTAATAGATGTTCTTGACTTTCTTTTAAATAATCAGCTAGTGCATGTTTTTCTTCTTCAACTATTTGCTTCACTTGTAATAATCCTCTGCCACCTGATTTTCGGGGCAGGTATAGTCTATCAGTGTCACCATGTGGATGCAAACTGTAGTGCATTGTCATTAGTTTCCTGGTTTTTCGGTCCAAAATGTCCAAATCAGCTTGTGTCCAGTTAACTATACCAGCTGTGTATCTTATAACTGGTATTGCCCAGGTATTTATGGCCTTGATTGTATTTCCACCATTTAATTTAGATTTCAAAATTTTCCTAACTCTGTTGGTGTACTCTCTCCTGACAATATTTTTTACTTGTCCATGTTTGATGTTATCCAACTGCAAAATGCCTAAGTATTTGTAGGCTTCATTTTCGTTGCATTTAATTAGTTGGCCATTGGGCATTTCAATTCCCTCACATGTAGTGATTTTGCCCCTTTTTATGGATACAGTGGCACATTTTTCCATGCCAAACTGCATTGAAATATCGGTGCTGAATACTCGGACTGTGTTTGTCAGTGATTGGATTTCTATTTCTGACTTTCCATAGAGTTTCAAATCATCCATATATAATAAATGTGATTTTTTTTCAGCTTCTTTGGCTGTTTGGTAGCCTAATTTCATTTTTTTTAAGATTACTGATAGTGGGATCATCGCGATGATGAAGAGAAGAGGTGAAAGTGAATCACCCTGGAAAATTCCTCGCTTGATATTAACCATTCCATAGTTCTCATTCCCTACTGCCAACTCAGTTCTCCATTGTTTCATCGCCTTTTCAGTGAAGGATGTAATATTTTTACTAATGCCAGTTATTTCTAAGCATTTTATGATCCAACTATGTGGCAATGAGTCGAATGCTTTTTTATAATCAATCCAGACCATATTCAAGTTTGTTTTTCTTTTCTTACAATTTTCTAATATCATTTTATCAATTAGGAGCTAATCTTTTGTGCCCCTACTCCTTCTTTTGTTGCCTTTTTGCTCTACTGGCAAGATGTTGTTTGTTTCCAAATAATCCATAATGTTATCTGCAATAATGCCTGTGAGTAATTTAAAGGTTGTTGGCAAGTATGTTATTGGTCTGTAGTTTTCAGGTATTGTTCCTTTAGTTGCATCTTTCTGAATCAAGTATGTTTTTCCAGTTGTCAACCATTCATCAATTTGACCATTTTGTAAAATTTCATTCAGTTGCCTGGCCAACATTGCATGTAAACTGGTCAGATATTTGAGCCAGAAACCATGTAATTGGTCATTTCCAGGTGATGTCCAATTCTTTACTTTTTTTACTCGATTTTTGACCATCTCAGTTGTTATTTCTAATACTTGCATTTGTTTGTTACCAATGCTTTCCTCAAAGTCATGTATCCACTTTGCTTCCTTATTGTAGTCCTTTGCATTTCCCCACAATTCTTTCCAGAATTCAGCTGTGGCCTGCTTTTCTGGTTTTTGACTTTTGGTGCCACCATTCACATTAAGACTTTGATAAAAACGCCGTTGGTCTGATCGAAATTGTTGATTTTGTTTATACTGGATGATCCGTGCCTCATATCTTTCAATTTTTCTAGCTGTTGCTGTTATCTGCTGTTTTACAATCTCTACAGCTTCATTCATGTTTCTTGTATCCAATCTATATCTTCTGATTAGCTGATCTATGATTTTTCTGTTTTTAAGCCGTTGCTCATGCATGTTCTTTAAGTTGCTAGCATCTGCCCTTAATTTTTTGACTTTTTGTTCTAATCGGATTTTCCACTTTGGCTTTGATGCTTTTTCCATTGTGTGATTAGGTACTTTGATTTTAATGCCTAGTTCATTAGTGACTATTACAGCTGCACTGTACATTAACTGATTTGTTTCCAAGATGGATCCCGATTCAATTGTTGAAAGCACTGCATTAACCATTTTCATGATAGGACCCAAAATTTTCTTAGGGACAGTTTTTAATGATGGTAAACGTTGCCTTTCCTCCCTAGCCAGAAAATGCTCCATGATCTTGTCCTTCAGTTTATTTTGTTTTTGAGTTGGTTCATCAGTTGGTTCAATGGTAACTAGTTCTGGTGGTAGTGTTTTTATTTCCTCTCCGGCAGCTTCCTCTGAGAGTTCTCCTATGATTTCTTTAGTTGTGTCATGAGTATCACTTATTTCATCTTGTGATGTTGTTGTTGTTTTTTTTGCAATTTTCCTGAATTTCCTCAAGTTCAACTTCGCTAAACACTTTATTTCGTATAATAAATCGCCTTTGATCTGCTAGTCGTTGTCCACTAACATTTGAATCTGGATATTGTTGTTTCCATAAATCATACATTCGCTTTAAATAGCCTCTTTTTTTTGGCTCTGAGTTGTAATAACAGGCCATTATGGCACGATTTTCATCTGCACTATATTTCTGTCGTTTTGTTGGCTGGTCCACTTGTAGCCCATTTGTTGACAGATGCCCAGGGACCTCAACATCCGCCGCGGCCCTTGTTAACCTGCGCGACGACCGATGCGGTATAGAATTTTTATTCGTTTCTTTCACCATGTTGTATGGGTTGGCGAGTTTTTTTATGGGGCCAGGTTGCCAAGCTGACCCCAACCCTCCTCCTTTCTCATCCGGGCTTGGGACCGGCAATGGCGGAGTTGTTGTTGTTGTTGTTGTTGTTGTTATTATTATTATTATTATTATTATTATTATTATTATTATTATTATTATTATTTTGTTTATTTATTTTATTCATTAAACATGAAACTCAGCCAACTGAACATTAAAAAATGCATTACAAATACCAGTGACTGGTGCTAATGGTTGATACGGTTTGCTTCCAGCGTCCTAAGTATCAACCAAGTACCTTCTGAAAATATAAGATGTTCCGAGTAGCGTGGTGTTTTGCAGTTCTACTGGTGTTATTACAGGAAGCTGCAATTTGTTGGTGTATCTTGTAAAATTCTAGGACATTGTGCCAAGTGCCCCGATGACAATGGGTATCACTGTTACATGCTTCATCCATAGCCGTGTAGTTTCGATGGCCAGGTCGCAATATTTCGTTATTTTTTCTAATTCTTTTTCTTTGACTCTGGAATCTCCAGGAACAACGATATCAATAAACTGTACACTTCGGCCCTCTACAACCGTGATATCTGGCGTGTTGTGCTCCAAATGACAATCTGTTTGTATTCAAAAGTCCCACAAGATCTTCACCTTCTCATTTTTGATAACTTTTTCCACTTTATGTTCCCATGACTTTCTGGATACAGGTAAATTATATTTTTTACATAATGACCAGTGGATTAATTTAGCAACTCGGTCATGTCTAGCTTTGTAATCAGTTTGTGCAATTTTGCTGCATTCACATATTAAATGTGAAACAGTTTCGACTTTGTTATTGCAAAGTCAGCAGTTTGGGTTGTCAGTGGATTTTTGTATCTTTGCTTTCATGGCATTAGTTTGTAGTGCTTGTTCTTGGGCAGCCAGTATTAAACCTTCCGCTTCTTCCTTGATAGTTCTCATCTTAAGCCATGTCCATGTCAAGTTGTCATCACATTTTCCTTCAATGTTTTTCAAGTACTGTCCATGCAAAGCTTTGGCTTTCCATCTACTTAATCTGCATCCAGTTGTTTTTCCTTATATTCTGCCTTTATTTCTGTTGTTTTTATGCTGTTCTCCGTTTTCACATCCTGCAGCAATTTTTCTGTACTTTGGTTCACATAATCATTCAAATTTCATTTTTCTTCTTCTACAGTTTGATGGATTTGCAATAGCCCCCTGCCCCCTATTTTTCTTGGCAGGTACAACCTGTCGATGTCACTTTGTGGATGGAAAACGTGGTACTTATTCAAAAGTTTGTGTGTTTTCCGGTCCAAGTTTTCCAGTGCAGCCAGAGTCCAGTTGATGATTCCAGCTGAGTAGCATATCACTGGAACTGCCCATGTATTAATGACTTTAATTATGTTTCCAGCATTCAAGCTTTGATTTTAATATTTTGTGGACCCTCCTGATGTATTCCTTTTGCGTTGACTCTTTGACTTTTCCATTCAAGAGGTTATCTGACTCCAATATGCCTAGGTACTTGTAACCATCATCCTTTGCTAATGCTTTCACTATATTTCCATTTCCTAGTTCTATTCCTTCTGTTTTTTCCATTCTTCCTCGCTGCATGGATAATATAGCACATTTTTCAAGCCTAAAGTTCATTTTGATGTCACTGCTGAACAGTTGAACTGTGTTGAGTATTGATTTAAGTTCAGTGGGGCTTTTTGCATACATTTTAAAGTCATCCATGTATAGTAGATGGTTTATCTTGCCATGTTGGCTTGAGATTTGGTATCCCAGTTTTGTGTTTTGTAGGATTATTGTCAGTGGAATTAATGCAATGTTGAACAGTAGTGGTGAAAGTGAATCCCCTTGGAAGATTCCTCATCTGATGTTGACTTCACCAATGTTCTCCCCATTTGTTGTTAGAACTGTTTTCCATTTTTGCATATTTGCTTTCAAAAATATACAGATATTTTTGCTGATTCCAAAGTTTTCCAGACAGGTGTTAATCAATCTGTGGGGTAATGAGTCAAATGCCTTCTTGTAATCAATCCACGCCATATTTAATTTTTTTCTTTATTTTGCATACTTTAGTACTATTTTGTCTATGAGTAGCTGATCTTTTGTTCCTCTTGATTTTTTATAATTTCCTTTTTGCTTGGATACAAACTGTGTTCCATCAGATGATTAAATACTGAATTTGCCAGTATTCTTGTAAAAAGTTTGAACGTTGTTGGCAGATAAGAAATTGGGCGATAGTTGCTTGGTTCTGTGCCTTTTTCTGGATCTTTCATTATCAAGTATGTTCTGCCAGCTGTTAACCATTCGTTGCTTGTTGCATTTTGAAGCATTTGATCAAATTGAGTAGTCATGCTATGATGCAGGCTTGTCAGATGTTTTAGCCAGTATCCATGCAGTTCACCCAGGCCAGGTGCACTCCAGTTCTTGACCTTCTTTGCTTGGTTTGCCACCATGTCAGTTTTTATTACAATATTTTCCATCTTGTTTTGTGTTGTTTGGTGTTGAATATCTTTGATCCAGCAGGCAGTGTTGTTCTGTTCCACTGAGTTTTCCCACAGTTCTTTCCAAAAGTTCAAAGTTTTTTCTTTACATGGGTGAATATTAGTTTGGATTCGATTTTCATCAAGGGACCTGTAGAAGAGGTGTTGGTTTCTTCTAAACTGGACATTTTCACGGTATTGTTTTATTCGTCCTTTGTATCTTTCAATTTTCCTTGCTGTTGCTATTGCACGTTGTTTTAGTTCTTCCATAATTTCCGTTATTGTTTTTACTCCAGGTTGTATTTTTTGTGTAAACTATTTTTCAGCTTTTTGTTCTTTAGTTTTCCTTCTTTTGAGAACTTCAGATTGCTAATATTCCTTCGTAGTTTTTATTTTTATTTTTGTTATTGTTGTTGTTGTTGTTGTTGTTGTTGTTGTTATTATTATTATTATTATTATTATTATTATTATTATTATTATTATTATTTGGTTAATCTTTGGTGAGATTCACAGCCTTTGGGGCTGGTTGGTAGCTCAACGGCTCGAGTCCTAGCCAAGGACCTAGGAATTGTTAAGGTAATGTCGGAGGATATAAGCTGTTCCAAGTAGGGTGTTTTTTTTGTAGAGTCAGAATGTTCAAGTCTGATAAATTTAGAATTTTCAAATAGTGAGGTAGCCATTTAGGTATTGCTCTAAGGGCTCCAATTACACCGGTTGCAGCGGGATCCAAACCCACCACTGGTGCACGCCGCACATATGTGCAGTGCAATAAAAATTATTCTGTGCATGCGCAGAATAAAAAAGACAACATGGCGGCGGCATAGGCACTGCCTGGAGAACCGGTTTGGGGGTGTGGCAGGCCTGGGTCGCTGCCAGTTCCAGCCTCCCAGACCGCCAAACCACTACCGGTTTGGTTGAACCGATCAAAACCGGTAGGAACCCACCTGATCTGGTCCAAACTGGTAGGAACCTAACCTGACTCCTTGATCACTGCACCAAACTAGCTCTAGGCATAGAAAGAGCACTAGGGCATCCATGAAGACCATCCTGGGTCACCCTGAAATGGACTGGCAAAAAGGGCTCTGGTGCAGTTGTGACAGGCCCAGCAAGTTGGCAATACATAATATATTGTTACAGAAGTTATAACAAGATATAAATGCTGCCAGAAGAGCTAGAACCAGAATTTTATATCTCTCTTGACATCCAAAACGGTAAAAGAAGAGAAGGAGGAAGAAGGAGAAGGAAGGAAGGAGGAGGAGGAAATGATCTCCATAGCCTTTTTCTAAATGCTTTATTTCCATGTTCCAGTGTTTATTTTTCTGAATGGATACTCTTTCTATGCCTAGAGCTAGTTTGGTGTAGTGATTAAGGAGTCAGGCTAGGAACCAGGTGAGTTGTAGTTTCTGCCTTAGGCCCAAATCAACCCTGTTTGGCTTAATACCCGACCTCCAGATACCATTCTTTCTTGAAACAACATGACATCATTTCCCCTGTCTTCCCGACAAGAGATATTTCCACATATAGCCCTCCTATTCCTCTCTCCCTCTCTTTCTGTTTATATATATATAAATATATTTATTTATTTATTTATTTATTTGTGTTATATTTGTACTGATAAATAAATAAAGGGAGACTAGTATAGATCTATTTCGAGCTAATTAGCTCTCATCAGCTAGCCATACCCTTACTGGGATTTGAACCCGGGCTGTAACACAAATACATATACATATACATATACATATACATATACATATACATATACATATACATATACATATACATATACATATACATATACATATACATATACATATACATATACATACATACATACATACATACATACATACATATATATATATATATATATATATATATATATATATATATATATAAGTTTTTAAAAATCATAATACTCATATTTACCTGGGATCCCACTTTCATTTTCAAAAAATTGGCTTATTATATTTCTTCAAACCTTATCCTCTTGAAACTACTTTCACTTATTCAAAGGTCTCCATCATCACAGGTTCATAAAAAGGATTTGTGCATTTGCCTGCCCCTATTATTTCCTTGCACTATTTTCAAACCGAGTTCACCACTGAGTTATGGATGCTCAACCATTCTGTTTTGTTCTTCAGAAATCTAGGAACTGCCGTATTCTGTTGGCATTAATCTGCCCCATTTCTTTCCAGTTGAAAGATCCTGTCAGCCAAAGAATTTAGCACTGGCAGGGTCCAAGAGAAGCACCTTTTCTGCTATGGTCTCCACCCTCTGGAATATCCTCCTGTTAAAGCTGAGATCTTCCTAGAAGAGTCTAACAACTTGGCTCTGCTGTTTGGCCTGGGCCCCCGACAGAGGTGGGTTACGGTGGGTGGTTGACAAGACAGAGAAGATTCTCCTCCCCAGGTTGTCCATCATCTGTTTTTTTCAATTTCAATTTCATTTTTTATTCATTTTAATTGTTTTTTTTGCACTTTTCAACTTTTATTATATTGTAAGCTGTATTAGTGAGATTAGCAGCAGAGAAATCCAATAAACAAACAAACAAACAAATAAAATGTCACTTACAAAGCAACAATATCTGATTTTAAAATACAATTTTATTAGCCCATGGTGACATTGGAGCGCTTTTTAATTAAAAAAGAACCAGTATTTGGGCCTTCTTTGTTCTCTTTCATCACGGCATAAGAAAAATCTATTAGGATTTTTCCATGAGATGTTCTGCCTCTCTTATAGCAGATGCAAATCTTAATAACATCTGGGATCCATTTTTAAATCCAACAATTCTGCGACATGTTGAACCAAAATCCAGACAAAAATCAGCCCAGCCACCCTGTCATGTCTTATTGATCTTCCCATATCCTTTAACAGCCAGCATTTACTAATAAACTGCAATATGTAGCTCTTGCAGTTTAGAGTTACATACTCATAACTAAATAACTTTGTAATCAATGACAGGCCATTTTCAGTTGATGCCTTAAGACTGCTTTGTCTTTGAAGAACAGAAAATGGTGCTTATTGAGACAGGCTGTGACTGGAATTAACAAAAGGTCCTGCTATTCCGACAAGGAAAAGAGTTACTGTGAGTCTGGCAACACCATTTGCCAACACTGGTGGAGCTGGTTCCATTACTACCTGGTCTGGCCTGGAAAAAAACCAGAGGGCCACGAGCTGTCCGCAAACAATTAACTGTATACCTTTTACTCTGACCTCTAGTGCTGTCTGGATTATTGCAGCCTAGATCTAGAAAACCAGCCTTTTGGTTTCATTGCTTGGCACCTTATTAGATTCAGAAGCTCAATGGAGTCAGGGAGGATTAATAAACAGATAGGAGACCACCAGGGGATCACAAGACTGTAGGCTATATTGGGAAATCAAAAATCATTCCCAGATCATCCCATCCCATCATGGCAGTGGCAAACCACATCCATTCTGTCACCAAGAAAGCTACATGAAGGATGGAAATCTCAGCCTGAAGGAGATGTTACATTTCCTTATACAGATTTTTAGAAATCCAGGCTTAAAAACCTGGCAGTTCTCTACCCTGCACAAGGAGGAGGGAGTTTTGTTTTATGCCTCCCCCCACCCTCATAGTGTAACCACAGGCAACTCTCGGTCTCATACTGATAGGCCAAGAAGCCTGCTTTTGCCAGAAACTCCACGCTGAAATAGCACTAAAGCCACACTAAAGCTTGAACCTCCGTTTCCCTTTGGGGTAAGTTTTTCAAAAGCTCCCGTTGTCTCAGATTGTCTCCCTCCCCTCCTCTTCGTTTCATGCCTTATCAGATATGGCAGATCATAATAAGAGTAATGCAGCCCGAACCCCAGATTCCAGGCATTCCTGGCTAACCACGCATAATCAAATGGAAAGAAGCTCTTAAGAACTCTGACACGTAGGAACCGTTTTAAGGGACCCGCAGATTTGAAACCTTAACCTGTCATGGGTTTAGAGAGATGAAAGGTCAGCAAAACAGGTCATTAAGTGGGTTTTTTTTTGGTTTTTTGTTTTGCTGTATCTGGAGAATTAGAGTGAAAGAACCAATTAGAAGGAGGGAGTCACACGGAGATTGTGTTGCAGTCTTTTTCTTTTTTCTTTTCATTAAACTTCAGAAACATTACAGTGAAAATATCCCTCCCCCTCCCCAAAAAAATTCTTAATAGTTTGTACTATTCTACGTAAACTGCGTTCTGCCAGCTCCTTCGCAGCTGCTCATTTATGCGGTCTATCAGAAGACGTTTTTCTTCCAGGTCACATTCATTCTGAATGTTGCACAGTAAGGCCTGGTTCTCCCATTATCATAATTCAGTGCAGTGTAATGTGTAACTACTTATGAATTTCTAATTTCACACATATCCACGGCCGTTTGAGATGACACGAATTTGTATCTTCTGATCCAGTGTTAGCTCTTTCGTTCGTAATAAAACCTACACTTTCATTTCTATGCACATATTCATCCGTTTCATTTACATGATCAGTTCACCTTCATCCAGATCTATTACAACGAAACATTTAACAGCTCTCCAACTTGGGATGTTGCATTATATTTACAATAATTCAGCAGTGATCTATAACAATATAATGATATTATATTGTTAGCAACGCTGCAGAGCAAATGTCTGTTTGAATATCCATCTCAAATAACAGACAAGTCCACTGGTTCTGAAACAGGCGAGGCAGTTCAGTTCTGTGAATTTTACCACATTCAAAGCTCTTTACAGCATTTATGCAAAGTGATTTAACAACGCAATTTATACTGATTATAGTACAACGTAATTATACAAATAATGCAAAATACAGCTATCGTAATGAGATGGGGAAAAGAAATGGCTCAGCTGTGAAAACAGAAGAAAAATAACAGCATCCCTTTCAATAAGCAAAGTAGCAAAATAACTATCCTTCTGTGCCAAATTTATCACCAACTAAAAATATTTAGAGGTTATTTCTTGGCCCACTAAATTACTAAATTATTTATATACCACACTTTGCTCACGCTTCCATTTTACTTAGTTTGATGCTGATTTAGAATGATTTGCAAATTTTGTCTTCTTGTATATTGAGGGTGGGCACAATTTACTTAATTTATAATAAATGCAATTAGAGAAATGAATGAGCTATCAGGATTTTTAAAGTATGATCCATTGGTATTGGCCTAACTTGTAATCTTGGTTATTATAAATAACAAAGAACTTTGGCTATATGGAATGCAATTTCCCTTGCACTTTTTCTCATTATTTTATGACACATGGTTAATATTAAATTACAATGCCTTAATTTTCAAATCAGAGCTTAATTTCTAAGTAAAAGTAAATTGCTTCTGCAGAAGTAGGTTTTGGTTTGTGTGTGTGTGTGTGTGTGTGTGTGTTTATTGCAGACATTTTGTTTTTTAGGTCTGACATATTTCGTTAGTTCATTTTCTCCGAATTTGTGTTCTATTCTACAGAGACCTCCACTATCAAGTATCTCTGATCCTACTTTCTAGAAGCAGCTTTAAAAGGATATGAAGCTTTTCTGTATTGGATGTTTTTCATAACTTCATATTTTTTATGAATCTGACAATAGTTCGAAATATGGAATGCTCACCCACTGCTAAAACAAAATAAATTTCTTTCTGCTTAGTGTCTGACTGGAAACTTGTTTAGGAATGTCTAAAATCCTTAAGATAACAGTGAGAAAGGTCACAACTTTCAGAAACATTGGTATTCAGAAACACCTTGAAACTTTTATTTTCTAAGATTTGTACAGGGCTTCAAAAGAATGAGGCATAGATCCTCCATAGCCATAGCTTCTCGGCTTCACCCTAAAACAGATTCAGAAAGAGCTAGAACTACGATGCAAATGTAATTCCCCTCCAGAATAGAAAGAGGGATATTTACTATATTCAATTCGATTCCTTCTTTACTGGAATTGTAATTTTGACACTTTGGCTCACCAATAAAATCTCTCTGACCTTAAGTTGACTTTTGATTAGACTATTAAATAGGAACAACACTCACCACACAACCATTCTCCACTTTGCAAATTACATTGAATTTATCTCTAAACTATTTAAATACTTCTATCTTATTTGACTGTCTCCCATAAATTATTGGTACTTATACAAACTATTAAAAGATCTGGCTACAATATTCAACATTCCAGATGATCCTCAGTGAGCAGAATACTAAGTCAAACTCTGTAATGGGGTGTTATCATATTGGCATATTTCTGATATATAGAGCAGAAAGATGATAGATAGATGATAGATAGATAGATAGATATAATTCTATCTACGTATACCTATCTACGTATACCTATCTAAATTATCTGCTGCAAACTCCATGTAGCATCAAGAAGGGCTTTCAGCCAGTAAATGCTCAACTCCATCCAGTTACCCCAACTATACCCTGAATTAAGGGATTACATGGTCACAAAAAGGGAGTGATAGATGGTAGCTAGATGATAGATATGGATAGATAATATTTAAAATAATTATTGCAGTCTTCTACAGCCTTCCTGATGTGTTAGATTACACTCTCACAACCCCAAGTGGCATTTCTTGAATTGCAGTATGGGAATTGTAATTTCAACTATCTGGAGATCAGCAGTTTGGCAAATCTTAGAGAGGGTTTATAACGAAAAATGTATAGTCCTATTATTTACATATAGATACAAATTGAGGCTTCCATGAAAATTTATAGCATTAGCACTTACATTCCTGCTCTCTGATCGCTATAAGCTTTCATTCTGGAGTCTCTAGACATCATCAAAATCACTTTCTGCTACATCACTCCCCCCTCCCTCCCTCTCCCCTCCCTCTCTCTCTCTCATCCATCCATCCATCCATCCATCCATCCATCCATCCATCCCCTATCGAACAAGAGAGTAAAAGCTGCATCTTCCTGTTGCTTCTGTACCATGGTGAACCACCCCTTGCTATCATCAAACACACAGTTATGCTGGCTATCAACTCCTTTTACCACATCTTAAGAGGGGTTATTTTAGGGTAGCTCAATTTAGAATTACCAAATGAAAAGCGATTCACTTCTGAAAGCTGTAAATGATTGATCAAAAGCATGCACTTTCTTTTATCAGCTGCTCCTTGGTCAATGCAAAATTTGGAGCATTATTTTTTTAACCTCTGTAACATTAGCTTTGAATGTGAAGCTGCGGGTCTTCTCTCTGCCCCATGAGTATTGCTTTTGTGCCAAGGCCAATCTGTGTTCATATTATTTGCTAGATAATTGGTGATTCCATTGCTCTTGAGAACTGCTTATTGGTGAAAATAGGAAGGTACAGAAGCCACGTTTGCAGAAAGCTTTAAAGCCATCTGCTGGAGCAACAGCCAAGGTAGAGCAGCATCTTCATGCTCACTTCTGAACTTATGAGAGACAGTTTGTAAATTGACCTCTGTCTAATCTAGCAGGGTTATGGGAAGATATATATGTATACTATAACCCAGGGGTGTCAAACTCGTTTCATCACATAGTTGTATCACTTTCCCCTCCTTTGCTAAAATGGGGGTGGGCATGGTCAGCATATGATGCACCTGGCCACAACAGACCCCTGCTATAACCCATACTTCTGTTTGAGAGGAGAAGGTGACATCCTCAGAATAGCTTTGAAAACTCTTCCATTGCCAAAAAAGCCAAACAAGGAGTTTTACCAGTAAATTAAGTAAGTAAGTAACTAACTCTTGTTGGAGTTCCACATGCAAGTATAATCTAACAAGTCAGGATCAACCCTCTACTTATGAACTTCACGTTGGTCTTGTTTGTTTTGTTACTTTTACAGCAACATATTTAAACGGGTAGTTTGCAGATTTTACTTGAAACATAAATTCTGCAGGAAGAAATTATACTTGAGAAGACAAGTTTGTTTTCTTCAGCTGTTTTATTTACACGTTAAATAGCTGTCAGCAAGAGGATCTGCTTGGTGGTAAATTGTCATCCATACAATTTACTGGAGAACGTTTTGTGGATTTTTAATGTAGCCTAGCCTCCAAGTGCAATTCCCTGTTTCTCAGGAACAAGATTCCTAGAAGTAGAAAGAGATATCATTAAGCTAAGAGGTCACAAGTGACATTTGAAGGCAGGATGACCTTTCTCTTCTATGACCATGTCACCAAATTTGTGGTTTACAATTAAGTGGATAAGAACAGACAGAATCAGTACTGAACCTGAATCAGTTACTTTTTTGGAGTTATCCTTTGATTATTATCTCCTTAGCACCAATGTTTTGTGAAGTAAAAATCGTTACTTCTTTCCACAAGTCAAATCGAAAATATGTTTTAGTGGCCCACTTCATGAAGATCCCTCAGGTAGACTATCTGTTCCATGGCACTGAAAGGATCAAATCACATATAATAGCAAAAAAAAATGCCTCCTTAATAGCTAGAATAGGTATTGCATGGTTGGATCCACCATGGGTTTTTATAAGCAGTTTCTTTCCCATCCCTTGGGAAATTCCCCCCCCCCCCAGTGATCTCTTAAGATGAGAAAAGGGGAATAAAACAATAACACAACAAATCCTGTTTGTTTTAGCATAGTCAGGCCCATGTTACCTTCAGTTTCAGACCAAGCGTTCCACCAGGGTCTACTTGCAATACTATTTTTGTTTGTCATCAAAGAAGCATTGCTAGTTGTGTTATGCTGACAGAGAAGTGAATGTGAAGCAGATGCAAAGAAGAAGAGACTATTTTAAGCCCATCTTCAAATAAGACTGTTTCCAATGTCGGATGCAAAATAAGGTTGTATTTTTACAGTGGCCTCGTGAGTAGATGTTGTAGTTACATTAGTGATTTTTAGGCATGGAACAATGTTGTGCTCATCAGGATAGCTATTCATTCAACAGATTAAAATATAGTTTGCTTGCATAGACTTTAATTCTAACAGGATTTACTCTAGACTAGCCAAGGATCTTTCACACAATGTGGAGGAATAAATAAATAAATTACTTCAAATGCATATCCAGCTCACAATGGGTCTGTAAAATGATGTATGGACTGGGAGAGAGGACTTACAAGGATGGGCAAAATGTATCAGTCACCAGGCAGAATTTTTGCCCCCTCTGATAATACTAAAATACACAGGAGCGGATCCCCATTTTGTCCATTTCTCCAGATTAAATAAAGAGTTGCAGCCAATAGCAGCCTAGTGAGATGCTTGTACGATGATCATATCCATTCAGTCCAGTTATCCATTGGCAATTGAATGGGCCAGGTCTTTCCACATCTTGCACTACTTCTTAGAGTTGCAAAGAGTTGTAAATTATGTGTCAAATTCATGCTATAATTGTATAGAATAACAGCTTAAACATAAGCAGGATTCTATAGTGGACTCATGTCAAAAGTCTTTTTTAATGTTTATGGTTTTAATATATTAATATGTTGTTTCATTATTAATATCATTTTAATTGCTGATTGGAAGCTGCTCAGTTTTTTGATATAAAATGGGCGGCTATATAAATGTTTAAAATAGAGATAAATGCTTGCAAAATGTAATGATGTAATGTGGAATGATATAGAGTTTTGTGCATTTCTCTTACTTTACATCCTGAACAATAATGAATAAAAACAGAAATTATGAAAAAAATTACTTTTTTAATGTACAAAACATTTATATACAGTTTTAGCATATGACTGCCATCCGTACGATGTAGAAAACACATAAAAAGCTCCTGGAGATATAAAGGCAGAACAATTCAGCTACAGTACTCTTATTAATAATGAATGCCTTCTATACAGAATATATACAGAGCCAGGTTTTTTGTTATAATACTATTACAGTAAATAAAGGGAGACCACCATGGACAAGTTGAAGAAAATAATGGACAAATTGTTTGTGTTTGCATTTGTTAATGCTTATCGGGATTCATATCAGCATACATTCCTGCAACTAGGCATCCTGATGGCTTGTGGGATGTCCAACCTCTTCTTAGCTCTTTGAAACTTTGTGCTATTCTTATTCTATATCAAGACAATCCTAAAGTGATGGGGATAGGGGTCACACAGCCAAATCATGTCTGTAATGCTACACAATTATCACTTGAGCATGGTCCTATGAACACTGTCATCCTACTGAAAGAACTGAATTCCTTTTTTTAAAAAACAAAAATCACTTTCCTGTCCTGCCTTAAGATGTGCAATATTCAGATGTATTGAGGAGAACTACTATAGTCATCTCTCCCTTTCACCTTCCTTAAGTCTTCCATTGTCCATTATGAATAATAACACCCCCCCCCGCCAGGAATAATACATTTTTGGAATACTAAATTGGTTTTCTTGGGACACCTAAGTAAACATATTCTGCAGGTTAACCTTTAACATGGTGAAAGACATAACCAAAGTGATTTTTCTTGATGATCCTGAAAAATGTACAGACAAAGAAAAGGATAACTAATAAATGGATATGAAAATGTACTATCCAGAAAATGTTGCCACCACAAACTCTGATGTGAGGGGGAAAAGTTCCCTTTTCTATGCCATTAAACATTAGACACAGGAAAAGCTGTGAGACAGTCATCCATCAACTGCTTATACTCAGCTATTGATTAAATTGGACTTACACTCCTATGCTAAGGTGAGAAGCAGTTCATATATTGGCATTTCTTGATGTAAACATGATTATTCAAAACTTCCATACTTTTATGTATGGAAAGAGGCAGGGAGAAGTGTCATTGGCTTGACTTTATGTCCATATGCATGGGTGCAGCCAAAATGGTCCACGTTCAAGTCATCCTAATCAGACTCAATCTTGGCAATGTTTGCCTGACTGTGTATTTCCAAAGTAGAGGTTACAATGTGGATAAATGGCGTTGGAAAGGGATCAGATTCTGATACAGAATGCTGATAGAAAAAAAAAGAGCAAAGACACTTTTGGGGGCCCTGTTTCTTTAAAGACCTGGGTTTACACCTCCTTTTTTAAAAGTTCAAAAATAAATAATGAAACACGTCACTTTAATCAAATGTATAAATATATAAAGTGGGGAATTTATAATACATCATCCTTTTACAGCTATGCTTTTACAATTCTGCTGAACCTGCTCCTCTTTTTGGTGTGCTCTCAAACCCGTTTTAGATAAACTTCAACCATCTGAAGCAGATTTGGAAAAGCAGAAGCTGTATAGGAGACAGTGAACTTTTATTTTGTAAGCAGTTACACAGAAATGTTGGCTAGACAGATACTGATGTATGTTGATATGTAATGCCCATGATTTGAGCTTGAATGCCTTAACTCAAATCTAGGGAGCATCTTTATAAAAAGGCAAACCTTGGTACACCAAGGTTTTTACATTTGATATTCACTCTACCCTGTATTGCAATTGGCAGCTGCCTAATTTCATGTTTCACAAGCTTTTCCTGGCTGAAATCTCTGCTCTTAATGATTGTCTGATCTCATAATTTTCTCTTTCCAAATAATGCTTTCCAAAATTCTATTAGATAAATGCATAAGCACCCCCCACTGGTTTGTATGAATTAATTTATAAAGTTTGCAGTGCAAATACTTCTGGATGACATGCAGTTTTGGCAGGAGCTGCTGACTGACACCAAAAATTATCTTAAGAGAGAGGGGGTCAGTAGGCATGGATGTACTATCTCTTCTTACTGGAGGGGTTAGGTATATAAATAGTATATGTTAGCTAAATACATGGCAACTGGATGGCAACTGAGATGCCATAATACTGACTATAAATTTGCCATTCTTGTAATAGCACTGTTCATTTTTATGAGCTCAAGTTGATGAGCATGTAGTGCTGAACCATTCTACTACTCTTAGCTTGAAGGTTTGGCTTTTCAAGGGCCTCCCCGTTTCATCTGAGCATAATGGCAAAGACACAGAAGACCTTTCTGAAGGACTGCTGTTGAATCTCCTTGTTTTCTCCATGCTTAGGCAATATGGGAAGGTCTTCAAAGCAGCTACACTAAGCCTTCAAGAGATTATGCCACTTAAGAGTTCCAGCAGTGGATTTCAAGAAGTGCCTGGCGTTATTTATTAATTTCATGCTTAAATTATTTTCTTTCTGTGCTACCCCCCCTTTTCCAAGGAACTCTGAGCAGCTTTTTAATCTCACAATAATGACATCACAATTGGCCGAGCAAACAGAAGATCATTTTTACCAAAGCCAGTTGTCCACCTCCATAGTGACACTCAGAGCTAACCCATTAAACAGTTTGATATAACACCTGGGAGGGATGAACAAATGTTATGACATAAAAACGTACCCATTTCTGCAGCATCATTTTTTATGTCATATTTCACAAACTCCAGCATTGTCCTTTTTGCATGAGCAATTCCAAAGTGACGTCCATAGAAACTCAGAGTGATCTGTGTTTCACACCGTGTATGGTAGGGATTTTTTTCCTACCATGTTTTCCCGAAAATAAGACAGAATCTTATTTTCTTTTGACCCCAAAATAAGCACTTGGCCTTATTTTGGGGAAGGTCTTATTATTTTTTGAGGTGCAGGAGGCGGTGAGCATGGTCACCTCATGGCTGCTGCTGTGTTGCAGTATTTTGGGGGGCAGGGCTTATTTTCAGGGAAACAGGATACAATATTTTTAAATTAGCTTGGTTTTCAAACCTCCACTACATTCTCCATGATAGCCTCTGATTAGAAAAGCAAACAAACCAAAACCTAATAGGCTGTTCCGTTTCTCACATTTCCCCATCAGCGTGTCTCTCTCAAATGTCTTTTTAGCAACACAGTGTTGCCTGACATAAATGCATCTTTATTTTATATATGCTTCTGGCAATACACACTTTATTTGACATTATTGGACAACAGATGCCTAGACGCCTCAACTGCTAATGCACAGTAAGGCACTTCCCCTCAAAGCTGATTCTCAGCTAAGCTGCAAGATACAAAGAGCGATACTGGCTGTAATAAGGATGTTTTGTGTGTGTGTGTGTGTGTGTGTGTGTGTGTCTGCGCATGCATGCACAACTGGTCATAAGCAAAGCATGAAGCATTTATAGTATGGATTTGCATATGGTTAAATTTATAACTCTCGCTAGGGAGGACAAGGCATTACATATTTGCAGCTATAGGTAAGGGAAAGCCAAAAGAAGATTGCAAAAAGTAAAGCTTCATTTGAAACATTGATTATTTTAACACATGGCTTTTGAGTGTCCCACAACTGGCAAAGTGCCATTTAATTTTGAGGTTGATGGTTTGAAGAAACGTTAACCCTCTGCAAGCTAACAAGGGAAGGGAGGGTGGCAATGGCAGTCAGGTTTTTGAAAGGATTCTCAATGTGCGTACCTTTTATAAATGGTGACACACTTTAGAAACTCCCCAAAAAGCATTCCCCCAAAACAAGCACCAAAATAATACTAGAAGTGCATCCTTTCAGTGCTTTTTTTAAAAATATAGTTTATGCATGTTTGTACAAAGATTTTTTTTTTCTTACTTGGAATTCCCTTAATATGTTTTAATACTTGTAAAAGTCTACTCTATGGAAACTTCTTTTTCCTTCTCCTTTTTTTTTTAAAAGAAAAGCACATTCATAATGTTGCCCAGCACATAATCTCTGGATATATCTAGAGGTACATTTGTGCTTTATGCATTAAGACATCATGTTAAGAAATTTGCTCTCTTCTGCCAGGGTAGTCAGCATAGAATTCATGTCCCCTATTGCCATGTTACTAATTCCAGCTGGTATAGCTGGCAGTGTCAGAGAATTTCGGGGAGTTGTAAGGCGAGAAGAGTTCTGAGAGAGATTCTGCAGGATGCTAGGGCTCAAGGTTCCTGACATCAGACTTGAATGGTCGCCATCATCCATGATAGCATCAAAATCTATCTGAGGAGATTCCAGACCCTGAGAATCCACTGTGCTAGAAACTTGGTTAGCACCAGGGGAAGGCATGGTGGCTGGTTTGGTGTTCAGCACACATTGTTGTCTGACATTGTAATCTGTTTGGTTGTTGACATTCCCATTTTGTTCATACATATGTATTTGACCATAATAGTGCATCGAATGGCCTTCCCTCATATTACTGTTAAATTGTGGTTGCAAGGATCCTACACCAGTTGTTCTCCTGGGGGAAGAGTGTGCCCTTTGCTGCCCTGAACTCACATCATTTGTAGGGTGAGATATTCTCACGTATCCCAACTGCTGCCCAGCACGGACTCCTTGGTGCTTGTTTCCTGGATTAGGATTAGGTGGAGGGTGAGGTTGTACCATTGAGGAAGTGAAGCTCTGTCCAACGGTACCAATTGTATTCTGTGGTGGCTCAAAGTTTGGTTGATTTGAGGTTATTAATGCAGAAGCTTGGTGGAAATCCTCTTGTGTCATGGAGAAGTTCATATGGCTTGACTGAGATGAAAAGCTCTGCTGATACCCGGGCTCCTGCATGTCTTGACTGTGCATTACATATTCTCTGCCATTGCTAACGATTGAAATGGGATTAGCCGCGTTATCTAGTTGCTGAGAATGAACGTGGAATGCAGGCTTCATGGTCATGTTATTACAAGAAGGAGAAAGTTGGGTGACATCACCACCCATCGTATTTGGACTTAGCATCTGATGAACTTGGTTGAACACCTCATGGGAGTTCAGGTCTACGTTGTTACCAGAACCTGGATTCACCTGCTGCTGCTTTAAGTGCATGCAATTGAGCCTTTGTCCATCCATGCTGGCATTTTTCTGCACAAATTGCTGCAGATTCCCATTTATGTTGTTTTGGCCTACCGGCATCTGCTGTTGGTTGAAGTTCTGATACTGACCAAAATTTTGCTTCTGATGGAATACAGCCAGGTTCCGCTGAGGGAATGACTGTTTCGCTTGAGAGGAGGGTACATCAACAGTTCCTGAGCTAACTTCATTCCACTGGACTGGCATGTTATTTTTATGCACGTTAGAGTTAGCTCCATAGTTTATTTGGCATCCGCCACCAACAGAGGTTGAATGGTTCATACTCAGATCGGGAACAGCCATTCTGCGCTGGTTTAATGCATTGTTATTTTGCACTTTTGCGTTTACTTGGAAGTTTTGCATTTCACTGGCGTACCCTGTAGAGGAGTTCTCTGTGGCAATCCCATTATTTTGGGATTTGATGTATTGCACCACATCATCAGGTAGGACAATATCGTCATCTCCCACAGAACCATCCGTCTCGCCAGGCATTGCTTCCATGGCAATATTTTCACTAATACTTGGGGGTCGTGGGGAGTACACATGCCTAGCAAGGCTCCTGTCTGAATATGGAAAGACTGGAAGGTTGAATTGTCTTCTGTCTGCATGAGGGTGAAGGAGATTCATGCTGTTGGTGCTATTGAAAGTGTTGATTCTAGGAAGGGAACTTGGGTCCCCAGCAGGCCTCCTCACTGGATCACTGGCCCGTCTTGCACTATTCCCAGGCACTTCATGAGAGAATGCAGCCGATGTCCCATGCACATAAGCATTGCTGTCACTACAACGCCTTGACCCTGGAGGGAGACGAAATGAAGGCAAAGCAGGATCTGAACCATCAAGGAGAGATATTTTATTCCTCAGGGTCATTCTTTCCATGTTAGGTAGTGGTGTAGGTGGTGGGCCACCTGTGGCAGCAGCATACCTAGCTTTCAGCCTGTACTGCTGAGCTGGTGTGAGATTCAGGAGACCAGAGACCCCATTACATTGACTGGCATCACTTGACCTTCGAGAAGCATCTGTGGAAATGGGATCATAGGAGTCAGCAGAGCTTGTGTTGTTAGGACGATTTCCAAATTGAGAAGCTTCACTGGAACGGCGGCTGGAGAAGTAAGGGGATATTCCTGATGATCTGCGGCTGACTGTGTAGGCAGAACTGATGGTACTGGTTGAGCTGTCACGGCGTTCGGCTAGTTGGTTTAGCATGGTAATTTCACTGATGGACAGCTCATTTATCCTTGGGTTAGGCAGTATTGTAGAGATGCCATGCATATTGTCCAGCAGACAACCTGAAAGAAAATGAGAGAAAGTAAGAGTATTGGTCAGTGACTAAAAAAGAAAGGCATCCCATTATTGTACTTGGATACAAACAATATCATTACCGTCATGTTAAATACTTATCCAGCTCACGCATATAGATAAAGCAGGTTGGAAAATGGAAAGTGATCTGGAAGGATCATTGTTGTCGTCCAAATTATTTCCAACAAAATTGGGCAAAGAAAACTATTGTTTGTCCACATTGTATCTTATAATTTATGTTGATTGCTTTTATTTAGTATCCTATGACTATCACTGAGTGTTGTATCTTATGATTTATGATGATTGTATTTTATGATTATGATCATGATTTATCACCTGTTGCTTGTATGTACCCAGAGAGCTTATGCACCGGAGACAAATTCCTTGTGTGTCCAACCACACTTGGCCAATAAAGAATTCCATTCTATTCTATTCTATTCTATGCTATGATATTATATTTTATATACAGCACAAAATACAGATGATCAAGAAAGACAGCAATGACAATCAATGATAGAACTGATTGCTTTGGCGTCATTGAATTAACAAATAAGCAGTTGGAGTGGTAATATTTTTAGAAACAGACTGTCAGAATTAAAAAAAAAAGGGTATGGACACATGAGTTGTTTGAAGTAGTACAACTGATTAACCATGAAAACCATGAATATGAGGTATTGAAATTATGGTATTATTCATCTACACCTCTTTGATGTCCATAATACTTCAGTAAGCTGATATTTTGGCACCTGTAAATATAGGGCACAAACAAAGAAAGCTCCAAATTTAAAAAAAAAATCCATGCCAACTTCGTGTCTTTTTAATTTCCCATATGAGTCTAAGGGTGATGGATTGAAATCAGAAAATGTTTATCAAAGAATTAGAAGATTTGTTCAAGATAGCAGGCTAAGGGTTAGGGTTAGGTTAATGCTAACCTAGAAAACTTCTACCATGTCCCCCCCTCCCCCAATAAGCACCAGGTCTTATTTTTGGGGGATATCTCACCCGCTTACCTTAGGACCACTGCAGCCAGGCATCTCACGCTCTGACATCAGTTGAACCACTACCCGTTTTCTTCTGCTCGCGGCCAGATGCCGCATGACTTGTTGTGCCAGTGCTGCCATTTGTGGCAGGAGCTGTGGGGTATATTGAGCCATTGCATGTGCAGTGGCACTGACATGATGTGCCATGCAGCATCCTGCTGTGAGAGGCGGCACAGGCATGATATGCCATGCAGTGTTCTACCACAAGCAGTGGCACCAGCGCGATGCACCACATGGTGCCTGGCCACAAGCTGCCGCAGAAGAAGTCAGGCAACAGCTTGACAGGTTCAGGGCGTGGGAGGTCTTGCTGCGGTGGTCCAAGGTAAGTGACGACAGGGCGCTTGGGGCAGCTCACCATAGCTTGATTTTTACATATGCGCCTTGCCCCACCTCGTACAACCAGATGGTGGGCAGGGTTTAAGTAGGGTTTAGTTTTGGGGTAGGGCTTATATTAGGCAAAGATGTGAAAATTGGGCTGGGGCTTGTTTTCAGGGTAGGTCTTATTTTAGGGAATCATGGTATATTAGTCGTTTTATTACTGTGCAGGTAGTCCTCAACTTATGACTGTAATGGAGTCTGGAACTTCTGTGGCAAGTCATAATGGTCATAAGTCAAGACACCCACATAACAAGGTCTGATTTTATGACTTTTTTGTGGCAGTCATTAAGCGAATGCTGCAGTTGTTAAGTGAATTCATGGATGCCTATAGGCATTTTTTTTTTGCCAGAAACCATATAAAAAGGACGGGAATCATAGTCACATGATAATGGAACACTGCAACTGGCTCATAAGGTAAACTGGCTATCAAAAGCCCGAAATGCAGTTATGTGACTCTGGACCAGGTTATAACTAGGGTTTTTTTGGGTGGGGGGGCTTCTATCATAACTTGACTAAGCAACATAATCACTAAGCAATTAGCTGTTAAATGAAAAATACCTGTACATATTTTGAATGGTCTGTAGAGATTCTCAGTCATCCAGGTCATGGTGATCCCAAAGGTGCTGTTTCAGGAGACAACTGGACTATTCTGTCAGAGCTGAAGAAACTTCTTGGATGAGAAGTGAAACGTCTTCAAAGAAAGAAAGTCCAGTTGCCTCCTGAAAAAGCACCTTTGGGATATATTTTGAATTGGTTAACCGGGCTAACTTGAATTGACATTTTTTTTTCTTTGTTAAGTGTTTGGAAGGCACTAATTTTATTGTACAAAAATTAGACAGCCAAAAAAAAAATGTACATCTGTTCAAATCGTAATTTTATATTTCAAAACTGGCTACCATCCCAATATCCTTGTTCATTTTCTGCAAGTCAAGTGTAATGCAAGATGTTATCTCTTTCAAGACTGAGACATCACAAGAGATGCTGGTTGCACATCCCCGTCTTCTGTTTCAAGTATGAACCTGCACATTACTTTTCAAGAGGGCAAAAAAGACGGAAATATCGAACATTGGAACAGAACATATTTTGCCCAGGTAAAATTTGGAGCACATCCTCTTTCAAGTTGGCCTATACGCTTGAGTTTCTATCTCATGCACTGGTTGTCATAACAATTAAAAAACGCACAAAAGCAATAGTACAGTGGGATACAGGAGCAGAGACAAGGGAAAGGGTGTTTGTGCACCTATTTAGCTCATCTTATAGGTTTGGATCCCAATTGAGCCTCTGACACTGTTTTAAGTACAGGAAAGCTATTCAGACACACTGGTGGGTAGACATCAAATAGAAGGCTGACTTACCATTGCCTGGGATGGGAGGCAGCTTGCTGTTTTTGACTTGTGGTGCTGGATTTGCCCATGAGCAAGAATCCTTCACTGTCCTGAGTTTCTCTTTCTTGAGCTGCTCAAGGCGTTGCATTGCTGTCATGTTTTTCCTTAGTTGAAGACTGACAGTTGAGTTGCCAGATGAGACTGTCGAGTCCACAACAGGAGTATTATCCTCCAACACAGTCAGGTCCCCCAGACTTCCCCCACTGTGCATGTTCATTTCCACTCCACTGTCATTGTTGTTGATGCTCCCAAGGGGTGATGGTTCACTGCTGCATGATGATTGGCCACCAGGACTGGACTGATACATCTTAAAAAAGCAAAGAAAAACACCAATTGAAGACATTTCAGGTTTTCCCCAAGTGTTCTTAGTTAGCTCTATAAACTAAGGCTGCACTCAGAGTGGCTTCAATTCACAATTCACCGCAAGATTAACACAAACAAGACAACCTAACGAATTCCTAAGAAATATACTATTCTGCTAAACACTTGGAATGATCTGACATCATTTGATTATTTCGTATCTTAGCACATCTTTGTTTTTCATTTTTGTCTTACTTTGTGTTCTCCTCTGCTTCATTTTCCCATATTATATTTAATCTGATTGCCCGTGATGACCCAAATGATTGAGTTGGTGACTGGTCCATGACATCATCACAAAATATATTTGGGATGCATTGACAAATATCCCATAAGTTAATACTCCCTTAAGTTAAACTGCAGTGTGGATAAATGAAAATAAGGAAAAATAGCATTGAGAAGATTGAAATATTTCTGGTTTCCATCTGAACGTGTCAGAAATTAGCTATAAATTATAGATGCTTTCAGGGCCCAAGAAAATAAATCTTACCAGGGAGGGGGAGGATTTTCTTAACTAAACCATGTAAGTTTTTTTTTAAAAAGCAATTTAACTGATTAAAGAATTCCCCTGCAGACAAAGAAAAAAAATCAGAAAGCTTTACAGTGCCTATTGCAGCATGCCATCTTAAGAGTTCTCTTGTTTATCCTAGAAAGTTTTAATTTTTCTTTCTGAAAGTTCAGATTGTGTTCTTCAAACCTTGTTTTGATCTCAGGTCTGGGATTAGTGTGTGTGTGTGTGTCTGTGTGTGTGTGTGTATGTATGTGTTTGTGTTGTATTGATCTGTGTTTAAGATCGTTTTAGTTTGGTGTGGTTTTATATTTTGTTTTTACGCAGTTTTTGGTCCTGTACGCTGTCCAAATTCCATTGGAGTTGGACGGCTGTAACAAATTTGAATAAACAAAAATATTTTATTGACTTAAGCTCAGGTAGCGTATTAAATAGTCTCAGATTTAAATTAGCAGGAGAGGGAGAACTGTAGAAAAATTTAAGACGGCCTTCAGTACTGAAATTCGGTGTATTCAAGTCCATTGCAATTTCAATTTAAGCCAGATCTGTCCTTTAGGTAAACAAATCCTCATTACCTGATAAGTCAATGTGCCTATTATTGCCCATAAGGGTGATGGCACTGTAGTGTGGACACAGGATTTTCCATCAGATAAGCCACTGAAATGATTTACTTAATTTTTATGACTTTTTAAAGCAGTGGTATGTAAACAGCAGGGAGCTAAAAGCCAAGGAGGCGGATTTTCTTTTTCTATTAGCAAAGAATTATATGTGCTCTCTCAAGAAAAGTTAAGCTCTTGATGCCTCTGTCAGATAAACCTGGAACCTGAGTAGATTTCCCCCTTCTACAATGTGCCTGTTTTATCTGCGGGCAGAATCAAACCTGAAATGCTTTAGGCATCATATATGCTATTTGCTTCAAAGGCAAGCAGCATGCTTGGCTGACAGTCTTTATAAGCAGATAAGGGCATGATTTGCAGGCTTGGGTTTGGTAAATGTTTTTTATTAGGAATTACATTTCACGTTAAGTAATTTATCTGCAATAAAAGTTAAATGTCCTGTGTTGGCTCCCTCAAAGGAAGGCTGCTTCGTTTTCTTTTGCTGTCTGACCCATGGCATCATGATTTATGATTGCTGGCCCTCGATGGCTATAGACTGGGAACACTAGGTAACCCTGAGTTGAATTGACGTTTCTCTTTTTTTAGCACAATATCTATTCCTGAGGACTAAACAGGCGGTTCTGTCTACTATGCTTTATTTATCAAAGTGGATTTTCTTATGAACAAAGATTATTTGCAAAAGGACAGGAAAAAGAAGCCTTTTGTCAAAGTGAAATGTTCTAGCAAAAGGATGCTGGCAATGTAATTCATAATCAAAGAGGCCCAATGCTATAATAGCACTTAGCAATAGCACTTAGACTTATATACCACTTCATAGAGCTTTTACAGCCCTCTCTAAGCGGTTTAGAGTTAGCATATTGCCCCCAACAATCTGGTCCTCATTTTACCCACCTCAGAAGGATGGAAGGCTGAGTCAACCTTGAGCCTGGTGAGATTTGAACTGCCAAATTGCAGTCACCTGGTAGTCAGCCAAAGTAACCTGCAGTTCTGCACTCTAACCACGGTGCCACTGTGGCTCAACAACATAATGTTGTTATAACAAGAGGGTCTTGGCCAATATGAACACAGTAATGGAATAATATTTCTGCCATTTCTTAAAATATCTTATATAAATGGCAGGTGGCACTACAGGTAGTTCTCAACTTGCAACAGTTCATTTAGTGAAAGTTCAAAGTTACAGTGTACTTTGAAAAAAGTGACATGACCGTTTTTCACACTTATGATGCAGTAGCATCCCTGTGGTCACATGATCAAAATTCAGACACTTGGCAAGGGGTCCATTTTTATGAGGGGTTGCAGTGTCCCGGGATCATGTGATCACCTTTAGCGACCTTCTGACTAGGAAGGTCAACGGGGAAACTGGATTCACTTAACAACCGTGTTACTAACTGAACAACTGCAGTGATTCACTGAATAACTGTGGCAAGAAAGGTCGCGAAATGGGGCAAAACTCATTTAACAACTGTCACTTAGCAACAGAAATTTCGGGCACAATTGCGGTCGTAAGTCGAGAGCTACCTGTACTTATTTCTGTGGAAGCACATATTTCACACCATAGTGCCGTGATGGCAAACCTATGGCACGGGTGCTTGAAGTGGCATGCGTGGCATCACCCGTTCCTCTTCCAGGTTTCTGGTGCGCATGCGCATGCAACGATCATCTGGTCTTTGTGCATGCGGCAGTGCCGGAAACTGGAAGAGCTGGTCTTCCATTTTCCAGCATAAACATGTGCGCCGGCTAGCTGATCAGCACGCACGCATGCACAGCAGTAACCGGAAGACTTTCTGGCCGGTGCACATACGCACACCAGAAACCATAAGTTCATTTTCTGGCACGTGCATGCCCCCTGGGCAACTCCTCTTCCTGGTTGCAGCCCAGATGAGCACTTACGCATGCGCAAAGCGCTCCCTTTTCGGCATTTGGTGACGAAAAGGTTCGCTGTCACTGCCATCGTGTATCCTAAGCTGAAAATTTCATTCAAAGGAGAATCGGTTGTCTGTTCCACACTGTTTCTTGAATTGAGGAATTACCACTCCCTCGTAAATTTTGGACCAGGTAGGATTTGTCTAATGAATTTTATAGGCGTGGATTCTCAATAGGATAGTTAGTTTACTTGTGGAATGCCAAACATAGAAAGGATGAGAAAGAAAGAATTGCAGAACACTGTAACAGATACTTAACTATAGCTGCTTTTCCAAACAGGCCATCATAGCTCCTGCAGGAACTCTACAGAGACCAACCACAGCTGGTTTGCTTAGTCACACACACACAGGACAAAGCACATTATGTCCTTTGTAAGAGGCTTTGACAAAGACAGGGTATTTGCTCACCTTAGTACCGACTGTCCTTGTGAAGTTGAGTAGAAAAAGTGAAGAGAGGAGAAAGAACAGGTTGTTAGAACGCAGACAACACAAAGGGGAAGGGTTGAGGTTATTGAAGGAACAAGACATGAGGCAAAAAAAAAACACCAATAATGGCAGATTAGCAACAGCCACAGCACAGATAAAAAAACTACTCGAAAGTCTGTAACATCACATTTATCATCTGTTTTTACACTACCGTGAAGGTACATAGCCCTTTACAGAATCCAAATGTGACAATATGCCTTGGTACACAATCAGTACTGACGTCTCATCATGAGGGATCAGAAAATAAATATTTTCCTGAAATAATTTCACTCCTTCACCCAGATGTCCTGAAGTGGTATTTTGTACCACTCAAATATACAGAATGTGAAATGTAGCTCTCCATGTTATCACTACCATTAAAAATGTATATCTTATTTAAACATCAGTAACGCACTTCACATTTGTGTTGACATTTTCTTAGGGATACCTGTTCAATGTATCCAGGTTTTATATTTAATTCAAATGCAATTTCTGGGATATCATAGTGCAGACCTACCAGCTAAATCATATCTGCAATGAATTTAAGGTATGTATTTCTCAGCCTCACCACCTGTCATCTGGTTATGTAAAAATCAATGTATTCTGCAGAATTGATAATTAATATAGTTATTGCATAAATGGTTTAAATATTTGTCAATATTATTAGTCTCATGTAATAAATGTCAATATTATTTTAAAAAACAGTGGTTGAGTTTCGTTTACTTTTGATTACTTTGGAAAGAACATGCCATGGCCAGGGGTGGGGTGAACAGAGAGCCAGTTGCTAAAAATTTTCAATCCCACCCCTGGCCATGGCCCATATTTTAGCCAGATGAATAAAGCCAGACCAGGCCACACACATTCATTCACATACAAATATGGGCATTTTCCATAGGTTCTGTTGGGAAGAAGAATGTTTATTTAATATTTTAAGCAATATGTCCTCTTGTCCATCTTTCTTGCTAGGGGAGAGAAACTCCACCAGCTTCTAGTCAAAATTAAGACGAAGAACACAATAGACAACACACAATTATCTTCTCATTGCAAAATGCTCCTGTCCTCATACTGAAATTTCCAAGTTAGTATGCGTCAATGAGGTGACTGGATGGAGTCACTGAAGCAGTTGGCGTGAGCTTAAATAGACTCCGGGGGATGGTAGAGGACAAGAAGGCCTGGAGGAATGTTGTCTATGGGGTCGCGATAGGTCGGACATGACTTTGCAAGTAATAACAACAATGCCTGCCTGTGTCACTAAATACTGCAACTAAAGAGAAAAATTGAGGAAAGCAAGAAAAGCAGAGCAGATGCTGAGGTGAGTTGTCACAGGAGTAGGAAAGTTTATCACAACTTTGCTAGGATATTTAGAGAGGGTATAATTTGCGTAATGTGTCAAGAATGTAGCATAGAACTCTACATCTGAATTGTGGTTTGGAGCTTGTCGCACTGAGTTTTCAAAGCGTCTTTTCATAATAGTTTGGACAACCAAATGGACAATACTAGGACAGAGCATAATTATGGTCTTGCTTAGAACATAGGCATCAGAAAAATAAAGTCTTTGTACAAAAGAAGAATACTCTGGCAATTGTAGCTTTATTTGCTATTAAAATTCAAAATATTATCTCTCTGAGGGTGGACAAGTGTATTTCATGGATGTGCTCCTGGGAATCCTATTAAATTTTAATCACAGTGTAATATAAAAGCTAGTCTGCTGTTTCATTCATCAGGAAAAACAGTTTTCCCATTCTTAGAGAGAAATTCCAAATGTTAATTTTTCATCTTTTGTTGGGCTTATGTATGTAAATATCTATTATACATGTCTTAAATCTGACATGCAAAGGATGCTGAAAAAAATGGAGCTGGGCTAAGGCAAAATCTAAACTGGGAGATCAGAAAAGATTGCACATCTGTGTGTTTGAGGGTGAGGTGGAGAAAGAGTCAATATCTATTTGCTACATATTATGCAGTACTGTCAATAAGTCGACTAAAGCAAGTGCTTCTCTTACCACAGACTTCTCTGTCTTTATCGTTTTGACTTGTAAACTGTCCTCTGTGCCTGCGGTGGTGCTGTTTGCCTCCGTCCGCTCTTCAGTAGACCGGCTGCTTTGCTTGGCACTTGCTTCATTGTCATTGTTTTCCTTAAGGACAGGTGGCCTCAGATGAATGTCATTGCGTTGCTTTTTGGTGACGTGGGCATCCGGTCCATGCACCGTCTTCACGTGTTTCCTGAGAGAACTGGGGTCTGTGTATCTCTTGGTGCAGCCTGGGATCTTGCAGACATAGGGTTTCTGCCCAAAATAACAAAGCTGAAGTGATTCACCAAAATAATAATAAAACAGCCGAGATATGTAGTTTAGTGGCAGTTTTGTGGAGAGAAAATGGTGAGAATGTGAGAAAGGTAAGAAAAGTATGTGAGAAAGGTAATTTTTTTTTACATTTAGGCAAGAAAAACCAAAAGCACCGGGACCACAGAGAAGAGGGGGGGTCAACCTGTCCTTCAAGGCACCTGAAGGCAGGACAAGAAGCAATGGATGGAAACTAATCAAGGAGATGACCAACCTAGAAATAAGGAGAGATTTCCTGACAGTCAGAACAATTAATCAGTGGAATTAATCAGGACTTGCCTCCGAAAGCTGTGGGCGTTCCAACACTGGAGGTTTTTAAGAAGAGATTGGACTGCCATTTGTCTGAAATGGTATAGAATTTCCTGCCTGAGCAGGAGTTGGACTACAAGACCTCCAAGGACCCTTTCAACTCTGTTATTCTGTTATTTTGTGACATGGGGCTGATATGTTTTAAATATACAGCAACTTGTGTACGTATCATAGATACTATCACTACCCAGACAGAAGTGTATTTTTACATTCTGGGACCTTAATGTTGCTGAAAGAGGAACACTTTAGGAGTAGATAGCTTGTTTTGTCAGATTTGCTTGGTTTGCAAACAATCTCGATGTGGCCTTCCTTTGGATCTATTCATTCTTCTTAGCTATTCATAATCAATGAAAGGATGATTCCAGTGTAAGAATCCTGCGTATGCAAAGTCCAAATGGAAAATGAGAAATTGTGAATTGTCAAAGCATTTTAACACTTGGCCCAATAATTGCATTGGACTGATGTCCATTTGTTCACATTACTGCATTAGGAAGATTAGCACGGGATGTGCCTGGGACATGCAAGAAATCTCTTTAGGGCAACTTTTATTTTCAAATGTAATTAGCTTGGGTCGTTGATGGGAGGGAGAGAGACATCCTATTCTACAGAAAGTAGAGTCAATGTGAACTGGGTTTGTAGCCCATCAGATCTCCCGCACATCTCCACCAACTGTCAAATGGGTAGCTGTTTATGCTGTGGAGTGAAATTCAAAGCCCCACAGTGATTTTTGAAGACGATACCATAACTTTGAAAATTTGAGCTGCCACTGATAACCACAGCACAAATAAACAGTGTTAGGCTCTACAGTTAGAGAGAGAAGCAAGCAAACAAGCAAGCAGAAAAGAGACCCTCCCTCCCCCTCCCCCAAGCAAAATGCATTTCTTCAAATCTGCTTTCAGCAAGATAGTTCTGGTATCTCCTTCTGAAAGGCTGGATTCATGTAACATTCTGCTTCAGGCTGCTTCAAGACTTTTTCCATTAGTTCTTAGAAGGAGACCATCCAAAGAATGCTAATTTACTGCTTAGCTTTTGTGCAAAATACTTTTTTTAACTTTCCTTAATTCTGATTTAGATATCGCTTTCCATACACAGGGAATGTAAAATCCTACTAGCTAATTCACCCATTTCTAAGATGGATGGGTAAGATCAGAAGGATGGAAACAATCTAGTTTCCCAGGTAAGAAGAGTGCCTTATATTCATTCACAGGCCCTTCTGCACTTCCTAATAGGATTAAAGGTAGGACCTAGACACACTAGTCCAGGGGTGGGTTCCGGCAGGCACTACTGCCGGTTTGCTCGTGGGCACAGTGTGCGCATACACAGATCAATAAAAATTGTTCTGCACGTGCGCAGAAGCAAAAAACAAGATGGCGGTGCCTATGGTGCCACCCGAAAAAATGTTTGGGGGCGTGGCAGGCTTGGGTTGCTGCCGGTTCCAGCGACCCAGGCCGCCAAACCACTACCGGTTCGGACGAACTGATCCAAATGGTAGGAACCCACCACTGCACTAGTCTCTCTGTGTGGGAGATGGGTAGTTTAAAAAGATGAAATAATATTTTATTATTAAATAATATTTATTATTAAAAATATTTACAGTTTTTAAAATAATTAACTAAACTGAAAATAAAAAGGGTCCTTTGAGCAAAAATGTTTAAGACCGAGTTGGGGTAGCAGATCCCAATGATCGGAACATAAAAGATGGCTGACACTATTCCAAAATGAATTAGAAACTCCTTTATTAAGGATGTTCCTATTTTATTGTAATCAGTCCTCTGAACCCACCCGGAAAGTTTTATCTTTCTCCTCTCGCAAAGCCCCTGAATCGATTCCATTGTCTACATTTCATCCATCTCATTTGATGGGCATGCAGGGGGATGTGCAAATAAACCGAATAACACAATAGTTACAATTTCTGCAAGTAGAGATTAACCAGAAACAAGCAACATTCTTAAAACATTTAAGGCAACAATGTTACCTTTGCTGAGGGTCTAAAGAGATAATAATAAGAAGCCAAGCATCATTTCTTTAGGGAGGAAACTATACAATAATTTAGATCTGCTCAAAAAGAAAAGAAAAGAAAAGAAAAGAAAAGAGGCCAATTTGAAGCTTCCACCAGCCTTGCCTTTGAGGGAAGAGAGACATATAAATAACTTCAGAAGAGAGAGAGAGAGACAGACAGAAAAAGGGAAAGAGGCAAGAGAGAGAAAAAAGAAAGAGAGTTGAGAGTTTTACAATAATCCCATCTGGAGAATTTGTTGCCTCTTGGTAAATCTACCTAGCTAAGTGTGAGCTGCCTACAAGCAGACTATTTGACTCATGGGCCTGCTTTGGGGTGCAGCTACAACTTTGGCTTATCTTAATTTTCTCTCCCCACCCCTCTTTCTTAGGGGGGCAAAATTTCCCCTGCTTAATGAAGGGTTTTGATGGCTCCACTTCTTACCAGTGGTAGCCTTCTGTCACCAACGCTGTATTTTGCCTTCGAGCCATCCATAACAAACATGAGATGGTATTTGTTAACAAAAATATTTGTTTGAAAGGAAGCGGTGAGGTGGCGAAAGAGCTTCAAAAGCACCTCACTGGGGTACATCACTGACAATGATCCCCGAGTTTTTGAATCCGATACCACTTTTTTCTGCTTAGATTGTTCCACTTGTTCATTATAAAGTATACTTATGATTAGATTATAAATTAATGGTACCCAGTCCCAGCGGTTTTTCAGAACTCTGGAGCATTTCCCCTTACTGTCCTTTGCTTAATTAGTGGTAATATAAGTTTCAACCTCAGCATTAGCCATTTGCAGCAGACCATCACATGTTGTTACAATAAATGCAATTTCCTGACCTTCCCCAGTTACTAATAATGGATCTTAATTAGCAAAGAAGAGGACACAACATTGGTCTTGTGCCCCAGCCCTACGCACTCCCAAGGCCAGCCATTTCATTTAGTTTTAGGCACTCAGAGGCTAGCTTGGTGAATTTATTTCACAAATATACCAATTAAAACTGAGCAGGAGGATTACTCAATCTGGCCCAATTTATATGAGAAAATGTGGTGGTATTAGTCTAGCAACATCTCCCCTTCCAGCACAATATATGAGAAAAAGTCACTATGGTAGGATTATAATACAAATCACTGCATATTATTAGCAACATAGAAAAAAAAGAGCAAGAGGTAAGGAGAGGAGGGTGGAAGGGAGAGGAAGAGAAGGAGAGAGGATAGGAAGGGGAAGAAGAAGAGTAGGAGTAGGGGAGAGGTAAGGGAAGAAGGAAGGGGAAGGAGAAGAGGAAGGAAGAAAGTAGAGAAAGGAGGGAGGGAGAAAATAAAGGGAAATTAAAGTGTTGTTACAACAGGGGGAAGGGATGGTAAATAAAGCAACCCAAATTGTATATTATAACCTATTAAATGGAATAGCAAATGTATAAGAATGACAAATGTAAAGAATAATAACAATTATGTGAACGTATACTTACAGTGGTATATAAGAGAATAAAAAAAATCTTTTTATATAAAAAAAGAAAAAAAGTTTGATAAAAACATTCCCTACCTCATTGGAATGTGTTCTGTTCTGGTGCTTTGCTCGATCGGAAGCATTTGAAAAGGCCTTATTGCAGCCCTCGTGTTCACAGACATAAGGTTTTTCTCCTGTATGTGACCTCAGGTGTGTCTTTAAGTTCTCTAGCCGCGAATAGGCTTTGGAGCAACCTTCAAACTAAAAAAAATGAAAGAAAATGGGAGTGTTAATCAGCTGGAGGCATTTTTCCATCTCATCTGGTTTTAATCTCTTGAAGAGAATAAATCCCAGGCAGATCTTAGCTTTCATGAGGAGTCTGAGACAGAGAAGGTCCTCCCCCCCCCCTTTTTTTTTCTTTTTTTAATGCAATTTGTGATCTGGGCAACTGATGGAAAGCAGGTGCTTGTACTTTTAAGACCAATCCACTCATTGGGGCTCTCTTCATCACAATTTTCATGCATGAAGCATTCCTGTTAGAATCTGTGTTCAGAACTGGGCTGCAGAGATCTGGATAGTCACTCAATTGTAGCAAAATACACCAAAACCTTTAACCAGCACATAGCAATTCTGAATGCAAACTTCCATATTTGAGCAGTTGGCCAACCAGTTTCCTATTTCTATGCCCGGATCTCAGTATCCGATGGGATTGACTTCCATCCAATTCTTTATCCTGAATAAGGATGCAAGAAGAAGTTTGTAACCTGACCTTCTGTTTGATATCCCATTCCTTATCTCAGTTGACTTTTAAAGAACAAGGGAAGGCTGAGACATGTTGCACAAGGAACCTGGACACTTCTTCAGTAAATGAAATTTTAATTTAGATTTTGGCCCTGTGTGGAAGGAGTCTTTAGCTCTGAAGTTAAAAGTGCCAATGGAATCACAGCTGGCTAGATGCTTCCATTCCTGGATGCAAGAGGCCAGGAGTGAAATGCTACTGGTTTTGCCAGTTTGCTAGCAAAAAATGCTAAGGTTCACCCGAACTGGTAGTAAAAAAAAGCTTTAAAAAGTGAAAAAAAAGGTGGCCACACCCACCCAGTTACATGACCCCCACCACCACCAAGCCACGCCCACAGAACCGATGGCAAAAAAAATTAGATTTCACCACTGCAGGAGACATTGTTTTAACCCTTAGAATTCTCAAATTACTTTGTGGTGTTTCAAATAAAGAACACATCAAAATGGGGGACATGAATCAGACATAATTAATTTTCTTTAATAGGAGACCATCAGAAGGAGGAGAATCAGAGCCTTGCTTGCTGTGAAATCTCTGCTTTGCTAATCTGCAGGAGATAGTGGCTACACAGCATAAAATCTCCTCTTGGTTTGCTCTTTGCAAATCTTTTGCTCTTTTGCTGGATACACAGTGGATATTTTGCTGCATATTATATACTTAATAAGCACAAGTGTGTAGACAGTAAGAAATGCAGGGATTTTTCTTCATATACTGAAACCGGCTCTGTGTTTATGGCCACATGTGGGGAATTATAGTATTGGAGACTTGGGGCAGAGCAGAGGTGGGTTGCTGCTAGTTCGGATCGGATCGGCCAAACCAGCAGTAGCTGCGGCAGAAAGCTCCGTCCACATACGCAGAAGCATTGTGCGCACACGCGAGCATGCGCGGGAGCGCGTCCAAACCGGTAGTAAAATAATTGGCAACCCACATCTGGGGCAGAGGCTGAAATCAGAGTGTGGGGTTCTCGCCTGCCAAACATCTTTCCTTCCCCTCCTTCTGCACCAGACCCCACCTTTGCAAAGAAATCCTGGGTTTTTCTACCTTGAGGTCCTAAAGACTTTCCTTCCAATCAGATGCAGATCAGAGAGAGAGAGAGAGAGAGAGAGAGAGATCCTCTTTTCCTTCTCTGCCACTGAAAGGGTCTTCCTCTCATTCGCTCAGTGCTATGGCAGAGGAAAGAGTTTATATCTTTAATCTGCTCCAGATTGCAAGGCGCTGCTGATCTGCTTGTGTTGGCTGGGGAAGCTGAGAGGCACATGCCTTGCAGTAGCTTGTTTGCAAAACGCCTCAGGCTGAGCACACTTCCGCAGTGACACTCTCTTACCGTGCACTTGTGGGGCTTTTCTCCAGTATGCCTTCGCATGTGCACCACTAGCATGTATTGTGCTTTGAAAGGCTTCTGTTCCCGGGTACATTCCTGCCAGCGACAAACAAATTCCTTCTTTTCCCCATGAATATGATCATTGTTGATGTGCTGAAAGGCAAGAAGAAGAAGAAGCTGGGCTGTGAAATGAGACGCTCGGCATCCCCATGTCACTTCTGCCAGGAAGATGGAAGGGCATCTTATTGTGCTCGGGTCTCTCCTTGACAGGTTGCCTAGAAGGTCTGGATTGCTCTTACATGAATAAAATCCTGTCACTGTATTATTAATGCAGTTGTTTTGGGTAAGTGGGCTTAGTTAAGTGTAATTTGTGTCTTTTTCTTTTGGGTGCCTTTCAGTCAACGTTGACTCCCAATGTCTGTCTGGACAAATCCCTGCAATTTTTGCTCTTTTGAGAACCAGTTTGTTGTAGTGCTTAAGGCATCAGGCTAGAAACTGGGAGACCATGAGTTCTAGTCCCACCTTAGGCATAAAGCCAGCTGAGTGACCTTGGGCCAGTACTTCTTATTTCACTTCTAAAAACCTTGACAAGAAAACTTCAGGGACTGAGTGGTCTGGGCATTTGTCAGGAGTAAACACAGATTTGAAGCCCCACCTCCCCAAAAGTTCTATTTTAAACTTCACCCTCCCTGCAATTTGCTCAGAGGAGGTCTGGCTTCAAAACGCAGTGTCAGATATTTCAGAATGCATCAATGTACATGTTTAGTTAGGGAAATCCTTCTGCCCTCCGGATGCTTTGTGTTATGGATTCATAACCTGTTGTCTTCACAATCCACAGCAATCACAAAACCTGGTCAGAGGAACACTTAGAGCATAAGGGTTTCTTAATTTTAATCCTGTTCTGGTTCAAACTCTTTTCAAATGAAACATACAATCGCCAGTTATTTAGGTCAGTTTGTTACATTTATTGCCTACTGTTCCAACAAGAGCTTTGAAGCAGTCCCCCCCCCCCCCCGCAGACTTGTCATTCAGGCAACGTGCAGGAACAAGCTTCTTTTGCTCTGTGTATTTGTAGAATGTACTTTGAGGACATTCTTGGATTGCAGACAGCTTTGAGTAAATTTCAGTTGCATTACAAGTTCATTTTGCATCAACATAAAGAAGGAAAGAAAGAAAGAAAGAGTTAACATGTTCCCAAAATGTGATCTAAACAGAGCATTGCTAATATGAAAGCCCATAAGGAATAATTTAAATCCACAGCATAAAAACTGTGATTCTTCCTTATTGTGATAATAGGGCAGTTCTTATTTGATGTCGCTCGCTTGCTTATTCCCTTAGATCTATAAGAACATCTTCTTTAGGCTACTAGCTGTTGCCCTTATAACAACTCAGGCCAACATATGCTGGTTTAATAGGCCTTTCACTGCTTGAAGAGATCTGTAGGTTTTTGATGGGGTACTGTCTGAGATTTTCTCGCACTCACATCAAACAGAATTCTAAGGTTGCTTCAGAAAAATTCATGACAAATAATGAAGTATCAAAGTGGAAACTGTGTAATGTGCATACAGCTATTAAGAAAAACGAAGAGTATAAGTAGTGTACTGTAGAATCATATGTGGATGCCATGTAATTCTGCCATACAAAGGATTGGTCTTCTGTGGTGATAGTTACACAATGAAATTGACCTGATTGTGAACCCTTAGAACCCCAAAGGTATCTGCTACTACGGAGTCTGAAGATATGGGAGAAGACACTAAGACCAGCTCCGTTACATGAACTGATATTACCTCTGCCTGTCCGCAGCCTCCACTTAGTGATGTGTTGTTGAAAATGATCCCTGGTTAAATAATTATTGAAAAATTCTTAAATCACTTGTAACAGGATAAGTGGATGGCAGAAGGACAAATCCTGTGTTCTGTATTTTTAAACAGATTTTTATCTGTATTTTTATCCTCTGATCTATAAGATTTCAGGGGATCCTGGTTCTAAGGTTGCAAAAGTATAGGAGATCACCAGAGGACAGCCAAGAGACTAACATAACTTTTCTGGCATCTGGTAATTTTTCTAGGTTCTTATAGCCCAAACCTAGTAAATCTAATTTTACTCAAATATTAAATTGTTAAGAAGTTATTCAAGTTATTAAATTGTTAAGAAGTTGAAATATTATATCTTGTTTTAAGGCTGACTTACTACATTTTAAGAAAAATATAATCACATATAATTATCCATAGTCAAAGAATATGAAACAAACCATTTTGCAACCGTATAATTGTTTCTAGATACAAAGTCTTAAAAATGCAATACCTGAAGGGGTTCTTAGAATCTGGATTTCCCCCCTCCCCCATTTAACACTGAGATTTAACATGTGTGCTGCATCCCTAGAGACACACAACTCATATGAGCCTGGATACTTTTGAGGAGAAGCATTCATGTGAAAGCAAAACTTCCTTTAATAACTGCACAGAGAGCACAATCTTATGTTATCTTTCTAAATTCTTCATATGCATTCCTGTCTAATACTTTGCAGCAGCATGTTTTCCCTGGCTCAGGGCTCTCCTGATTATTCTTCAATTGACTTTTACTTTTCAGAGTTTTGCAAACCCCCATTTATTTTAGACAGGCTTAAAAAAAATCACCCTTTCCTTTTCTCTGTAGAATTTAGAACAATATTCTTTTAGAGTAGAATTATCTCACTACTTCCTCGTAATTTGATGGAAAATAATGAGTCATTTTTGATATAACGGCAAGCCATGACATGACACTCTTTGCCTATCAGAAGTTGTTTATATGAACAGTTTTGGGCAAACACTATTGCATTTGAATAGGAAAAAACCATTTTTACAAACAATGATGAACTGGTTTGTTAAGAATCAAAAGCAAAAGTAAACAACTGGCTTGTATTTATTGTATTGAAGGAAGGAGAAAGAGTGAATAGAGACAAGTGCCTACAAGGTGGGAGCAAATGGCAATCCAAGCGTCAGCTCTGCTTTAGGTGTCATTTTGTAACATATTATTACTTTGTGTGGGTCGTGATATCATGAATCAAATCACCTTTAAGGCTTCATTATAGCTGCTTAAAGAGGTTATGCATGAGGCTCATGGATTTAGTATTATGCCTGAAGACCAAAGTCATCCAACAAATGTTATGGCCGAGCAGTGTGATGAACAAATAACATCTGAGTTGAAGTGTATCACTCACTACAGTGGCATTTCTCTAAAGAGGCACAATAGACATCAGACAGTGAAGTAATGCAAATTATGTCCACATAATATTTTACCTCTGCTGTGATTGGAGGGATACACATTAATGTGATCATGAGGAAGAGGTCATAGACCATTGTAATGAGCAGAAGAAATGCTCACTGAGAAATAAGAGGAAGATCCATAACCAACATTCAGATAAAAGAAATCTGAGTTTGGGGCAAAACTGTAACTAGAGTAAACATTGCAGACAAAACCTTCCCTGGTTCTCATGAAGATAAGTGGGTGTCTGCATGGGGGAGAGTCCATTCAGACTTGCAAGATTGTGTTACTGTAATCTTATTGTAAAACTCGTTTTTAGTTTCTTAAACAGGGTCTATCTTTAAGGGTGGATAGTTATTTCCTCAGTAGTGCCTAACAGTGTGTTCATATTAGTCATTGTTGAAATGTTTTTTTTTTAAATAAAGTTTTGACCAACAAAGAAATGTTAGAAAGTCTGACCTCATTAATTCAATTTTGAACAACATTGAATGATTTTTGTTTTTGGTGCCTTCGAGTCAGTCTTGACTCCTGTTGACTGCTGGAGTTTTTTTTTTTGGCAAAGTTTCAAAGTTTGTTCATACTTGCTTCCTAGGACTAAAAGACAGTGACTGGCCCAAAGTCACCTAGCTGGCTTTATATCTAAGGCAGGATTAGAACTTTCTGGCTCCTGATTTCTGGCCAGTACATCTCTGGATGACTCTAGATCTTATAAACTACTAGTGGGAAAAATGCATAATTTCTTACTCCAGTGTATTCCACAAAATGTCATAAGGATACCATTACAATGAACACAAGGTCTCAGAAGAAAGATGAGATACCAGTCTAACAAGGAGAGCTAAGTGGTGATTAATTTAGATGTGCACCTTATACTAAGGCAGCCACTACTCAAAATTGCCTAATATTTTCCCTCAAGAAAAATGTAAGACAGCATGAACAGTGATAGCAGGATCTAGCAGAAGCCCAGTTTCAATGGGGAGGTATCATCACCTGTACTATCGTAACGACTCTTGGGACATGTTCACCTGTTAGGCAGGACAAGGAAGCAGACATGACTGTGAGTGCCAGGAGAGCAGAGTGTCAAGCTGAAGTAGTCCTGCTTGTCTCTTCAGTGCATCTCTTCATTGCACAATCAGCACAAGACTGGATCACTCAGTAATTAGTCCACAAAGGTTTTCAGATTACAATAAAGTTCAGCAACAGATCAGTATTGATCCAAGAAGGCTGTGTGTGGTAACAATTATTCTTTCATGCTGGCTGCTGAGAAACATGGAAAACTATCCAAGACTTTCCTGCAGCTACATTCATCTGAACATTTGACTTCACTTGGCAAAGTTTCCCTATGCCCAGTTGGATCAATTTTAAAGCTTTGTAGTTTGAATTTTGGCTGTGCAACTCACATGATATGATGGGAGGATAAATCCTCAATCCAAGGGCTCTCTTTCCTAAGAACACTTACGTGGACCAGCTGCTCCTGCGTATCATACTCCTTTGTGCAACCTTCCCAGTGACAGTTGGTCTCATAAATAACTTCAGGCTCCTGCTTGCATTCGTCCTTATCAAGTTCTTCTTTCAAGTCTGTCAGAAGTTCCTGTAAGATATAAAACGTTTTAAGTAAGATGGACTGGCTTTGCCAGAAATCCTTAGTCACCCATAGATTAGCGAGCAGGTGCCATTGTGTCAAAGAAGAGAGCATTCCTGATCAGCTTAAGAAGACCTGAAATATACTTGCAGGAAGAGACAAGCACCATAAAGCTGGCCAGTTGGTAGAAAATGTGAACAAATATTCCTCTTTGTATTAAAGGCACATCTTCAGCCTGGGTGTTCAACAGCCATTTTATTTCTCTATCTGTCTTCCTTAAAACTCATTTTGCTCTCAAAAATTGATATGGCCTTTAATCGCACATTTTCATTAACAAAACTTAAGGAACAAATATGAAGCACAAAACAAGAGCTAGGTTCTGCAAAGTCAAACTGTAAAGGACAAAAGCTGATAGAAATGATTTAAAATAGGACAGGTACGGTTTTTTTTTTAAAGTAGGGTTGCTTTGTGTGTAAACCTGACATCAGGATATTCCCTGGAATGGTAGGGAAAGAGAAAGAGAAAGGGAGGGCCACTGGCCAAATATGTGTAGTAGGCATGCAGGAAGATACTCCATTAAAATTTAAATCCTAAGCCAAAAAAGCACTCAAGCAAACAGTGAGGAATGTAGGATGTATAAGAATTCTGCCTCTGCTTCATCCAGGGGCAAATGGATATTTTGCTCCCAACAGAATCTATGATGGCACAAATGCAAACATGAAGCTAAGTCTAGCCAGGGCCTGGCATGCTCTTAAAAATCCATGGCACTATAGCAGAAAGAGTGGGCATACTTTATTCAGCATGCAAAGTGACCAGGAATAGGGGCCTTCACTTCTCTTTTTTTGAATTGTTAAAATAGCCTCCCTCTTTTAGCAGAGCAGAGTTTTTTCCCAGGGCTTCCTAGAACAGAGGTCCCCAACCCAAAGGTGAGTTCCTACTGGTTCGGACCGGTTCGGACGAGTAGCTAGTAACTTGGCAGGACACACGCCCGAACCAGTTCTATCGGTGGCACCGTAGATGCCACCATTTTGTTTTTTACTTCTGCTCATGTGTGCGTAGAGTGCATCAAGTGCGTGCATGCCCGAAGCGTGTCCCTGAGTGAACCGGCAGTAAAAGAAGCCAGAACTCACCCCTGCCCCAAACCCTGGGCCATGGCCCACTACTGGGTCGTGAGCTGTTTGGGACTGGGCCGTGGAAGTGGCAGGTGAGTGTGTGCATTTGTGTGAGCTGCATGTGCTGGATGCTAATATGGAAACGTCTCCCAACCCTGGAAAGATTGGGGAACTCTGTCCTAGAATACCAAAGTAATTACAATTTTTGGTGATCAGCTCTGTTGATATGAACAGAGTTAACCTAATCTAATATCACTTTCATGCCTTTCCCATAATCAGGTGATCACATAATCATGAACACATTGCTGAAGGAGAAGTGTCTTACAATGAGCCTGTGGTGCAGGGAACATGGAGGATATTTCCATCATTCACAAAAAGAAAAGATGCAGTGGCCACTTTATACCTGAAATAAAACCAATTCAAACCCCTCCCTTCACTGGTATGTAGGGAGGCCATAAGAAAAAGTGCTCTGGACCAGAAATCTGTAGATAGGAAAACGGATAAAGTTTGGCATTTGAATTTTACACAGTTGAAGTTCCAGAGACAGCCCTAAAGATAAGCATAACCAGACGATGCCTATTTGCAAAAGTCCGTACTGTAGCTGAGGTATTGGACAAATCTAGTGAAAGATCCTGCAGCTTAAATAAATCATACGGGCCCTAACTCTCCAGAGCCACCTCCAGCCTGCAAATCTTTCAAGAGGAGAGTGATCCCATCCAGAACTGATCAAATACAAGAGAGTATAATACAACGATATGATACGTTAGATAACATATGAGATGGAATATAGGATGCCCAATTGAAGAGAATGAAAAGCACAATTTGAAAACAACGTGCCGACATTGGAAACAGAGCTCCAGTGTTCTCCAGAAAAAGCACATGGAGAAAAAGCCTTCTTTCATCGCTTCAACATTTCATGGCACGAGCAAAAGAAATCAGTGCAATTGTCAAGAAAGACTTCAAACATAACACAAGCGTATGATGCATATGCTTTTTGGGTGGACTTGTCCAGCATCAATAAAAGGGGGTGACAGAAACTGTGCATTCTATGCTTAGGCAGCCTGTGACTTGGATGCTGCTGCATGTCACCCTGAACTAACAAAAGGAGTTGCACAGGTCAACACCCACCACCTTCAGTAGGTCCCTAGAGAAACCCTCCAGCTTTTCCTGTTTGCTTCCATAATCCCTGGGATGAGAGAGAGGGAGGGAGGGAGGGAGAGAGAGAGGGAGGGAGAGAGAGGTCGATGGGAATGGGTGTCACTGCTGGGTGTGCATGTGAGCATATTTCAGCTCCCAACTGCGGGCTACCCACCTATGTTTAAAAGAAATCTGACAGAAGTTTGTCCAGCGTTGTGGTTAATTACACTTTATTTACTTAAAACATGTATGTAACTGCCCATCTTATAACCAATTGTGGGCAGCTCCCAACCAAAAGTAAAAATAACATAAATACTATAATAAAACGATAGAACTAAGCATAGAATCCTATGATAGTCTTTTACTCTTTATTTCTCCAGCTTTTAAATTCTCCAGAATTTAAAAGAACTGACAATTCAAACTCCTTAAAAAAAAAGATTCTCCTCAGAAAGATCAGTTTTATCAAAGATGCAATTAAAAAATGACTCTTCCAGACTAGGCTGTTTTCCAGTTCTGATGAAAAGGTTAAGCATAATGCAGTCTTTAGTCCTAAATTTTCCAGTGTCCTTACAATGCTGCTTTTATTTTTATTATGCCCATAAAGGGCTTCGAATACATTGATATAAAAGCATCTATAATCCTACTTGGCATCCGATTCTTTCAATATCAATTGGTTTTCAGAACTTGCTGTGGATTGCCTCTAGGTGCAACACTTTGTTCATTAATAGGCAAACTGAATCAATAAGAGTCTTGTTTTATTATTTTATTCTTTAGGTCCTCGTGGTGATTTCTTGTCACGACTCTAAATTTTATACAATTCTTTAAAGGCCGTGGATAGTGAGATTGGATTAATTAGTCAAAACCACCCACTGTTGATTGCTTATTATAAAATACTGGAGAAAACACAGGCTACTTATATATCAATAATTTCTATAAATCACCCTAAATTTTGAAAAGTTAGGGTAGCATAGAGGCAAACAGTTAGTCAAGGAGTAGCAAGTACACATTGTAATGCATTGGGATGGTTGCTGGTCAAAATTGTCCAGTATTAATGGACCAAGAGTGCCTATAGGAGGGCATGTCAAAAGAATCAAGACAGAGACTGTGATAGAAGCCCTGTCCTTATTTTTTTTACATAGCTCATCTCCTTTCTTTCACTAAAGAGTGTTGTACGTTCAAAATGGCCAATACTTTAAGAGCATAGTTGGGCTGTTGATGAGAATGCAGTGCTGAAAGATTTGCCATCTTTTACACCTAGCTTTCTGTTCTAAGAGCATAGTAGCTTCTATTGAACAAGTATACCAGGAATACAACAATACTCATATTTTGAAAGAATGCCCCTAACATGCTGCAGAAAACCTAGTATACCTTGCCAGTAGGTTACACATTCTTGTGTTATGTTTTTGTGTTGCTGTTTGCCATGCTGACAATAAACTGAGGCTGTGATTCTACACTTCCAAAAAAGTTTAATTCATCTGAAATCAACTTAGGTCTATATTACAGAATGGCACAAAGGTACACACAAAATAAATTTAACTAATTGGGACTTTCTAGGAAATGGGCTTTCGTGGAACATATGTATGTGTGCAAATAAGTCACATAGAAACTCTACAGAGGACCTGTAAAATTATTTTCCAGGAGAATTCTAAACATAAAATGTGTGAAGAAATCCATGCTTAGCCACAGATGCCAATTCCCAGAATCAGGATTTCCAATGGCAGATGGAATTCTGCAACTTGGATGCCCTTTACATTCCTTTACAAACTCTTTTTCCCTGCGAGAGAGGAAATCCTCTTTTCCCGTCTCTGGGCCCATCTCTTGGTGTAAAGCAGCTATCTGATTTGATTATGCTGGGAGTAAAGCAGGATTGTTGTTTCAGATCCTGTGTTGTTTTGCTGTCTTTGTATGCCGAGCAGTTCCCAAACCAAATGCTCTAGAGAGATGTCTTTTTGCCCTAATCGTGCTGACTACAGCATGTTTATCTTTCCCAGATATGCTATCTTCATCAATTTTACCAGCCCCCTGATGATTGCACATGTTGCTGTCCCCATGCATCATGCCAAAACCCGCTTCTGAACTGGAACTGAAAGAGAAATTTGTCATAAACTCTTCTGTTGGCTTGACAATAGCAAGCCTCATATTTCATGAAAATGAAGTGCCTAGAGCACTCCCAATAGTTTACAGTTGTGATAAAGAACCGTCAGAGAGTGTGTCAGCCACTAAGCAGCCTGGAACTCAGCAGTTCTGATAAGGACACATAAACCGGTGGGCCTTTCCGGGTGTCAAATACTGTGTCACTGGGGTAAAGGATGCTGCTCTCAGCAATTGCTTCCTGAAGAGGAACAAGTCTCTTATTGGGAGCTTCCTATTGTGTCACCAATTCTTCTTGTCATCTATCTTTGCTCTCCGATGCCATTATCACTCGCTTGGCGAGTCAAAAGTGTCAAACATCTTTCTTCCGGTTGCTTAGATGCAGTGTGACATGTCTGTTGAAAAAAAAATGCCATGACCCAAGGACTCCCAACATGTTCCTTTCCAATCGCTCGTAGAAATCTGCAATCATGGTGAGATGTGCAGAAGGAGATCACTGATCTTGAAACATTCCCACTGACACAGTTTGTCGAGAATTGCAAATTTGCTAAATTCAGATCCCTGAATCCTGTACTTTAGAACGAAACTGTACTTGAAATTCTTGAGACTGCAACCCTGAACACTCACTGTAGAGAGTGTGCCTATTTAACACCAAAAAAGAATGTAATTTGTATGGCAACAATCTTTGCAGTAAACAATTTCAAAGAATTTTAGGTGAAACAGTCAGGAAAAAACCTATTGCTAATCAGCCAGCACGTAGAACAGGGGTGTCAATCAGAGGGGGGTGAACTGGTAGTGGAAATTGCGACTGGGTTGCCAAACCGTTAGGGACAGCAGGCTTGCCACACTCCTGAACTGATTCCCCGGTCACTGTGGCATGTTTTTGGGGGGCATTTTTAATTTTCTATACATGTGCAGACCTATTTATAGGCAACTATGCAGACGCACAGTGAAGCAAAGCGCGCACGCACTGAACTGGCAGTATCACCAGCAGCAAACCACCTCTAATGTCAATCAATTTCATTGAGGGCCACATCAGGGTTGTGTTTGACCTCGAGGGGGCTGGGGTGGGTACGGCCAGGATGGGCATGGCCAGCTCAAAGTCACTCATGTCGGGGGTGCCTGTGGTGGCCCAAGTGCTCTGCCAGTGAAAAAGTGCCCCCGAGCTCCGTTTTCAGCTGAAATGGCCGTCTGCAACCCTCTGCCAGCAAAGGGGGGTGGGGGGTAGGGTGGAGCTGCAGCTGCTGCAGCCGGAGAGTGTTTGTGGTAGCACCTCCTGGTTTTATTTTATTTTATCAATTTTTAGTACTCCAATTGGATCCTTTTTTATTTAACTCTGCCAGCAAAAAAAGAGCTCGGGAGGGCCATGTGCAGCCCTCCTGAGCTCCCCTTTTGCTGGCAGAGGCACCAAGGGCCGGTCTTTCACTGTTTTCAGGGTGGCCCCACGGACCAGATCTAAGCACCCCGGGTTTGAGTTTGACACCCCTGACCTAGAAGATCACTTCTCAATTTCAGTGTGGCTCCATCACTTAATGCATTTGAAAGACAATGTATATCCCACACTTGAGGTTGCTGCCTTCTTCCTCACTGCAAATTCATAATTTGCTCAAATAGTTGTGGATTACAACATTCTAGCCAATCAGTCCAAGCACTGAATGTAGTCTTTCCTTTAGGAGTTACCTGAGTCGGTGGAGAAGCTGGTGGTAGAATCTCTGTTTCAGTCTTGACTTTACTGCGTTTATGAATTACCGGATTGACTGTGCTGCTAACGGCCGATTCACTGCTTTGCTTGTTCTAGTAAGGCAAAAATAAAATGGAGATGAATTAAGTGGTCATGAATAAATGCAGCATTGTGGCATTGTAATTGACTGAAATTGGTCAGTTTCAGATGACTGATAAGTAGCTGCTGTACATAAAGATGAAAATGAATCCAGGAAACAAAAATATGGATGGGGTTTTCTCCCTTAAAAATCTGCCTGCATTTTCCAAATACTATTATGCTCATTGAAATACCCCTTGTAATGTATTTCAGCCAGAAATGTACAGTATTAATGTTTGTCTATGATGGACAAATTACATTATTATTTTGTAAGGTAGCAGAAAAAACCTGCAGCCCCAGGGTCAGAAGGGATCACTTAAGATTATGGGTCTGGCCCTCAGAGGTCTCCAATGCTGTTGATAAATGTTACATTTTAACACATCAGTAAAGGAACATTATTATTCATGTTGGCAACAATTCTGTGAATTGTGTTTGAAATTAAATCAAATGATCATCTAGGTGTATCCATTTTGGAGTTTCAGCACAAAACATCACAATCAAATGCCGACTTTGGCCAACATATATTATGTTCCCCTAATTTATGGTTCAGGATAGACCTGCTACTGGGGAATAAATCTTCATCTCCATTAAAAAGATGAAACCCTTTGGATAGTAAATATTTTGCAGTGTTATTTTTCACATCCCACTGCTGATGAGCATGCAACACAATTGCTTGAACTAGCTGCTTCAATATGAATTGGAGTAACTGTATGGATTTCACCCAAGTTGGGGACTTCAGTTTACTTTGATTCATCTGCAGATTGGGGACAAATAGCTGTATTCTTTCCAAATAGATACATTCAGCCCTCACTTACCAACTAAAAGGCACTAGGTCATCAAAATGATATCTGATTAAGGGCAAATACACATGCAAAGTTAATCTTGTACCAATGCGGCTGCTTCACAATCTGAGTACCAGTTCATTTTATGGCTGATCACTGTAGCCCATCAGCATTCACTGCTGGAGAAGCACGAGCACTGAGGCTCACTTGGCCAAGGATAAGAGCACTCTATGAGGGGGACCAGAACTTTGAAAATGTGGGATCATCATCACCTTTTAATGACCGCATAGTCCCTTGCGGGGTGGAGTCTAAGCAACTGAATGCAGCTAGCAGAGTGTTTTAATGGCCAGATGCCCTTCCTGCCACCAATGCGGAGATTTGTTCAGCAGATATATTCTCAGTATGCCCAGAGAGAGAAATGCAGTATCTGCTTCTACCTAGGATCAAACTCACAGCCTCCAGATTGTGAGGAGAGCTCCACTGCTAGGCCACCACACCACTCTGTGAGTGGGAAGACTTGGGATGCCAATGATTTAACATGAAAAGCTAGGGTTGTGATGAGTGAAAGTGACAGGGGCAGTTGAAAAGGTTAATGCTAGGCTTTGTGAAAGTGCTTTCCACAAGACCACCTGAAACCGTGCTGATGAGGATCCTACCTGGTTGGACTCAGGGATGCAGTTGCTGCTGTTGCTGATCTGAGCAGGAGAAGAGTTGACCGAGATGACAGCTACATGTTGCCGGGTAGGGAAAGTTGGAGATGGCTGTAGAAAAGGAGGGGTATGTCCAAATGCTGAGCTCAGGCCTCTTTGCTGGTTCAGAATTTGTTGGTATGTCACTGGGTTGATTGGATGAGGGAAGGTAAAGGCAGGACTGGAGAGAAGGAAGAAAGACCAAACTGGATTGGTGGAGCCTTTAACAATTACAATAAATTATTGAAGTTTGCTAAGGGCAGTTGCTGAGTTGAAGTCAGCCTGACTGGGCTACTTCCTTCTCCTCAATATAGCAGGCTGTCCCATGCACCTGTCTTGCTTCTGAATCTTAAAATCTTTGCTTGCAAAATATACAGAAGTAACCAGGATGAGTTGGAACCCTAATGAACAATAACTTTAGATCATTACATTTTCTTTTGGTGCATTCTGGATTTTCTAAGAAATCCCCCTAAGGCAGTGATGGCGAACCTTTTTTGGCTCGTGTGCCATAAGGGGGGGGGAGCGCAGGGGGGTTGTGCATGGGCGTGCTGTACCCATAATGCAATGCGCAATTCCCCCAGTGCGCATGTGTGCATGAGAGGCGCTCCCCCATTTTTGCATGCTTTTTTCGCCCTCCCCAGGCTCCAGAGGCTTTATAGGAGCCTGGGGAGGGCGAAAACAGCCTCCCCCGCCCTCCCCGGAGGCTTCAGGGACCTTCAGGAGGCTTTCCTGAAACCTCCGGAGGGCAAAGAATTTGCTCATAGTGTCATTTTTAGTCCTCTGGAGGCTTCAAGGAAGCCTTCTGAAGGTCCCTGAAGCCTCTGGAGGGCTTAAAGTGACCCTACGAGCAAACCGGAAGTCCGTTCCTGAACTTCTGGTTTGCCCTTAGGGCCATTTTTTTGCGCTCCGGAGGCTTCAGGGAAGCTCTTGAAGCCTCCAGAGGGCCTCCAGGGAGGGGGAGGCTCTTTTCGCCCTCCCCAGGCTCCTATAAAGCTTTTGGAGCCTGGGGAGGGCGAAAAATGGCTTTAAAAAAGGCCTCATGTGCCCTGACAAATGGCTCCGCCTGCCATAGGTTTGCCATTCCAGCCCTAAGGCAATTTCCCTTGACTTTATGCTTCTGTTTTGTTTTGTTTTCTGAGATTAACAAGCTCACTGGAACTGGCCTTTGTCAGTTGCATATTATCTCTTTGCTGACCATGAATTACACATGGTCAGTTTAAGATTATCAGAAGATCATTGATGAGCACTAGAGATTTTTGGGGGAGCCATGTATCATTCAAAGTCAGTATTTCTATTGAGATATTGTGTACTGTTTCCTATAGTTTCCTGTCATTCAGTGGCCCTGCTGCTTCTGCTATTTGAATCCTTCAAGGGAGGAATTGTACATGTGGGAATTACTGCTTACTATAAATTAGAAATGTGATTAATGGACATATATACCCCCTAGTTCTACCAAATAAAGTACAAGAATGTGCTGACGCTTAAAAACAATTTTTACTCATACCACCAGGAAGTGTGTCTCATTTTAATAATATTTTTTTTTATTACTGGTTCATGTAAGGATTGACACACTTATAAATAATCAGAGAAAATCAGCTCAGTTGTTGATAACTTGGGTAAATAGATACAAACTTTAAATAATTGTTTACAATTGACAGTGATGCACAGTTTCTGAAGAACATAAAATAATCCACTTGAGGCCTGCTCACTTTCAACTTAGTGGAAAAAGAACATACCTCTCTCTGTTTCTGAAATCAGGGAATAGCTTCATCTCTGTATGCCAATAAAAGCCTTTGGAATCAGTTTGCAAACAAGACATCTGCACAAGTTCCATTTGAAAAACGTTGATTTTAATAACCAAACAAATATGACTGAATGTGAGAGAATGAGGCTGTTTATTCTGGGCCTGTTGCTTTAACTGTAGATAAGTCATAGGCGGTTTATAATCTCTGGGCCATTGCTGGCTCCTTGGTTGTCCTGATTCAAAATTAAATATGGCTTTTCTCCTAGAACAGTGGTTCTCAACCTGTGGGTCGGGACCCCTTTGGGGGTCGAATGATCCTTTCACAGGGGTCACCTAAGACCAGGGCCGGATTTTCCTATAGGCTAACTAGGCTTCAGCCTAGGGCCTCAAGATCAAGAGGGGCCTTTTATTTTTATTTATTATCCGTGCCACATTTTTTATAAAGGTTAGTACCAATTACAACATTTAATATATTGATATATATCACAGTAATGGCGTATTTTATTATCTCTCATGTAATTTACAAACTTAAAAATGGGAGGTGAAGGGGCCCCATAAGTGGAATAGCCTAGGGCCTCTTTTCATTTAAATCCGGCCCTGCCTAAGACCATCGAAAAACACATATTTTCGATGGTCTTAGGAACCGAGACACCAATTTTATGGTTGGGGGTCACCACAACATGAGGAACTGTATTAAAGGGTCACGGCATTGGGAAGGTTGAGAACCACTGGTCTAGAAGTACCAATGGGGGGGGGGGAGTTAAGTGTTTTGACAAGCCTGGCAGTCCTATCTCATGCTTTGGATGGCAGGTAGACAGGCCCCTCTTTGGGCTGCTTATGGTGCAGCCGACCGATCTCCCCTAAGGCCATCAAAGGCCCGGTAGACCGCTCCCTCCTAGGCCATGCACGCAATGCAACTCCATTGGTTTTATTTTGAAGACAATTGCTATTTTTCTCTTCAATTTATGTATGTGCTCATGTGCCACAGTATGCACCTATTGGTCCAGTTCTCCACAAGAATCCTAGTTTGGCCTCTTGGGGAAAATGAATTCCCAATTCCTGCTGTAGATAAGGATTGTGCCAGAAACTGAAAAGTTGAGAATTTCATCGCCTGAGATATTTCATCTTCCCTTACCTTATTGCCCCTGCTGATAAATGGCCGTATGAGCCACTAGCAGCCGAACTACTTCTGGAATTATTGATATAAGCGACCAGGGAATTGGGCGAAGTCCGAATCATGGTCTGGAGATCAATGCTGGCATCAGACAAGGGGGATATAGAAAGCGCTCGCTTCCTGCTGAGTCTTGGTGTTACTCTGGGGCTGGAGAATCTTGACACTGTGTGAAATGAAAATAAGGAGAGATGGCATCGTTCCAGAATCAAAGAAGCTGGTTTTCAATCTTTTGAAAAAAAAAATATTTCAACACAATGAAAGTAATTTGAAATCAAATGCAGGTAGTCCTCGACTTACAACCGTTCATTTAGTGACCATTCAAAGTTACAACGGCCCTGAAAAATGTGACTCATGACCGTTCTTCATAGTTACGACCTTTGCAGCCTCCCCGTGATCATGTGATCAAAATTCCGATGCTTGGCAAACCGGTTCATATTTATGACCTTTGCTGTGTCCGAGGATCTTTGTGATCTCCTTTTGCAACCTTCTGATAAGCAAAGTCAATGGGGAAGCCAGAATCACTTAACAACCGGGTTACTAACTTATCAACTGCAGTGATTCACTTAACAACAGTGTCAAGAAAAGTCGTAAAATGGGGCACAACTCACTTAATGAATGTCTCACTTAACGACAGAAATTCAGGGCTCAATTGTGTTTGTAAATCGAGGATTAACCTGTACATTTACAGTGTGAGTGATGTTTATATATGGTCAGTAAGACCATATATAAACATAATTTTATCTATGGGCATTCAGAATGATAACCTCTGCTGTTATTACATGAATGACCACAACCAACTCCTGCTCTTGGATGGAAGAAAGAGAAGAATAGAATGCTACTATCTAGTGCTCTCTATGCTATGAAATAGAAACATTTCCAAGGAATCCTTTTAAGGTTGTCTGCAGGGGACGGTCAAACAATGAAGACTCAAAAAACTCAAGACTGTGACCACAAACATGTGACTGTGGCCCAGTGGTGGGTTTCAATTTTTTTTAGAACCTATTCTGTAGATGTGGCCTATTTTGTGGGCGTGGCTTGGCAGTCATGTGACCGGGTGGGAGTGGCCAACTTGTAAAATGTGGTGAAACTCATTAACACTCTTGCTTAGCAACCAAAATTTTGGCCTCAATTGTAGATCGTAAGTTCTTTCTTTCTTTTTTTCTTTCTTTCTTTCTTTCTTTCTTTCTTTCTTTCTTTCTTTCTTTCTTTCTTTCTTTCTTTCTTTCAATTTCCTTCCTTCCTTCCTTCCTTCCTTCCTTCTTTCCTTCCTTCCTTCCTTCCTTGTGTGTGTGTCTCTCTCTCCCTCTTTCTTTCTTTCCTTCCTTCCTTCACTCTCCCCCTCCCCATCTTTCTCTTTCTTTCTTTCTTTCTTTCTTTCTTTCTTTCTTTCTTTCTTTCTTTCTTTCTTCCTTCCTTCCTTCCTTCCTTCCTTCCTTCCTTCCTTCCTTCTTTCCTTCCTTCCTTCCGCTTCCTCTCTTCCTCCTTTCCGTTTTCTTTCTCTTACTTTTTCTCTTTCTCTCTCTCACTCTCTCTCACCCCCCCTCTCTCTCACACACATACCTTCCAGTTGGCGAAAATTTCTGGAGGTTGGCAAAGAAGCCTCATTTTCCCTGCTGCCCGCAGATCTTGGAGGAAGGAGGCAGGGAAGCGAGCCTCGGGCCTCATCTCTGCCTCCTTCTTCGAGAGCTGGCTTCAGGGACGGCCAGCCTCTCCCGCCACTGCACTCTTCACTCATCTTCCACCTGGAGGCTCTGCCGGCAGTCACCTCTCGAGAAAAGCGCAAACGGCCGCAAGCCTCCCGAAGAAGACGCTGGGCAGCAGTGTGTGTGTGACGGTGAAGCCTGCTGCTGCTGCTGCTCCCAGTAATGCAGGCTTCTCGCATTAAGTTGCAGGAGCACCAATTCCAGCAGCTGCATTTGCCTTGAAACTTGCTGTCCCAGCAACCCGAAGGGGACATTCTCCCAGTGGCAACTCTCTCAGGCAACTTTCTCTCTTGCCATGCAAGAACCTCCTGCTCCAGCCTCCCTTGCCCTTACTACATTAAGATCTCTGCACTTCCCATTCCCGCTAGAAGCATGCAGGCCACGTGAGCGAGCAGGCACGCGAGGCCCCCCAATGATCTGATGCAAGCCGGGAGGAGCCAAACTGCCCCCAGCCATCCTTGCTCCCTCCTGGCTAAGGGTGGGAGCTCCTGAGAGGTCGCTGGGAGAATGTCCCCTTTGATTTGCCAGGACAGCAAGTTTCAAGGCAAAACACAACTGCTGGAATCGCCTCGTTTTCAAGGGGTGGGGAGAAATCCATCTTTTTCCTCCCTCTCCATGGACTCCCCCCAATTGGAAATGAAGTGGCTGTCAAAGACAAGGGAGCGCGCCCCCTGTGGCTTGTTCAAACAGCAGAAGAAGGAACAGGAGGGGAGTTTGGCTGTTTGAAAAGCCCCACGTGGAACTCCCCTCCTGTTCCTTCTTCTGCTGTTTGAACAAGCCACGTGGGGCGCACTCCCTTGTCTTTGACAGCCCCCTCATTTCCAATGGGGGTGGGGGGAGAAATCCAACTTTTTCCTCTCTCTCCATGGATCCCCGCCCCAATTGGAAATGAGGCAGCTGTGAAAGACAAGGGAGTGCGCCCCAAGTGGCTTGTTCAAACAGCAGAAGAAGGAACAGGAGGGCAATTCCACGCGGGGCTTTTCAAACAGCCGAATTCCCCTCCTGTTCCTTCTTCTGCTGTTTGAACAAGCCACGTGAGGTACGCTCCCTTGTCTTTTACAGCCGCCTCGTTTCCAATTGGGGCGGGGATTCATGGAGAAGGAGGAAAAATATGGATTTCTCCTCCCACAATTGGAAATGAGGCGGTGTCAAAGACAAGGGAGCATGCTCCATGTGGCTTGTTCAAACAGCAGAAGAAGGAACAGGAGGGGAGGATTCAATGGACAAGCCCACGGGCGCATGCTGTTCTCTCCTCTGACAGCCAGCTTGTTTCCAATAAAGGGGGTGGGGAATCCATGCGATTTCCTCCCTCTGCATGGATTCCCCACCCCCTTCATTGGAAACGAGGAAACTATCAGAGAGAAGAGGGCAGCGCATGCCACGTGTGTTTGTTGTGGGCCTCTGGAAGAACTGGTATGCTAAGGCATGCTAAATTTCACCAACCAGTACACCCGTACCAGTCTGTACTGGCTGAAACCCACCCCTGCTGTGACCCCCGCTTTTACTGATGATGCAGGAGCAGGGATTTGATCACATGATCACAGTTACTGTCTTGATTTTTTTTGACAACCCCCATGCAGCTGCTCCAGGTATTAATAGAGTATAATCCTCTCTAATATGAGATTACTAATGTCTACAGTATTTTTAATTATATGAGCTTCATAGATCCTGGAATACACTTCCCAGTGAAGTTTAGGTGGTATCTTCTTTGATACAATTTTGATGTCAGTACAGATTTAAGGAAAAACATGATTTAATTTAGTTTATCTCTGATCTCTTTGGTTTTATATGGCATTATGAGACTTATGGTTGACTGATTTGTTGCATGCAATGAACATGTTACTTTGCTTTCATTCTGGTTGTAAGTTGCTCTAAAGAGTTAGGATGGCATGTAAATTGCCTTGCATAAATTAAGGAAAAAGGGCATGCTAAAGTTGCATCCGATACAAACATCTTTGACTTTCACCTTCTCATCCCCTCCATAAAAGTGGGGAAAAATGAAGATTTGCCATAATACTGTAAATGGACATACTCAATTAAAAAAATATCAATATAGTTACATCGAAGGTGCCTTTGCTCTGAGGAAAACCTGTGCTGCCATTTTCCTGTTATGCATTTGCTATACTTGGGAGCTACTCAAGGTTAAAACTAATAGTACTGACCAACAAAATCAAATCAATATATTTATTTTACACAGAGCTAAAAGGTGGAAAAGTCAGATAAGTTAAGTAACCTGACGTCTTGAAGAATTTTGTTTGGTTTGACACTACAAAAGCAACTTCCCACTAATCTAGTTTGCATATCCCAAACTAACTTACAGATCACAACATGTTCATCCAATGATAAGCTGTTGATGAAATATAACTCAAACAATAGCATTTATAAGCTAAAGACTTTAGAAGGGGATGTGAAGATACAAAGATTGATAGGTAGTAATGGAAATTGCAATCCACACTAAATATTTTATTTAGAGAAATCCGTGTGAGAGGATTTACTGCTGGTGTATTAACTTAGTACAGGTTGCTACAATGAACAATTCATTTTCTAAAACTGGTTGGCAATGTAACAAAAAGCTTGGGTCATTTACATGTACGTATGTATAAATGTACAACCACTCTTCATTTAGCAAGTACTTCGATTAGACATCATAGACAAAAACAACTGTAATAATCGTTGTCCAACCAAATGTTGTGTGCCTGACAATAACCCACATTGGAATGAGAGTATTCTGTTTGTTGCACAAGAAAGTTAACACAGTGCTTCTAAAATCAAGGCTGGGTGCCATAGGAGAATCCCAATGACGGCACAAAAGGAAAACAGATCTTATGCCTACTTATGAGGGAGGAACTCAACAGTTCAAAAACAGCCAGGGTCTATTTGTCTAGCAGGCAAGATTCATTGCTTTCACGTGGGTATGAGCAACTACAATTCTCAATGGAGCTATTAAACATCCTTCCAAAAATTCTCCTATTTGGAGAATAAGCAAAGTAAATGGACGTAAGTAGTGTAAGCCCTTCATTTTAGGTCTTCCCCTCTCAGTTGACTTCATAAGAGTTTGGTATTTAATTAATAGTTGGGTTGTTTGCTTTCCTTCTTTAAAAAACATTGAGTTTAGCTGTACTGGTCTGTATATTTGTCTGTTTTTTGAGGAGGAGAAGTTGGGCTCCAACTACGAGCCTTGGAATAAGATCCTCTTTGAACTGGGAAAATTAATTTAGTTGGGAGAGGCCAAAACATTAGGTTGGTTCACTTATGGCTTGTGGAGGAAGACGATAGTGGTTTTAAAGAGTAAATAAGAGTCTCCTTTGGAAGAGTTGTCAGTCAATGACTTTCATCATTTCTACAAATAAATCAAAGGTTTTGAATATAGGGAGGTTAGAAATTAGTTGACCAAGCAACCTCATAGAGGCCAGCTCTGGTTTCAGCATGTTTGCCATTAAATTAGCAATTCTCAACCATTCAATCAAGTAATCTCCACTTTACTTAGGTCTGTACCAGTGCTAGGAGCACTGGTTTAATATAATAAAAGAGAGAGGGGGAAGGAGGGAGGGAGGGAGGGAGGGAGAGGGAGGGAGGGGGAGGGAGGAATGCTTAGTGAACAGTTACTAGAGGAGTTGTCTCTAGAAGATTCTTCCCTACGTGTCAATTATTATTAGTAATTAATTATGAACATGTTATTTATGAACATGCTCACCAAATTTACTGATGTTTGATTTCATAATAGTCAAGACATGATAATGCAACAAAGATTTTATAGATATCTCAACAATGAATTATTATTATATCTTAAATTCCCATAATTTGCCATCAACCTCACCAGACTAAGATTATCAAAAATCTCAAGATCAAAAAACAAGAGAAAATTACTGCATATTAGTTTTACTTATTGGCCCCAACAAACTCAGCATATATTTTCCCTTCACTGGATTTCACTATGTCTTGCTTTCAGTCATGTGCAATAACAAAACCTCTTTCATCTAACAAATAATACAATAACAGAAACTCTTTCATCCAGGAAATAATGCACTTTTCCTTGATGGGCTTGGCTTAGTTTGTCATCTGAACACTGATAATTTTGGCTTATTCAATAAAGGATGGTTAAATAAAGCCAGGTTTATTATAAGGTATGAACCAGGCCAGTGCATTGCATGGTGGACTGCAAACACATTGGACTGGGGATGTCCAGCTTTGTACTTTAAAAAAGCTATTGACATAGGTAACCAAGTACATGATAAACGTAGCTTGTTCCCAAACCACTTTTCCTAAGCAGTACCCTCCTTATAACACTCTGGGGCTTCTTCCCAACACATATCCATTATTGCTGTGATTCTGAGCCCACATGCAATGCAGACTTTGGCCACCATTATCCTGCTTCTACAGTGGTGGTGGAAGTTCATGCAACAGATACCCCTAGAATTAAGTGAACCCAGTTCTGCTTAGATATTAACAATACTCCCAAGCAGAAATAGCAATGCTCTTCTGAAAAAAAAAACTGGACAATCACCTTGGGGAGTTCAAAATCCCAACCAATCCAAATTTTGGGGTGGCTGGTAGGCTTATATCAGCTAATCTAAAGGCTTCATTCAGTAAAGGCAACAATTATCAGTCAGATAAAGCATTTGAAGGAGCTGAATTGACAGGTAGGAGTTAGCACTAGGCATCTCTGCAGGAAACAACATGAGTTTATCTCCAAAGACAATTCAGTGAAACTTTGCCAAGCCCGTTCTTAACAGCTGCTACTTTTCACATACACTCATCAGCTAACATCATACATAGAATGACCTCTAAATTTTACAGTTTCGGCATTTAAGAAATTCTATTTATGTAATTCAATTTATTCTAGTCTTTTTAGATATGAGCTGGAGGATTCCCTAAGCCTCCAAAGCATCAGTTTTATTGAAATCTACTTGAAATCTTACTCACTTCCCATGTGGCTCTGGAGAGTTTTTTCAACTCACCATCTTACTATCAAACTTAATTTTATACTCAGTTCTACTCTTTAAAATTACCTTTAATTTCTTTAAGAGTTAAGTACAATATAGCTTTTCTACTGTTTATATTTTTAAAGGTTGATCTACCATTAAGGTAAAAGCAAAGGCTTCCCATGCCCAGTCATATCCGACTCAAGGAGGTGATGCTCATCTCCATTTGCCAAGGGAGCCACCAGTTTCCAAAGACATTACTGTGGTCATGTGACCAGCATGACTATACCCTGAGGTGCATGGAACTCTGTTACCTTCCCACCAAAGTGTAGCTATTTATCTATTCATATCTGCATGACTTTGAACTGCTAGATGGGCAGGAGCTGGAGCAAGGAATGGGAGCTCACCCTGTTGTGTGGCATTTGGGTTTCAAACACGGACTGCCAGCTTTGCAGCATCTTTCACCACTGAGATATTGTACCCCTTTACCTACCATACAGCTGCATCTATTGTATAGAGCAGGGGTGTCAAATTCAAGGCCCTCTAGACGGATTCGGCCCATGGGGTGCTTAGATCTGGCCCATAGGGCCACCCTGTAAACAGTGAAGGACCAACCCACAGTGCCTCTGCCGCACACAGCCCTTCCAGGTTACTTTTTCAGCCATGATGGCTCCTGCAGTCCTCTACCAATGAAAACAGAACTCCCAGAGGGCTGCAGGAGGCTGAAAACGGGCCCAGGGGTCCACACGCACCCCCAAACTCTGTTTTCACTGGCAAAGGGCTGCAGGAGGCCATTGTGGACGAAAACAGAGTTCTGGAGCCCATTTTCACTGGCAGAGTGCTCGGGCCACCACAGGCACCCCGACCCGAGTGACATGAAGCTGGCCCACCCTGGCCACGCCCACCCAGCCCCCGAGGTCAAACACAACTCTGATGTAGCCCTCAATGAAATCAAGTTTGACACCCCGGGTAGAGAGTGTATGTTATAACAATAAAATAAATAAAAAAGAAGACATTCAATAATCTTGCTATAGGAAACACACTGTGGTTTATCGTTCCGCACTGGGAGATCTAAGGACATTTATATAAAGATGGGTTTCATGAGGAAGACTAATACTACTGAGCTCATGAGAATTTAATTGAGAAATTGAGTACGCCCCCTGATGAAACAGACCACCATTGGCTTGCAAATTCCCATGCTAACGATGCAGATGTGATCATAAGGGCTGCATAACTGACTGCCAATACTGCACGCTTAATCCAGCAACTGCTTCCCTCTGTGGGCCCAGCAAGACAAGCATCTCCCTGAAGATGTACTGCCGAGGTTGGACAGCATCTAACATATACCTAACCTCCTTTCAAAACCTCTGTGTGAATGTGTCTTCTTGACAATAGTCATCCAGCTAATGAGGAATGATGCAGCACATTATGCTAAAGGTCCTTATTTTGATTATCCCTACAAGACAGAATTTTGTCAAGAGAAGATGCAAACATATTCACTCATTCACCCAAATTGATACATCCACGAAGGGCTTTTTGTGTGTGTGTGTCCATTCTACTTTACCAAAAGGAGTGAGCAAGCTGGCTTTCACAGTCATATTTATCTCTGTTACTCCCACCTCTCAAGGGAGATCTGTTTATTAATGTGCCACTTCCCTTGATAAATTACTAAATAGAAAGAAAAGCCTTGTACTCGTTCCTCGCTGCTCCTTCCCACCATGATTTATGCTTGCTGTGTCAGCTCTGCCATTGGTTCCCATTAATTGGACCACTGTAGAAATCTTGATGTCCAGGAGCAGCCCAGGTTTTATTGGTGCAACCATTTAGAGACCTCTAATCTTTTTTTTTTCAGGGTATAAAACTCTGCTGGAAGCTGTCAGTTTCTGCAAGATAACCTGGGACTTATTTTATCACAAATCAAAGCATTTGCATTTCATTACTGTCTGCTCTAATTTGGATCCTCCAGATATTGGAAGACGTGATGAAATTTCTTTGGTGTTGTTGATTTTTTTATACCTAGAATTGAACGCGGTGGGTTTAAGTTTCCATTAGAATCTGCTATGTGATGCATTCACATATATGTTAAAGTCAGAGTCTGCAGGACATTCTTACAGGCCACCCTCTGTGAATTTATATTTCATCGCCAAAAGTCAACCGGTTAGCTTTGACTTATGAAAAAATGTGTTTGCCATTGGGTAGAGTATTGAAGTCTATCATCATCATCATCATCATCATCATCATCATCATCATCATCATCATCCAATTCTCTGTGAACAGCGATAGTCATTGAAACCAAAACATTCTGCCAAATCACACTTCAACATCAGTTTATGTCTTAGTTAGTAAAGAGGCATTAGAAGTCCTTGTAGGTTCTAAATGTTGTTATGTACGTGTCTGATAAAATAGATGATATCAAGGCTTCTGTAGATGCCTGACAAAATGTCTTTTACATTCCCTATTTGTTTCCAGGGACTGGTAACTGAAATTGGTTTTAGTTAATCACTGGTTCTGTTAATCTTCTGAAGGCCATTCCAGACCTGATATTTCCTTTTAGGTATTGAACCAAGATATCTGTTGAGCCTTACATGTAGGGTGAGTTAGTTTCTTTTTGGTTAGTGTAAAAAGACTACCATTGTATAGTTTATGTGACTTTATCAGATTTTTTGTATTTTTTTTTACTTTTTTTTTATTAGGCTTTCAGTTTATTTTTTTATTTTACATTATATTATGTTTTTATGCATTGTTAGTCACCCAGACTCACTATTTTGAAACAGGCAGTCATATAAATCACTTAAATAAATATAAATGATCTCTTGTATCCACGATCCAGAAGCAAGGGAAAGAAAAATTATTCCAGGAATTATTGCTGCCTTTGTTGCAGTAATTTGTCTTTGTACTTTCTTTCTTTTACTGAACAATTATCTTGGATCTATGTCTAACTGATGCCTCAGTGAAAGATTCTGTGAAGCCAACATCTGTATGGCCGTGACCATCATCATAATATCTTATCAAACTATGCTGATATTTTAGTTTCACTTCTGAGGAAGTAGATAGGGTGGGAGTTTAGAGACAAACAATCCTTCGTTATCTCTAAAATGGACAGATAACATACAAGGAAACAAGGGTAATAAATGAGTACATATGTCAGGATGTTCTTGGACAGCGAAGTGACCTGCCAGCATTTTAAAAGAGCACACAGGAACAAAGAACTTTTGAATGTGCAAAAGTATTTTTTAAAATCATATAAGGCATGGGCATTCATTAAACAAATGAAAAATGGACACATTGTGGTATGCATATTTAAAGTACTATAACCATCCCTGTTGACCTCCTCTATTCATTGTTCTACAACAGGGGTGTCAAACTGGTGGCCCACCGGCCAGATGCGTCACATGTAGGCCACGCCCACCGCAGCTCCGTGAATGGGAAAAATGTTGCAAAACATCACGTGCTGGCAACATGACGCAGCGAGTTTGACACCCGTGCTCTACAACATCTACAATAATCCTTGTCATGGCTTCTCCCTAGGCTCAATCTTTTTGATGATTCTATCTAATATACTAGCACACACTCCTACAAGTTATATCAAAATGGAATCAGTAGTTATGAGGAGCATGAAAGGATATTCACACCACAATATAGTATTTACAATTATTTACAAAATATCAAAACAATTAAAAGTTATTGAAAGTAATGAAGAATCGGTAGGAGAAATAAATGAGGGAAGCAGGTTTGATTAAAACAATTATTACAGCTAACAAAGTATTGTGGGGAAGCAAAATGGAAGATTAAAATATGATGTGAAAGAAATGGATGGGAGTTGAAAAAAATGGAAACCTTTAGAAACCAATTAACTGACTAATATGGGGGTAACGCATGGTAAAATTAGAATGAAAAAAATCAGTTGGTTGTTGACAAGAAAGACTGTGGTTCTTCCTCCCCATAGCCACATAAGAATAGATCTTGGTAACCAAGATATATTTGTCAGTGTATATCTTTCAGTCAACTTGCAATCATGACATTTTCCCTGTACTTCCATACCAAGATGTTTACCTGAACAAATGCCCCAGCTATTTATCCATCCCTCCATCCATCCATCCATCCATCCATCCATCCATCCATCCATCCATCCCCAAAGTCACCCTGAATTGTCCCACTTCAAGCGAGCTTCCAGGTTCAATTTCAGTTGGAGTACAGCTTGTTCCAGTTTAGTGGAGACTCTTATAATGAAAGGATAATCATGCACCAATACGAAACATTAGATTTAAATATAAACTATTGTTCTTTAAAGCAATCCATTTAGTTAATAGCATTATCAAGCAGCTTTGAGCAATTACATCAATTTTTTATTTAGGTTTATATCTGCTTCATATTGACTGATATTTCCTGCCCCGTTTATATGCCCACAGACTTTTCTATCTCCAAAGCTATTCATACTTTGACTCTTTTGGAAAAGAGCTGAAAGTTCAGAAAGGGTGAGCAGAGTGCTACCCAACAGAGCTTCACTTCACCTCCTTTGGTGTTTAATTAAAAAAGGAAGCTCACTCCTACATGGCTGGATGGATATCTCTTCTGTGCTCCTTCTGCTTTTGTAAATGAAGTAAAATCCTATTCATAGGACAGTGATGGCGAACCTATGGCACGTGTGCCACAAGTGGCACGCGGAGCCATTTGTCAGAGCACGCGAGGCGCTGCCCTGTCAGCTGAGTTCACCTTTTTAAAAGCTATTTTTAGCCTTCCCCAGGCTCCAGAGGCTTTATAGGAGCCTGGGTAGGGTGAAAAGAGCCTCCCCCACCCCCCCCGGAGGCTTCAGGGACTGTCCCTGAAGCCTTCAGAACGCTTAAAACCACCCTCAGAGCAAACCGGAAGTCACTTCCGGTTTGCTCGGAGGATGGTTTTAAGCACTCCGAAGGCTTCAGGGAAGCCTCCGGACAGTCCCTGAAGCCTCCGAAGGGCCTCCGGGGGGTCAGGGGAGGCTCCTTTCGCCCTCCCCAGGCTCCTATAAAGCCCCTGGAGCCTGGGGAGGGCGAAAAAAGCATGTAAAAATGGGGGGGGTCACATGTTGTGCGCGCATGCGCACGGGGGGGTCGCGCGTTGCATTGTGGGTGCGGCACGCCCGCACTCAACCCCCCTGCGCTCCCCCCACTTGTGGCACGTGAGCCAAAAAAGGTCCGCCATCACTGTCATAGGACACCAAATCAGAAGCAATATTAACTTAAGCTGAAGCAGGGTAAATAAATATATCATCAGAGTTCTGTGTCAGGCAACTCCTTTATCACCAAACAGCATGTGGCTGCGCTTTCTAATGTTCTTGTGATTTTTAAAAATGTTCTGGAGTGTCACACTGCATCATGTTTGTTCTGGCACAGGTGATGTCCTAAGAGGCAAGTTTCTTAGGGTCCTTTACTTTTGCAGTTCAAGGTATTCCAAGATCCTTCTTGAGCAACACAAAAGCTGTCTCACCACCCTTAAAAATCATTAAGGCTCCTTAAGCCAGCATAAGCAAATGGGATTTTTGAAGAATCCAGGACTCAGCAACATTTTAGCCAAAAGATCAGAGGAAAGAACTTTGAGAGACCCACCTGGTATTGTACTTTCTGTTGAGTGCAGTGAAATTACATTTCAACAATGCAACACCATTGTGATGCCATATCCACGACCCACAACAAGTATTAACTTATTTTGAAAATTGGTACCCATTTAACTTTGATAGCTCCTCTTTTTGCAACGACTAAAAAGCAGCGAAACACAATCCATGTTAGCAAACCACATGTGCCAGTATTTCCTATCCTCAGAAAGTTGTGACCTACACAAAGTGGAAACACTACAGTGATAGTCATTGTTATTCATTTGTAGGCATTTTTTTTTTGTGGCGGTGGCAGAGGTGGGGGGTGGGAAATCATCCCAAGGATTGAAAACCAGAGCCACAAAGAACTCTTTGGAAAGGATAAGGACTGATGGGGGAACAAAACAGCCCTTCCAAACTAGTAGCCTTTTAAAGTTACAGATGAACCTCCTCAGATTTAAAAGCTGACCTCATTTCTTTGGAGGTTGCTAAGGTTTTATCCTCCTGCGTGAAATTAACATAAATGCAACAGGGCGGAACTGAAGTTTTACTCCACAGAGGCCTGCTGCGAATTCTTCTATGGCACATTAAAGGTTGAGTAGTTTACGGTAGCCTACTCGTCAACAGAGAAGCCATGAGCTGGAGGGGTGGAGACACACTCCGAGAGAGGCCGATTTGAAAAGAGAACAAATGAGGGAATCTGAAGCATAGAAAACAAATTTGTGTGCTATTTTATTTCACTAAATTCTATAAGCAAGAGGTATATGAGCTTATGTATTCATCAACTTTCCCATAAGCTACATGGCTAAAATTCAGTGAATATTCATTATCGAAGCTCATATCACAATAAAAGAATTGATTTCTAATATGCTACTAGATTCGGTTTTATAAAACACTCACATGGTTTAACCTGCAAAACTATACTCAAACTTACTACTCGGTGGCAGCAATGCATAAGACTTCAGACACATGCGTTTCACAGTGGCTTTTTCCAATGGTATTGGCATAGTCCTGGTAAACTTTCTCCTACTTAAGCCCAAATATTGTCATCAGTTAGAACCTGCTCAATGGTTTCCTTATTTCCAGTTGTTCCCACCTTATCTGTATTTGGGAAAGGAAGGAAGCTCGAACATAAAATCCAGCCACGTTAAGCACTTGTTAATCACATTTATTTAATGGAAGCGTTCGTAGCATCTCCCCACTGAAAACGGTTAAAAGCGCTTCAGCTATGATGACACGTCTATAGTCTCTCAACAACTTGAAGAGATCCTCATCTCAAAACCTGTACTAATTCTTCAAAATTAATTCCTCCCTTTCTTAACTGGTTTGAAAGGCTGGAGCTGTTCAAAGCATGAAGTTTAACAAGCAAGCAAAACTTTAGATGAGAACCTTTTTCCCTTCCGTCCCTCCCAGTTTCTGAAGAGGCGGGGTCCAGCATTTGTTTTTGCACTGTGAAGCAATCGTGCCCGCTCTCACTTAGCATGGCAGAGCCTTTCAGTTCACACGTCTTAGCTTCCCAGTGTCTGCCAAGTTTAATGAGGGTGTTTGTTATCCAGTAGAACTGGAGATTTAGCAAGACAAGTTGTACATTCTTTAAGAAGAGTTTGCAAAAGCAAGCGGGGGAGAGGTTGGTCCTATTATTTGGGCCATGTGGCAAAACAGAGCCTTCAGCCACATGCAGGAAGTAAGAGGATGTCAAGTAACCCAGTGCATCCAACAATCTTGTCTTTCTTAAGACACCTAGGGGAGTGCACACGTTGACATTTTTATGATCAACGTTACAGTGCTATTCACCCACCTGAGAAGAGGTATTCCTGCAAGAACATTCCTGAACATGGATCCAGCCAGAAGAGGCTCTTTTACTCACCATCTACAGGGCTGAGGTAATCATGAAGATGCGTGGCCCCGGCTGCTGCTCCACTCTGCATGAGGAGGTCCCCATAAGGATTCGGGTGGCTGGCCATGAACGCCATCTGGTGATAGTAGTCTGCAGGGCTGGCTCCTGGAGGAGGATGGGGAAGGCCAAAGAGACTCCTCTCCTTCAGATGCTCATGAGCTACTGCACAGGGAACAAGACAGGGGCAGAGGAGAGAGGAAGGGTAAAATGTTTCCAGACAGCAAAATATCTGCAAAGATGCTAGAAACTCCCTGTTCCCTGCCAAAACTGTGTAGTTGTAACTCTGACGTGTGCTCGCTCTGGACAAAAGACACCAGGCTGGGGCCCTCTACATTCCTCTATTTCCGCAAATTTATAAACAATCTCTCATTTCTAACCCCCCCTCCAAAATAATCCTGCTGTATGAACACAGAGTTCACAAGGGAGAAGGAAAAAGAGAGAAAGAGGGGGGGGGGAAGGGAATGGAGGAAAGGAGGGGAGACTTCTGGATGCAGAAATGTTGTCGAAATTAACATCCTGCTTTTTACAAAAGAAAAAGACAGACAAAGCCTAGTTAATGAGAAGCAGCATAAGAAAATTAAAGCAGGGATCTAATAAACTCTCTCTCTCTCCCCCTCCCTCCCTCCCTCTGTGTATGTGTGTGAGGGGGGAGAGGGGGCAGTTATAGTGTGCCTGGCAGTGGAAAACCATTTAGCTTGCCAGAACCAATTATCCTCACTTTTGCCCATTTGTGAATTTTCAAACCTGCCTGTCTCTATGCCCATTCTACACCGAACTTATTTACAAAGGGATGAGGGAGGGACGAGGAGAGAGGGAGAGAGAGAGAGAGAAATTTGAAAGCCAAGACCAAGACCCCTTTCTAGTGCCAAATAATAATAACATTTCTTCTGCAGGAAGAAAGAAGATTCAGGGGTCATACTGAGAGGAAGAAAGACTATTAAGAGCAATAAAACACATCTGTAGCTTACTTAATGCAGAAGCTTGGAAGCTTAACACTTGCTAAAGGGAAAGGCCCCTGGGATCAACAAAACCAAGTCAGCAATTGAGAGAGAAACTAGGTTTTACCAGATGCGTTACATCCGTCTAGCTGAGGACATGCCTCACACCATCCAGTTCTAATTCTGTAGAGGTGAAGTTCTAGCTTCATCCCATATATAGAAGAAGTGAAGTTTAGATATTTTCTTTTGACTTTACTGTTAAGTAACAGATAAGCACCAAGCTATAGTATCCTCCACATAGGAGAAGCTAGTTAGGAGGCTGCTTTTTACTGAAATCCATTTTGATGCCACTTACTTTTGATACTGTTTTCAAGAATAAATTAGTGAATATGAATAGTATAGCTAACAGTATTCCGAATTATTATTTTCAGCCTTCCACCTTTTTCTCCATTAAACAGATCTGCCTCCTCTTTTTCTCTTTCTCTTAACATTAGCTATAATAAATATTCAATGTGTAGCTGATAACAGATGGCAAATGGTGACATGTGATTTCTGGTCTATTTTTCATGTAGTCCCCTTCCTCCACCCCACCTCACTCTTTCCTTCAGATTCCTTGGTAATCTAGAGGTCAGCCTGGAAATTTAAACAAACAAATCTGTTCAGAAAGAAGGTAAGGGCAACATACTTCCATATTATTACCAAGAAAACTGGATGGCCATGACAGGAAATCAGTAAGAGCCAAGCTTGATTAGAAGACTTGACCTTTGCTTCCCTTCATGAAGACCGATAACCAGACCTTGAGCAATTTGAAAACCTTCAAGTCCTGGAGAACATTTGGCCTGCAAAGTTGGACACTTGGTTTGAGAATTTGACCCAGTATCCTTTTCCTATTTCTTAACAGCCTCCTGTTGGGCAGCTGAAGAAGGCCTTACATTGAATCATTGCTCTCTGGAATGGGAACATTCTCTGCAGCCATCTTGTTGTGGACAACTCGCCGTGGCCATTTTGCTGCCGCCAACCTGCCTCGGGACAACTTGTCATGGGCAATTCCACTCAATGCAATAAATGTTATTCGTCACTGTTTCTTCAACATTATTTCCACTTTTGTCAATGGAAATAAAGTTAAAGAAACAGTGGCATCTAACATTTATTGCTTTGAGTTATCCCGCATGGAATTATCCATAGCAACATGGCTGTGATGAGTTGGCTGAGGCAAGTTGTCCTAGACCCGTTGCTCTCTGCCTTTCCTTTTAATGCATACAGTTCAAGGATAGGCAGGTATGAGTGTGAGGGCTACATCCATTCCTCCATGACCCAATCCTATTGAACCACGTTTTGTCGATATTTCATTTAAAAATAATTTTTTAACTTTTAAATAAATAAGGAATTTGTCTGTTTTCTTTTTTTTCTCATTAGATATCATCATGAAATGAATCACAAAGAAAACATGAAAACTCCATGGAAATCTTTGATACAATAACAAGGGTGTATATCCTGGTCAATATAATCCAAGAAAGATATTGCAGAATTGGGAAATATACAAATAAGATATGATATAGAAGAATATTATTAGTGAAAAGAAAATGAAGAATGTTAGTATACTAATATTCTTATTAGTTTTCTTCCCTTTTATACTAGTACATTATACATTATAAGTTACAATGACTAAAACTACCCATGATGTAAGTGCAGTTCGATTGCCTTTCTATCAGAGAAAATAAAGGGTCAAAGGTCCACCCACCCATCCTCCAATTTATTGGAGAATATGGGGAATTCTAGGATCATACACAGGAAAAATTTGCAGAGCAACTTTGGTTCTGAAAGATCTGTAAGATCCAGCAAGGTTCAAGTTGTGTGATCCAAGAATTCCAGTGCCTCTATATAAAGGCATGGAGATGTTGTAATTAAAATAAATGTTAATTGTAAAGAAGCAGATTTAAATTAGACATCAAGAAAAAATGTCTTAAAGACTGCATAACAATGCAATAGACTGCCTTGGAAGGTAGTGGGCATTGGAAGTGTTTAAATTAGGCAGTGGGTTGGATTAGATGATCTTCAAGATCCCTCCAAGTCGTTATATTCAAGATTATGTGCACTCATATATAATTAACAAAAGGCCAACCTGTTGGTAGAATGATTCATCTCTTCATTCATGAACATAACTAATTCATAAATGTAAAGTTATGATTTGGAAATATTGCTATTAGCCATATTACTGTGAGGGATTTGGGAGGTGTATAAAAGAAACCCATGACAGGTTTCATTGGGAGTAAAGGGATCTAGTTCACAACTCTTGCAGCAGATGAATGACAAGGACTGAAAACCAGTAATGTTCCTCATTCCTCATGCAAAAATTCATATAAAATGTACTTTGGGAAAAAAATGTTCATAACAGAACATATAACAAAAGTTTGTTTTAAAGCAAGTATTAGAAATAACTGTATCTACAAGTCTATGCTATAAATAATCTCATATAAAACCTTGTCTTTTATGAAAAGTTGTGCACTGCATAAAACTGTGAACAATATTATCAACAATGTAAAAAAAATTAATGGAACAGAATAATATTTGTAAGTCTGTAATACTGACATGGATTTAGACGGATGTGTATATTGCTATTATTGTCCAAAAGGATCATGGATATTTACATTAATGGTAATTAACCTAGAGAATCCCAAAAATGTTTTTCCAAAAGGCAACTGGATTTTGTTTCTCCTTGAAGACATTTCGCTTCCCATACAAGAAGCTTCTCCAGTTCTGACCTAGGAAGTGTTACTGTACAGACGCGCCCTATTTGCCACAAACTTTCACTTTACCATTGAGTCAATCCTCAGAGCCTCACTTACCATCAGCTGGACTGAGACCTCTAGCCGCCGAGATCATAGACAGAGTTGGGCTGCTGTGCATGGATCGGAAGTAATGCTCCACATGGGGGTTCATGTATGGATGAGGGTGGCTGAAAGGTGAGTCTGCAGGTCCCGCAGGGTGGGGTGACAGACGGATGAGGGAGATATCGGAGATAACAGGACTGCCACTTAGAGTGGAAGGTCTGGAAAAGAGGCAGAAAAAAAAACCAACTCTTTATCAAGATCAGTCTCTTTAACTGCTGGAACACGACTAGACTACAAAACCAGAAGGTAAGGAAGACCAAATACTGATAGTCCTTGTTTAGCGATTGGGATACAGCAACTGTGTGCCGCAGTTGCTAGGTGGAAAATCACATTACTACGACACTTCCACTTCAGTCATTAAGCAACTAACCGTGGGAGTTAAGTGAAACATCACATGCCTGTAACTTATGCTTTCTCCATTAACTCTGTTTGTCACAAGCCAATTGTGGAACATGTATTGTGCATGGGTTATTCTGGCTAGCTAGCACAGCTGGAAATCATGGCTTAATAACATCTGCAGGGCCCACAAATTGCGCAGCCTTCCACCAACAGCAATGGGAAAAATGAAGCTGCAATTTAAAGATAAATGCTTAGGGATGCAAGTAAGCAATTTAAAATAATTTCCAAGGTCATCCGTACAAAATTGTTATTAAGATTCCACTGGAAATATAGCACTTCCCAAATGCCCAGTTTCATAGAATGGGACCTCTGGACAAAACAGCATTTTATTTGTGACATAATCCTATACCATAATCCTCAGGCAAAGTTCCAGCTTCCTGTTTCAGGAAAAGCTACAGGTAATAAATAAACTGTGCCAAATCTAGTTGTTTAATTCATACATGGTAGAAAAGAGCTAAGAGAGAAAGAGAGAGAGAGAGCAAGGAATGAGAAAGCAAATAAAAAAGACTGCATTTCAGACTCAGCTAGAGATCATTACAAATAATTTTAGTCACATCTGGAAAAAATGAAACAGGATTTTTAAAAAAGAGTGATGTCATTAAGAAAACATCTGACAATTTAATGGTGATGAAGGCTAAATTGAAGTGTGTGACTTGCAGTGGGGAAAATGAAGTGGGGGTAAACTGAAAGCGGCCCCAGATTTTCCTGAGCCATGAAACCTGCCTTAATACATCAGCCTTGAAAGAAATTCTCTTACATACACAATAAATTCTCCCTTTCATCAATACTCGGTTTCTCCCAACAGGGTTGCGAATGCCTTTGATGGCTGCTTGAAACTATGTATTATGTAGTTCATGAGCTTTTTTTAGTCAATTCAGATCAAACTAGGAGACCAACATCTAAAGCCCATTAACAAGATCCAGGATTTGCATATCCATTTTGCCTATGGCTTATGGGGGGTGGGGGTGGGGAGTGAATCCTTTCTGCCCCACAGAAAAGAGGATGTCTGCATTGGTCAAAAATAAGGATAAAAAATGGCATCACGGATGCTATCTCTACCAAGGAATGGGTTGACACCACCGTTGTACTTCATAGTCATTAAAACAAAAGCTATACCTGAACACAGAGCAATGCTAGAGAATATAAAGTCATTTTTTAAAAACTAGGGAAATTTGTTACAAAAGAATATTATTATAAACAACTTCTTCTCAGAACAGACTATTCTATCTGATAATGAGCGTTAAGTGAAACAGTCCCTAAAATGAACAATGTTTATGAATAATTGTGAGCTGTACCATGTAGACTACAGAGTTAATTTATTGATAATAAAGCTAGAGTGACTAAGTTGTAGGAGCAGTGTTTTACAATTATGTTACTCAACAAATTGCATGCATTTTTTCCCTAGCTATAACATTCAGTCTGCGTAAATCAACACTTCTAGTATCAAGATTGTTTTGCCTTAGGAACTGTTTATATACTTTACAATCATTGTATTGCTAAACATTTGATTTTTATACAATTTTTACAAAAACACTTAATGAAAGATGGTAACATTTTAAAGTTCAAACTTTTCTATTATTAATCCCTTATTTTTTTTCACCATCAGAGTTGAAGCCAGTGTCTTTCTACTAATTGGATGCATGTTTCAATACTTTCTCTTTCATCATTACAGAATATATTTCTCTATTATTAATTCTCTCTTACTGCCGGACACTCACATACAATTATGCTTTTCCTTGGATCATTTACTTACATCTCTTCTGGGTTTGGGGCTGCAACTTTAAAGTTATTTGCTGTCTGACCCCCTCCAGCCATGAGTCATCCACCTAGACCTCCTGGTGCTTCTTACAGAATGAAAACAGTAAAGAACAAACTATTTATTAACTAGAAAAATATATGAGCACCCATCTTTTGGATGTACAGTAGCCAGACCTAGCTCTTAGCAAGTTCCCCTCAATGCCTGTCTTTTAACCGAGTCAATCTAGAATTAGATTCAAAATGGATTTAAAGAACAGAGCTTCCATTAGGTAAATAATAAGGGATAAAACTATGTGACAAACTGATTCCATGATACATGCCAGACTTTAAAAAAAAATCTTTTTAATTTTTTTTAATGCCTGGTCAGTTGTTTCCAGTGAATAATAGAAATTTCATCAGGGACAGGATTTTTAATAATGAGAAGAAATAGTTTTATTGACTACATTGAAAAAGTTCATTTTGCAACCTGATTCTTTACCATTCTTGCATAGAATGTTTATATGAGAACTGATTCTAGATTAGTCAATTTGGCTTGAATTGAGAAGTGACAGTGGATAAATGTCATGAACTGGTAGCATCCTATCCCCAAATAGTCTCAAAATCCTGGGAAAAGAGGTGTGTATTTGTGTGTTGGAGTGGTGATGGTAGCTTTGGGATTGAGATTATTAGGGATTGAGGCTGCAAAACTGTGAAACCATTGCTAACATCTTTTATCCTTTTGTCTTCTTTATTAAAATTAGGCTATAGTTTCTATCCATTCTTTGGGAAGAAAAGTACAGGAATCATTTGGGATAAACTATAGTTTTGGGTAGTATATTTTGGAAAAATAGCAGAGGAAGTAGAATTATCTTTCTTTTCACATTCCAGATTCAATGTTGTATCCTACAGGATGGCTTATTATTGACAATTTATAGAGCAGGGCAGAGGTGGTATTCAGCAGGTTCTAACCAGTTCTGGAGAACTGGTAGCGGAATTTTGGATAGTTCGGAGAACTGGTAAATATCACCTCTGACTGGCTCCACCCCCATCTATTCTCTGCCTCCCAAATCCCAGCTGATCGGAAGGAAATGGAGATTTTGCAGTAACCTTGCCCACCAAGCCACGCCCACAGAACCTGTAGGAAAAGTTTTTGAATCCCACCACTGATGCAGGGAATATATATCAATTAAAAAATATAAAATAGATAAGATAACATTTGTTATCACTTTTCTGTGTACCCACTGTTACACATTAAAAGTGAATTTGTTTTTGTTCCTGCGGTGACGTCACTTCCATGAGGGCGAAGAAATAGTAGCTCTACTAGCTTTGCTCAAGTTTCTGTGGTGAAGATCCTGAAAAAGGATGAGTTGAACCTGGAGGGATCAGCAGGAGAGAGGGGGAGCCCAGGCGCCAAAGGAGGAAGCAAGCAACTTCCCTATCGGACGAGGGAAAACCCCTTGAAATCACTGGAGAGGAAACCAGCGTCCATGGCTGATTTTGGGTGGTGACTGCCGCACATGAGGGAGAGAAAATAGCAGCACAGCAGCATTGGTGAGAATATTTAAAACAACTAAAACAGTAAATTCTATTAAAGACTCATTGAGCTAGAATTTCAAAGCTTTGAAGCTGGATACAGCTTAATATTGGCAGCTACAAGAAGAGAGGAAAGCAAGCGATTAACAAAAAATGAACAAAAAATTCAAAAAGTAGAAACAAAGGTAGAAAAAACAGAGAAGAGAAGAGAGATGGTAGATGAGAAGCTGACTACACTAAATAGACAATTAGGGGGGGGGGGATAGTATTTTTGGAATTAGAAAAAGCTGGCTTCTTTCTGAGCTTTCAAAATATAGTAGAAGAAAAGGAGGAGGATTTAGGGGAAATTATTACAGAGATTGTTGCAAAGATATTACAAAAAACAAACAAACAAGAAACGAGAAGGGACATAGACGAAGTGTACCGAATCCACACAAATTATGCCAGGAGACACAGAAATAGAATATGAGGATATATGTCTAATTGGCGACTTCAATGCTATAACAGATATCAACGATGACTACAAGAGTAACAAAAGAAAAAAAAAAGAATGCTACCATTTACCTTTTCGAAATGGTGCAGGAACTGAACCTGAAAGATGTATGGAGAGAAAGGAACATAGGAAACAAACAATTTACATACTATTCAAATCCCCACAAATCATGGTCAAGGATAGATATGATTTAGTCAACCCAAGAATTGAGAAGAGACACAGAAGAGATTGAAATAATGATAAACACTTGGGCAGATCACAATCCAATAAAAATAACATGGAAAGGACCAAAAAAGAAAAAGAGATTGACAATGAATCAAAGAATATTGAAAGATAAAGAATATATAAAAATGATAGAAAGGGAATCAAAACTTTTCTATAAAGTAAATAAGAAAGAAGAAACATCGTTACAAAACCTATGGGACACCACAAAAGCTTTTACAAGAGGGTTGACAATAGCATATTTGGCAAGGAAAACAAGGAAAAGAGACAAAAACAAGAAACATTAGAGAAAGAACTTAAAAATTGGAAATGTACCTGCAAAAAAATCCACAAGAAGCAAAAATAAAGGAGAAAAAAGAACTAATAAAACACAAATTAAATTTGATGACACAAGAATAGATGGCCCCAAAAAATTAAATTTGCAGAACAAAACTATTTTGAAAATGCGAATAAACCAGGAAGATGGTTAGCACACAACTTGGAAAAAGAAAAAAGAATAATATATCACTTACAAGATGAAAGGGGAAACATACAATACTGGACAGTTGGAAATGGAAAGGAGTAAGACAGGATTGGCATTATCACCTTTATTATTTATACTAACACTGGAAGTTCTATTAACAGAAATTAGAAACAATCAAGAAATAAAGGGATTAAAAATTTAAAAAGAGGAATATAAAACACAGGCATTTGCAGATGATACGGTATTCATATTGGAGGATCCATTAAAATCAGGAATTAAATTAATTAAAAAAAATAGAGGAATTTGGTAAGATAGCGGGACTTAAAATTAATAAGAACAAAACAAAGATCATTACAAAGAATTTCACCAAAAAACAAGAGCAAGAATTAGAGGAAAATATGGGAATGCAAATAGTAAAATAAGTAAAATATCTAGGAATTTGGCTGCGAGGGAAATGCTCAACAATTAAGGAAGATAATTATGTTAAAATGATTCAGAAAATTAAGAAAGATCTGGAAAATTGGAGGAAACTACAAATATCATTAATGGGAAGAATTGCCTTAGTTAAAATGAACATACTACCAAAAATGTTATTTTTATTTCAAGTGGTACCAATTAGCCTAAGCGAAAACTTTTTCATAGATTTAAACAAATTAATTGCACACTTTATTTGGTCAGGGAAAAACCCACAAATTAAATTAAAACTGTTATAGGACAGTAGAGAAAGAGGAGGATTTGGACTTCCCGATTGGGAGCTTTATTACCAAGCAGCGGCTCTCACCTGGATAAGGGACTGGATCAATCTAAAAAACAGAAGATTACTAACAATAGAAGGTTATAATTTGGAATTGGGTTGGCACGCCTTCATCTGGGATGGGAAAAACAAAATCCATAGCTATTTACAAAAACATTTAATTAGAAAAGCTCTACTACAAATATGGTTAAAAATCAAAACAAAACACTACAACAAAATCCCAATCTGGCTATCCACCATGGAATCTCTGATATACCCGAACGTATTGGACATAAACAAGATACTAAGATATAAAGATATATTAGACAACCAAGAAAGACTAAAAACAAGGCAAGAACTGAAAGACGAGGGAATAGATATTGGCTGGTGGCCCTACTTACAAATACAGGCAGGGTATAAAAAAGTCAGGGAAAGGGATGGATTCTATAAGGAGCCTCAAGAGCTGGATAAAATTCTACAGGGAACCAAAGAAAAATTGATTTAAAAAATATATCACTATTTATTAAAATTCAAAGTGGAAGAAGAAACTGTGAAAGAAACAATGATAAAATGGGCAATAAATTTTGGGTATAGTATAGAATTGGCGGAATGGGGAAAAAATTGGGAAATAAATTACAAATTAACAATGGCAAAGGCATATAGAGAGAACATGTACAAGACCTTCCACCAACGAGAATTGCAAAAATGTTCCTGGAGTGTTCAGCTATCTGTTGGAAATGCAACCAACAACATGGAACATACTACCATATGTGGTGGACGTGCATATCTGTGAAAAAGTATTGGAAAAAAATTAAAGATTGGCTAGAGGAGATTACTAAACACCAAATTGCACTAAAACCTGAATTATTTTTGTTAGTAATTATAAAAGGAAATTATTAAAAAAATATTAGATACTTAATTCTACACATAATTATGGGAGCGAGAATTACATTCGCTCAAAACTGGAAAAATAATTGTACACCAACAGAAGAAAATGTAGTAAAAAAAATATTGGAATGTGCAGATATGGATAGGCTCACGAAAGAACTAAAAGAGAAAGAAGAATCTGAATACTACTCCGTATGGGATTTATTGTACAATTGGCTAGAGGAAAGGGGAGGGGAGGGGGAAAGCAGGAAAACAAAAAAGAAAGGAAGAAAGATCAACAAATCAATAGACAACTACAAAACCAGAAAATGATTAAAAGATAGAAATATGAGATAGACTATACCAAATAAATATTATACAAAATGACATAAATCTAGTAAAAACTGCTATATATAGAATATATAGAGTATTATATATAGAATGAAAAAAATGTATGAAATAATGTAAATGCACAAATATATAAAGTTATAGTTATAAAATATTTATTTGTAGAGATAAAAGAATCACAACGGATATGTAAAAAAATGTAATGTGTTGCAAGGATGTGAAGTTTGTACAAACAAAATAAAATATTTTTTAAAAGTGAAATTTTGATGCCCGCTCTCAAAGGAAAATCGTGTGTGTGTGTGTATGTGTGTGTTTGTGTGTGTATATACATACCCATACAAAAATGAACAAAAAATGGTTAGTATCCTACAGTAATAGTGGTGCACCTGTTTTCACAATGAGAGATACCCAATTTCTCTGTCCATTGATCCTAGTTCTTCATGCCACATCCCACAAGTTCCTAAAGAACCCAACCTTTTAAAATTACTTCTGAAGATAGAGGAGGACTATAATGAATGTTCATTGAGAACCCAATAGCCAACCTGACAGAATTGGACTCTGCTAATGCAAAACCACCACTGACTACAGTCCATTATCCATATCCTTTGTATTGTATTGGATGTATGGTCAACCCTACTTACAAGTATAAACTAGACAATACAAAAAGGAATTCACTTATTTATATGATTTATATTCCACCTTTCTTTTGCATAACTTAAGGCAGTACATATAATGTTCTCTCCTCTTTTCTTCTTCACAACAACAATAACAACTCTGAGGTTTACTGGGTTGAGAGAAATAGACTGCCCCTAAATCACCCAGCTGTCTTCTTTCATAGCTGTTTTAGCCTGTCTGTGGAGCATCTATGAGGTTTATTTTTTTATTTTTTGGTGAAGAGCCTGGGAACAAAAGAGAGGATGAGATCACAGGCTAAAGGATGCGTCTCACTTGGAGCCTAATTTGCAGCCATGAGAAGAAGGTCTCAGATTATTTCGCCAGCTGTCAAAAGTCTTCCCTGCTGGTGCCATGTTCTCACCTACCTGTCAATGTTGAAAGCCACCCTGCTGAGTTGGGCCTAAAGTACATTCCTCCACAGACACAGAAATGCTCAGCAGTTGGTGTGCAATGGGGTGCAGGAATAATGCACTGGCAGTAAGATATATTAGGAACTGACACCTGACACATATAATCAGTAGGAGATCAGGAATGTCATTTATTTCCAGAAGTACTATCAGCTCCCTATGTCTTTGAGGTCTAAGAAAAGCAGCATAATTTTCTTAACATCTGTGTTTCCTTTGATGCAGCAAAATGAAATTGGAGGAAACGTACGATGTTTTAGTCGATGCCACAGAACTGAGGTCTAGCAGACAGGCAAAACTGGCAACCTCTTGGGAGGAGGAAGGGGGGAAAAAATGAAGCAGCAACTTCCAGATCAGCAGATATCTCTCTTCCTGGAAGTCAAGGTGGCTGGCAATCACTCCTTTACAACAAGTCTTTTACCACCTTGTTGCCATTCTCTTGAAGCATGTGTGAACCAAATTTCAGGGACCTTATTAGTACGAAGTTCCTGGGGAATAAAGTGGATCTAAAGACTATATTCTACCACCAAAGAAAAGACCTGGATATATTGTTATTTGTTGTTAAGTTGGGATTCTGGTCAGTTGAATGTTGTGATTTGTATAGACCTGATTTGATTGCCTATACTGTGCTTCTAAAATCTTTCAGTTCAGCCACATTATTTCAGCATACATTTTTTTAGCAATAGAAAGCAACAATCACTGAATCATTTGATTCAGAATGGGAAATGAAAGGGAAGAGAAGGGAAGGGAGGGTTGAGGGGAAGAAAGAAAGAAGGAAAGATGGAAGGAAGGAAGGAAGGAAGGATGGAAACTTTAAAGACAAGAACTGAACTGAAATCTCTGAAACCAAATTAAATTAATGTGGTAACGATAGAACTTTGATTCAAACTTAATAATGGTGATTTTTGTTGTTGTTTAACATGCCTCACAGCCCACTTTACAGGCATATGTTTCTATGCTACATCAAAGGAAGTAAACAATCTGCTTCAGCCTAATATCCTTTTTTATCTAATTATCTATCTTGCATGATCTTTTCATTTGAAATTCTACAAGCTCTACCTTTCTGCACCAACCTTCAGCAACAGGGCCAGAGCCTGACTATTTAAATGTTCGTGTTAGCTATTTTTAGTTTAAAAAAGAAAGCACGAAAAATATCTGTACTGTATAAACATTAGTTCACCGTATTGCTGAGATAGACAACTTTGTAGTTCTCAGATGTTCTCAGCCAACATAAAGAACAAATATTGATGTTAGGCAAGATTCTAACATTGAAAGGAAGGATTTTCCCATTGATCTCAACTGGCAACAGTGGTACATTATACTTTGTGCCTCATGGGGCATGAACCAACAGGATTTAGGACATGAGTCAATGACTCAAAGTGGCCAGAAGTGAACAGGACTAAAAACTGGTAACTGGTGTCCTGCCATTTTGAAGTAGAAACAAATGAATAATGCAAGTTATGTCCTAAAAATAGAATGATTACAATTAAAAAACAAAAAAATGATGTTTCTATAACATCTCCCACAGCCCTGTCTCGTTCACTTGTGTGATGGGACCCAGTCTGTTCATGGGTTTCAGTCCAGCTGCCAAGTATTATGTGTAGCTCTTCTTTTAAGTGTGTGTGTATGTTCCAGCATAACTCTGGAATGCCTTGAGCAATTTCAACCAAACTTGGTACACAGATGACTTACTCTTTGAAAAAAAAATATTGTGGTGGTAAGACACAGCTAACACCTCTCGGGGTGTGTGTTCTGTTAAAATACAGTCTGTTGTGCCTTAAAATGGCTTCTACTGTACAGGGCAGTGGAGTTGCCATGGTAATGGCTTCACAGTACTCCACAAGGGGGCTAACTCTGGTAAGGGGAAATTGTGATCATATGTTGAGAATTACCTGTAGTGACAAGATCTCTTAAAGGCAAAGAATGGGCTATGGTGGCTAGGCTCTTCAATCATTTCCCTCTCTATGCTATTGCAATTCTTCAGCAAATGCCAAGTAAACTTAAAACAATAATACACTCAACAGCCATACAATTTACTTGGACTTCAGTAAGGCATTTGATAAAGTAGACCATAACCTGCTACTAGATAAAATAGAAAAATATGGGTTAGACAGCATCACCACCAGATGGATTCGGAACTGGCTGACCAACTGCACTCAACGTGCAGTCCTCAATGGAACTGCATCTACATGGAGGGAGGTATGCAGTAGGGTAACCCTACTGTTTTAGGCCCAGTACTCTTCAACATCTTCATCAATGATTTGGATGAGGGGGTAGATGGGGAACTCATCAAATTTGCAGACAACACCAAGCTAGCAGGAATACCCAACACTCCAGAAGATAGGCTTAAGATACAGAAGGATCTTGACAGTCTTGAACATTGGGCACTATCTAACAAAATGAAATTCAGTAGTGAAAAAAGTAAGGTTATATATTTAGGCAAGAAAAACAAAATGCACAGGTACAGTATATGTGGTATATATCACTCAATAATAGTAACTGTGAGAGGGATCTTGGAGTCCTAGTGGACAACCACTTAAATACGAGCCAGCAGTGTGCAGCAACTGCCAAAAAAGCAAAGGTCTCAGCCAGACCTCATCTCTCATTCTCTTGACGCATACCTTAGTTTCTTATGCAGACATATATCTGTATACAAATACCATTCTGCTTGACCCCAAGATCACCCTGTTTCCATTACAGCATTGTTGTAAGTTCGACCAGACTTGCTTCAGCGCCAGCCCCAAACCGTCATTCCTTTTGCAGAGTGGTAATAAAGAAATCACTGTTTGAAACTGACGAAAAGCAGATTTCTTACATGAGTAAACCCCAGCCTTTTGGTAATGAAATTCAGCTATAAAATTGTTTCTAGAAAGAGATACCAATTCATTCAGATGTACTTTGTGAAGTTGCTGCTGCAGTACAATATCACCTCAGGCAAATTTCAGTTGGATACTTACTGGAGTTTAGTTTGTGTTTTTTTTAAAGTGTATGTGTGTTGTGTTTTAGCTGAAAAAGCAAGAACGTTGCTTGTATCAATCTATTAACTATAGGGCAGTGTTGGCTAATCTTTTTCTCCTCGCGTGCCGAAATCGTGCAGATGCGTGCTATCGCATGCGTGTGTGTGCCCACACCCACAATGCAGTGTGCCTGCCTCTGCACATGCTCATGTGACCCCTCCGTACATGCATGCACATCTCCCACATGTGTGACAGAGACCTGAAAATCAGCTGGCTGGCCAGAGGTGTGCACATAGAGGGGAGCACCACACCCCATGCTCCCGCCATGCATGCGTGAACGACCCCCATGCACGTGTCTCCCACATGTGCAACAGAGACATGAAAATCAACTGGTCGGTGGGAGGCATGCACACATGCGCAGTGGAGCTGAGCTGAGCAACAACTCATGTGCCTGCAGAGAGGACTCTGTGTGCCATCTGTGGCGCACATGCCATAGGTTCGCCATCATGGCTATAGGAGGTAGAAAAGTAACCAACATTTTTACTATTTTGGATCAATTACTATCTATAATGCAGATACAATATGTGCTATCTTACAAGAGGATCATGGGAATAAATTCCCCTATTGTTGGGATTTGCTCTTGGGATTTCTACACTCGTTTTTTATCACAGCTAATCAGGTCTGAGGAATAATTGAGAACCTTCTAGACCAGGGGTGTCAAACTCGATTTCATTGAGGGCTGCATCACAGTTGTGTCTGACTTCGTAGTGGCTGAGAGTTGGCATGGCCGGGGGTGGGCGTGGTCATGGTGGGCATGTCAGGGGCACCTGTGGTGGCCAAGTGCTAAGGCAGGCTTCCCTGAGACTCTCCCTCACTCTCATTATAATCTCCTTCCTTCCTTCCTTCCTTCCTTCCTTCCTTCCTTCCTTCCTTCCTTCCTCTCTTCTCTTCTTTTTCCTTCCCTCTTCCTTCTCCTTTCTTTATTTGTTCTTCCTTGCACTCTTCCCATCTTTACTTTTTTCCCCTTCCTTTCCCTTTCTCCTTTCCTGTCCCTTCTTGCATGCTCAAATGCAAAACAGAAAACATTTCTCCTTTTGTTTTGTTTTTAGTTTGTTTTGATAGGGGCTCCATTTTCGCTAGCAGAGATACTGTGGACCAGTTCTTTACTGTTTCCAGGCCAGCTCCGTGAGCTGGATCTAAGCACCCTGCGGGCTGGACCTGGTCCCTGGTCCTTGAATTTGACACCCCTGTTCTAAATTATTGTAACACAGGAAGGACTCTATGGCCATAATGTAGCTTCCCTTAAACTGATGCCTTCTAGGCTCATTGGAAATACCACTTCCATCTGGAATTTCTAGCTAGCTATCAGAAATGCTGGCTTGGAATTGCGCTCATGGTAGTCTCAACACATCTGAAGAGTGGCAAGCATTTCCACCTTTTTTTCTCAGACTTCTGAAGGTCCTCTGCTTACCAAAACATGTTTCTTCCTTATAATCCCTGATCTGAAAATCATATTCCAGAATGCTTCCATGATGCCAACAATTTTTTTAATTCACAGCCCTCCTCAAAATTCCCTTTTTCTTTCACTACGTCTTGGATCAGTCCCAATAACGGCAAGTGTCCTTTGAGTAAAACTCATCTCCTGACAACTTTGTAGATATGTCTATCTGTTTTTTGGGGGGAATAACAGGGAAATTGCTTGCCACTGCTGCCTTCTGTGGTATTGTTGCTTACTTTCTGTTCTAGTGCACAACCTTGATATTCCCTAGAGTTTTCTCATCCAAATATTATCCAAGTCTCACCTTGTCATATATTACCATAAATTGATACTTAGTTTATTTGCAATTAAATGTAACTAAAACTATATTATGTTCTGTTTGTAGACACAGCAATTGTACCAATATAGACTCAATCTTCATGTAGTTTATTTTTAAAGTACATTTTATATTTTTTTCCTCTTTTATTTATTATTTATTTATTTTACCGTGCTTCTAGACCGCCCCCTCTCCCGAAAGGGACTCGGGGCGGTGTACAGTCCATGTAAAGAATATATCAAAATACAATAAATAGAAGAATTAAATATGTACAGTTAAATATGGAGGAGGTTAAAAATAGAATTAAAAAGAACTGTACAGAGCCAGTATATATAAATATAATTTTAAAACCCCTAAGACACACACAAATTAAATTAAAAACAATACCCCTAAAATAACTAGTTAATAGTACGTTTACCAGGAGGAACAGTTGTAATTATGCCAGGCCTGCTAATCGGAACAGGTGAGTCTTCAATTTTTGCCGGAAGGAGCGGAGGTCAGTGGTGGTTCTGATGTCGGGGGGGAGGTCATTCCAGAGGGTTGGGCCCATCACAGAGAAGGCCCTACTCCTTGGTGTCGCCCGTTGGCATTGCCTAGTGGACGGCACCAGGAGAAGCCCCTCCCTGTGTGAGCGAATTGGCCGCGGGGATGTATGAGATATTATCTTCGGGACTGGATTAAATTATTGGACAATAAACTAATAGCAGAAAATAATTATCTCGGCTCTCTTTGTTTCTCCTGCTCGTCAACTGGATCAGTTATTACTTAAGGTACCTGTGTCTCGATCGAGCTAGAAAAGTGCCAACAACTTTGGGAAAGGAACTATAAATTAACCATGTCAACAGCTTACAAAGAAAACTTAGACAAAATGTTTTATAGGTGGTACATGTCACCCAGAAAATTAGTAAAGATGTTTAAAGACAAATCAGTGAAATGTTGGAAGTGTCAACAAGCAATAGGCTCCTATTATCCAGTGGTGGGATATGACCAATACGCCCTGGCATGGGCATACCGATGCCTGCTTGGAGTACCAGGTACCGTTCCTGCATGGTGCTCTGGGGGGCCCACCCATCCGCCCACCCTCCTTACCTGTATTTGAGCCGATTGGGGCTTTTGTGCATGAGTATGGCGCTTGCACAATGCTCCGCCGAACAGCTGGAGAATCGTGGGCAGTAAGTACGCATATGCATGCTATGCGCGTGCACATGGTAGATGCCCGGCCCGTTGCAGTGTACTGGTTGCAACGGGATCCGGAACTCACAACTGCTATTATCATATGTGGTGGACATGTGCAGAAGCAAGGGAATATTGGACTAAGATAAGAGTATGGTTAAAGAAAATGTTACAACAAGAAATAGAATTTAGACCAGAGATATTTTTACTAGGTATTATCCCATAGAAATTCAAGAAAGAGGATGCTTATTTGATTATACATGTAACTACAGCAGCAAGAATTGAATTTGCCCAAAATTGGAAATTAAATAAGCTACCAACAGATGAAGAGATAATAAAAAAGATATTAGATTGTGCAGAGATAAATAGGTTGACAATGAAAATAAAGGATAAAGAGGAATCTGAGTACATCAAGACATGGGACAGATTTTATGATTGGCTAGAGAAAGGAAACTATAAAAGAAAGTAGGGAGAAGATATAGAAACCAGACGAGGCACTGTTAAATGGAAACGGTGGGGGGAGAAGGGGAAAATAGAAAAGAAAATATTAAATATATAAGTTTATAGCCAAAAGCGAGATATAAAGGGGGTGGTGGTGAGAAATATAGCTAGGATAGATTAGCGAAGGTAAAGGAATAAGAAATGATATCAAATTATATTTGGGTTTGCAGAAATACCATCCCAAGGAAACATAAACTGAGATCTGAAAGAGACACCTATAATAATAGAAAAGAAAGAGAGAGAGGAGGAGAGAATTAAAGGAAGATGGGGGAAAGAAGAAAGAGGTAAGGAGAGGAGGATGGAAGGGAGAGGAAGAGAAGGAGAGAGGGTAGGAAGTGGAAGTGGAAGAGTAGGAGTAGGAGAAAGGTAAGGGAAGAAGGAAGGAGAAGGAGAGGAGGAAGGAAGAAAGTAGAGAAGGGAGGGAGGGAGAAAAGAAAGGGAAAATAAGGTGGTGTTACAACAGGAGGAAGGGATGGTAAATAAAGCAACCCAAACTGTATATTATAACCTATTAAATGAAATAATAAATGTATAAGAGATAAACGTAAAGAAGAATAACAATTATGTGAATGTATACTTAAAATGGTATGCAAGAGAACAAAAAAAAAATTCTGAAAAAAAAAGTACCTGTGTTTTTCTTTATGAAATCAATTTGCTATAAGGGACTTTCTATTTCTTTTGAATTCGAAGGAAAAAAAAGTTTTAAAATGACCCTTATGTCTATAAGTAACAGTAAAACTGACTTATTAAACTCAACCTACGCGCTAGTGACCTTGATCAACATATCTTTTGAGCACTGTGTATGTATATTTATTTAATGATTATGTATTAGTTCAAAGTATAATTCTTAAGTATTTATTTCTTGGGCCTGCCATATAAGAAGAGGAGGAAAGAAATAATTCATAAAAGAATGGGTGAAGAGAACAGTGGGGAGTAAGGGAGTAAACCTGGGCCCCTCCACAGAAAACTATCCCGATGTAGTACACATGCGTATATTCCCGAAACAAGGCATTTGAGATTATTTCCATTTCTTTTTGAAACCGCTATAAACAAACCTCAAACTTTCTTTTATGTTCTGAGATTTCTGCAATGGATGCATATGAATTTTACCATTTAGCACTGGACAGAGCGCTTATTTTTGCACAGCATAATGTTTATGGTAGTTGTCAGCAAGTAGCATGATGTCAGCCACCATGTTAGCCAAATAGCTTTTATAAGCTACGTTCTTTACATAAAACATTCAGCTAGTTTTTTTCAAAGCATGCTTAGTCTAGAGTAAAAAAAAAAACCCTTTAAATAGGTCATATTCCATTTAAAGTGGAATATGACTTATTGTAAAATAATTTTGAATATGGTCCTTCACAAATATTTGCTGTTTGCAAACTCCCTGCTAGTTAATTCTACATTATATTGGATTTAACCATCCTTCTCTAGTAGGTAAAACGTATTTAGTTCAACTGTCCTACTTCCAAGACTGTATATAAGGAATTGCACCTTGAGAAGCTTGTAAACTTCACAAAACTAACAGCCATGCTGACTGATTAGCAGCCAGATCAGAGAGAAAGAAAGAAAATGAGACAAAAAACTGAGCATCCCAGCACAAAGAAGAACTTCTTAGTTAGCATATTTTGGAACCTGGCTAAAAGATTTTTCCCACACTTATGTTTGGAATCCATAAAGAAAGAAAATACAAAAAGTATTGTTCAGCTTAGTGATAATATAGTTACATAAATACTTTAAGAATTAAACAGTAGTGAAAAGCATAGAGAAAATCCACCCATGTGGTCACTAAGACACCGACTTGATGGTACATGATTAAATAACCAGTATGCAAAAAGAGGGGAAATGTGAACTATAAGTTATCAGTATTTGAATAGAGTGCTCCCAATTTGACTGAGAGTCTGCTCTCTGTAAATAAAACCCAGCTCAAATTTGGATCTGCTCACACAACCAGGAACATTACTTCCATTCTTCCTCTAATCAAAAATATGATAACCATATTGTAGAAAGTTCTACAGGAGGTAAAAGAGGATAAAAAATGCAAACCATTCCTCGTCTTGCAGAAAGGTGTGGGATTAGAAAGTTGGATAAATAACCTGGTCCAACTGATTATTGTTGCATTCAAAAGATTGCCATTCAACCTTTTTTTAAATGTACACTTTACATTGTACATTCAACCTTTATTTAAAATTATCTATTCCTGAAATTTGAAGTCTAAGGTTTGGGGTTTCAAACAAATTTGCTCCATCCTTTGAAAACAGAACTATTTCACTTCTTCTTATTTGAAGATGCCATCTGTAATTTTATGATTATGTTTATCGCCTGTCTACAGTAATTATTTTTAGTTGGTATGTCTTTCATTGTTGTTATTTAGGATGCTTTTGTCTAATGTTGGATGTTACCAGGGATATTTTAAATTGTTTTACTACCACTGAGATTCTTTTTGATTGCAATAGGATAAAATATGTTTACTAAATTATATAAATAAATAAACTTTGATGTTTGCCTCAATGATTCAATCTCTTGCTTGTTTATGTAGACATGGGACATATTTATCAACAAACTTCCTTTTGCCATAGACACTAAATATTGTCTAGTGCCCTGATAGTGAACCTATGGCATGGGTGCCAGAAGTGGCATGCAGAGCCTTCTTTGTGGGCATGCACACTGTTGCCCGCTGCTCTTCTAATTTTTGGCACACACGTGCATGTTGGCCAACTGGTCTTCATGTGTGCTGGAGCCTCAGAAAACGGCCAAAAATTCCCCCCAAAATGGCCTGAAAACAGCCCGGGAAACAGCCAAAAACAGGCATGTGCATGTGAGCCAGTTGGTCTTCGGATTTCCAGTGCTCTGGGCGTGCAAAGACCAGCTGGCAGGCACTTATGTGCATGCTGGAAACCTGAAGACCAGCTAGCCGGTGCACACAAGAGCACCAGCCAGCTGGTCTTCGGGTTTCCGGTGAGAGCATATGCATGCACATTCCAGTTTGGGCACTCAGTGCCAAAAAGGTTCGCCATCACTGGTCTAGTGTCAAGGTTGGATCCAAAAGAACACTCAGAGTGTAAATTCGAACCTTCCAAATCTTGAATCTCACCCCTATATTAGCAACAACTGTATCTAGAACTTACTGAAAAGTTCAGCTCTGTATCATCAGCAGTGGTGGGTTGCAGGCGGTACGCCCCAGTACAGGCATACTGGTGCCTGCCAGGAGCACCGGGTACCGTTCTGGTATGGTGCTCTGAAGGGCCCACCTATCCGCCTTCCTTACCTCTATTTGAGCTCTTCGGGGCGTCCGTGCACGGAGCATACGGCGCCTGAGCGACACTCTGATGAGCAGCCGGAGCGTCACGGAAGCAAGGAAGCATACGTGCGCACTGCACAAGTTCATGTGGTGGACACCAGGCCCCGTTGCACTGTACCGGTTGCACCGGGATCCAGAACTCACCACTGATCATCGGCATTGTGACTGGAACTACTTCCAACCTAAATTTGATTCTTCCCAAATCTATGATAGTTCATTTGGGTATTTAAAGCTGCCACTGTGTCAAATCTGGATCTGAAAGGCTCGAAATGATTTTGCCCCCCACCCTTTAGTTCTTAGAACCAGAGCATTTCTACCTTTCTCAGCAATCTGGCTGCTGCCTTATTGCAGTTAAAATTGATCAAATGGAAAAATACCTTTTTAAACAAGGGTCTAATTATTGCTTCCTTTAAAGTGGGAGGCATTTATGATCTGAGTAATCATTAGCAGGGCAGAGACATTAGAAACCCTTATAAAACAAACAAATTAACAAGCAAGTTTTGGTGTAAAGAAATCCAAGAAGCTTATCTGCTTCCTCAGGAGATAAATAGCAATGCTATCAAAAAGATGTTATTAGATAGTGTAACATTAGACTTAAGTAAACTGAGTCGCATCCAATCTGGCATAAATCCAAGCAATTGAATTTATGCAAACTTCTTCAGAGAATGCTAGGGGACTGGCTGGAGCGATGAATGCCATTAGTATGATAGCCACAGATTTCCACTAACTAGTTCTCCATAAGACATTAACTAATCACATTTTTTGCTCCCTAAATATAAGGGCATGTCTTCGTTATGACACCTAGGTTGTATCCAGTTGGATTCATCTTGCACTACAATTGCTGAGGTTCTTGGCTTTTCATCCTCTTTATTACCCTGTTATGGAAAACATTTTACTTGCCTTGGGGAATATGGTATCTAGAACTGAACACATTTCAGATGAAGGCTACTCAAAGTAGAGCAAAAACTAAAGATTGCCTTGAAGTAAGCTTAGCGGCTGCTGACTTTATGACCATACCCGTGTGCAGTTTTCTTGGCAGCAATGTTAGCTGGGTTGCCATGCCTTCTTTCAGGAAACTTTTTAATATATAATTTCTCAATCTAGCCTACAGCTTGGGGTTTCCCTATGTACTCTCCTCTCAATAGTAACTGTTTTGATTATGCTTATTAGCTTGTGGGGGTATTAGACAAAGTCAATCAGCTGCTGCCACAGGCTCTAGACAAATAGGGTGTCACTATCATTTCCTGTAATTTGAATCTTATACTGCAATTTAGTGTTCGTGCAATTAGAATGGGATTAGCCTGATTAGTAATTATACTGCATTGCTGGCTGATATTTAGAAGGCATGCATTCCTGCTGGGACCCAACTGGTCCCAGGTTGGCTGTGTTGCAACATTGCTTTTAATTGTCCACTGGTGCTATGAGGGAAGCTTTGTAATCCAAAATACAATTCTAATTGCATCAAAGATGTGACTAGTTACCCCACAACATAGGTCACCTGGACATGAATTTCTCCTTGAAAGCAATTCTTTCATATGGAATACAAATACAGATTGCATTGTGCTGCTGCTAATCAAATGCAGATGATTAGCTTGGGGGTGAAGACTGTTAGTCTAGTGGTCGGCAAGCCGCAGCTCGCGAGCCACATGCGGCTCTTTATACACTTTAATGCGGCTCTTCTGTGTGCCGTGCTCCCAGGCTTTGGGCTAACACAGAGGTCTGCAAAGTTGGCTGTTTTAAGACTGGTGGACTTCAATTCTCAGAATTCTGGGAGTTGAAGTCCACCAGTCTTAAGAGCCAATTTTGCAGATCCCTGGGCTAATATGATTGATGCCCTTGGTGGACTTCAACTCTCAGAATTCTGGGAGTTGAAGTCCACCAGTCTTAAAAGCCAATTTTGCAGATCCTTGGGCTAATATGATTGATGCCCTTGGTGGACTTCAACTCTCAGAATTCTGGGAGTTGAAGTCCACCAGTCTTAAGAGCCAATTTTGCAGATCCCTGGGCTAATATGATTGATGCCCTTGGTGGACTTCAATTCTCAGAATTCTGGGAGTTGAAGTCCACAAGTCTACAAGCTGTCAGGTTTGAAGACCCTGGTTTTTTTTCTAAAGGGTTAGGGGTGCAAGGGTCTTGCAACTTGACAGCTTTAAGACTTGCATGCTTCAATGCCAGAGTTTCTGAGCCAACATGACTGGAGGAGGAATTCTGGGAGTTGAAGTCCACAAGTCTTAAAGCTGTCAGGTTTGAAGACCCCTTGGGGTTTTTTCCCTAAAGGGTTAGGGATGCAAGGATCTTGTAACTTGACAGCTTTAAGACTTGCGTGCTTCAAATGCCAGAGTTTATTGAAACTAAAAACAGTGTACCATCCTATGTATTTTCGGTTTTAAAAATGTGGCTCTCAAAATAAATTTCAATCGTGGTTTTGGCGAGATTTGGCTCAGTTGAAAAAAAAGGTTGCCCACCACTGGTCTAGTAGATCTGGCAAAAAGGAACCTTGCTTTCTTTCCATCAGGCCTTTCCCCAAGCCATGTTTTAATGATGGTTTTTATTCTGCCATTATTGTTTTTTTCATAAATAACTCAAGGTGGCAAACATACAAAATGCCTATTTCTCCTCCTATTTTCCCTACAACAACTACTCTGGTGGGCTGTTGGGTTGAGAGTGAGTGACCCAAGGTTTGCATTTTGACACAAATGGATGCAAAGCACTGCAGTAGAGGGCAGCTCTTTTTATGCAAAAAGCATTCATAAAATTATCAGCAAAAGTCAAGGAGGCCTTGATGAGCGTTAAAAAAGATTACTTTTCAATGTAGTCTTGCCCTAATAACAAAGGACAATGAAAATTAGACAGGGGTGCAGAAAATTCATAGAAGAAAGACTTGTTATGTATGCATGCAAATCTGTATTGAACCAGGAGGGCTTTGATGAGTAAGAAAACCACATATTATGAGAAATATAAATGATGAATATCAGGCTTTGCTTTGGGGAAGATGAAGCCAACCAAACTGAACATTGTGGGGCATTAATTAAACTGTTTTCTTTTATTACACAGCAATTATCTGCAATCAACTTTTGATTAGTTCTAAAAAAATGCTGAACTTAATTTTTGCCTGTTTTGAAAGAAAACACTAAACCATTTAGTGTCAGCAGATAATCTGCAACCACGACTATTAAAATGTCTACAAAGTTAAGTATTTCAGATTTTCCAGTGAGATGCCATACTTTTCCATGTGAAGAAGTAAAAGTTCTAAGCATCCTTATAGAATCATCCAAACTATGAGATTCTAATGAGGGTTTGAGGAATTGGAAAGAGTTATATATAAAGAGCTTCTGAATTATAAAAAGAGTTTTTGCTCCCCGCTCAAGAAAAACTAAAATCACCAAGGGAATGCACATATTTTTTCTAACATCTGGGGAAGCTTCTCCCCTTCAATCATCATTTACACTGGGGTTGATGATCCTGTGACCCTTCAGATGTTTGTAACCCTCCAGATGTTGCTGAACTACAAGTTCCAGCTAATACACTAATAGGACTTGAAGTCCTGGAGGCCACATGTTCCTTACTAAATTAACCACCACTTAAAGTATCTCATTTTTGTCTCGATTTTGCCTAATGAATGAGTGTAACAATAAAATCATCTTGTGACCCGTCTCCTGAATGCCAAAAAACGCAGTATCCAAATTCAAAGGTCAAGAAGTGTACAGGGTAATGGTGAAAAACAAGACATAGGATTGGTTGGCCAAGACCATTTTTCTTCCTTTTATACTTCCTGTTATTATTTTGATGTGAGTGATTTAAGAAAGGTTTTAAACATTGGATACTGAAGGAAGCACTATGTTCCCAAATACCATGCCTACCAAAGCATGCCAGCATAAGAAATTAGTATTGTAGGACATCTGATACTTCAGTGAAGGCTGCAGCTCAGAATCTGACATCACCATCTCTCGTTTCTCCTTCACGATTTTTAATTCTCACTTGCTCTTGACATAGATATGAGCACAGGCAAAAAAAAAGTAAGAAAGAGTAGCAACTTTCATTTTTATCTTGCCTTTGTATCTTTGGCAGTAATACAGCATAAAGAGAAAAAGCAACAAATGGGCCATGGGTCAGAAGGAAAGAAATAGGGTGATCTAGGGAACTATGAGCTTCCCAATCCTGCTGAGCAGGAAGAGGAAAAGCTCTTGGAAGTAAGTGTTCCCTTCTACTTCGTTTCTCATTTCTTTTTGTCTTCTGAGTTCCTGCTCCCTGTCCATGAACATTTTTTACACAGCCTCCTCCTGCAGGCAAGAGATGAATTGTGGCCGATGTTCCTAAATTTATATCTTTAGAAGTTTGAAATAAATAACAGCAGGTAGATACTTAGAATTAACTTCTTATAGACTCTTCCTTAACCTGGGAATGAGCTGGAGGTACAATTCAGGCTCTGCCTGCTGTGAGTTTATATTACCACAATCTTCTTTTCTGGCTAGCTCCATTCATTTCACTGCTTTCTTCCCCTTTGAATGGATAAGCAGTCAGATCCGCATCTATCTCCTTTCTATTTTTTTTATGGCAGTGCTATTCATTGACTGCCATCTTTTATGGCAGTCTATAGATCTATAAAAGCTGTAATTCACAGAATAACCCCAATATATCTGAAAAGAATAAGGCTGGATATTGTTCCAATGACTGACCGTTCTAAACATAATAGTTGGTGGTGTCCTCGCAGACATTTCATTCCCTAAGGTAGGTAACATCATTAATACATTGGATGAGGTTACCTAGTTTGGGTAATGAAAACAACCAAGCTCAGAGAGCACCAAGGAATTCTCATTTTGACCACAAACTACCAATATTCTCTTCTATTGGCAGAGCTACAGACCAAAAACAACATTCCAAAATAAAGATTGGCCTGATAAGGAGGCTCTTCGTAGGGCCTTCCTAAAGTGCAAAGCTGTAACAACTGCTTCCATATTGTTTTATTTTTCAAGGTGCAAGGTAACAAGGAGATAAATGCAGACTTTGCACAGTCAAGTCATATGTGTGGAACTATAGGAAGAGGCAGGCACGATGACCATGAAGCAGAAGCAGATTTAAAAGGTTGGCCACAAAGTAAAAACAAAGTAGAAAACTGGTCCTTTTCATGTTATTTATGTATTAACCACAGGTTTGCATCCTTTGCTCCAGCAGCAATAATTTTGACCATGTGGTCACATTGTGGGATCTTATTAAAAAGAAATTAGCCACTTCCTATTCCTCATCTGGCTCACACAGACAAGCAAATCTAAAGAATCTCCAGAAACCATGGTAAGGGAAGTTCTTTAAAATGACATAACTGGTGTTATAGCACCATACCACAAGAAATAGACTAAGAATCCAATCTTCTCTGTGCTTACTCAAGAGATAAGCTCAGCTGATTTCAGTGAAAATTGTTATCAAGTATATACTGTATGCTTAGGAATGCAGATTAAGTGTATCAGACACTGTGCTTTGTTATTAATTCATTACATTATTAACATTTGAAATAACAGCATGGTGCAAAATCAGTGTCTCTGGCACATGGAAAATATAAGCATGCATCTCTTGACTTAGCATCAAATTAAAGGTCTCCAGACATCCGTTCAAAAGAATTTTGAACAGCCAAAACACAATACAGATGTGAAGATTAGTCTGATCAGCACCCAAATCTTTTTTTTTCCAAGAGCATATTTTGTTGAGTGAAATTCTGGCAAAGCATCCAGATCCAAACCTCTGCCAAATCAGGCTTGCTGTAACCACAGACCACTTGGGTGGTCTTACACTAGACTAAAGTGTGTACAGTCTTTCAAACCACATGGTCTAGCAGTCTAATTGGGTTGACTCATCTCTTCCAATTTCAAATGTTTTCCATCATGAAACCATAGAGAATCTTCTGGAGAAGACTATGTTCCTCAATGATGGTAAGCCCATGGAATCAACAACAATAAAAAATAGTGACATCGCCATTGCTATTGGTTGTAAGCTCTCTAAAATGTTCCTAAACAGCTAAAGCTTATTTCCTGTTGTTATGGGCCAATGGATTACTTTTAGTGTCAAACAATATATTACAGCTGTGGTGTCACAGTGGTTAGAGTGCAGTACTGCAGGCTACTTCTGCTGGCTACCGCCTGCCTGCAGTTTGGAAGTTCGAATCTCACCAGGCTCAAGCCTTCCATCCTTCCGAGGTGGGTAAAATGTGGACCCAGAGTGTTGGGGGAAATATGCTGACTCTGTGAACTGCTTACAGAGGGCTGTGAAGCACTGTGAAGCAGTATACAAGTCTACTTGTTACTGCTACTTCCAGAATAAATCAAGGCTTTAAAAAAAAAATCAACATGATTCAGCAGGGTGAATTTGTGAGTTTCAATTTGGTTTCAAATATTGTTCCATAGTAAGACATATAAAAAGCATGTAAAATTCACATATGAGCATAATTTTCACATAAGCCAGTGACCTGTGCCTGTAGACAGAAAACAGAGGCTGTATTTTTGAACATGTTTGAAGAAAATATTAGGGCTCAATACCACACAATTTTGATAGGAATTTGAACTGTCATCACACAAATGAACATTTCTGACTTCAGGTTTTGGCTTCAAATGAGACACAGCTTTTAAGGAAAATGGGTGTTTTTGTTGTATTTTTGTGTTATTATCATGAAAACCATTATAATTTTACCTAGTTCAGTCTATTTCGAGTACCATTCCAATCCATCAGAGATAGGTTGCTCCCAGTTCGGCCCGTATCGGGTGAACCGGTAATGGCAGTAGCAGGAGGTTCCACTCACCCACCCAGATGCTTCTACGCATGCACTGAAATGTTGCATGCATGAGTGCATGTGCACTCATGAGTGAAGCCGTAGTAAAAATAATGGAAACCCACCACTGCAATCCATATCAGAAGATCTGTAGCTATTCCAGGGTAAAGCTAAAATTCAAAGAATTGTGTGTACAAATTTCCCAGTATTTAATGTGTTATTAACTTTCAGCACACATGTACAAAAAAAAAAAATTCCCAATGCTTAGCTTTTTCAGTGTTAGAAATGAATATTGAAGGAACTCCAGTAGAACCATCAATCAAAAAAAACCTAAAGATTTAAAAAAATCCTGTAGAAGAATGTGTAACAATGTACAAGGCTGGGATACTGTTGTGAAATTAAACTGTTCTATGAGCTGCCTTCTATAAAAAAGTGACTTTAAAAGCAAAGGGTGTCTCCTTTTTGACCTTTGCTTAGACATAAGAAATTGCAATTGTTTTCTTCCCTTCCTTAAACTTGAGAAACCCCAATGCAAAATATTTAAGGAAAACATAAGACCACCAGGCTACATGATAATTTATTTTGAATTTGTTCTATGAAGGGGTCCATTAATTTACCCCAAAATTTAGGGAATCGTTTCCCTAGAAAATACCATGTTTCCCTGAAAATAAGACAGGGTCTTATTTTCTTTTGAAACCCCCCCCCCAAAATAAGTGCTTGGTCTTATTTTCGGGGAGGTCTTATTATTTTTGAGGTGCAGGAGGCATCGAGCGTGGTCACCTCATGGCTGCTGCTGTGTTGCAATATTTTTGGGAAGGGCTAATTTTGGGGGGGAGGGCTTATTTTAGCACATGCGCTCAAAAGCTCAATTGGGCTTATTATCTGGGGAGGTCTTATTTTCGGTGAAATAGGGTATTGAGTAGCAAAAGTATAATTTTAGTATATTTCTAGCTCCTGTAAGAGTTTATTTTGAGTAAAAGTAACAATTCTAATTCTCAACCCAAGATCTGAAAGTATGATCTTACCCTTTCAGTGACCATATTAAGACATTGCTGTGTTCCTGCAGTCATTAGTGGGTGAAAGCAATTAAAAAAAAGTTAAGACTGCCAGAATTTCTTCACTGGAATGGCTAATAGGCATGGTAGCTGCAGAGTTCTGTTAGTTATTGTCTTAGAACTTGGTAGAAAACTAGATTGGGGAAGTCTAGTAAGTAAGACAGGGTCCAATTAGAACTACAATATACGAACACTAGGAAATGCTAGCATAACTACCTATTTGTAGACATGATAGAATAGATATTGGGATAATATAAATTTCCCAGAACAGGCAGAATATGATGCAGAAAATGATTAAGTAATGCCTATTTAGGAACTTGGTGTAAAATTTTCCAGTGCTAGAATTTAAAATACATATTTATTTTGGCATGTTAAAAATACAGGAAGAGGTAATGCAAAATTATAATATTCTTGTTGTGACAATATATTTTAACTGAAAAGAATAATGCAAGAGTTTAATCTTGCTGGTTAAAACAGCACAAACTATTCTGAGAAACACCAGGAAGATCTGTCTCTAATGAGGGCTGTTTCTTAATATTGATTTTTTATTTTATAAAAAAAAAGTTACAATACAAAACACCAAAAATGTTTTGAAAAGGCAAAGAAAAAAAACCCAAAATAAACAAGACATTAAAAAGTGCATTAAAATTAACACATATACCATTTATCCCCCCAGTTGAATACTGATTAATATATTACAATATTAGTTTCCCATTCCTTGCAAAACAACCCCCCTCCAAAATTTTAAACTACTAATTCTATTTGTAAATTATTAACCTGTCATCTATATACTAATGACAACATTGTTAACAGGAAGAACAATAATAAAAAAGACAAGATTAATATGTCAAAACCCTCTGTTATTTTAATTAATTCAGAGAAAATTTATCATGACTTCTTAACCATCCCAAATCACCCCAAGAATTAACAGTGATTCATCCTGGATCAAATTTCCATGTTTGTCTCTTAATAGCACCTCTTATCAACTGTTGGATCAAATATAATAAATTCAATCTCCAAAGCCAGTCTATCTTCCCAAAAAAGTCCAGATGAAATTGTATGTAAGTGTGATAAATCTATTCTCCAATGTCTTTCAATTTGAAAAAGACCAATTTTTCACTTAACCATTCAGGCTTGAACTTCAGGGAGGCTTATGAAGTCAACACAGTTAATCAGGGGTGGGTTCTGGCTGGCACTAATGCCGATTCACTTGGGTACGCACTTCGCGCACACACGCACTTGATGTGCTTTGCAAGCGCATGCACAAGGCAATTAAAATTGTTCTGCACATGCAGAGAACTGAAAAACAAGATGTGGCGCTAATGGTGCTGACCGGGGAATCAGTTTGGGGTCATGGCAGGCCTGGGTCACTGTCAGTTCCAGTGAAGCAGGGCATCAAACCACTACTGGTTCAGCTGAACCAGTCCGAACCAGTAGGAACCTACCACTGAGTCCATACTTCTTACCAGCAAATCTACTGCTTTCTAATCACATTCCTTTTGTGGGTTTAGTTTATCTTCTGTTACTTGTTTCTGAATGTTTTCCACAGCCTTTATGAGTTCATCAAACTTTTAAAACAGCTAAGAATTTCAAGTTACCAAACAGTCTTTTTTCGAGGGTCAGCTTCATTCCATGTCTGTAATCTGATATGTTGTTGCTCTATGTAGTAGGGAAGAAAGTTCTTCAAAGCAGAATAAAAAACAGACAAAGGATCAGGGGAGATATTTTCTGGATATTTTGATCCAAAAATTTAAAAAAAAATAAGAAAAATAAGCTCCAAGCTTTTTGGAAATTGTTAAAATATAAAATCCATGTTGTGAATGCCCAATAAAAATCTAAATCAAGTAAAAGCACTTTCACTAGCCAGAAAGACGTGTGATTTTTCCATATGGAAAAGCAGAAGTTAATGAAAACAGCCAAGTAAATTAAAGGGGGGAAAAGTAAAAACAACATATAAAATCTAGCAGAGGGTTGAAATAAATCAGCATTCAACTAGCCAGTTAACTTTTAAAGATAAAAAATAAAGCAAAACAAAAACTTCAAAAAGTGAAGTTAAAACCCAGGGTAGTTTACAAGAATGGTCTGCTGAGAGAAAAAGGTAGATTGAAGACAGTCTTTCTGGTTGATCTCAAAGAGAACTGCAATATTCAAGATTTCCCATTCTGGGTAGGTCCACAGCCATCCAAACATTGTCTTGGGTCACTCCCAAGTGCTCCCATTGAAATCCAGGGAGCAACACTGCCAAAGAATCAGATTTGGCAGCAAAATCAGCAGATTGTCAAGAGGAGAGAGAATTCTTCCTACTGGGCAGCAGCCATCTTGGGGAAGTTTCCCTGATCTTATTTTTGTTGATCAAATCACCAACCAGATATCCTAACGCCTTTATCAATGTGAATGTCTTAATAGCCATATACTGTATATCTGATTGTTGACTTTCTGGACAGATTCTAGCATTTCCCCAACAATTCTGGAAACCAGCTGAAACTAGAATCTGTCCAGAAAGTCACACTATACAGAAGATGTGTATTTTAAACTGACAAGATAAATATAATATTTATAGGTATACATTACTCACATGAGAATAAAAACAATCTCTGAAGCAGTTATCAGTCTTTTAATGATTCAGTTGTCTGTAACCTGTTGCATACCTGTGCATATTTTCTCAGAAGCCAGGACGACTGTAGAATTTCTCCCTTATTACACCCTTTCCTAATGCTGTATGGAATTTCCCAAATTTTTCAGTTAGGAACACTTAAAACTTTCTTTGGCTATCCCAAGTTAGAAATTATGACAGTTGCCATTTAATAAATCTAAGGAGTGACTACTTGGGGAAGGCTGTCCAATTAAATATGCCAAAGGCTCCAGTTTCATCTTCTTTCTGACCAAACATTAATATGCTACTTGGGACAATAAATTTCAGCATATGCGGACTAGAATTGGCCATATATGAACACATATTGTGATTTTCGACGCTTATACAGAATGGGCCAACCACTTTTCTATTATTTTCAGGCAGCTTAACCCAACAGTTACTCATAGTTGTGGTCTGTCATTAAGCAGTAGGTTCTGCTGTTAAACAATCCCTAATGATTGATTGGAGATGATTACTAATATTAATGACTAGCGGATTAAAATCCGCAGGGACACCTTTACTTAATTTTAGAGGAACCAGGACAGGGAATGATAGAATCCAATCCTTAATCTATTTATAGTTTAATATAATATTCCCTAGCACTCTTGAGATAGAGAACTGGTGTTAGAAGTACTGTTTCAGTTCAATGGCTTTTCAATTGGTTTTCCCACTCCTTTTACCTGAGTTATGAAGATTATAGCGACTAACAAGTATAACAGGCAGGAGAGAGAGGTCACTATAATATATATTAGAAAAACGTAACCTCCCTTCCCCAAGTTCTCTTCTTGTCAAAAGTAAAATAACATGGGCTTCAGTCTGTTTTCTTTTCTTTGTTAAGCCCTTCAGATTTTTGTTTTTGGGCTTTGTTTTGCTTTTTGCTTGACGGAGTAAAGAAAAAAAAAGTGGCAACTCTTGAGGATCTTTTCCTGTATTAAGGACTTCACCAGTCATGTAGCCCTGCAGCTTTATAGTGCTGTCTGAATAACAACAACAGAGCTGAAATTGCATCCTAAAACGTGCCAGGACATCAACCTAAAAACAATACTACCTTTCTTTTTACATTTCATGGTGTCTGACAACTTTCAACCACAGGAAAGCAGCTGCTTTGAAGACTCTCTCTCTCTCTCTCTCTCTCTCTCTCTCTCTCTCTCTCTCTCTCTCTCCCTCCCTCCCTCCCTCCCTCCCTCCCTCCCTCCCTCCCTCCCTCCCTCCCTCCCTCTCTCTCTCTCTCTCTCTCTCTCTCTCTTTTGGTCTCCAAAAAGCTGAATTAGAGTTTTTGTCAAAATCTCTTATGTGTGTATGTGCAGGAATAGGTGGGTGAAGGAAAGAAGCTCATGTGAGTAGGTAAGTTTAAATCAGGGAACATAACATAGCAATGATTAAAACAAACTTCATAAACTTGGAAACTATTATTGGCATTTGATTGGGTTGAATTGTATATAGTTCCTTTAAAAAAAAGTGTCTGATCTCATTGATTCCAAGCTGCAGGATTAAAGAAGAAATATTTCAAAATTTGGATAAAAATTTAATTTTTAGCTACCGCTTCCACTTTTTTCCTATCATGTTCTTCATAGATGTACAAATTAAACAATAAGTTAGTAGTTCACCTTCAAGGCTACCCACGTACAGAGTCTGGCAGCTTACTATTAAAGGTAATTGAAGACAATGGGTATCAAAAAAAAAGGGAACACAATTGAAGCAAATTACTCTTTGGGGGTCACATGATATCGAGGTGGATACATACTTTTGGAGGACTTTGAATATGCATAACCTTTACTAAGCCCTTTTTCTTCCTATTTCTGCATCTTACCTACTGTAAACTTAGTGGGTTACCTAAATATGTTAATGGTTATGAATGGTTGTTCTTGTTTGGCCACATAAGCATTGACATTCTGAAAATGAATCTGTAATGCTTTTTTTCTGTATGTTTGTGTGTGTGCGCATAAGCACATCTGAAAATTAAGACTGTGATGTGCTCCAGAGTTGATTCCCAAAACATGCTCCAGAACATGGGTGTTGTGTGAATATCACACCTGTCTAACAAGCCTTCAAAGCAGCTGTCTCTTTTCCTAGGGAAATCTTATTTATAGTATTGCTTATTTTAACTAACCTAACATTGTCTGTTTGTTTATTATTTTGAAATAGATCCACACAACGTATTCTTAAGTAATCCCAAGAAAGGAAAACCCATAGGGGGTGCTAAATCATTTCAATGGAATTAGTGTTTAAGAACATCGATATAATAAATGTTAATAAAAACAGTGCAACGTGATCTACCTTGTTAAGCTTCACCACTGAATCATTCCACCAACGTCCTTGCTTTCTGATGTGCAATTCTATATTGCTTTTGTCCACGAATGCTTACATACTTTACTTTCCCTAACATTTCTGAGAATAACTGTGGAACAGACCTTCTGCAATTGTATTGAAATTCGGTTAGAACATTTAATCAGTGGAACGAAGTTCTGAGTGCTCCAACATTGAAGGTTCTTAAGAAGAGTTTGGACAGCCATTTTCTAAAATGGTATAGGGTCTCCTGATTGAGCAGGGGATTGGATTAGAAAACCTCAAAGGTCTCTTCCAACTGGTTATTCTATTACTATTCTATTTTTTATAGTACAGACCAGAGATGGTATTCTGCCAGTTCATCCCAGTTTGGGCGAACTGATAGCGGCGCTGGGAGGCTCCGCCCACCTGCCCAGACATCATCATGGATGCTCTGCGTACGCGCAGAAGGTTCTGCACATGCGCAGAAGCGCTGTGTGTGAGCAAAGCAAGCACACACACACTCATGCTCCCTGTTCCGAACCGGTTGCGAAGATAAGATTTCATGCCTTTACTTGCCATGCCCACTGTGGAAAAATCAATTCACCCTTTTGAAGATTCAAAGAGGATTGCATCTAATACCAGATTGGGAGCAGGGCAATATGCCACAGGAGTAAATTTGAATCTATTTAAAACATTTGCATACTGCTTCCCCTAAAAAAAAAAAACCTCAACTCAGATTACAATGCTACTGAGTATTGTAAGTACAATACTATTCAGCTAATATACCATTAGCTTTGGAATCAAGGTGAAAGGGAAGGGAAGCCTTCTCTTCACTTTCGGTTATCCCTGGTTCCATACTCAATTTGGGGCATGAGTTCTAGAGGGAAGGCTCAATTTCTCTGGCCTTTCAAGCCATTTTGCTCTTGATTCCTGGGTCCCTGCTAATGAACAGCCTGCAACGTGATGGTGAAAAACAGTTAATAGGGATTTTGGAGGCTGTCCAGGAGAAGTGATATTCAGCCAGTTCTAACAGGTTCTAGAGAACTGATAGCAGAAATTTTGAGTAGTTTGGAGAACCGGGAAATAGGAAAGCAGGTTAGTGGGGTGGGGAGGGAATGGGGATTTTGCAGTATCCTTCCCCTGCCACGCCCATAAAGCCCCACCCACAAAGCCAGGCCACAACCACAAAGCCATGCCCACAAAGCCACACCCACAGAACTGGTAGTAAAAATTTTTGAATCTCACCACTGTTCTCCAGAAAATTGTGTTCCTGAGAGGAACATGTAGGATGCTTGAGCTTTGTTTGGATAATGGAACATTCTTGAAACATAACAAAGGAAAGAGGGGGGGAGTATCCTCTCTCGCCCAATGAAAGAAATTGCAATTGCAAATCTATTTACCTGCTACCCATTTAGTAACTGGATGTAAACATGCCCTTTGAGCACAGCTCTAATTTGGGGTCACTTTCTCAATGCATGAAATCAACTTTCCTTGTGTACCTCCAGCTGAACCCATTCTCTCAACAGCTGGGATGGACTAACTCCCACTCATTAGGCTATATGCAAACAGTGATAAAAGGGAATATAGAGTCCTGTTATGTTGAGGAGCTAAAAAACAAACCCTTGACACAAGCAGCAGGCAGATAATAAGACTCTGTGGTTGACAACAAATAAGACTACACTTAATTTGCGGTGCAGTGTTCGTGTAATTAGATACATTTGGAACAGGCAAGAAAGTCGACAGCTAGAATATGGTCATGATGAATTGGGAGAGCCTCTTTTGGGCTCTGATCATATTAATCATAAAAGCCCAAGCTTCGTGACTTCATTTTTCTTTAAAATATAAGACTTTCTTGGTTTCCCATAGGTAAAGTATGAAGGAGTTTGGGAACAAAATTTCCTACTGAGAATTTAGCCAAACACATTTGATGCAATGTCAGTTTTGTACTTAAAACCCATGTTTTCTATTAATTCTTGGCTTATGATGGATCTTCTTGTGATCTTTGAAGGCTTCACAGGTTTAATACAGGATTGCCAAAAAGTATTGTGCAGGGGTGGGTTGCTGCTGGTTTTACTACCGTTTTGCAATCTGTGTGTGCGCTATTCAATGTAAATTATGCTTCGTGCATGCGCAGAACAATTTACAGTGAACTGCGCACGCGTGGTCACTAAAAAACAAAATGGTGGTGGCCCAGCGGCAGCGAGGAAACCGCTTTGGGGCATGGGAGGCCTGGGCCTCTGCCGGTTCTGCGACCCAGGCCTTAATTCCACTACCAGTTTGGCTGAACCATGCCAAACCGGGAGCAGCCCATCTCTGGTATAGTTGTATCCATATGCCTATCATTTCTGAAATAACCTTCACAATTCTGAAAAAGGACTCAATTTTCATCTTTACATCAGCCAATGACAATGTCTAGTGTAGAACATTTTGAAGTAAGAAAGTATCTACTGAAATGATATACAATAAAGTTAAATTTATGAAATAAACCAAAATTAGAAATGTAGCTACTCTTTCCATATCTTGATGATCCTAGTTTCATCTTCAGTGATGTTCTGAGCCAGCATGATATAATAGTGGAGGTGTTGGACACATCTGGGAGATCAAGGTTTAAGCCCATCCTCGTCAATAAAAGCTTCCCTTTGAGCTAGTTTCTCTCTCTCTCTCTCTCAGTTCAACCTATTCCACAGGATTGATGTTGAGGGGGGAAATGGAATGAAAAAGCAATGTATATGCTGCCTTGAGCTCCTGAAGGAATGTGGGAATATAACTAAAATAAAATCAAGCAATAAACAAACAACCTAGCTTGGAGCTTCCCATGAGCATGGCTTTGGGTACTGGAATTCCAGGCCAGTGTTTTTTAAACTTTTGCTTGACTCCTTCCCATATAGATATAGGTCTTTAAATTAATCCACCTCCTCAGCACTGCTCATGATGCAGCTTTATTATGAATCATACTGGAATGGCCTGCCACTGGTTGATTTTTTTTTGGTGGGAATTGGTGTGTGTGTGTGTGTGTGTGTGTGTTTAATGATGTCCCAGTCCCTTCTGCTGCCTTATGAATAGCCGTAGTGGTGCAGTGGTTAGAATGCAATACTGCAGGCTACTTCTGCTGACTGTTGATTGTCATCAGTTTGGCAGTTTGATTCTCACAAGCTCAAGGTTGACTCAGCCTTCCATCCTTCTGAGATTGGTAAAATGAGGAGCCAGATTGTTGGGGAAAATATGCTGACTCTGTAAAACTGCTAGAGTGGACTGTAAAGCACTGTAAAGCTTATATAAGCATAAGTGGTATTAATTTCCAAGCATTACCCAGGACAAATGCTTAGCTTTTCCAATTTTGGTTAAGACTGGAAGTAAAGAAACAAAACAACTGCTGTCCCCCTCCCCCCAATTTGGATTCATTTTGGTCTAATGGAATCATTTCTTCACAGGTTTATTACATTAAAATCTTACTGTAATTGTAACTGAATCCATCTACTGGTCATCCTCTTCTCCTTCCTTCCACCTTTCCCAGAATTAGACCCTTTTCTGGAGAGCTGGATCTTTAAATAATGTGCTCAAGATATGATAATTTGAGTCTGGTTTCCATTGAGAATTCTGGGTTGATTTATTCAATGATCTATCAATTTGTTTTCTTGAATGTCCATAGTATTCTCAAGTTCTTCCCCAACACCAGAGTTCAAAGCCATCAATATTCTTCCTAACCTGCCACTTTAAAGTCCAATTTTGATTCCATAGATTGTGAAGTTGAAATACCTGAAAGGTCTTTCCTTTATAAAGGAATTCTTCTAGGTACACCTATTACTTGAACTGATGTTTGTTTTTCTAATCGTTATCTATACTCCTAAACCCACTGAGATTAATATCAATATTAATTTGAAATATTTATCAATAAAGATTTTTTTACAAGAACTATTCCAGGGTAATACTCTATCATCAGCATAACAACAGGTTGTGTTTTTTTATGGCCAGATAACAGGAGAGTCAACAGGAGAGTTAATTTATAGTAGCCAAAAATAACAAACAACCTGGTACCAGCTTTCGATTAAAAGACATAAATATCTCATGAAGTGAGTTTTGATTCACAAAAGATTGTGCCATTTAATAAAATAGGTTCATCTGAAAATGTTCTACTAGGCTTCTAATTTTATACCCAGAATCAGGGGTGGGTTCTGGCTTCTGTTACTGCTGGTTCACTCAGGGAAGCACTTGAAGTGCGCATGCGCAGAAGCAAAAAACAAGATGGCGGCACCTTCAGCACCACTGATAGAACCGGTTCGGGCACAGGCCTGGATGAGTTACGACCTACTTGGCCAAACTGGGCCAAACCGATAGGGAACCACCCAGAATGTCCTTCAATTGTTGGCGAACAGTTCCAATGACAAAATAAATATAACTGCCATATAGCAAGCTTAAATGTTTTGCTTTTGAAAAAATGAAATAAAGTGAGAGAAACTTAACTGGAAAGAAGTAATCTCTTGAGAATTTACTACAGAGCAGATTACCAAAATAGTTATTTTGAATCCAAATATCTTTATATATTTATTTATTAAGTGTATTTATTTAAATAAAGTATTTAAAGTATATTTTTATAAATTTATAAATTATATATTATAAAATAAATAAAATATTTAATTCTTAAAATAAAAATGTTTTTTAAAATAAAAAAAAATCCATAGAAAGATCACGTAGGGGTTGAACTTCTTCATGCAGTGAATAAGACAGTGTGGTATAGTCATCCTGGCAGAACGTGAAAAGTCTATGTAAAGAACCTCAAAAACTACTGAAAATGCAAGTTTTAAAAGACAAAAGAGGCCCCAGCCATCTAATTGACTTAATGAAACAAATCCAACTGCCCAGGGCTCTCTCACAGAATTTCTTTTGAGGAGAAGAAGAAGGCTAATCCAGTGGTGAAATACAATTTTTTTTTAACCACTGGTTCTGTGGGTGTTGCTTGGTGGGCGTGGCAGGGGAAGGATTCTGCAAAATCCCTATTCCCACCTCACTCCATGGGAAGGATATTGCAAAATCCCCATTCCCACCCCACTCTAGGGCTAGCCAGAAGTGGTATTTGCCCGTTTTCCAAACTATGCAAAATTTCCGCTACCGGTTCTCCGGAACCTGTCAAAACCTGCTGAATTTCACCCCTGGGCTAATCAGATTTATTTTGCTGGTGCTCCTCTTATTGTGGATTCATCTGGAGCAGAGGACCACGATGGAATTCTTCCATATTCATATTTCTATTTCGGACCTGTTGTCCTATCAGTTTGTATCTACAGGGTGTGTTCTGGCTCACTCTTGGCCAGGTTTTTCTATTAGCACACATACAGGACTGTTCTTAGGTTGTTTTCAGTCTGGAATGAATGAAAGCCATGCTCTCTGACTTCCACACTACATTTTCTGCCAACGAGACAGAAAAGGCCTCTCATTCCTAACAGCTTCTTGCTATGGGCCTACCAGTACCAAAGTAAACTGAAAATGTTGATGTCACTTTTTAAAACAGTTAAAAACAACATTTTATTTATATTTGGCTGCAACTTCGTGACTAAATAATAAATCTGGTTAAACATGTACATTTCAATTGGGGAGAGGAATTCCGCTAGGTGAGCTGGCCTATGCTGATGCCTTCATCTTTTTAATCAAACCAGTTATTAGCAATGAGTGCAGCTACTCTTGTGGGGCATTGAGTCTTTAGAGGCTGGAAATTAGTAGCATTATATATCACCAAAGAGAGTTTCTGCTTAATAAGATAATACGTAATAGACCACTGGTTGATTTATTGTGTATTTCAGGACAATTGGTCTCAGTGGTTCATTGATTAACTAGATTCCCATCTAATAAAATTAATCAATGAACCCTCTGAATTTCTGGGATAAATGTGTAGTAAGGAAGGCACAACAACAACAACAACAAGGCTATTAGAGATCCCTAGTGTTTATTTCAGTTTAAGATCAATACTGACAATGTTGGTTTATTTATTTAAAACATTTGTATAGTTGCCCATGTTATAACCAACTCTGGGTAGCTCCCAATCAAAAGTTAAAGCAGCATACACAATTATAAAACTAAGCACATGAAAACATTAAAAATGACAGAAAACTGCTGCTGCTGCACATATTTGTGATGCTTCTTACTAATTTCTGATTTGTAATTCTTAATGATATTTTTTTTTCTAGAGGTTTAAAAACAAGAGGTTTGTTTTTATTCACTTGCATGGGATTTGCAGGATTCACCTGGATACTCTGGAGGGCTCCAATCTGTTCACTCTTCATATTCAGAATAATTTTCAGAGAATGAGGACTCCGAGACAAGCCTATTCTCGGATAAATTGGAATGAACTCTAGGGAGATTTTGTGACGGAAAAGGGAATACCCAAGATTGGAGAATGTTTGTTTCTATACAAATAAAGCATCTAGCAGTTTCTAATCTTATGAGCACTCTAAATTACAGTACAATTCAATAAGACTCAATACTAGGAACTGCTGGATGCTTTATTTGTAAAGCAATAAACATTCTCCAATACTAGGTACCCTCTTTTCCTTCACAAAACTAAAAGTTTATAGCATTCTCTCTGCTGTCTCACATGCAATAATGCTGCTTAGGTTTTATTAATGATCTGCCCTCAGAATGATGGGACGTTTTGCTGCAGCAATCAAGAAGTTTGCTAGGCGGCTGTGATAAACCCACCGAGGGATACTCTGAACAGCCAGAGAAGCACATTCTGTCCCAGGCACTGTGCCTGGTATTTCTGTGCAACAATAAAGCAGTTAGTACCCTTTTCAAAGCCCTCCGCAGCTCTTCATTGCATGAAATTGCCCAGCTGTCAGGACTTCAGACTGCCTTCATCCTCACAGCAGTTCCTCTTCTTTAAAAAAAAAAAAAGACGGGGGGGGGGGATATCCGGAAACAGCATTCCAGAAGAGAAAGGGGGAGGAAAACCCTCTCAGCTGCGCGGCTCTTCATTATACCGTGATGAAAAGAGGGTTCTTTACCGCCACTCCGATTGCTACAAGATTTTGAAGCAGCTAAGGAGCCCCTTGATGCCTCTCGAGAGAGACTTTTCTCTCTCTCTCTCTCTCTCTCCAAAGTCTTGTGTTGCTTTACAGCAAATCCTTCTCTGTCACTTGCTGGTGAGAAAGACTCAGAAATACAAATTCATCGGAAAGGTTGGCGTGCCTCTGAGACACCAAAGAAGGTTTTTGCAATATTGATGAATGGTAGGTTCTAATCCAGAGTTGACTGGAGTAGAAAGCGCAAACAAGTTCATCTATATGGCAAGTGTATTGTGCCATACAGAAAAAAGAGGCTACAATACGATGCTAGGTACCTGCTCGGATAATTGAGAACCTCAATGGTTGGTTGCTGCTGTTTAAGTTTGGTAGACTGTATGGTTTCAAAAGCAATCCTGAAAGCAAAATTGCCTAAAATCTCAAAGACAGAAAGATAAATATTTCCAGCCTTTATTGCCCGTGCAGTTCCACATCACTCTATTTGCCTTGGCAATGCAGAATGAAGCATGCAAATAGGATTGAAATGATCAATACTTCTATGCCCACAGCATCAACCATTCAGGGGAAAAGTACTTTTTGTGCACAATTCTTACAAGCTACAGAATTCATTTTTCCAAAAGTATAATGTGGGAATATGTACGTAATTGCAGCAGGTTAATGGATTACCAGAGGGAACGGTTGTTTCTAGTCAAAGCAGCACCAAATAATCCATGTTCTGGATTATTATCATCCCACAAATTCCATGGGATAATCTCTTGCATCCAGATTTAAATTTTGCTGTAGATTGCAGTGAATGGCACTGATGCAGTCATCCACACCAAACTCTTAAATTCACTGTAGCACAAGGGCTTATTTGCAGCAATTTGAGTATTTGTGTAATCCATTCAATTTATGTAAATTACTAGAAAGAACAAGCAAATGAAAAACCTGAGATTCCTGTGACAATAGCTTAGCCCCAGCCACTGAGTCAACCCAAAATTATATTCACATCCCCAACAAAAAGGACTAGAAACTTGCCTTTTGATAAGAAGACTGTGTATCCTTGGAATGTTAGATTATGAATCAATGCACTCAGACACAATGATGTGATCTCCCTTCTAACAATCACACAGATGACCAACCATGGAGTTATTGACAATGGAATGACATCTTATATATAAAATGCATATCACTTTGATTTATACAATGTAATGTTTCCAAATCTCAGGGACATTCAGATTAGGAAATATATATATAGAGAGGAAACAGTAATAGGTTCTGACGAAGCGAAGAATACAATGAGTTGGTCACTGAATAAAAATGCCTTACTTGCTACACTAGCTCAAGCCTTCCCCTTATTTGCCCATCAGAGATGTTATCTTACAATATAGCTCCCATATGCTCCAGAAGTTCAGCCAAAGGCTTTTGAGAAACCCTTTTAGCCTTTCTAAAGGGAAAGGCAGCCGTAACAGATGTATTTCTTCTCTACATCATAAAACGCAAGAAAGGCTATGCTATAAAAGTGAACTTGCAAGACTTACCCATGAATCGCATGAAGGGAGTGAGGTTCATAATGGTATCTTCCTTCTTGGTGACGCATGTCAATTGGCAAAGGAGAATGGAAGGCTGGAAAAATGTGCTGTGGAACTGTGGATGGGGAAAAAAAAAGAAAAAAAAGAACTTCAAAAAAAAGAAAAGAAAAAGAGCACGCTTCTTCTTCACCGTATCTTATTTTATTTTTTTTAAACCCATAGTTTCAAAGGCAGTAAAGCTCCATGCATTTTAGAGCAAGTGCGAGGCAGACAAGGGGTCTTAGTGATAGCAGCCCTAGAGTACACCAGAGAAGTGGAATGAATAAATAATCAAAGTCATGGGGAGAAATCCTACATCTTCGACATAAAAGATCTCCTACAGGGTTTTTGACAAAGACAAGCAACTAAAGGCTCTTTGAACTCAGGGAGATGATACGAAGCACCAAGGAATGCTAGACTCCTAACACAAATCAGAGTTGACAGAGCTTGGCAGAAGCCACATCATTTCCACTGCCAGGAATGGCTGCTGAAGCACCTTCCCCTAAAAGGTGACTGTGTGTGCGCACGCACCATGCACACATACACAAATACTCACATAAACATAGTATGAAACTTGGAAATATTTACCTAGCTATGGAAAAACAAGCAGTGAAATGTGAAGTCTGTGTATCAGAAGCACTGGCTAGAGATGACCTGCAGCTCCAGCTCTGAAAAAGCAGCCTGAATTGGCCTTATTGTTTTCATTCATAAATGTGCTTCCAAAGAAAGTGGCCTGAAAACGCTCTGATTTAGAAGAACTATTGCAATATTTATTAGTGCTCCCCAAAGTAAAGCCATGAGTGCAGATGAGAGTTGTCCAATAAATGGGAATTTCAGGAGGTCAAGCTTCACACTGCATATCTGCCCCACTCAATTACCCATTGAGTAATATCCCAAGTAGATTTAATTTATAGATTTTCAAATAATATACATTTACACAACTGGGCTTAATCATTTTATTAATCAAATTAATTTATTAATCAAATCAAATTGAAATAGTTACCCATTTCACCAAAGGCAGTACTGAACAATCAGATAAAGAACATAAAAGCAAATATTAAAATGTGAGACTCTTAAAAATTCAGGGAAAATGTATAAAGTCAATTTATTTTATCAGGGCTAAGAGGAAAATAGTTTTTAATCTGATTTCTCTTACTAAACGGTTTCTGACAAGGAATGACTGACAAAGCTTATGGGTTGTGTTTTTTTAATATGAGATATGAATATGAAAGGGAAGGCAGATAGTTATATTTAGAGATGGTGACAAGCTCTTAAAATTGTAGAGTTGGGTATCATCCTCACATTGGTGATACTGGACCTGAAACTGATAAATAACTCTGGGCAGCCTCCAAGTGAGAAACCATGGGTGAAAATCCCCCCTCCTGTCAACACTCTTTGGACCAACCACTGAGGATGGTGGTGAATGATTGCAGCATAGGGTCCTCCACTCCAAGCCAAGCTGATTCAAAAAGATGGTTGAAAAATAGCTGAGAGATCAAGGAACACGAGGATGGATGTAGCACCATCATCCCAGCTATGCCATAGGTCATTGACAAGCAAGACCACTGTTAAGCAAGACCAGATATTTGTACTACTGTATATCATGACCTCAAACCTGACAGAAGAGGGCCAGATAGTCTGTTTCCTGTATAGCCCTCTGCAACTGCTGTCTGACCACTTTCAAGAGCCTTATACCACCGTCTCCCTCAAGGCCAGGAGGACTCAAAGAGGCTGATATCTTTGGTTAGATCTAGACATGGGCCACCTCCAGACCACCTTAACAACTGAGGTGGGACTTGGGTGTAACAGTCAATTGGCTAAACTTACAGTCCATTTCAACAGGACTCCATAGAATCTTAGTTCAGATAACATCATAAGACTTCATTTTTAAAGAAGAGATTGGACGGCGACTTGTCTGAAATGGTATAGGGCTTGGGCTAGAAGACATCCAAGGTCCCTTCTAACTCTACTATTTTGTTATTGTGTTACCTGTGCCTAAAACTATTTTATTAAGATTGGCTAAAAAGTATCTTGTAAGTCTGAATTTGCTTCTGCCCCTCTCTCTTTTATCTTCATGTAAATTTGGTGGTTGCTTATCTGAGACACTTTTGAACTGCCCCCACCCCCCTCAATTGGGTGCCTACATAGTTTATCTACGAGTTGTCTTGAGAACAGCTCTTCCATTTCTCTGTCAAGGCCATCTCCATTACTCTCCACATTGCCCCAGACAACTCACTCGGACCTGCCTGCCAGAGTCTCTCTCCAAGTGAATGTAACTGACTATCTGTCAGACAGTGAACATTTCTCACTGTGGCACTAATGGTGGTCTTGTAGCCAATGCCTCCCCAGGTCACTTTAAACAGCAGCATGGATCACTCTAAACAGGGTTACAGGGTAGCCATCAGAATATGCTCTAAGGTGGAGAAATAGTAATGTTTCACCAACCTTGCTACTACAGTGAGACCTGAAAATAGGCTCTTACTCTGGTTGAATTTATCTTTTACTTGGATCCAGAAAACCATTGTGAACCCAGGATTAGCACAGAGAGGGTGCATCGGAGTAATCCATACCAAAACCTCAGACATACATCAAATCCAGGGTGCAACTAGGGCCAAGCTGTCCACCAGATGCTTAAGGACAATTCCAAGCTCCCTCTAGAATTGGAGAGAGTCCAGCATTTAGCAGTAGGAATAGCACATAGACTTACTGTATATATCTCTCCATGGTGCTCTACAGCACTCTCTGGGTTGTTTACAATGTCAGCATATTGCCCCCAACAATTTGGGTCCTCATTTTACTGACCTCAGAAAACTGAGTCAACCCTGAGCTCAACCCATCAGGATTCAACTCCAGGCTGTGGGCAGAGGTTGCCTGCAATACTGCACTTAACCACTGTGCCACCAGCATTTGTCTAACTCAGGGGTATCAACTCGTGGCCCGAGTGCCGGATACATCACGTGCTGGCCACCCCCACCCCTGATTTAGTGAAAGGGGAAAAAGTTGTGATATGTCACGTGACGACAATCTGTCATTGCGAGTTTGACACCCCTGGTCTAACTGAACAGGCCTATCTACCTAAAATAATTTAAATTGCCCTTATTTGATTTATCTCTGTCCAAATATGAAGCTTAGGTATCAGAAGGTAAATGAAATGCCAATACCATTCATTAAGAAAAAGTAGTAAATGTTCTTGAGAAGGGCATGGAATAGTGGGATTGTGGAATAGTGGAATACATATTTTCACAGAGGACTACTGTGTTTACCTGAAAATAAGACAGGGTCTTATTTTCTTTTGACACCCGAAATAAGCACTTGGCCTTATTTGTGGGGAGGTCTTATTATTTTTGAGGTGCAGGAGGCGGCGAGCATGGCCACCTCATGGTTTTTGCTATGTTGCAATATTTTCAGGGAGGGTCATTTGAGGGGGGGTATTTTAGTGCATGCGCTCAAAAGCCCAACTGAGCTTATTATTCAGGGAAACAGGGTATTGTTTTACTCCTAGAAAGACAATGTGGGATGATGAAGAAGGGGTATTTTTTTCTTTAAACAAAACTCTGGCATTCTCTCTCCCTCTCCCTCCCTCCCTCCCTCCCTCCCTCCCTCCCTCCCTCCCTCCCTCTCTCTCTCTCTCTGTATTAAGCTGCACAGTTACCTCTGGCTTTCAGTATGCAGACAAAGTATAATTAGCAACCACATTATTATCTTTGTTGGAGTAAAGTACATACATTACTCACTGGGCATATTTTGTAAACTACTTCAAATAAGTAATTTTACTTTAAATGTTATTAAATGTAAGCCCCTAATGGAGTTTTGATCACAGGTTAAGTCAGAGCAACTGTAAATTAGTTGACTTTCCTCCCTGTGTTCTCATTCTTAGTCAGATGAGGGTTCTGCAGATGGGTTTCCCAGCGTGTTAATATTCAGTGTGGTAATTGTGACTTCATCTGAGGAGAATCCCACAGGCAGACCAAGGCGATATGCTCTGTCATGCGGCTGTGACCCAGCTCCCTCCCACTTTGTCTGAGACCTTCTCTGACCCCTTCTCTATTCTCTCCTCTGATAATACACCTCAGGTCTTTATTGACAGTGCATTAAGTTGGGTTTCCCTTTCAGAAGGGAGAGAGAGAAAGCGTGGGGTTTTTTGGATGGCGACCGATTCAACTCATTTGAAAATAGTAGATTATTCCAACACCATCATAACTATACCTAGTGAAATGAGTGCATCCAGGTCACTTTGCCATCTAGGATGGGAACTGATGCACATATGCTTGTAACCTTTCAAGGAAAACCACATGAATTCCATAGGATCAGGCATCAGTGATAAAGATTAAAAGAAAGGAAAAGATAAGAAATAATCTAAAACTAATCTACACCAATATTCTTTCCTAGACCACTCCATATCTTTCTTACAGTCCATCTTTGCTTCCATTACATGCATATCACATTTCCTAAACTATATTACCTCTTCTTCTTTAAACTTTTTTTCCTCTCTTTCTCTTTTTTTTAGGATGTCATCAATCCCTTCCAACCACAACTTCCTTGGTTTCCCCATTCCTCCCAGTTCATTCACTGTTCCTTTGTAGATACATTTTTTGATTTTATTTTCATTCATTTTCTTTTTATGGACAAAAAACAATCTAAACATGCTTCTTTTATTCTGGTCACACACTTTGTATTCTGTCTACATGCATTCAGCACCAATCCATTCTTCACCCTTTTTTTTTCCAGTTTTACCAGCTCCTGCAGTTTATGTTTCATCACATACATTCAATACTTATTTCCACATAACGCAGTGATCAGAAGTACGCTATTCTTTTTTTATTCTAATAAATATTCATTTTTTTCCACAATAGACCATATACTACCCAGTAGCATGAAACAAGTCACTGGCCAGGTTTTGTCTTCTTCTTAAGCTGTTTTTTTCTTTCATTACTAAATAATCATTCTTTAAATTCATATAGCACACTAAATGATAAAGCCTGACTTTGCACCCTCAGTTACAAACCAGAGTGGCCTGATTTACATAGTTCTCTGAGCAACAGACAAGTCTACATTTTGTTATGGTGCCATAGGTGAATCTGTCAAAGTCACACTCATGTCATGCAAACACCTGTAGAAGTTGATAGTGAGAGAATCACTAACCAGTCTTAACAGGTACAATAGTGTTGCCTTGTAAATATCCCACCCACTTCTGGAGGAAAGGCAGAATATCAGAGAAATAAAATAAATACATTTCCAGTAGGAAAAAAGGTTCAGATGAGACAGAAGGCAGTATTTCGTAGTTTAATTTCCTTTAGTGTTCTACTGCCCATAAAACAAATCAAGGTGATTTACAATTAAAAGGCAAATACTTAGCCTCACGAATACATAACATGTCATTCTCCATAGCCCAGCTTCTCCCACCATTGGCTAGGCAGAAATTGGAACTGTAGCAGTAGTCAGAAAGTTGCATGTTGTGAATTGCTGCATCAAGCAGAAATAAATAAATAAAAATGCTGTGAGAATAGAGTGCCCTTCATGTTGTTCTTTGCTAGGCTAAAAGTGGACATTTGACCTCTGTTTTTAAAAACAAGCCTACTAGAAGGGGCTGTTAACTGATTCAGATTCATTTGTACAAATGCAGAGATATAAATAGAGCATTTGTGAGTGGCTGCAACAACTCCTTAAACAACTTTTCATTTCTTAGGATCTTAACTTTTTGCAGTTGAACTGAATATGCTGCTCAATTTGACTCTCCTAACCATCCATTTCACGTGAGGCTTTGTTGAAATTATTTGTACAATATTGTGGATGTGGAAGAAGACCATTCAAATGTGCTTGTAGTTGATCTCTTTCTAAAAATGCTTTAGGCCTTTGAGAAAACTCCTTTGTCACATCCTATAGGACAAGAAAGCATGTAATCAATGGGCAGCAACAAACAACAGTTAACACTAGTCAGTGCCTATTATGATAGATATGCCTTTGTTGTTGAACAAATTGTGGTAGATTAGTGTGTATACTTCACTGATGTCACAAGTCTTTTGGCCTTGCCATCACATCTCTTGTATGCACACAATCTCTATCTCACCTCACTTTAGTATTTCTGCAAATTCATGGAGGCATTCAGTCAAGGTGTTGATGTTCAGTATGGCAATGTGTAATTGCTAGAGTGCGCGCACACACACACACACACACACACACACACACATCATATCAGAGGTGGGTTGCTCCCGGTTTGGCTTGGTTCAGCCAAACCAGTAGTAGAAATCAGGCCCAGGTCACAGAACCGGCAGCGACCCAAGATTGCCATGCCCCGAACCAGTTCCCTCGTTGCCGTCATTTTGGTTTTTAGAGACTGTGCATCTGCAGTTCATTGTAAATTGTTCTGTGCATGCACGAAGAACAATTTACATTGAACAGCGCATGCGCAGTAGTAAAACCAGCAGCAACCCACCCCTGCATCATGTATATAAATGTGTCAAGGATTTTTTTCTATAGGAGTCAGCAACTGTAGCTGTGACATGGTAGGAAAACTGGGCGTTCACAGTTTACGGAATTATAAGATGTTTTCAGTCTAATCATTCTTTTGAAGAGAGGCTAATCTTTTATCCACTGGGAAGGGGCAGCACCTATTGGTTTTGCTACAACAAAAGTATGTTTTCAAGTCTACCAGTTTTTTAACTGGTAAAGAAGGGAATTCTGCACTAGTTTTCCACTCTTGTATATATATTTCCAACTCTTGATGCTAAAAACTCTATAAGCAGGAATTGGTTTGGCATTGAGATTGGCCTAAAAATGTTTTGCTCTTGTAAAACTGGACTGTAAATGAGATTTTGTTTTTATTTGACATCAAATAGGCTCATGCTGCATTTTTGGTTTGGGAAGATTTTGGCTGCATCTTTATTTAAAAGATTCCTACTACACAAGCCCTTTGAGTAATATCAGATTAATGTGTAGACAGAAACCAGAGTGTGTATACGTGTCTGTAAATTCATAATACATTAATATTAATGTATTTTTCCTTTCTTTAGTGGGTTTAACAGTTATTCCACTGTATATTGATACTGGGCATGTTGCAAAAAATTGATGTGATAGTACAATCATGTACACAACTAGGAGTCTGATGAGCCTCTTAATGGAATCCTGCAATGAAACTCTGAATCGTTTAATTACAGGAGATGTGAATTTCTTTCTTCTCATTCTGACTTTTCTAATCTTTTTCTTCTTTTCTCAGCAACTTGGTAGTAACTTCAGGGAGAACTCATGGGATCTTTCTCATTTTTGTTCACTAAACAGCTAAAGACCAGGATTTGAGGATTCATCCTAGTTTGAAGAAACAAAGAATTGAGAAAATATATGAACTCTATAGGTTATGAATCAATAGTGCCAACAGGACAGGCCCAAGGAGTAAAATGAGCAGGGTGATCCGGAGACCATCAAGGACTTTTCTCATATGGTAAAGTTAACTCAACTGTAACATTAGCATCCAAGAATCATCTACTTCTCCCAACCATCCAAGAACCATCTGCTTAACCCAAGCTCTGGAATGTGCAAATCTAAGAGGAGTCCAGATACCGTATCTTTTCCAATAGGAGTACCTTGGCAATAAACATGGTTGGACCTTGGAGTTTTACTGTAGTCTTTATCTTCTATCAAACTGCAGGTGGCAGCTGAGGCAGGGAGGGGTCTTTGCATGGGTTCACCTGATATGTCAATTGTGTCCTTTCCTTACGGCAGGGTCTTCAGATGGTCACTCCTTCCCTAACCATCTTACAATTCAACTACTTTGATGCTCTCTACCTTAGGATGCTTTTGAAGACCATTCAGAAGACACAGCTGATCCAAAGGTAGTAATATTGTCCCAGCTATTCTGATGTGACATGTCACTGTGGATGAGCTGCATTGATTGCCAGGTAGAATTCAAGGCTTTATAAATCTATAAGACCCTTTGTAGCATGGAGCCTGATTATCCAACACAGCATCTGCCTCCAGTTGTTTCTACCTGTTCAGTCCTCTCAGGCAGAGTGAGCATATGCCAGGTCCCCTCAATTAAAAGTTGTCATCTTGTAAGACCAAGGAAGCACATCTTCTCTGACACAGCCCTTACTGTCCGGAACAACATCCTCCAGAGTTACTCAACACTTACCCTTCAAATATTCTGGCAGTCTCTTAAGACCTAACTCTACTGCCAGACTTGGAGTTAGGATGTTTGTAGGACCCTGTCAAAATTTTATGAATGTTATTGATATTGTTTTGTCAGCCATTTTTTTTAAAAATGTGTATTTTAAATATTGTGAGATGCCACTCTTCCTTTGGAATTAGTAGCCTCAAAAATATATGTATAAGAAATAAATAAATAAAGTTCTGCCAAAGAGGAAATAACTTGTTTGTGTAAAAACCGGGCGGGTTATTACAGACAACTCTTAACTAACCATGCATGTACACAAGCATGGGCAGTTACCCTCTGATAGTTTTCTTATCTTTACCCACTGACCAAGAGAGGACATCAAAAAAGAACATACCTTAAACTGACACTAAGCAAGACCATTAACTATTGTACCAGCCTCAACAAAAAAACCAGATCTCTTGGTCATACTATATATTTACACATCTATGAACATGCTTGAACCAGGATTCAAGCCAGCTACAAACCTGATTTACCTGGTGAATAAGAATGGGCGTTTTCTTCTGGATAACTGAACCATCAACCGTTGTCACGTTTGCTTTGTTTGACAGTCTTATTTAATTCATCCCTGATACAATCTATCACAACTTTTAAGTATTCACTGCAATGTGAGGTGAGGAAATGCCATCCTCACAGTGAAAACAGTATATTCATTATTACTGGACAACTTAATCCACTTAATCTTACAGAACAGGAGATCATATCAATCCTTACAAATATCACAGAATCCTCATGTTCCAGAGCTATTTCCCAGCATCACTGGCTTACATTTTGAGACAAAGACATACTGTAGGTTTAGTTCAAAAGAATATAATGATCTAGAAGGAAGCTGAGCTCAAGGTGTGGCTGAACTCCAAATCTCATCGTCTCCGACGACTGAGGTAAACTGCCAAAATTGATTATGCAGCACCAGCAGCAACTGGAAAGCCGTAGTTTCAACATCTCTACCTTAGTGAATAGTAACCAAAAGCCAAAACGAACAGGTACATGCGTGTCTCTGAGTGAGAAACCCACATTCCAGATAGATGCTGCAGAAAATATGAGTCTAATAATGGGGTTTCCCCACAACTTCAACGTGTGGAGCTCCCCCAAGGCGTTGCCTTATATGGGGCTGTACATTATAGCTATTAATGCTGAAATCACTCAGACATAATGTGTCTGTGTTGCCTTTTAGCGGCTCCTTTTCTAGTTGAGGCTTGTATCACAAAACATTTGCCTGGAAAGTGTGATGAAGCCATGTAACCTGGCATGTCAGAGAGTTATGCCAAAGCATATTCATATTACTGCATTATAAGCAGGTTTTGTTCAGTTGTTCTGTCTGGAAACCAGCTGCTTCTGATAAAGATACCAGAGATGATAGAACAATATACTTCTTAAATAGCTTTTGTATACTCCCATTTGCTGGAGATCAGTGACACACCTTTATTCAGGTTCATTTTTTTTTTACTAAATAATTATTACACTTTAAAAACTTGGGCCTTCTGTTTTGAAAACCCAGATTAAATTCCCCAACTGTGTCACTGAATCAATATGACAAAAAAAAAAAAAAGTTGCTGCAAAAATTAATTAAGGCCTGTGATGGCGAACCTATGGCACACGTGCCACAGGTGGCACACAGAGGCATATTTGCCCGCACACGAGCCCTCAGCTCCAGTGCACATGTGCGCGCCAGCCAGCTGGTTTTCGGCCTTCCAGAGGGCTGGGGGAGGCCGTTTTCGCCCTCCCCAGGCTTCAGGAAAGCCTCCGGAGTCTGGGTAGGGCAAAAACTGCACACATGTGTGTGTGTGTGTGGGGGGAGGGTATCACGCACGCATGCACAGATGGGCGGGGAGCATTGCATTGCGGGCAGGCACAGGTGTGCGATAGTATGCATGTGCAAAATTTGGGTACGCCTGTACAAAAAGGTTTGCCATCACTGATTTAGACCCATAAGCTGATAAAACACATCCTGATACATGCTAGGGTGTGGGAAGCAGTGTTTCAGAAAGTCTTCAAAAATTCTGGATGTTTTTAGTTATTTAAGGAAGGGGGAAATAAAGTGTCCATGAATGGAGATTGGAACCTAAAGAATAAGAAAGCTATGGTATAGTATTATATGTGGTGGTATTTCAAGCTTCCAATGAACTTTTTTAAAGGGCTAAAAGTACACCGTTTCCCCAGTTTTTATAAAAACTAGCAAATGATCAGATGACAAATCCTACCACGACCTTGTGCAGATAAGTGATGAAACCTTTTCTCAGGGTGATTTTGTCATGTAATTCTTGAACTCAGAACACATGTAGTCCTCGACTTACAACAGTTCATTTAGTGACCAATTGAAGGTATAATGACATTGAAAAAAATGACTGTTTTTCACACTTATGACCATTACAGCATCCCCATGATTTACACTCAGATGCTTAGCAACGAACTCATATTTATGTTAATGGCAGTGTCCCAGGGTCATGTGATCACCTTTTGCAACCTTCTGGCAAGCAAAGTCAATGGGGAAGCCAGATTCACTTAATGACCATGTTACTAATTGAACAACTGCAGTGATTCACTTAACATATTTTGCAAGAAAAATCATAAAACGGGACAAAACTCACTTAGCAAATTTCTCCTTTAGCAACATAAATTCCGGGCTCAATTGTGGTCATAAGTTGACGACTACCTGTACTATGTTTCTGAGATCTAGGGCATTTTGGGAGAAAGGGTTCAAGATAAGTCACATACCTTGGAGTTCAGGAATGAACATTACAAAGAACTCAAGCAAAAGTTAAGCAGCATACTAAAATACTAAATGACAAGCATGCCTCAGGGGGATGCTCCTTAAAATAAGCGCAGGGGGGGGGGGGATACAGGCATAAATGATCCCTGTGAGAAAGAAGAATGGGGAAAGGTTTAAGAGTCCAGAATGGATGAATAGTGAGCTCATTGAGAAGCTTACATACAAGAAGATTTATAGGAAATAGAAGCAGAGACTAATAATTAATAACAATTTAATAGCTCAAGCCTTAGGGATTTAGTCAAGCAGGCCAAAGTTCAGACTGAAGAGAAACAGAAATACAGTGAGGCGTTAGTTACCTCTTAAGTATTAGAAGAATTGATTTGTTGAAAGAAGTTACTACAAGGAATAGGGCAAAGACAGGACCATCTTACATTTTCTTTGTCGGTCACTTCTCACCAGAGGGGCCTCACTTGGGAATATCTTCAGAAAATGGCAAATAAATTGTTGATAGTCTCAGTAGGGTCAAACAAGGCCTACTGCCTCCAAGGCTACACATACTCACGGCATGCACACATGTAGCATGGAGATTGTAGCATGGAGATGATGCTCAGGCCAGCAGGATACAAAAGAAGGTCAGAGACAAGTAGAAAAGATCTACCCTTTTCTCCCCCTAAATGTCATTTGTCTGATTACCTGGAAGGTAAGATACTAGCCTTTTTTGGTACATAGACAATTTGGACTTCCTGTAAAGCGTGGCTTTCAACCCCTACCCCCACCCCCAAATGGGAAGGAATGCTAGAGATAAGATCAAAGATCTATTTTATACAGGCTCATGCACTACTGTTCTTAGGTTTATACATCATATGGATGTAGACAAATGACGTACGGGCAGAAAATACTAGAATATCTTGGCTCAGTTGGTCTGCCGATCTGAAACACCCATGTGTTTATGTGCATGCATTGTGTACATGCTCTTGATTCTCATTAATGTTGAGATTCAGGATATCTTTACATATGCAGTGAGTGTCTGCATTTTCAAAAGCACTCTAAAACAGCAGTAGCACTTAGACTTACATATTGTACCACTTCACAGTGCTTTTACAGTCCTCTCTAAGCAGTTTATTAAGTCAGCCTATTGCTCCCAACAATTTGGGTCTTCAGTTTACCAACCTCGGAAGGATGGAAGGTTGAGCCAACCTTAAGCCAGGTGAGATTTGAACTGCCAAATTGCAGCCAACCGGCAGTCAGCAGAAGTAGTCTGTAGTACTATACTCTAACCACTGCGCTGCCGTGGCTCCAAAATTAATAGGATGGGGGACGGGACGGGGGGGGGGGGGCAGGGAATGCACAGTTAGATTCAGCAAACCATTATCCATGTTGTTTAGCTATTATATTTTCCTCCAAAAGTTGACAGGCTTTGATTTGGTTTGACACTGAGAACACTGCTTGGTTATCAGGCTCTTGGGAGTTTTGAAACTCTGGTATCGCTATTCATTCACCCTCTTGCACTCTGTGCATTTGCATTCTCTTGTGTCCTTGTGTTTATGCAGACTTCAGAGTGGTTTTAAAAATGCAGAGATGCTCTGTTCTGATTGGCCTGATAACCTTACAGTAATGTATATACTTCGTGCAGGTTCCTGATTGCTGCTGAGATTCTTGATAGTTATATAATGAGTGGTTCTTCTGTAAGCTGTACAATGAAAAGGACAAGCCTTATCTTCACAGAGTGCGCATGTACCTGTGAACTCTGGAAGCCATCATCAATGTTATTAACATCATCAAAAAATGCCTGTCCATCTGTTATGTCAAAGAATAAAATGAAAAGACTGGAAGGTCTCTTGATGATTATCTAAGTCCTCCTCAGTGCAGGAATCTACTATTACAACATCTCCAGCAGATGGCCAACCATTCTCTATTTAAATACTTCTAGTGTAGGAGAGTCCATTGCATCTTGAGATCATCTGCTCTGTTGTTGAACAGCAGGTACCATTATGATGCCAATTAAGTTGTGCATACTTTTAAAACCCATTGTTTCTTATCCTGGTGTATGGAATGCTGAACAAGTCCATTCTGACTTCTTCATAGTGATTCTTAGGTACCTGAATAACGGTTATTTTTCTTTCCCATAACCTCTCCTTCTCCAATGCCTGCGGCTGATTCTCCCCCCGCCCCCACCCCACCCCACAAGACCCGTTATCACATTGGTTGCTTTCCTCTGGACATGCCCCAGTTTGTCAATGGCTTTCCTAAAATGCAATGCTCAGAACTGGACACAATATCTCAAGTGTGGACTGACCAATGCTAAACAGAGAAATGATATAGTTCTCTTGCAGAAAAAAAATATCCCAACAACAAATGAAAACTTTGGCTGTGTTGGCTAAGGTTCAACTTATAATCCACCTGGACACCTACATTGTTTTTGCATGTGTGGTGGTCCAGTATGATCTCCCCATCTCAAATTCTTATGTGTAGTTACTGGTCCAATTAGGAAGTTTTTAAGGTTTATATTGAATTTTATATGACCTTTCCTTGTAGAGTTTTTCCCCACTTACTTAAAAGTATAGTCAACCCACCTTTCTGGATTTGATAGCTCATCTCCTTCAACTGAGGACAAGAATCTTTGGCAGTGGCACCTGATGATGCCAACCATGATGACCGCAGGATGATATAAGTTGAGTTGCGGCTTCAGAACCCAGGTTTGGGTTTTTTTCCCCATCATTGCATCACCAGGATTGGTAGACATTGCACTGCTGTGTGCGTTATATGACTTGTCCCCTCCCCCATTGTGGATGCTTGGGGTGCCTGGCTTTTGCTCAATTACCCTACCATTTCCATTTGGGGGGACCTAGGCAGGGCTTGGTTGTAAAGAATTGACAAGGCATCAGCAAGAATAAGGTTGCTTTCCTGGCTGATTGGATCTTTTCCTCCACATGGAATCTCACTCTATTCCAAGGCTATTTTTGCCTTATGGCAAATAATTTGCCGGGGGTGAGGTGGGGAGGAGGCAGAGAAAACTGCATAGAAACCTGTGACATGCATTAAGCCAGTAGCTGTGGGAGCTCTCAGAGCATATGTGATCCTGCTTCTCTGCCATTTCATCACTTAGGATATATCTTTACCTATTGGCTACTTTCCAGATTTTCCCTGTTGCGAGGAGAAAAAGAAATCAGAAAGAAAGACAACCGGGGGTAGGGGGTGGGTGAAGCAACATGCAGAGAAGCCCTTGGGAGGATCTTCCTTTTGGGGGGCTGTGGGATTATTGAAGAGACAGCCCAGCCTTCAGGTGATCATCTGGCAAATGTATAGAGAAATATCTAAGTTTACCACTGGCTGTGGATGCTGTATCCAAGTTAACTAACAGCAAATCCAGCGAGGCAGAAAATTCAACCCAGAGGGTTTTTAAATCAGCAACTCATTAATTCTACAGGTCCAAAGCTGCAAAGAGCTAACAGCCTTGGAACTGCTTAGTTGCTTGGTCGTCATGCCAAAGCATACGCCTAAGCATTCCTCCAATCTGAAAGTTATTAAAATACAATAAGGACACAAGTCTTGACTCTTCCACCATCCTTCCCAGGTTCCGCTCTCTGCTTCTTCCCAAGAGGAAGTACTTAATAAGAATAATAATATCCTGAAAGGGGAACCCATGGCAGGGTAATTAAAAAAGCTTTCCTTCGCCTTCTCACTTTAAAGGAGGGGAGGAGAGTAAATCAGGGCGGGGGGGGGGGAAAGGAGGGATTAAAATCAGACAGGAAATTCCACTAAACAAGTTGGCTTCTGTCCTAATAATACAGGCCTCTGCCAATTCCACCAGAAAAACTGGAGGGAAAAGTGGCTGTCTAAGACGAGCTCAGATCTTAAAACATACTATGGTAATTCTAAAAGAGAGAAGGCACACTAGTAAAAAAAAGTATTAATTGTTGTTATGTAATGTCGTCCTTGTATTAAGAGGGCAGTGGCTGCAATTTTAGCGGAAAATCTTGAGTGCACAGAATAAGGAACTTCTAAAAAGCCCGATGGAAGCTTAAGCTCCTTCTGCCAGCAAAATGAGCGAGAGAGAGAGAGAGAGAGAGAGAGGGAGGGAGGGAGGGAGGGAGGGAGGGAGAGAGAGAGAGAGAGAGAGAGAGAGAGAGAGAGAGAGAGAGAGAGAGAGAGAGAGAGAGAGATTGATTTCCATTGGCTAGCAATATTCCTATTGAGAAATAAGATCAGATTAAAAGAGAAAGCAGGTAGTTGTCCGAAGCATGGGAGCATATTAATTGGAGGGCCAGAGATTTAAGCAGTGGAGTAAATAATGAGGAACATGGGTAGAATACTTTAACAGGTAGAGGAAAAAATAGGGGCTGACTTTCTTTAAAAGAGGGGAGGAAACTCTCTTTTCTAACAGGGTTTGAAAAAAATCATTCAACATGTATTTATTACTAAACATATGCTGTTAGCTAAAAACTACTTCAACAGCAGGAAAGAGCTATCTGTTTTCTACAAGAGGACCACAGGTGTTTGGGACAGGGAAGATATAGGCATGGTGACTTGCCCCAGTAGTTTTCTCCTGCTGTTGGTGGATTCTCTCATTTTGGGGATAGGGATGTATCTCCTTGGAAGAGCATAAAAGTTGCAGGTTATACTATAGTTCAGCCTGCACAGTTTCCATTCAAAGAATATGAGGAATATGTTGCTGCAAGACAAAATTCATTTAGATTCTAATTTTGTATAAAGCAACTTCATGAGTTTAATATCCATGTTTGTAATGGTGCCACTTCTAGTCCCGTTTTTAATGGACCAAGAATTAATTTAATTTCTTGTAAGCTTTAAGGCTAATTCCCCTAAATGCTTTCAGAAAATTTCCTAAGGTTTCAGTCCCCTAGTAGAGAAGTGTATGAGACATGTTGCAGGAATGTCTTCCTCCTCCAAACCTTGTTTCATTGGATCAATCCAATATATGAAAAACATTGGCCTATAGTGATCTTTCCACTAAATGCCCAAAGATGATTGCAGGGCTCCCGGGATAATACTTTTTTTTTTCTGTGGAGCTTTAGTGGCTATTCTCTGGAACAAATGTTCCTAGTTGAGGTGGTTGCGAAAGTTAATAGCAATCAAGGCTTTCACTACAAGAAACTCCTGAGCGTCATATCCAAGTTCTTTTCATGGTAGAAACTGCATTCCTGGAACTCATTTGCAAAATGGGATGCATGTAGGGATCAAAGCAAGAATCGTACTGCAATGGGCCTCTTCAGACAGTCTAAGCCACAACTCCCTTCTTATTCATGCTGTGGAGTGACTAACATGGAAATCAATGGCATGCTTATAAAGGATTTAGCACTGACTTTTACAGTGGACAAGCACAGACCGCCAAGGAACACATTCTTGCAGAGATGCTCCAGAGCCAAGCACAAATTCATGAATAGAGGAGTGTAGAAATTTCACTCATTACCACGACTGGCTCACCCACTCTGAGGGCACCATTTCAAACATTTCCTGCAAATTTCAGTTTTTGCTGAAGTGGGGCCATTTGTCAACGCAACTGGCAGAGAAATAATTCAACATATCCTTGCAGGGCTGCCGGTAAAACTTAGGAAAATACTAATTGTTTGTTTCTTGGGCAAAGGGTAGAGTTTAGTTGTGTCATTAGAGCTATTCAGTGGTGGGATGCTGCTGGTTTAACAACTGGTTTTAGTGCTGCGCATGCAGCACTGAAAATGGAGCATTTAGAAGCTCAGCGGCTTACCTTCCAAGTTAGCAATGGTAAGTAAAACAGCTGGGGGGGGGATCAACTGTGCCGCACAATTTAGATGCGCTAGAAAGCAAGAAATAAAGGACAGGATAGAGCAGGGGCGGGTGGGTGGGGCCAGCTGATCATCAGAGCTACTGGTTTGCCCGAACCAGCCCGAATACCATCTCTGGAGCTATTGCTAAAAAACCCCACAAAAACCAGAACAGCGGTTGTATTACCACAACAGCTTTTGCACCTTCTCCCTCATTCTTCAAGCAATGGATTACCAAGATGCAAGGATGCATGAATAAAGGAAAATTGAGATTAATCATGTCCCCCCCCACCCCCAGCATTCTATGCAAGGTTGATTAGTGGTAACCATGGGGTTCTTCTATTCATTTCTCTGAGAGTAGAAGCTCACTTTCATAGAAGAAAAAAGAGTTATCCCTAGGTTTGCTCCGATATGGGGCTAGCGTGAAAGAGGTTCTGATATGTACACCTCTATTGATTTGGTAAGAAAGGATGAAATTGTACATTCTTATTATTTGGATTCTTGAATCCTGGGAAAAAATAACTTAGCTACCATTCGGATACCCATCTGTTCTTTACCAGAATGCCTCCGGGAATGACTTTATGCTATTATGTAATATTAGCTGTCAGGGTCACAGTAACTAATTTACTGAATGAACATGATGGGGCTGCTGAAGGCTATCAAGACACCACCCAAAGAAACAGTAAAAACACAATACACTGTTTTTGATCAGTGAACTCCTCGATCCCCTTGGCATGGCATCTTTATGCCAACCTAAAAAAATCCCACCAAATGTTCAATTTCTTTTTCCCAAAGAGTTTTCTATATGCCCACCAGTTTTTTTTTCTGATATTCAATCTAGTTTTAATATTAAAAAAAAAACTTATGGAAAACATTGCTGAGAAGACCAACAGAATTGATAATCTGATCATTTTAAAATGTCCAAAGTGTGATTTGAAGGCAATAGTCCTTTAAACAAAAAACAAAACAAAAAAAACCTTCCCTCTAATAATCAAATCTCCCTCTTGTAATCCAAGCCATCTGGAAAGTTCCAGGATGAAGACTGAGTTAGGTGGCTGATGGGCAGATGCTGGAGATATTGTGGGAAGCCCCCACCCCCCAGAAGTATGAAATATTTTTGGGAAATATTTAAAAAAAGGCAGGATAAAATATTTCCCCTAAAGGAAAAATAAAAAAATCTTAAGGGAGGCAAAAACCAGCCCCAGTTTCCCTGCCCCAGGCAGAAACTGAGGAGGCCAGCTTTTAGAAATTAGAAATGCAGATTTGGCAATCCTTTCAGAATGACTGGGTCAAGACAGATAAGCAACAAACAAAAGATTGACAAAATTAGCTCAGACAAGCACCGAGGCTTTGCATTTTCCCTTTTGCCTATAGAGCAGAGGTGGGTTGCTACCGGTTCGCACCAGTTTGAGCGAACCAGTAGTAGAAATTGGCACTTGCTCACCATTTTTTAATGTTCTGTGCATGTGCAGAACAATTTACTCTCAACTGTGCATGCATGTGCAGCATGCGTCTGGTGTACGCATGCACGCGAAGCAACCGTGTGCACGCAAAACACGCTCACAGCAAACCGACAGCAATGCTGGCAGCAACCCGCCCCTGCTATAGAGCCAGCCATGACCCCATAGGAATCTGACAACAGCCAATAGAATATTAAAGGACATGTTCTTGAATAGGAAGCTCAGATACAAAGCCCAAAAGAAGGTACAAAATCCCACCCACTCTCAACTCCATTTTGTCACCTGCCCAGAATCACATGTGGTTGGTGGTTCTGCTTCATCAATAAATTCTTTCCAATCAGCCTCCATTTTGTTTCCAGTGCCTTTCTCCTGGACTGGGACTGAAGCAGATGGATTTTCCTTTCAACAATACCAAATATTGACAGAACTCAGGTTGGTATCTTTCTTTTCTGACATACCATGTTGTTCTCTTCCATATCATTCTATACTGAATAAACATGGAATTGTCCCTGGGTTTGTCCCACTTAGAGAAGAATTTCATTTGCTTGAAGGAACCCCTAATAATGATATTGTTTCTCCCTTCCTTGTCCTAGATTAGAAGCATATGCAAATAAGAGGAACAGTAGATGTGGCCATTCTATAATGAGCACAAGACAGCCTGGTTTGGAGTAGAGGAGAATGAGTGAGTTATCAGCTGTACCCAGCTGTGGTTCTGGTGCTAGCTAATAACCCCCATGTATCATCCTGCCTTGGTAAGTAAATGTTCTGACTGGTATTAAAAATGGGCCTAGTGGATTTTACAGCACATCCTCCTTGCTGTTCATGCAAAGTGCTGGTTGTTAGCTTGCTGCCTGTGCAATTAAGGTGCTTAAGACTGTGAGAGGTCTTCAGAAGGTCCGAAGAGTGATTGCAGTTCAGAATAATCACCCACCTGGTTGGGCAGTGATTTATGGCCTGCTCTGTTAATAGCTGTGCTTAACACAGGAGTTTGCTGAGATTAAGTAATTGCCTTAAGCAAACAAAACAAAAAAGTTTATTATCTTTTAAGTCTTTTATTGATGAATGAACGGGCACTGAAGAAATCATGTAAGAGATCATCTGAGATTTCCCTCCTAGCTTTTAAAACAAAAATGTTATAAAATGGTTGAAATTAACTTTTTTTAAAATGTCTTTTACAAACTGTCAAGAGTTAATATCAGAGTGGTGTAACTCTATTGAATATTAATAGTGGTATACACTGTTGCTTCCCTAGTTGTAACATGCCATTTGCAGTATTTTGGGAATAAACAAGTTGCAATTACACATTTAATTCATGATTTACACAGGTTTCACAACTCACTCAGTTGTGAAGTTTACATACCCAAATTACTATATCTAAGTGATACAAAATTATATTGCATAATTTGGAATGTTACTCTACATCATACACATGAGAAAAGGACATATTTTTTCTTGAACTGATAATTCTCTATGTGCAAAAAGCCTCCTTGAATATTAAGGAATACTAAAAAAAAGGTTTACAGTCTGTTAGCCTCAAGGAAGTGTATTCTCTTATGACATGCTCAGTATATATTGATCTGGAATGAATGTATGAAAATATGTCTGAGAAAATGTGTGAATGATACAAGATAATTTGAACCAGGGACATAAAATTTACATATTCACTTTATGGTCTTATCATCCTTAGTTTTTTTTAAAATTCCAAATGAAAATATTTACATATTTGCTTGCCCATCATATATCTTAACACAGTTGTTTTTCCTTCAGTAATTCTTCCATTTTTTCCCCTGAGGCACTCATACAAGGAACCCCACATCTACAATGTTTCACAGGCTTTCATTTGTTTTCTCCTAAGTGGAAACTCGGACACTTCTAAAAAAGAGATGCCTGGGAACTATGCTGGAATCCACATACAACAAGACTGAGTAGAGATCACATTACGGGTCACTGTAGAAGTTTGTGGCTCCCTGCTGGTTTATTTATTTTGCCAAATTCTAAATTCATATGCAAAAAACAACAACTCATGAGTAAGGCATTCTTTGAAAGATCTAATAAAAAGTACATATATAAAGAGAAAAACCTACTGACTTTGCAGATGTGCAGTTGTTTTGCTATTCTAGGCCAGCAAACCTGCACAAAACCTAAAGGGCTAATAATCAGGAGCTGATTATTGCATTTTGCCCTCCATCTATATGTAAGCACCAGTTATCCACCTTCTAAAGATACAACCTTCGTTTTCGTAAGCAAAGCAATGCTACTGCTACAAGATAAATTTATGGAGAGAGAACTTAAGAACCTTACTGTCCCATCAACTTCAGACACTAGATATTAAAGGTCAAAGTCACCAACTAGTACTGAATTATCCCAAGCTTTTATTCCAGTAAGATTATTGCTTTCTGTGCTTAGGCTGTTATAACACATGATCATATTACTGTTCACAGTGTGTTAAGTACATGTTCAACTTTTCCATGGAAGAAAGTGCAAAGTGAAAGATAGAAAGCAGCCAAAAGATCTGCAACAGATTTACAATTGGAGTAACCTAGTAAGTTCAGAGACATGGGGCACCTTTGGTTCAATCCTTAAATCCCAATGCACAGCATCTGTTTAACTTTTATTTTATAGTCTGCTGAAGATGTCAATAGGTAGGCCCAAAACAAATTTCAGGGAGGCTTCCTCCTTGGTTTATTAATGTCAGTACAGGTCAGAGTGGGTTGCTATTTTTTTTACTACAGGTTTGGGCGTGCTCGCACGCTCGTGCCACTTCTGTGCACACTTCTGCACATGTGCAGAAGCCCCTAGGTGGGTGGGCAGAGCCTCCTGCTGCCACTACTACCAGTTCGCCTGATCCAGGCCGAAGTAGCAGCAACCCACCTTTGGTACAAGTTGACTGGGAGTGTTTTTTTCCAATGAAACCAATCTATCAGGGCGACCTGGTCTACCCAAATATGGGACGGAGCATACTGCTTCCATTTTTACCTTTCAGCCCCAATCCAGGAGCCTTTTCAGGCAGTCACTTCCAGAACAAACTATTTTGTGTTAAATTTAAATTTACCAACAAAGAAATAAAGGGAGACAAGTTCAGCTATTTTATAGCTAGGTTGATTGGGACTACAGCTGTCAGATATAGTCAAGTCTCTCTCTTTAACTAATCTGTAACTTGCAAAAGAAAACACTGCCATGAAGTTCATCTAGTTCACTCACTGGACACAAATATGCTGCTTGCAACGTGCAAGAAAGAGAACTGCTATGATGGCTGTGGAATTCGGGGAGCTGAAGTCCAGAAATCGTAATGTTGCTAAGTTTGAGTAACACTGATTTACAGCATAGCAACCTCCAGCTATCATGTGGTTATCTAAACCGGTTCTTTATTACTGTTGAAGGATGATGCTATAAGATTCTATAAATCACTATCAAGGACTTTATCATCGTTTGGGGCTGATGCTGGATCCTGAGAGCTGAAGACTCTCGTGACGTCTGGAAGGCATGAGATCGAAGAAGGCTGACACTGCAGTTGAACCCCAGTTTTGCCACAGCAGCATCTATTGACTTCAGAGGAGATCTCCCACCCAACCACCTAACACATCTAGTCTGTTGGCTATCATTAGAGAGATGTCATAGGCCATTGGATTATTTACATAGACTGCTGGGCGGGGTGAGGATTTAACCTGTTTTCAGCACAGCTTGAATTGATGGGGTTATATTTATTCCCATGAGAAACTTACATAAACAATGGCCTGTGACTCATTTTTTTATTCTTTTTAAGGTGGCTATAATCCTTATTTGATGATATGAGTTGAGGCATCTTTTTAAAGGAAGAAGGCAAGTTGGTTCTTGTAAAGATGTGTATTGCTTTTCCTATCACTTGGATGTAACAATTCTCTTCTGAATTATATGACTGATGTTTTCATAAACTGGGGTTTATCTTACCAGAACCCTAAAGCCTATGCCGGTGATGTAAGGAAAGCTGAAAATTAAACCGAGCAATGGAATAATTGCTTACCCTGTCCCCATCTCTCTATAGTGAAACTCAGTGCTCCATGTTTCTTTTTTCCTCAGTAGAAACTATCTGAAAGGATAGTTTAGGCTGCATCTGCTAGAATAACCTTCTTTTTACCTCAACCACAATATTGGTTCTGCTGCTGTCCTTTCCAAAATGAGATTTCTGCCACAGCAGGCTAGAGAAGAAATTCTTACTGAGTCAGGCAGTTAAAAATATAGGCACTTACCCTACCTGTATCTGGCATGAGACCTGATAGCCATGAGTTCAATGCAGTGGTGGGTTGCAGGTGGTACGGCCTGGTACAGGCATACCGGAGCCTGCCCGGAGCACCAGGTACCGTTCCGGTACAATGCTCCAGAGGGCCCACCTGCCCACCTGAGCTCCTTACCTGTCCTTTAAGCCTTTGGCGCTTCTGCACACATGCATGGCACGTATGGTGCCTGCGCGACACTCTGCTGAGCAGCAGGAGCATTGCGGAGGCTTGTGGAGGCAGGTACGACGCAAGCGCGGGCCACACGTCCATGTGGGTGACGCCGGACCCATTCCAACCATACCGGTTGGAAAGGGATCCGGAACCCACCACTGGTTCAATGTGTGTGTGTGTGTGTGTGTGTGTGTGTGTGTGTGTGTGTGTGTGTGTGTACGTGTGTGTACACACACACACATGTCCACACATGGTCTAAAAATGACAGTTCAACCAAAGAATAACTTTTCCCAGTCCCTTTGATGTGTATTCCCAAGCCTAGCACTGAGTTGTGGTAGTTGTACTGGCAGAAAATTGTGCATACTAGTGCTTTTGAAGACAAATTGTGCCCTTGAAGGGGGAAGGAGTAAATAATTAGGCTGCTTAAAGTAGGAGATATGTTTTCTTTTCTACAAGAAGCACTCAAGGGAAGTTTCCTGAGCAATTGTTAAAGATCACTCATTGGGATGCTTAGATAGATTCTACACAATTAACACTAAGGAATACTGTAATGCATTCTTAATCCAAAGCCCATCCTTCCACTTATTTGTTCTGTCATTGCCCCAGTGAACCCCCTCCCATTATTTGTAGCACCCCTACCTCTGAGAAAAGCAGGGGGTCCGAAAAGATTGGCTGTTTCTCAGCACAAGGAGTTTATTAAGCACTTGAACAATAGGCTTGAAAAAGTATGTGATTATTGGTTTCCTTAGGATTCTGGAGTGCCTTTGTAAACACAGAAAGGACAAAAAAGTGAATATCCGGTAGGTTTGGAGGCTGTTGCAAACACCAGATTTTTTTTTCTGTTTTCTTTTTTGAAACCAAGGGAGTGTTTTATGAGTTAAGTTACAGAAAGAGGTGTTTTTTTTCTCCTTTCCCAGTTTGAGGTCAGACAGCATCTTTCCCCCAAGCACTATTTCAGTTAGAACTGATAATGTTTCCTATCCTAGCACAGATTGGTACCAAGGTTGGCTACACACAGCTATTTTATTCAGCTTTATGGCACTCTTTTCCTAGACTGGATTCTTGGGGTAAAAATAGAGGCAGTCGGAGGTGGGTTCCTATTGATTCAGACCGGTTTGGCTGAATAGTTAGTAACTAAGCCGAACATGTGACCGAACTGGTTCTATCCTCGGCTGCACTATCTTGATTTTCTGCTCTGCACATGCACAGAACAATCTTCATTGAAAACATGTTTAAAATGTTTTTAAGCAAAATTTTTCGGGCGCCGAACCAACAGTAATGCCGTCAGGAACTCACCCCTGGAGGCAGCTCTTAAAAAGAGTAAGTGGGGGCATGATTTGAGCACATCTTCTTGACTATTCAATCCTTGGCTGTTTGGTCTCTGAAGATTTTTTTTAGATCAGTCTTATAAGAAGTCATTTGGCTTTGCTATATATAATAAAATAAAGCACGACCTTTGTTTAAAGGATTTAAAGGTCTGTAGAGATTCTCAGCCATCTAGGTCATGGTTGTCCCAAAGGTGATTTTTCAGGAAGCAACTGGACTTTCTTGGGTTTTTTTCTTTGAAGATGTTTAGCTTCTCAGCCAAGAAGCTTCTTCAGCTCTGACAGGATAGTGGGTGGACAGGATAGTGGATAGTCTTCAAAGCAAAAAAACAAGGAAGTCCAGTTGCCTCCTGAAAAACCACTTTGTGGACAAAACATGATCTGGATGACTGAGAATCTCTACAGACTTTAGCTATACAATTTGGGATGAATACCCTTTCAATGGTGTGGGAGTAGGGATGGATTTCCAGAGAAAAATTGCAGACCACAAGAACCAAGAGCACTACTCAGGTGACCATGAGGACACAGATAAACCTCCAAGTGCTTCCATGACCCTCTAAAAGGATGCAAATGACCAGCTGTCTGCAAGGAATATAAATCCTTCCACTCCCCACTATCCTGTCAGAGCCGAAGAAGCTTCTTTGATGAGAACCAAAATGACTTCAAAGAAAAAAACAAGAAATCCAGTTGCCTCCTGAAAAAGCACGTTTGGGATTATTTAAAGGATCTTACCAACACGGACCAACTTTTTTTTCATTTTTGGAAATTGGGAAAAGTTTGGAATAGACAAATGGGTTCCTTCCCCCTTGCAAACACTCGAAGTGTTATTCTACCCGTTAAAATTGTTTATCATTCTCCTACTTCCCAAATCAAATCTAACCCACTTTAGAAGTGTGATCCATGGCATACCAGGAAAAGCCAGACATGGTACGCTTTTAAACTCTGCCTTTAAAACATGCGCCACTATAAGCTGAATCAGTGGTTTGTCTCGCAAGACATCCTCTGTTATTAAGGAACCATTATTCTCTGCTGATTCCTAAATTCTGATGGTCTTAACAGGAATTATATGTGTCTTCTTTTACTACTTTTGTTATATGGATTGAATCGGCTTTCTAGACATTTGAAACTGGCCAACAAAGCAGATTCAAAATGATTTTCCAATTGCCACAAACATTCCATATATTTCCATGGCTATCCTCCTCCACCCATTTTTTCAAAGCAGCATAAACAGGGTTTCTAATCCCTTTCCGAATCAGTCACAAACCATTTCTAGATCAATTTATTTTCAGCAAGGTGGCCATGTTATACCATGTATTCCCTTTGAGTGGCCCTGTTCTATTTCTGAATAGGTTTAGCAGGTTAGAAAAGGTAAAGATGTCCTTGAAATAAGCTTTATTACAGATGACTATCTGGATGCATGGCAATAATATATATATATATATATATATATATATATATATATATATATGTATGTATGTATGTATGTATGTATGTATGTATGTATGTATGTATGTATGTATGTATGTATTTTTCTCCTTCATGAAATCTTCCTGGAACAAAACTTGCGTTTTAAAAGGAATTGTCATTTGGTTCTTCTTCTTAATAATAATAATAATAATAATAATAATAATAATATATTTTTTCTAATGGAGAAAGGTGTTATTTTTGTTGGATTGTGGCTATTAGACAAGCCAATGGCTTCAGCCCCTGGAGTAGTCTACAGCAAGCTGGCTAAACAAACTAATCTGCTATCAGATCGTGGAGGTCAAAACACATATACAATGCTACTGAAAACTTAAGTCTCAAAACAAACAACTGTTGTTTGTTCAGCCTGTGTGGAACCTCTTTGCTCTATGCATGGAGAGGATTTTGTACTTTACTATGTCCAACTATTCTCAATCTGGCATGTTACTATATTTCTAAAGCAATAGCAAGATTTTTACTGTTTCTAAGGGATTTGCTCACATTGGGCATTTTAGCTTTTGCCTTTGGTGGAATGTGTTTCAGACTATCCTTAGAGATCTTGATGTTATCTTATAGCAAAGTAAGCTAACACCAATAAAATTTAATCTGAACTGTGGATTCAAAAGCCGGTTCAGGAGTTTATGTTTCACTAAGATGCTGTTGTTGCTGCTGCTTTGCCCGTAAGATCATGGTAAACCAAGAGTTTAACCTGAGGCCCCAAGGATCAACTGGGGCTTCTGCATGCCTGAGGTATGTCCCTCCCAAAATTGTCACTATTTTTAAAATGTAATGGAAAGAGGAATAATCATACTAACTATGTTTAATTTCAATCAAAGCCTAATCTAATCCCTTTCTTCCATTTTTTTTGGTTCTGTACCACTTACTTTTTGGAGTGCATAGCTGTGGGTCCTGGTTATGACGTGTACTCTACTGCCTTTGAACTAGCTTGATTGAGACAGAAACTGCAAAGCCAGTTTGGTGTAGCAGTTAAGGCATCAGGCTGGAAAATGGGAGATCGTGAATTCTAGTCCCACTTTAGGCACAAAGCCAGCTGGGTGACTTTGGGCCAGTCACTTTCTCTCAGCTCTGGAAGGAGGCAATGACAAACCACTTCTGAAAAACCTTGCCAAGAAAACTGCAGGGACTTGTCTAACACAGTCAATGAGAATTGGATACAACCGAATGGAAGAGGGGGGAGGGGAAAAGGTTGCTATGGATTGTGAGCACCTGGAGAAAATCTGATAAAAAGGGCTTAAAAATTACCAGAAAATCCAATTGCCAATTAGCAATAGCACTTAGACTTATATACTGCTTTACAGTGCTATACAGACCTCTCTAAGTGGTTTACAGAGTCAGCATATTGACCCCAACAATCTGGATCCTCGTTTTACCAACCTTGCAGGTATGGAAGGCTAGGTCAACCTTGAACCAGTGAGACTCAAATTGCTAAACTGCCGTCAGTCAGCAGAATTAGCCTGCAGTACTGCATTCTAACCATTGCACAACAATATTAGTCTTAATATTATGAAGGCAGATATTTAACATTGAAGGCAAATAATCTAATAGTTTTCATATATACACCACTAAAAAGATGGTCCCAGCCACCATAATGTATGTGAGGCTAGAGCCACGAATGGAATGAAGATCAGAAAGAGAACACACAGAGCAAGTTTACTGTCATGCCAGAACTGAAATCCCAGAAATTTGCCCATGATGCTTTGTGTGGACTCCACTGCATCTGTGCCTGCATAGAGAGACCACCTGAGAAGAACTTAAGCTAATCCATGAAGACACCATCCCTAGACAGAAAATGGTCTTCTTATGAGGTCATATTTTGGCAGCCTTTTCAAGAGATTTGGAACATCTGCTTAGTACTCATCTCCCAGGAGCCTCCAAAAAACATCAATGTGCAACTCTAGCAGGAGAGAAAAACAGTGATGATTTCTACAAGAGGATGAAAAAAATAAATTCAGAATGTAATTTCTTCTCCTTTCACACATCTATATGCCTGGGAACCCCAGCCTTGATATTCATCTGGTTCCCTTTCTCACATGATTTCTCCAATGTTTTGGTTAAAAAAAAATCATCTCTGTTTGTTTTTTTTAGAAATTGGTATGGTGTGAACACCAGCACATCTTGTTCATTCCTAAGATGCTTTGTGGTTGGTCCCAACATAGATCACCTGAGCCAGAAATGCAGCAGTTGGGAAGACATTTAACTTGGAGGAATGTCCACATACTCAGAAAATAGCAAAGGAATCATACCATATTTTTCGGACTGTAAGACTCACCGGAGTATAAGATGCACCAAGATTTTGAAGAGGCAAATTCAAAAAAAATTTTTTTGCACTCTGCAGACCTCCCAAAAACGGCCCGTTTTTCATCAAAAAAGGGCATGCATAGCCTTTACGAAGCTTGTAGAGTGCTGCCCCCACAGAAAATGAACAAAAACTGGCCCGTTTTGCACAAAAACTGGCCCATTTTTTTGTCAAAAAAGAGCATGCATAGCCTTTAGAAGGCTTTTACAGTGCTCCTGGGAGCTTGGGTGTGTGTGCAAAAACGAGCCAAAAAAAATGGCCCGTTTTTCACTTACTTTGGCCCTCCCCAACCCCCAGGAGCACTCTGGAAGCCTCCTAAAGGCTATGCATGGCCATTGTTGCAAAGGTTTTGGGAGGCCAAAAATGCTGTATTCAGTGTATAAACGCACCCAGATTTTCACCCTCTTTTTTGAGGGAAAAAGATGCATCTTATACTCTTATAAAATGTGGTAGTAAGTAGCATCCTATTGAGCTGGAAGGGATAAGTGGAGCAACTTCATCTGTCTAGTAAGTATCATTTTGTGACACCAAACCCAGTATGACAGATACTTTATTCTTTTCAAAGTTCAAGTATTCTGCATGTTCTCCCAGAAATTGGGGAATTCTCTTCTTTACTAAGTGCTCTGAAAACTAAACATTCATCCTCATACTAGAGGCAGTTGTAAATTTGTTCAGTAGCCTTTCATGATTGCTCCAATAATAACACTTTTTTTTTTAAAAAAATCCATTGTTATGCCCCTAGGCCAGTGTTTCTCAACCTTGGCAAGTTTAAGATGTATAGACTTCAACTACCAGAATTCCCCAGCCAATCATGCTGGCTGGGGAATTCTGGGAGTTGAAGTCTATATATCTTAAAGTACTAAGGTTGAGAAACAGTGCCCTAGGCAATATATATGTCTAAGTCGATAGACAAACATGCATATATAACAAAAGATTGATTAATACATCCCTACAATTACATTTATTAGGCATGACTGCCTGTTACTCATTGCATTGATTGGGTGAGTAAAATGTACTGAGCTTTGACAAAACAGGTAAAATGCAATCATTAGATTTTAATTTGGTACCAATCTTATCAAAGCTAAGATTTAAATTGTTGAGATTTAAAATCTCAGATGTGAATTAAAAGAAATAGAGATTATCTATTTTATTTTATTTTATTCTCTGAGCTACTGTAAGAAAGCTGATGTGAACAGTAACGAACTTGAAAGCCTTATTATATCTTCAGTCAGATGCCAGGTGTAGAGGGAGAGTTTCAGATATTATGATGCTTATACATTGGGCATAGAGTTGATGTCATCATTTCCAAAAGAAGTCTAGGAAATATTTCCCTTTCATCCAATCTCCATTTCGCAAATGACCAGAAGATTAAAAATGGTTTGTCTGCTGGATGATCTTGTGGCAGAAAATACAAAGACCTAATCACTGGAGGAAAAAAAAAAGTTTCATATGTATAATACTTCATTTGTACAATTATGCATAGATCTGGAGGGATAGGTCCATTGAAATGAATGGAACTTCCTTTTTGTGAGATATAGACATAATTGTGCCATACCAGGGATTTAAAATTAAGTTAAACATTTTTCAAGGTTAATTTTAATGAAATGTTCATGGGATATTGTCTTTTGAAATAAAAGTAGACATCTGAAGAAGGAAAAGGAGTCTTGAACAGCAACAATAACTGAGATTGAGATTGCTCACGTATATACCTGCATTACCAGATGCCCAGTTGAGAAGACAAGACACAGTATAATGTAAACACAAGCTGGAGTAGACATCTTAAGGACTTATTTTTATTATGAGAATGTGTGTCTGCTCTAAAATACCTGTGTTACTTGCCTGAGTTCACATAAACCAGGGGTGTCCAAACTTGGGAACTTTAAGACTTGTGGACTTCAACTCCCAGAATTCCCCAGCCAGCCAGAATTCTGGGAGTTGAAGTCCACAAGTCTTAAAGTTCCCAAGTTTGGACACCCCTGACATAAGCACTTTATGAAAGATAGGTGGCCTGGCTGTGTGGGAGATTAAAGCTCAGATAACACGTCTTTTGTGGAGCTGCAGCAAATTTTGATTTACATCAAATCAGGTCTCCTTAAAGTTCAGCTTGGCTTTTGGTGATTTAATGCTTTTTCTACAGTAGCAACAATTCAGAAGTGACTAGCCATTGCATTCTACCAATTTTTTTAAAAAAATTGTGGCATAGCTTACTAATTTTATAATCTTTCTTTCAAATTCAGTTCGTTATAAGCCTATGTATTCAATAATAAGTAATTGGTTAGTCATGTGTTAACTAAGTAGTGTGGTGGCCTAGAGGTAGAGTTCTTGCCTTACAATCAGTAGGTTGTGAGTTCAATCCTAAGGAAGCAGCAGATATTTCTCTCTCTGGGCACAAAGAGAAAATATCTGCTGCAAACTCCATGTAGGCATCAGGAAGGGCATCCGGCCAGTAAACACTGAGCTCCATTCAGTTGCCCCGACTCAATCTGGTTGCAAGGGATTACAGGGTTGTTAAAAAAAGAAGAAGAAGAAAAAAGTCATGTGTTCACTGGCTACTCATCCATAGTCAATTGTGTTATGCAGGACATGTAGTTCTCCCAGCCATTGACAGCTGCATGGTTATTTTCTATGGCCTTCAGATACCCAGCAACCTCTGTTTTTATCATCTGTGACACACAGCAAAATTTGGTGATATTGTATTAATGATTTTTGTATCTATGCGGCAATGTCTTGTTTGCCCCCCCACTCCCCCCAAATTGTGAAAAGTTATTACGTGTTTGGTCAACCACTGGCTTATGGTAAGAGTGTGAAGTTTCTGGCAAGAGCCACAGTCCAGAAGGTGAGTAGAGCTAAAACCAATTTTCATGCTTTCGATGCTTTGGGAAAAGAAACACAAATGAACTAAATGTCTGCAAGGGACACTCATTGTGATCTTAAACACACACACACACACACACACACACAAATGTTTTGTGTATAGTCCCTGAATCTTATTTTCTCCACTCCTAGATTATAGTTTAGTGAATAGTGTTAACCCAGATGATTGTGATTTATTCAACAAACTATAGTTAACCACATGTCTGAAGATTGTTTACCATTTTACTTCTCCCCCATGCAATAGGAATAGTCTTTAGGCTTCTAAACCATCCCATAGTGCTTTATAGCACTCTTTGAGAGAGAGGGGGGGGGTTGTTATATTGTCAAAGCATTATTTGCATATTTCCCCCAACAATTTGGGTCCTCATTTTATCAACCTTGCGGGATAAAAGACTGAGTCAACCTTGAGCCCCATCAGGATCGAACTCAAGACTGTGGACAGAGTTTGCCTGAATATTGCACTTATACCACTGTGCCAGCAGGACTCCGATTCTTATTCTCCGGAATTGTCTGGACAATCCTTTCAGGTTTTTTGGCAAGTTTTTTTCAGAAGTGGTTTGCCACTGCCTCCTTCTTAAAGCTGAGAAAAAGCGACTGGTTCAAGATATAGTAGTCAGCTAGCCCTGATCTTACAATGGAACTAGAATTCACACAGTCTCCCAGTTATCCCTAACATGATTTTCTTCAAAATCTTAGCACAACACAACATCTTCTGGTAGCATATTTGTTCCAGGCATCTATGTAGATTTAGATTAGCTAAATTTTGAGCCTGATGCCTTAATCACTATATCAAATTAGCTGTAAGTTCTGGCTTAGTCCTATGTATAAACCAACCAATGCTTTGTTTAAACTTTATTTGTTTGTTTGTTTGTGTTTGTTTGTTTGCTTGCTGTGTTTCTATCCCATTCATTTCCAAACAAAATATCCTGTGATGGCTAACAATAAAAAAATGAGCAAGAACAATAAAACTACAATACCCAATAAGCCACAAATATACTAAAAACCTACAACGTATATTATGTAACAAAAGCAGAAATACGCAGACCGTGAAACGTTATAACTTCTGCTATAGAAATATTCAAGCAACAGTCTTGAAATCACCAATTAATCCAAAGACAAGCCGAATTTTAAATTCTGAAAACAATCAGGGAGGAAGCACCTTAAATCTCTAGGGGCAGAGGAAGGTTTCATAAAGCATGGGCTGACAGAGGGCACTATTGGTCTGTCTCCTAAAATGGCCTGCACCATTCCTATCATGCTATCTTCGCCTTCCCCAGGAACTACAAGTTGTCTCTCTCTTCCCGGACATACCTCCCTTCTCACATACATAATATAAACGTATCCTTCTAAGCAAAAAACCTGAACATCTGCAAACAAAGCTCATTTGTCCCAGTATAGAAAATCACATAACGAAGTCCTTTTTCACAATCTAATCCCCCAGGTGCTAATCACTTAAAATACCAAGCAACATCCACCCTCCCTCTTCACACTCAAATGACAAACTACTGCCACTCTTTGTTCTCCTCTGGATCAGGTCTCAGTTTCTGGGGCTCCCATAATGCTCCAATGGAATAGATGTAATAGTCATAAGAATGAGGTGCCCTATTGATTAGTAAAAGCCAATTGGGAAGAAAAGCTGCATTTCATTAGAGAGAAAGCTAGAATACCATCATATCCTTCTGGGCAACCTGTTTATCCTTAAAGTTAGGATCTGCGTTCTTGAACACATTTTTTTCCTGACGCTATTCACCCAAAGAATTCCCAAATACTGTAAGGAATATTTTGAAAGCCTTGACCTGCACAATCAAGTTCTCCTTGATTAGAAAGTGCTTGAAAAGAAACATTAGTTTTTATTCCTAAATAAGGAACAGTTCCTTGAAGTACAGTAGAGATAGCCAGCCTCCTAGTATTGTGTGTGAACACAGCCTAGTCTGCTGAGTCATGGTGTCTGATCTTTGATAATCCATGGATCAAACATGCTTTGCAGTCAGGTTCTTTGCCAGACAATACAGTACTCAGAATGGCAACACTAAAATGTAGAAAGTTTACAGTTATATCATTCTGGTATTACAGTATGTCACATCCGCTTTATTAGGCAAACCACCTATGCTACAGATAATGTCTTCCCTAACTCTAGGGGTATCAACAGGGTGTGATGTAAAAAGCCAAGGCTGCATTCACACTGCTACAATTGAAGCTCTGCCTGTTTTTATCTGGATTGTAGCTGCAACACACATATAAAAACAAGGAGAGCCTTAATTGCAGTTGTTGCCACCACCATATTGATTTTTTAAAGAAAACCATTCTCTTCCCTTACCCAACTCTCTAGGTCAGTGGTGGGTTCGAGATCCCATTCCAACTGGTACAGTTAGAACGGGTCCGGCATCACCCACATGGATGCACGCAGTGCGCGCAAACACATGTGTGGCACGCGCGTGTATTGTACTTGCCTGTGACGCTTCTGCAAGCCTCTGTGAGGCTCCAGCTGCTCGGCGGAGCATCGCACAGGCGCTGTACGTGCCATGAGCATGCACGGAAGCGCCAAAGTCTTAAAGGACAGGTAAGGAGCTCGAGTGGGTGGGTGGGTCCTCTGGAGCACCGTACCGGAACGGTACCCGTTGCTCCGGGAAGCCTGCAACCCACCACTGCTCTAGGTAAGAGCATCATTAGCAGCAATAAGCCATGTTAAGCCTCCAGGAGTGTGACATACACAAGAAAGACCATTGGATCATCACTGTTAGCCACCTTTTAACCATGGGGTTGTACCTTCTACGGATCTACATCCTGCTACCAAATGTCTTGTAAAAATCTGGTTTAAAAATGGTGGCTGAAAAAAGGTGCATGTAAAAAAAAAAACCAGGGTTATGTTTTATCTGGATTTTGAAACTTGATCTAAGAACTTGATCAAATACCTGACTCTGATCTATGGATTCAAGAAATGCATCCAGGACAAATCCTAAATGTTTCGAAGGCATAGGATAACCATAAAGCCCAGCACTTATTTCTTCCTGTAATCCCTTACCAATAATTCTTTGTTGTTTTAAAATACTGAGTTATAATATAGTTAGTAGAATATTAAGGATTGGAAAATTCTTCCTTAACTACAAAGCTCATCCATTGCCCAACAAAGTTTGCTTGGAAACATTTAATTGAGAAGTTGCTGTTCATTCTTTTCTAATACCATACTGAAACACACACACACACACACACACACACACACACCACAGGGTTATATGTGGTAGGGCGATATATGCTACATTCTGGATTCTTCGAAGGACTGCTTATCAAAGTTATGATAGTTTTGAAGCAGGCTCAAGAAAAGGTGTACCACAGACCAGTTAGGATGTCTTCAATTTTAAATAGTAGTAGACAACCTTGCCCTATTGCAGTGATGGCGAACCTATGGCACGCGTGCCACATGGAGTCATTTGTCACGGCACGCAAGGTGCTGCCCTGTCAGCTGGCCAGTGTGCATGTGCACGCTGGCCAGCTGAATTCACCCTTTTTTAAGGCCATTTTTTGCCCTCCCTAGGCTCCAGATCCTTTATAGGAGCCTGGGAAGGGTGAAAAGAGGCCCCCCACTGCCCGGAGGCCCTCCGGAGCTTCCCTAAAGCCTCCGGAACGCAAAAAAACGGCCCTACAGGCAAACCGGAAGTTCGGGAACAGACCTCCGGTTTTCTCGGAGGTTCGTTTTGACTGCTCCGGAGGCTTCAGGGAAGCGTCCTGAAGGTCCCTCAGGGAAGCGTCCTGAAGGTCCCTCAAGCCTCCAGGGGAGGCTGTTATCGCCCTCCCCAGGCTCCTATAAAGCCTCTGGAGCCTGGGGAGGGCAAAAAAAGCATGCAAAAAATGGGGGGGGGAGCGCTTGTAGTGCACGCATGCGCACTGGGGGGGTCACGCATTGCATTATGGGTGTGGCACACCTGCACACTACTCCCCTGCACTCCCCCCACTTATGGCATGTGAGCCAAAAATGGTTCGCTATCGCTGACCTGTTGGGTCATTGTTTCAGAGATACTTCCTTGTGTAGGAGGTTAGCACCCACTCCTCTCCTAGAAAAATGAAATATCCTGGGAAATATTGAAAAGGCAGAATATTATATTTCCCTGGATAAGAAATGGAGAAACATATTTTTAGGTAAGAAGCAGAATCATTCTTAATAGCCCCCACCTTTGTCAATGGGCCATTAAAAGGCCTGAGCCAGTCTATTCTACATAACAAAAATCTACCTCCTTCAGGCAGGCCCATCTGCAACAGAAACTCACCACATGGCATCTGGGAACTCAACCAAGCTTGGAACTCAAAAGACACACAACCTACAAAGTTAGCTAAGAAACACCCCCCTCCCCCGGAGTCTAACAATCAATCAGAATACACTTCTTACACAGAACAGGAAACAGAACGGTGGGGCCGAATAGAGAGTATAAAAAACCCAGGAACTCTCAGCAAGCCCCCATTTTTCCTCTTTTCTCTTCTTCACCTAACATCTTGAAGCATGTGATCACCTTTTCCCCCAGGACCTTAAATTATGTGGTCCTGTCCACCATTAAACCATCTTTTCAAGCAGCCTCCTTGTTTCCAGTGTCTTTTTCCTTACTTGGAGCTGAACCCAGATGGACATTTATTCCAATACTTACTTAAGTGGAGAAACAGAATGGGCAAAGGAACAGGCGTGATTTCTGACTTCCCAATGGCTTCTCCATTGAGTTTCCTTCTGAGAAACTGGCAGGGAGCATTGGAAATTTTCCTTTCCTTCGTCCTCTCCTCTCCACATCCAGTAAGGAGTTAAGTAGCTGCTGCTTTTGGGGAGAGGGAGTGAATGATTGCAAGACTGGCTGGGAAACTGTCAGGGAATGTTCAAAATCAAGATCATGTGACCACAGCAACACCACAGAAAGACCGCCTAGCACTGAAGCAGAACGTTCTTCCTCAAATTTAATCCCTCTGGAATTCATTCCCCTGGGTCCCACATGTTGGTTATATTCTATAAGTTAGCCCATTTGAGGCACTTGGGTTCAAAAATTGTTGCCCTGTGATGCACCATTTCACCTAGTTAAAGGTCAAAAGAATGAGAATTGTCATAGTATATAGATGCAGGAAAGAAACAAATGCTAATAGAAAAGTAATCAGTGAGTTTTTAAGAAAAAAATGCAATTATAATTATTTCTGGGAACATACAGAATATACTATGTAATATATTGATTGTGACCAAGTAAAAATTAATAACAAAATATAAATACATGTTAACCTTGGATCACACTAGTCTTTGCCATCTCCAAATTGAAGATGTACAAAGCTAGACAACTTTTCTCAGCACCTTTGAGCATTCTCCACGTAGAAACACAAGTTTCACGTGTTACCCGGACAAATGATAAAGCTACTCCCACTGAGCTACAACTTCTTTATGTGGCTTTGCAATTCTTCCTTTAACCAGCTCGAAATAATGTAAAAGAGACCAGCAGTTCCCTAGATCTCAATGGCATGTAAAATGAAAATGGAATATTCTGAGAAAGAATAGTTGTAAAAGCATAACCTGATAGAATGCCACACTTTGGAGGACAAAACAACAGGAGTTTCTCCTAGCTGGTGGTGCAATTCCCTTTACATTCATTACTGCTGATGTAACAGTCTCTTAATTCTTCAGCAGTATCTTTAAGCATGCTTATTGAGATCTGTATTTGAGTGGATATGGAAGAAACTAAGAAAATGTATGCCTAATACAAAACACTTTGTCAAGAGACGCCTCCCCCCCCCCAATTTGTGTGATCAAAACTCAGCATAAAACTGACACAAAGCACAGCAAGGACAGGGCCATTTTCTTTCTTTCTGCCTTGTGAACAATGTCTCCATTGCAACCCCCTCCACTCCTCTTTCTCCTGCTTTTCTCCATGTGATTAACATGCAGCCCATGTCCGGAAGAATGGGAATTTACTCTCACTTAAGGCTTCAAAAGGTGCCAGCAGGTCAGGTGGCTAATCATTAAATCAAATTGCCCTCCCTTCATTCTTGTGCTTCCCTTTTGCACATGTCTGGGGTTTATAACTTGGGTTTATGTGAGACAAGCAAGTAGATGAGACAGATTCCATTGGCGAGGAGATGGGGAAGGGAGACATCAACAGAACGCAGGAGAATAGGAGGAAACCTTCCATGGCCAGAAATCTCTAGTCTTCCAACCAGCAGCAACTTCTGAATTTACTGATCTGCAATGATTCAGCTTGCTCATATTGCCTTTTGTATGTGTGTGCGCGCTTTGTTTAAACTTGAAAGTCCTGATTGCACCCCCTCCCCCTATTTCCCATCCCTTTTAGCAAGTACTGTATTTGCTTCTTCAATAGCTACTGCAAAGTACTATTTTTCTGGCTGCGCTTGGGGATTCGTAATTACCTTCTCAAACTACATCAGCTAGTACATTTCATTTTCAATAGGTGAATTCAGGCATAAGTAATCTAATCGCTACCTCCTTCTAGGCACTTGTGTTTAGTTTTGGGGAGAAAGGGAGGGAGCCAAGGCCTATTAGCAGAAAAAGGAGGGTATGTTAATTGCAGGATATTTAGGGATTAGCCTCAGGACATTTTGAAGATCTTTACTCCTGCTGCAACAGGTAGAGTTTGAGCAGTGCAGGTGTCAAAAACTTTTGAGTGCGGCGTTTACTTTGCCTGAAATGTATTGTATCACTTAATAACAGGAATTTTCTGTGTTTGCTGTTAAATGTTGAGGTCTCTTCATGCCCACTTCCTTCAACCCAGCACCATTATAATGATCAAGCCAACAGTGGAAGATGGGAGGTGTAATCTAATACACGGGAGGCACCCCATTGGGGAAGACTAACACATCAACAGCATGAAACAGAAAGGTAATTGAGAAATAGTTAGGGAAACATCTACAGTGTTTCTGCAAATATTTCTATGTGTAAAACACTTTGGTTAAGCCACTTTCCAGCATGCACTTGCTACACAATAAGTACATGAGAATTTATAAGTATCTGTTATTGTTAGATACTTGTTCTAACTACAGTGGTTTCCACCAAGGTCCTCTGTTCCGGCGGGAACAGAGGTTTAATCCTATTGGTCGAAGGGTCTGACCCTATAAAAGGGCTACTGTCAGACTCAACCTTTGCTGGATTGTTCTCACTTGTTGTACTTAATAAAGAGCTGTCGTTACTGTTAAGCCTGTGTGCCTATCCATTATCCAATCTAACACTGGCGAAGAGGATGGGATTGGAAGGCAACTAGGTGAACCAAAAAGAGCGTAGCAATCCAGCAAGTACATCCAGCCTGGAGCTCAACAGGGCTTCGAGCAGCCATTTTTGAGTGGCAAACTCAAAATGCCCTCTGAACACAAAATGGCCATGCATGCCTCACCGACTCCGTATGACCCAGTCACTGAGCACTGGGACTCATACATGCTACGATTTGACTGCTTCCTTGAGGCAAACGACCTCATGGGCCTTTCTGAAGGCCGCAAGAAGAACATGTTCCTCGGATACTGTGGCCGGGAAGTGTTCGAGATGGCGAAAGACCTCTCTGAGCCAACACTGCTGCAATCAGTCACCTGGTCTGAGGACCCATTATGCCCCCAAGCCATCCAAGCATGTTCGCTGGCATGAGTTTAACATCAGGAACCATTAATGAGTATGTTGTGGCACTTTGCAAGGCCGCAGCATACTGCGAATTCCAAGACCTGGACGAGCTGATTCTGGACTGCATAATTTGCGGTGTGTGGGAAATTAACCTACAGAGGAGGTTACTCGCTAAATCTAACCTCACTCTGCAGATCATCTTGGACGAGGCCAGGGTGTCCGAATCAGCTGTCAAATCTACTGAGACTCTGCAGCGCCAAAGCACTCCACAAAATGCGCAAAAGAGTATATTGCGAGGCTGCAGAGCCCGAGAGCTCAGAGGGTGAGACAGATGATAGCTGCCGCATGCGCAGTAGCCGCGTCCAGCTGGTGCGCAAATTCAAACTGCGTCTCCCACCTTGCACTAGGAGACCATGCCAGATCGGCTTGTTGTTTCTGCGACACAACCTGCCAGCGCTGCAAACCAAAGGGGCACATCGCCAAGGTGTGCCGGAAGGAATTCCCTGCCACTACCTGGCAGCCTAGAAGCACACCAAACCACCAACAGAGGCCCAACTAAGGGGCCTGGCAGAAGCCACCACGGCGCTCAGAGGGCGACAATAGAGTCACCTACCACACGTCAATCGCCAAGTCTGCACAAGGTGGCCAAAAAAGCTGAAGGTCACAATCCTCATCGAGGACTCTCCATGCGAGATGGAGATCGACACCGGGTCATCACTGACCTTCATGCCATGGTCTACTTTAAAGCAGGCTATCCCTAGCCTAAACAAGCAGCATCTACGCATCCCTGACATCTGCCTATGCAATTACCAGGGAAAATGGGTCCCCATCATGGGCCAAGGCACCTTCCAGGTGAAGTTCAAGCAGTTCAGCAGGAAACTCTCAGTGACAGTGGTCAGCAGCAACCTGCAGAGCCTCCTAGGGCTAGATTGGTTCCAAGCCCTGGGCCTAGAAGTGACTGGCATCAACACTTTGAAAGACGACGGCGCTGAAGCCATCTTTAAGGAATTCGAGGACGTCTTGAGCACCGGTCTGGGTAAGTATGTGGGGACTCCAATTTCCTTTAGTTTGGACCCCAACATAGCCCCAATAAGACTAAAGCCCAGGAGAGTACCTTTTGCTCTCTGCCCCAAAATTGACAGGGAAATTGACAAGCTCATAGGCCAGGGAATCCTAGAGCCGGTCGATCATGCACGCTGGGAGACCCCTATAGTGACACCTGTCAAATCTGATGGGTCTGTTCGCATCTGCATGGACTACAAGTGCACAATAAATAAAGTGCTACAACAAAGCGCCTACCCTGTACCCATTGTACAGCACCTCCTTCATTCATTAGGCCCCGGAAAATTTTGCAAAATTGGACATGGTGCAGGCATACCAACAATTGCCTGTAGATGGCGCTATGGCTGAGGCCCAAACCATTGTGATGCACAGGGGTGCATTCAAATGTCACTGCCTGCAATTCGGCATTAGTATCAACCCTGGACTGTTCCAAAGCGTCATGGAAAGGTTTTTGCAGGGGATTCCAGGAGTCGTCCCCTATTTTGACGACATCTTGGTATCGGCTGCAAATGAGGTGCAACTTTTCAAACGTGTATGAACAGTTTTGGCTTGAATTAGAGACAAAGCTTCAGTCTCAAAAAAGAGAAATGCCAAATTAACGTGCCAAGGGTAGAATTCCTAGGGTACCTAACCAATGGCTCTGGGATTCACCTGACTACACAAAAAATTAAAGCTATTCAGGACGCCCCACACACCTCGCAATCAAACTGAGCTCTAGGTGTTCCTTGGGCTCCTTAATTTCTACAGCATCTTTCTCAAACAGAAAGCCACCATTGCTGAGCCCTTACATCATCTCCTAGCTAAGAATGTGAAGTGGTCCTGGGGCAGAGCCATGGCTGCCACATTTGCCATGGTAAAAATACTCCTGTTGCGGACACTTTTCTAGTACAGTACAGCCAGACCCTGCCGTTGGTGCTGACCTGCAACGCTTCCCCATTCGGCGTCAACACCGTCCTCAGCCACCGCATGCCCAATGGAACCGAAGCCTCTATTACATTTTACTCCAGGACCTTGTCTGCCGCAGAGTGGAACTACAGCCAGGTGGACCATGAGGTTTTGGCTGCAGTGGCCGGAGTAAAAAGGTTCCATGAGTATGTTTATGGCAGTGATTTCGAACTGGTTATGGACCACAAGCTGTTGTTGGGCTTACTGGCTGGGGGCCAACCTACCCCAGTGTCATTATCACCTTGCATGACCAGATAGACCATCTTCCTAGCTGCCTACTCCTACCATCTCATCCACTGACCAGGTTCCACTCTGGGGCATGCTGACGCTTTAAGCCACTGCCCGCTGCCTGAACTTCTCGCTGACCCTACCCCTGAGATGCCAGTCCTCCTCATTGACTGCCTAGAGATTGGGCCTGTCTCATCCAGTGATGTTGCCTGTCACTCTGCAAAGGACTCCACCATCAAACAAATTTTGAACTGGGTATGGAGGGGGTGGCCCAAGGGGCCTGTTGGGGCTGATTTCAAAATGTATTTTGCCAAATGCAATGAGTTATCAGCTGTAAATGGCTGTTTAATGTGGGGGGACCGGGTTGTTGTTCCACCCAAACTACGCATTGCAGTATTAGATGCTTTACCCGTAAGGCATCCTGGAATTGTCAGGATAAAGTCTTTGGCTAGGAGTTGCGTGTGGTGGCCTAACATGGACAGGGAGATCGAAGAATGGGTGGCTACCTGCACACTGTGCCAGGAGTCCTGACCAACTCCCCCAGAGGTGCCCATTAAGGAGTGGGAGTGACCTCAAGCACCATGGTCTAGGGTGCACATTGACTTTGCTGGCCAAGTTCACGGCCAGACATTTCTTGTAGTAGTGGATGCCTACTTGAAATGGTTAGAGGTAGTCCTGATGGCCTCCACTACGGCAGAAGCAGTCATCAAGGTGCTACAGAGACTTTTCTCCACGCATGGCCTGCCCAACATCTTGGTCTCTGACAACGGGCCCCAATTCACCACCATGCAATTTGAGACCTTCCTAGCAGCTCAGGGAATCAGGCATGCCCTGGTCACGCCATTCCATCCAGCCTCCAATGGTCAGGCAGAGAGAATGGTAAGATCTGCAAAAGAAACCCTATGATGGGCCCGGGAGATTGGCAAACACGAGTTGATCACTATTTGCTAATTGAGCACATCACACCCAGTGCCACTGCAGGGACAAGCCTCTCTGAGCTTCTCATGGGTCCCACTTAGACCGGTTACACCCCAATTATTCTGCCTCATTGCCCCCAGACTCCACAAGCAGGATTCGGACATTTAACGTAGGGGATTCGGTACACCCCACATCTATGCCGGGGGAACTCTATGGATTCCTGCCACAGTGATAGGCATCACCGGCCCTCACTCTTACCTCTTAGCATCGAGGACGGTAGGAGAAGGCACATTGACCAACTCCATGGCCGCCTCTCCAACTCCACTCTTAGACAACCAGAGGTAACTCCTGCACAAGTTAGCCAAAGCCCTACCCAAACGGAGCAAACACTCACTCCTTCCATGGCCAGCTCAAGCCCGAGAGTACCGGAAAACATATCTGATTATGTTGCAGGCCCACAGCGAGCTCTGAGCGAACCGGCTCTAGAAGCTCCAGCTGCGGCCTGTGAAAGGTTCCAGGAGCTTCCACCAAGCGGAGATGCAGAGCAAACAGGTCCATCTGACCTGTCCAAGGAAACCACTCCTACTGAACTACGCAGGTCAGCCAGAGCTACCCAAAAGCCCGCCTACCTGCGTGACTATGTAACAAGTAGGATTGTTCCATCCAAGAGGGGAGGGGTGTTAGATCTAACTACAGTGGTTTCCACCAAGGTCCTCTGTTCCGGCTCCTTATAAAAGGGCTGCTGTCAGACTCAACCTTTGCTGGATTATTCTCACTTGTTGTACTTAATAAAGAGCTGTTGTTACCGTTAAGCCTGTGTGTACCTATCCATTACCCACTCTAACAGTTATGTTGATAACGTTAACCTTGAGTGACTAATAACATAGGAATTTTATGTTGCTATCATGCTAATTTCTAAACCAAGTTTCTTTTTGGAGACACATACAGAAACGGACTGTAATTCTTTTGCATTTAACTTTTTTAAGTTTTAAAACATTCATTCTCTTCTTACTAGCCTCTTAAAGAATCAAGGTGCCTTCTCTTTTACATTACTTCCTAGTGGCTTACAATTTCAAACACAATTGTATCAAAAAAATAGATTTACTGAGGTTCATAATGTCTTCTCCAGCTTCCCAGTTATGGTTATCATATTGATGTATGGTTATCATATTGATGGTTATCATATCGATGTATTTTTGTCCTTTTTCTTTTTTTCATTGCTTGTTTTATGGGTTCTATTATTTTACTTCTGTTCTGTTTACAGTCCTTTCATTTTCTTCCTTTCTATTATTGTAAGTTACCTAGAGTAGCCCTAAGGCTACATTATAAGATAGATGGCCAAACAAATGTGCCTAGCTTAGTTCTCCGTGCTTTACAAGTGGTATGCACTCTCTTGGTTTCATAAATAAAATAGGTATATCAAAACATCTAACTGGTGTTTTAGCTATGATCGCCTAAATAGCTATGAGTTGTCAAACTCATGGCCCGCAGGCCAGATGCGTCATGCACTGGCCACGCCTACACCCCCCCCCCGGTTTAGCGAAGGGTAAAAAGGTCAGGATACATCACGTGATGATGCCATGATGACACCCCTGGCCTAAATGATCCTTGATAAAAGCAGGTATTGAAGGGAAAAAAAGATATTGGTCAAAATAAAAAGTAGAAATATGCACCTGTATATTCTATGAATGATCACCCATGTGCTCTAATAGGCTATAATTGCTTTGTAAGGAAGAAGCAAAAAACAAGATGGCCGTAGGCATTGCCAAGAGAACTGGTTCAGGGGTGTGGCAAGCCGAGTTATTACCCACTTGACCGAACCGGTCTGAACTGGTAAGAACCCACCTCTAGTGTGTACTTCCTAGCAATGGTCAGGCTGGTTAGAGAAGCTGGGGGTTAAAATCCACACCCTCAAAGAACATTCATTTCAAAGAATGCTAAGTTACTGTGGATAGGAACAGTGCTAGGGAAAATACTTATATGGCTGAAGTTTTTACTGTACAATACTTAGTCCCATTGATGTATTTTCAGTAATTTCGGATTAAGTTTCCCAAGCAATAGTAAAGTCCCAGTAACAAATGCTGTTTTTCAGCCTGCAAAAGCTTTTAAATATATTTCTTCTACATGTTATGGGGTGTAATTTGGGATGAAGAATGAGTGGGTAGAAAAACAGTCAAGCATGCTAATATCCTTTCACAGTTCTCAAATCTATTTTCTATAATGGACTATTAGAATTAAATGTACAATCTTTACCATTTTTTCTTATCTACCATGGAAGCTAATGTTCAAAACAATATTATATATAAAACACAGCCTGGCTAAAATATGGAAGTACAATGAAGGGAATCTTGAAAAGCAGACCTCAAAAAACCCTTCTGGATGGCAAATCCTAGTAGCTAAAATAAAATCAAACTTATTGAACATCCACATAAATGTAATAGTAAAAATAAAAAAATATAACTTTTAATAGCAATAAATTAAATTACTCAACTATCTGTACTCAAATGAGATTTTAATTCTTCGCTAGCTTTTGCAGAAAAGAATTAAATTCCTGAAAAAACAAAATTCAGTAGAAATTGTAGAGGGATTTTTCTTTTATAGAAATTATGTTTAATGAAAGCCATGCTGTCAAGAATGAAGAATATCGCTGTATTACAACAGGTAGAGGGAAGTGCAGTGGCTTTTTAAGCAATTGCCTCTTTTTTTTGCCCTTTCTTTCTATATACGGTACTGCAAACCACTTCTTATAAATATCAAAAATAAGCTCTTTAAAGATCACTTGGAATTAGACTGGTTTTGACTTTTACTACCCACAGGTGGGAAATCACTTTGCAGAGTTTAAGTAGACCTGGTCAATCCATTTGATTAACTGTGTTTTCCTAACAAATTAAGGGGTTCAACCATTTCAAGATAAAACAGCACAGAATCTCAAGAAGACAAAGTTCCATTGTCTAATCCATATTTATGAATACAGCCACTTAAGTCTAGAAAGGAAAGAATTCAGGATGTGGCTCAGTCTAGAAAGTCTAGCAATCTAGAAAGGAAAAAAAATCAGAATGTGGCTCAACTTAAATATATACTCAGTCCTTTAATCTGGCCTTCAATATTGTAAAAACAACATGGTGAACAATATGCCAGTGAGAAATACATTTTTCTCCAATACTCCAACCCTGGAGAAACTATGCAAGTATTTTATATCAAATGTCCACCTTGTTTAACCGTCCCCACAAGAAAATAATTGGTTGTACCTACATGACCATAGATAGATGATTCAGTATAATTGAGAAACTGAGATGAATGATTAGACATTCAGGATAGATTAGATAAAATATTTTATCACTTGTCTACTTAGACAGCTTTAAAAATGATCAATTAATTGAGGTTTTGGTCTGAGCTTCTTAAGGGGTTGAGGCTGTACGGCTTCAGCTGATGCTTTTTAAACTCCTCCATTCTGATATGTGAAACAATTATATTCATGGCATCTTCTCCACCTTTTTTAGCTTTTAAAGTAATGCAAGTTTTAAATTCCAGAGCAACAATGCAATTTTCCTTGGTAGCTACTTTCAAATCCATCAAATTGCACAGCGGAATTTATTTGACATGTGGTAATATATGTTAGTTATTTCCATGTTGTATCTTACTAGCCTGTGCAGTAAAGTGTCTACGTTAAAGTAGAACTTTTTCAGATTGCAAAAGACTATATCAGATTGCAGCAGATCTTGGCTGCAAGAATCCAAGAGAGCACTTGAAGGCAGAACAAAAAAGGAAAGGCAGGCAGGCAGGCAGGCAAGAAGGAAGGAAGGAAGAAAAGAAGGAAGGAAGGAAGGAAGGAAAGACGGAAAGAAGGAAGGAAAACTCCTTGCAGTGGTTGTGTAGATTTTTTAAACTCTGATCTGGCAGCTGTACATAAGATGGCTGGGCAAACTGCAAAGATGGTAGACCTGTCTTTTCTCATTTAGTTTCTAGGAACACTAAACTCATCAATATTATGGTGACTTCTATATATCAGCTGATAACTGGCCACTGTGGGCCAAACTGGTTTCTGACCTGATTGATTGTTGATTGTATTGTTCTTATGTATATCTAATACTGTAGAGTTAACATGAATGAGACACGGTACACTTCTGTTAGAAGGTATGATCATTAATTCACCATTGTAGCTTAAATGTTATAGTAGACATGTACACATTTCATTGGTTTTTGAACAGTCACTGGCTCATAGTTATGAATGATATGGTATGGTATGCCTTATAAACAAAGTGACCACTGCTTGCCTTTTTTCTACATACTATAGCCTACATCCACTAGTCATAGAATGCTGGTGTGGTGCAGGCTTAAGACAATGGGCTAGCATATTGGACAATCAGGTCTAAGGCCACCCTCAGCCATCAAAATTCATGGGGAGATTTTATTTGGTCACTCTCTCTCAACCCATCTACTGCACAGTAGTGGGGATAAAATGAAAACTTGACATCCTAAAGAAAAGCTAAAACCTAAATGATGTTGACAAAGAAGAAACATGCTGAATATTTTCAGATTCAAACAATTCCATTTCCTCGAGTGTATCCACATTCTGTCATGTAATATGTAAGATGTGAAGCAATTTGATTGATCGGTTTACCTAATTGGTTAATCAATAGCAGTTTTATGTACATAGGGTGTTTAATGGACTGGTTACTGACTGCAATAAGATTCTTCTTCGTGCCATAATGTAACCCCTGTTTGGTGAAGCTCTAAAAATAAGGTGAATATTATGCAGACCACAACTGAATAGAAGACTTTCAGCCATGTCCCTAAATCACATCCTAAGAAGAAGAAAAAAAATCCAATGCTTTAATTATGCAGTATATCCATGTGGAATACAAATAGCGCTGCCTACATTGTAATAACCCTTTTAAACTATTATATTTAGGTATAGTGGCTCTAAGGCCCTATAGAGAGCTTTCTAGCTTCATGGAAATTATCCCCTTTCATTTCCATATGGAATGCAAATGCCTGTTTTACAGAAGGCTCAGTATCCATTTTGCACCCTTTCTTAGGGAGTCCGAGCCGTTGTAAATCTCTCAAAGTGGCACGTGATTGTATATGTGGCTTAATGGATTGCAGGTGAATGAGCTCTTGACAATGAACCCTTCAAGAGCCAAAGACGGCTGCCTTCTGAAGAAACACATCCGGTAATCCAAGAGAGAGAGAGAGTGCTTATGGATATGCGTCCAGGCTTCTTAGCAAACTGTCATATTGATCTAACGCAGCCTAAGAAGATTCAAGGAGTTTGGGCAAAGTCTCCTATTTGTGTTTGCCTTCCTCTTAAGAGTTTGCTGAGATGGCACTTCAGCATTTCCAAGCAGTGCACCTCCGACCCTGGCAATCCATCAAGTGAATGCAAATTGTGGACTAGACAAAACAAGGCAAACAGACGTTCTGCTCAGGAATAATGTACTGCCAGCAGAAGGACCTCCTCTGTAATGATGGTGGTGGTGCATTCATTCAAACTAAAGGCTTGCATGTTTCCTCTAGACTAGATCTGCTCTCTCTCTCTTTCTCTCTCCCTCTCTCTCTCTCTCTCTCCTCCTTCCCTCCGTGTGTGTGTGTGTGTGTGTGTGTGTACTCTTTTGAAATTCCCCCTAAGTAAACGATAAAAGTTGACTCAAGGCTGATCTCAAACTTTCTCTGTGTGTATACATATGCACACACACATATATAATAAACACACACATACGTTTATTATAAAGGCCCCTTTTGGAAGATCAACTCTGATGAAGAAAGCTCTTTTAACAGCAAGTCAATATTAACCTGGAGTATGCAAATTCCAGCCACAAACAGAAGACAGTCGTGGATACGGAAGCCAGTAGTTAAATTTTGATCCATGTACACTGCAATCTTAAGCTTCATATCTGGGAGTAAACACTCCTGAACTTGAATGACTTCTGATAAATATTTATACAGTTGCAAGACAAAACCGGGCAAATAAGATTTATTGAAATTTCTACCTTCTGTTGGTTGGTTGTTCTGATGAACTTGTTTCTGAATGCTACTGCTGTTTCCACTGCAGCCTTAGTATTGGCCACAATTCTGCATTTTATTTATTTTATTTATTTATTATTCGTATTTATAGACCGCCCCCTCTCCCAAAAGGGACTCGGGGCGGTGTACAGTCACTAAAATGCGTTATAAAATACATACATAAAACAGTTAAATAATTAAATACGTAGGTGGAGGAGGTTGCAAGACTGTATATAGAATAATAAATATAGTACATTAAAAACTCTAATAACCCAGGAGTTAAAATATTACCCAAAATTACCCATTAAAATATATTCACCGGGAGGTAAAAACTAAGAATGTGCCAGGCCAGCTATCTCACTTCACGATCACAGAAACAGTGAATGAAGCTATAATGTGTTATTTTAAAATGCTGTTATGTAAATGACATGAGCATACGATGAATGTTGAATGTGGATTGCTAAAAACACTAAAAGAACTTTCTAGTGCTCTACCCAATTACAAAATCGTAACATCTCTCCCTCAGTATGGGCCAAAATTGAAAAAGGAGAAATATATATTCATTTGGAATAGGTAAGAGAATGATATTTTTATTACAGATTTCCAGAAAGAAATTTTCTCCAGCTAATTGCCTACCTGCTGCTTTGGCCAACCTGAAGCTATTTGTGGTCACAGGAATCTACAGAAAATATTTCTGCAGCCAATAGATACTTTCTAACTTTCTCCACTGTTTTCCTATTTGGAAGAGAGAGATAATCGTACTATTTTCTGTGCAGTATTCCTTCATTAATGCTGAACATGTAGGCTTTGATTAGGCCAATATACAGATTAATATATTTACATTTTATTTTTGCAATAATGATTTATTTTCATAAATTAATTTATAAATGAGAACTGGAAGCATTTTTATAATGCTTCCATTGGTATTTTACGTTATGGAGAAGGACCTTTGGAAGAATGAAAACATTGTCAAGGAATTACCAGTTGAAGTGTGCACTAAAAGTCATTGAGGAATAGCAAAAACAGAATAAAATCGTCCTTTTATTACAGCTAATTATAGCTGTAGGATAGAAATTGATTAGAAAAAGAGACTAATTGTAATCTTCCAAGTTATATTTAAAAATCCCTTTCCTCCATTGTTTAGTTTAGTTTAGACGTATCCCTTGGAACAAGTTATCTTAAAACGCATAATATCTTCAAAAATAGCTGCATTATACCTACTAAACTGTCTCAAATAAGATTTATTAATTTGCAATTTATGACTTCATGCTTTGTCATGGCAAGATAGGGTAGAATCTGGGATGTGGCAAATTCCTATTGTAAAGTTTGGGTTGCAGCTACTACTGTATTCAGGAGAGGGTAATACTTTCAACTCCTAATCATAACTACTTTGAAAACCAGCATTCTTCTCTGAGAACCTAGCTCAGTTTTAAGATTTTGCTCCCCTCCCTCCCCCAAATATATATTGCTACATAGAAAGGACACAAAATTAATGACAAGTAGAACAATTAGCCTTTGAATTGACAATGAAGATGTTCAAGTAGTGGATTGCTTCTGCCTTTAGAATCAGCCATCAACAATAAAGGAACAAGCAGTCAATACTTGGTTAACAGTTGTTAGAGCAGCCATGAAGCCCTTGGACAAGATATGCAAATGCAGCTATATGTTTATATCTACTAAGAGCAGAATCACGCAAGTCATGTTACTCACCAGGTCACACTATGGAAGTGAAAGTTGGACTTTAAAGAAGCAGGATAGGAAAATATTGATCCTTTGAATTTTGGTGTCAGAGAAGATTCCTGAGAATATCACTGGACAGCCAAGAAAACAAACTGATGTATCATTGAGCAAATCAATCCAGAATTCCCACTTGAGGCTCAAAATTATCCCACCCTGGACACATTATGTCAAGACTCAGCTTTCTTGAAAAGGCTCTAATGCTGAGAAAAGTGGAAGGAACGAAAAGAAGAGGCGGATGGAGTCAGAGGCAGCAAGGCGGATGGAGTCAGAGGCAAAATTGGGAGACATGAAAGAACAGGCTAGGGATAGATAGAGAAAATCTATCTATGTGGGTTATGTGAGTTATGTGAGTCATAAGTGAGTTATGACCATTTTTTCACACTTAGGACCATTTTGGCATCCTCATGGTCACCTGATCAAAATTGAGTCACTCTGTTTACAACTGTTGCAGTGTCCTGGGTCACGTGATCATCTTTTGTGACCTTCTGACAAGCAACGTCAATGGGGAAGTTAGATTCATTTAACAGCTGTGTTACTAACTTACAATTGGAATGATTCACTAAACCACCGTGGCAAGAAAGGTCGTAAAATAGGGCAAAATTCACCTAATAAATGTCTAACTTAGCAACAGAAATGCTGGGCTCAAATGTGCTCATAGGTAGAGGACTACCTGTAGAACAGTTTGAAATTAGCAGTGCTTCTCCAGAGTTTCATGCAGGAGTCTTCTCCTTTCCTTATCTGGGGAGGCCATAAGGTAAAGGTCGTTCCCAACTCTAGGGGGCAGTGCTCATGTCTATTTCAAAGTCGAAGAGCCAGCACTGTCCGAAGACGTCTCTGTGGTCATGTGGCTGGCATGACTAAATGCCAAAGGTGCACAGAACTCTGTTACCTTCCCACCAAAGGTGGTCACTATTTTTCTACATGCTTTCAAACTGCTAGGTTGGCAGAAGCTGGTTGGCAGAAGTAACGGGAGCTAACTCTGTGACGCAGCACTAGGGATTCGAACCGCTGAACTGCTGACCTTTCTGATCAACAAGCTCAGCGTCTTAGCCACTGAGCCACCGTGTCCCCTGGAGAGGCCATAGCTGATCCTATAAAGGATGTTCTCTAGTACTGAGCTGCAGCCCTTGTGAACAGTGTGACAATGATTGCTGTGTAATTGCAAATTGATTGAGTTGCATAGGGCTTTGAAAATGATTCAGAAGATGGGATTCCCATCATGGGCAAGTACAGCCACTTCCCATCTTCCCGCAGAAAGAATGGCTGTGGAAGCATAAATATGTTGACATAATTGAAAGCAGCTTCTGACGCCATTACACGAATCTGGAAAAATAGGGACTGCTTTAAAGTTTTCAAGAGGGGAGTGTGGTATACTGAGCAAAGCACAGCTTTCAAGAGGTCCCACACAGCCTTAGTGTCCAACATGATAGGAAGTCAACACATAAATGTTACATGTGCACTAATTTGACTCCTATCATCACAGCTACGATGGTTTTTAATGTATTTTAACTCTTGGTTTCCTTAAAATACTTGCAATGTCCCCACTGCAAAACCATTCTGTCCTTCAATGCTGTTCTTGCAAGCGTGCACAAGAGGATGAACTGCGCACAGTTTTCCTGCCCTCTCCCTCTCCCGTGTTTTGCTCTACATTGCCTTCCAACATTAATTCTCTTAGAAATATGAGAAGCATCACCACAATTTTTTCCAAGACGTAAATCAGAAAACCAAAGTCATAAACTGAGTTCAGCAGGGGGTGGGGTGGGAAGAGGGAGATGGTACTAAATTAAGCTTTATGTTAAATTGGGCTTCAAGGGAAAGAAAAGAATGGGAGGGGGGGTGTAGGGTTCTTGTTTATGTGGGAGAAAGATCTTAATTAAAAGGATGCCTTTGGAATGAGACCTAAGTCTCTGGGCGAATGCCATCAAGATCTGAACAAAGTGGAAGGGAGCCTTCAAAGTCAAAGAGGATTGTGCAATTAGCCAATCCCGCTCCCCCCAAACCTCAGCCCAATTATGATTTCTTTCTTCTTCTGTTTTACTTTTACAATTCTCCAAAGGACTGAAGGCAAGGAATTTCATCTGGTTCGCATGTACAGGTAGTCCTTGACTTACAACAATAATTGAGCCCAAACTTCATGTGGTTAAGTGAGACATTTGAGCCCAAAATTTATGTTCCGATGTGAAACATTTGTTAAGTGTATAACAACAACAACAACAACAACAACAACAACAACAACAATAATCATTTGGAGCACAACACGCCAGATATCACGCTTGTAGAGGACCCAAGTGTACATTGTATTGATATCGCTGTTACTGGAGATGCCAGAGTCGAAGAAAAAGAACTAGAAAAAATAATGAAATATCGCGACCTGGCCATCGAAACTACATGGCTATGGATGAAGCATGTAACAGTGATACCCATTGTCATCGGGGCACTTGGCACCATGTCCAAGAATTTTACAAAATACATCAACAAATTGCAGCTTCCTGCAATAACACCGGTGGAACTGCAAAAAACTGCGCTACTCGGAACATCTTATATTTTAAGAAGGTACTTGGTTGATACCTAGGACGCTGGCAGCAAACTGTAACAACTATTAGCACCAGTCACTGGTATTTGTAATGCATTTTTGAATGTTCAGTTGGCTGAGTTTCATGTTTAATGAATAAAGTATATAATAATAATAATACCTGTTAAGTGAGTTTTGTTCCATTTTACAACCTTTCTTTCCATGGAGATTTAGTGAATCGCTGCAGTTGGTTAGTTAACACGGTTGTTAAGTGAACCTGGCTTCACCCATTGACTATGCTTGTCAGAAGGGACCCCATGAGTGAGGGACATAGCAACGGTCTTAAATATGAACCAATCGCCAAGTATCTGAATTTTGATCCCATGATCATGGGGATGCTGCAAAGGCCATAACTGTGAAAAATGGTCATAAGTCACTTTTTTCAGTGCTGTTATAATTTTGAACGGTCACTAAATGAATTGCTGTAAGTCAAGAACTACCTGTATGGTTTTCAGATATTCTGGACAAAACCATCCTTCTAAGAAAGTTTTCATGTGGGTAGTTTGGGTAGTGTTTTGACCATCACAACCCTAATGAATCTGATACAACCCCCATCTATCTAATACAATAGAGTGAGACTGTGACCTTTGCTCAGATCAGGGGTGTCAAATTCGATTTCATTGAGGACCATATCAGGGTTGTGTTTGACCTCAGGGGGGCTGGAGTTGACGTGGCCAGAATGGGTGTGGCCAGCTAAATGTCACTCATGTCGGGGGGCCCTGTGGTGGCCCAAGCAATTTTCCAGCAAAAATGGAGCTCGGGAAGGCCATCCATGGCAACCCTCTGCCAGCAAAAACAGAGCTCATGAGGACTCCATTTTCACTGGCAGAGGCATCGCGGTCCATTCCTTCACTGTTTCCAGGGTGGCCCCATGGGCCAGATATAAACACCCTGCGGGGCAGATCCGGCCCCCGGGCCTTGAGTTTGACACCCTTAGCTTAGACTAAGCAGCTAACCAGTTCAATCTGATAGTTTAATATTGCTGTTCTTGCAGCAAGCATATCTTGAAACCATCCCTCGTCTGGTGTCTTCCAAATTAGTTTGGATTGAAGCATAGAGCCTTCACAGCCCAGAGTAGATTTTAAAAAGCACAGTGTTGGAGAAAGCTGATGTAAACTACGGACTTGCCCTTATCTTTAGATCCAAGGGTGCGTGTATGTGTATGCAAATGTGTAAGATGGCAGATGTGGCATTGCTGATGTTGCACACATGTAGAAAAGGGTTAGAGCAATCAATGGCAACAATGCACCTGTCACAGGGCAGATTATCTCACACACCCCCGGCTGCTGTTTCTATACTTACATCTAGGGACACTCCTTAGGTCCTCATTTTTTTCGTACACAAAGAAGTACTCAAAGAGATTGGTATTGAGAGAGCTGAAAGAGGATTCATTGGTTCCGTATATACAACTTTATGATTCAACAAGTGAAAAGCGGCTAATCAATATACAGAAAGCTCTTTCTTTTGTTTTATAATTCTAAGAGAACAATGTAGCCCTTTGTGGATTGCCATGTTTGGCTGCTTTGGGCTGCATGTGGGTTAGTAGACTGTGAAGGCTTTTAAAAACATCTCTTCAGACAGCCTTTTGCTATGACTCAGTGCCATAAAAATGAGTAACTGAACTCTTTGCTTCCCAAAATCTTTGGGACATGTTATTTCACCTTGGAGAAGGAAAGTGATTCAGGATCAGAATTGGTCCCATTCCTGGAGTTTAGCAGCCTATTAATCCAAATGAAGTGCTCTCTGAAATCTAGAGAAAGATTTCTTGAGGAAGCTTTTAAAAATCAGTGCAGAAATGACCTGTTTCTTTCTGTTCTAGCAAATTTGCCATAACAAGAGAACTTTTATTAAGACAGTGTATTTTAGAAAAAAAATAATATCAAGCCTTGGGGTACAGTTGCGTAATGCTGCACCTAGCGAAAAATGGTTATAATCAGAAGCAAGGAATGCACATCCCATATGCCAGCCAGAACAATTCATGCTCAGAGACCTTACTGAACCTTACTGAAAACACACTAGACAACTTGGACTTTATCCAGAATAAACAAGCAAAATGGAACCTGTAAGACGAACTGAAACGTTGTCAAGGATCTTTGAAGAACACAACAGACCCAAGCCTCACACATTCCTAAAAGGGAATAAAGTAAAATTTAAACAGATAATTGGCCAAACGATCATTTTGGTTTTTATTTATAAAGGACTTTGAATTTTGCAAAAGCAACACCATTAATTATTGTAAGAGTAACAGTAATCCCATAAAATGCAATTAAGTTTGTTAGGTCTGCCTGAGAAGGTGCTTTAGTTCTGATTGAAAAGGTATGAGGAGTGTCAATGAAGAAAATTTTGGGAAGTGCAGTGTGACTTTACATTCAGCCTGGATTGTACAGATCCAGTTTTTGCTCAGAGAAATGCATGAATGTGAGATAGTGAATTGAGAGGAAATAAATGAAAAAGTTTGAATTATAGAACATTTGGTGGAAATATTGAATGGGCACTGAATTATGTAAGAACAATGAGCGTTGGAAATAAAGCAGGCAGGAAAATAAATGGAATGCTTATAGTAGAGTTTAATGTGGACAGGGAGTAAGGCAAAAATATGTGACATTCATTTCCTTGTTAAATATATTTAATACATGTATGTCTTACATGTATAAATGTGATGTTACAAGTATGTTAGTTTAATATATGGATGTATATGTACTTCAATATGCAGATGATGCTGTGTTGAATGAGAACAAAAATTAATTGCAGCAGATGTTAAATAGATCATATGATGCAATGAAAAGTGTGGATTGAAAATTAATGTGTATTAATGAAGATTTAAATAATGGAGCCTAATAGGGAAAATTGAACAAATAATTGGGAAAAAAACTGGCAAAAATTATCAGATTACCCTATTTTTTGGCCTATAAGACACCCCCCCCCAAAAAAAAGTAGGTGGAAATGTCTGTGCATATACTCTCTATAAACTGTGAATATACTCTCTATAAACAGAGTACAGCCCTGTTTTTGGCTTTCCAACCCCCACCCCACCCCAGTGCATCCCATTTTTGGTAAAAAAATTGGGCTATTTTTGGCAAAAATGGGATTGTGAAGGGTTTGGGAGGCCTGCAGAGTGCTCCTGCAGGCTGGGGAGGGCAAAAACAAGATGCGTGGGGGTTTTGGAGGCCAAAAACAGGCTTGTTTTTTGCAAAAATGGGCCCACTTTTTGTAAAAACAGGATGCGCAGAGGGTTTGGGAGGTCTGCAGAGTGCTCCAGGGGGCTGGAAAGAGCAAAAACCAGACACAAGGAGGCCAAAAACTATTTTTTCTTGTTTTCCTCTTCAAAATCTAGGTGCATCTTACACTCCGGTGCATTTTATAGTCCAGAAAATACTGTAATTTGTGTGCTATGGTCAAATATTTAGAAAGATGGGGAAATGGATGGCAAGGTTTTAAATAAAGGAGAAGGAAGTGGATATTATGTGGTCTGGTGGGAGAAATATTTTTGAACGGCTATGTGTAAGACATGTTTTTTATATGGAACTAGAAACTGAGTATGCCAGGAGAATCATAAAAATAAGTTGAATGCAATGAGGATGGAGATTTTAGAAATGTATTTATTAAAACAAGATTCTTGACATAAAGTCAAGAATAAATGGGTGACAAATCTATTTACATTCAATAAAAAAGTTAATTACCAATATGAAGGAAGGGCATTGATGTGGTTTGGTTTTATAAAGACACTGAATGAAGACTGAATCACTGTCCAACTATATGAATCAACTGACATAAAAGACCATGACATTTGTGGTTTGATGGAGTTAAAAAGATCTCAGAAGTAAAGAGGTGAAAAGTGTAAAGAACAAAAGGTCAATACAGTATTGGTGCAAGTTCTGCTTGTACAACAAAAAGTTATGGAGAAGTATATTGGATGATGGTGTAAATTAAATTTTGTAAGACTTCTTTTGGTTTTTCTCTTACTGTTTTTCCTGTGTTAGGCAAAGATCACTAATATTGAAAGAGAACAGTCTGGTGAGCATATATTTATGTCATGCTTAATATTGTTCTCATAATGGAGTTTTAATTAAGGTGTTATTCTCAAATGGAAATCTCAGAATGAGACATTTGAGTTAAACCGAGAAGACCAAGCTCAGCACTAAGCAGTAGCCTCTCAAAGGGATTCAGATTTTATCTTGTAAAGTTATTGAGGATTTTTTTCACACATTGAGCTATTGGATTATTACTATTGAACAAAAAGAATCATAATCCAAAGATTGAAAATGTGCTGGAAAAAATCCCCTTTGGCATATTACAAAATGCGACAGTAATCAAAATGATAGCATGCAGGTGTCTTGGTATGAGGTACTTGGGTCACATCCTGATCATTTCCAAAGCTGCTCGCAGAAGACTACACTTCACATTGTCATATTTGTATGTGTTTTTACTTCAATAATTGAGGAAGTTATTTTATCATGTAATATTTGTTTTGAGCAGCCCACTTAGAACTGCAAAGTTTTTGCACAGAAATGAATATTTCCTTTGTTTGGAAATCTAGACGGACTTTAGAGTGACAAACTGATTACAGAGCAACATTCCTTCCTTCTAATTATAAGGAGAGTATCATATTTCTTTGGAAAGTAGGTAATATGAATGAAGAGCCACTTACAACTAAAGGAGTGCTTTATAATTTCAGGTGCTTTTCAGCAACTTGTTAGGTTGACTGTTTACAAAAAACAAAGGTCAGGTTTTCTTGTTCTACCACTACAAAGGATGAAATGAACAGTTTTGAAGAGACTTAATGCTGCCGCCATAACCACAGAAATTAAATTGTTGCTGAATTTTATATAAATCATATTGGCTAGGAAAATACAACAGCATGGGATTACATTGTTTAAAATCCTTTAATACAGATATGTAGCATTTCCCCCCGAAATGTTGTACCCGTTGGATGAATTGGACTATAAACTCACGCCCCACCCCAATTTCTGGTATCGGGGAAGACTGCTATAGTGTAATCTATAAAGATCAATAATATGATTCATAATATGTGTTTAAGAGTAATTTACTATGGAAGGATATAAACATTTATCCACAAAGGTTTTGTAAGTAGAAAACCAGCCATATCCAACTTCCAGTATAATAAACAGAGGAAGTTGTTTGATGTATTGGCAAAAATATGAGTTAAACATTGTAAAATAAGTTGTTGCAAATGAGGAACACACTGTTTTAATTACAACTGATAATTGCAAACAGAAATGAAGACCCATCTCTGGTCTTTGTAAAATTAAGTCACGAAAAAACACTTTAGTGTCTTAAAAAAGGCAGTAGAAAGCCATTCACTTCAACAAGTATTTGGATGAATCAGTCTTTATGGTTGCAACCTTTGAATTATCTACCATATATAAATAATATACAATAATTCGGTATGCAGAAGATTTTTTCCAGTAAAGCAATGATAAAATAAGAAAGAAAGAAAAGAAAGAAAGAAAGAAAGAAAGAGGGAGGGAGGGCGGGCGGGCAAGCTACATTGAGGACAGGATTGGATTTAGCCATAGGAGAAACCTAGCTCTTCCAGACAAGGATACAGTTCCATAATGAGTCCCTCACTGGCTATATGATGATGATGCAACCAGAAGTTTGTAACTGCAATCATTTGCAATATATCACTGTGTCAATGGCATTTTTCCATAGATGAGAAAAAGCTGCTTCAAGATAGTGACAGCTACTTCAGAACCAGTGACATATTGTTGCTTGGTGCTTGAAGATGCTCTCATTGGGGGGGGGGGGGAATTCTTGGTTCACCCTCCCTTCCATATCTCTGAAGGAGCATTCTGTCATAATTAGGCAAAACGGAGAAGAGCAAGCATATCAACATCAGGAGTTCTGATGGCAGTGAACATTGGACGGGTGGCAAAAAGGGAAAGATGGAAAAATGCTAGCAATTTGTTATGTTTCATTTTTAAAGAAAGGGGAAAAGGTAACTGTTTAGGAATGGACCTGAATGGGTTTATGAGACATAGCAAGTGAGCAATGATTGGATGACAGATCTCTGCCCATTGCTGTTTTGGGGGGAATAACAAATATTGATTGGTTGGTAATTCTATGTGAGCTCTATACCTATGTAAATATACTTAGTGTGCTCTTAGCATCCTGTTCTCCAAATATATCTAAAACCAGTAAAAAAAAAAAACAGGTGTCAAACTTGCAGTGGCACATTGCCATCCTGTGACATTTCGAGACATTTTTCCCCTTCGCGGATGCTGGGGTGGGCGTGGCTTGCGTGTGATGCATCTGGCCTGTGGGCTGCCAGTTTCATACCCCTGAGCCAAAACAACTCAGGTCATTTTTGAATGTATTTCAAACCGGATTCAGAAAGCCTGGGAGATAGCAATAGCACTTAGAGTTATATACCTCTTTACAGCCCTCTCTAAGCGGTTTACAGACTCAGCATATTGTCCCTAACAATTTGGGTCCTCATTTTACCGACTTTGGAAGGATGGAAGGATGGAAGGCTGAGTCAACCTTGAGCTTGGTGAGCTTTGAACTGTCAAATTGCAGGCAGCCGGCAGTCAGCAGAAGTAGCCTGCAGTTCTACCCTCTAACCACTGTGCCGCCATGGAAATATTGCTGTTGTGAAAGATCTCCAATGTCAAAAGCCGAAAAAGTAACCATGTGGTTTAAAACACGCCTGACTAGTCTCACAGTATGACCCTCAATTTGTGGGAAAGAGATAATTCAGTAATAAAATAACTGCATACAATGAATTGTATTATAGCTGAATATTGGTTTTTGAAATGATTTAAATTCTGGTCTTCAGAAAATCATAACAGGAGTTCTATTAGGACTGTCCCAAAACCCTATCATGGTTACCACCCTATTTTCCACTGTAGCTCATTACTTGCTTCTGGAAAAGTCACAAGTAGGTCATGATATGAATAGCTTCTTCCCACAATTTTTATTTAGCAACTGGTTCTCAAAGTCATAATGACCCAGAACTTGATTTTAACAAAAAAACAATATTACATTTGGAAGGCATTCAAGTTGGAGAGAACTGAACTATACTTGTGCCATTTCTCTATTCTGTGAGATGAAACAAATTTGGAGTCGAGAGATGAACTTACTGGTTTTAAGTGCAATGTTCTTCTGGATCTTTTTTCCAAGTACAAAATATTTTAAGTTCAGCTCTTTGTAACCATTTTCCTATAACTCTTTTCTAGTCATCCAACAAGAAGTAAATAATGAGGGAGAATGAGAAAGACCATCACACTGAAACTTGGCCCAGATCATCCCCCCCCCTGCACTGTTCCACACTATAAGCTTGGAAGAAGAAGAAGAAGAAGAAGAAGAAGAAGAAGAAGAAGAAGAAGAAGAGGAGGAGGAGGAGGAGGAGGAGGAGGAGGAGGAGGAGGAGAAGGAATAGGAAGAAGAAGAGGAGGAGGAGAAATAGGAAGAAGAAGAAGAAGAAGAAGAAGAAGAGGAGGAGGAGGAGGAGGAGGAGGAGGAGGAGGAGAAGGAGGAGGAAGAGGAGGAGGAATAGGAATAGGAATAGGAAGAAGAAGAGGAGGAGGAAGAAGAAGAGGAGGAGGAGGAGGAGGAATAGAAAGAAAAGGAGTAGGAGGAAGAAGAAGATGATAATGATAAAGAAGAAGATGAAGAAGAAGAAGAGGAGGAGGAGGCGGAATAGGAAGAAGAAGAGGAAGAAGAGGAGGAGGAGGAATAGAAAGAAAAGGAGGAGGAGGAAGAAGAAGATGAAGAAGAAGAAGAAGAGGAGGAGGAGAAGGAATAGGAATAGGAAGAAGAAGAAAACGATGAAGAAGAAGAAGAAGAAGAAGAAGAAGAAGAAGAAGAGGAGGAGGAGGAGGAGGAGGAGGAATAGGAAGAAGAAGAGGAAGAGGAGGAGGAGGAGGAGGAAGAGGAGGAGGAGGAGGAATAGGAATAGGAAGAAGAAGAAAACGATGAAGAAGAAGAAGAAGAAGAAGAAGAAGAAGAAGAAGAAGAAGAAGAAGAAGAAGAAGAAGAAGAAGAAGAGGAGGAAGAGGAGGAGGAGGAGGAGGAGGAGGAGGAGGAGGAGGAGGAGGAGGAATAGGAAGAAGAAGAGGAAGAGGAGGAGGAGGAGGAGGAGGAGGAAGAGGAGGAGGAGGAGGAAGAAGAAGAAGAAAATATGCAACAGTTCTGAAGCATACAGATACATATATTGGGACTACCCTGAACGAAACTTTTAATCAAAGCAAAACCTAAGTAAATTTACATGGCACTGATGACCAGTTGGCAGTCCAGAAAGATTTGGACAAAGTAAACTGACTGGGAACAAAATATATCATCGTAGAAAAGGAGAGCTAAACAAAAATCTTATAGCCAAAACATACATTACCGTCCAGCTGTACAGGTAGTCCTTCACTTACAACAGTTCATTTAGTGACCATTCAAAGTTACAACGGAACTAAAAAGTGACTTTTGACCGTTTTTCACACTTCCAACTGTTGCGGCAACCCCATGGTCACGTGATCAAAATTCAGATGCTTGGCAAGTGATTCATATTTATGAAGGTTGCAGCATCCCTGAGTCATGTGATCCACTTTGGTGACCTTCTGACAAGCAAAGTCAATGGGGAATCCAGAGTCACTTAACAACCATGTTACTAACTTAACACATGCAATGATTCACTTAATGACTGTGGCAAGAAAAGTTGTAAAATGCGGCAAACTCACTTAAGAAATGTTTCACTTAGCCACATAAACTTTGGGCTCAATTGTGGCCATAACTCAAGGACTAACCGTATGTAATTGAAAACTCACAAATGGCCATTGACTATATTAATTGACACCCCTTTTGTCTTGCAAAATGTCCTCCGCAGGCAAACCTCTGTGGCAGAGATGGTAGAGATAGGAAGGAAATGCATATTCCCTTCCCCCACCCACCCTTGTATATATTCTTCCTCTAAAGCTTCCTAATGCCGTGACCCTTTAATACAGTTCCTCATGTTGTGGTGACCCCCAACCATAAAATTATTTTATGTTTTCCATATTTTTTTAAAAAATATGTATTTTCCGATGGTCTTAGGCCACCCCTGTGAAAGGATCGTTCGACCCCCAAAGGGGTCCCGACCCACAGGTTGAGAAATGCTGCTCTAAAGCTTGTGTCAAAGATATTTTTTTCAGGAGGCAACTGGACTTTTTTGTTTTTTCTTTGAAGATGTTTTGCTTCTCATCCAAGAGGCTTATTCAGCCCTGACAGGATAGTGGAGGATGGAAGGATTTATATTCCTTGCAGACAGCTGGTCATTTGCATCCTATTTGGGGGTCCTTGAAACATTTGGAGGTTTATATGTATCCTTAGGGTCCCCTGAGTAGTGCTGATGGTTCCTGAAGAAATGTCTTCAAAGAAAAAAACAAAAAAGTCCAGTTGCCTCCTGAAAAAGCACCATGGCTGGGATGACTGAGAATCTCTACAGACTTCCTCTAAAGCTTCTTCCACAAGTTGATTTGTTGGCTCTGCAAAGTAAGCACAAGCCTGTATAAAAGTACCTGGAAGGGGAAATACCTACTGTGGCCCATCAGTGGCCAGCGGATCTGGCAGCAGATTCAGAGAGTGAGGAGGTTGGGGAGGAACATGGGCCAAGGCTGGCGAAGGCTCTGACAAGTGCTCTGCATTGGAGGCAGAGATAGGGCCAGGGCCAACTGAAAGTTATCAGCTGCCTCTGGAGTCGGACATCAATGGGGCAGAAGAACAGCTTGAGCCTGTTCCCAGTATGTGCATGCCCAGAGCTGCCAGGAGAAGGGAACAGCTAAGGAACAAGGGTTGACTTGGGAGTAAAGTCACAGTTGGACGGTGAATGGCCCCTCCCATAGAGAATAAAGAGCAAAAGGGGAGGGGAGTTTGCGGGAGACAATAAGTTCAATAGAGTGAAGATCTGTTTCTGATTTCTTGCCAAGTATTGTCTGCTACAGAATGGCATTTGGAAGATATCGGCCTGGCAGCTCTCCAAGCCTGATAAATGTTTACAGTTGTGAAATCTCTTGAAAGACTTTTGGCCAGGACTTTGCTGGAGAGGAATTCACTTTAAAGTAAATAAAAGGTGTTTTACTGGTACGAGGAGTTGGCTTCGTGCTTTTGGGAAGCCTCAGTCAGAACAACACTTGGCACCAAAAGGATCTAGTGTCTTATTCTTTCCCGGTCACAAATGCTGTTCTCCTGAAACTGCTATTGTGGGGAAGGTGAAACTCTTCAAGCTAACATCTCGCTTTGGCTCAAAGGTCCTTCCCCAACGGAAAATAAAGTAGCAGAGATGCTAGCAACGAGAGAGGCTGACAGACCTGTCCAAACCGACTCTTTTTGCTTTTGGCCTGCAAGTCATTGCCTTTCTGCTGTCACGGAAACAAAACTACAGAGGTGGCTTTCAAGGCTGTTTGCTGCCCTTTCATTTTTCTTCCTGAGTGCTGCTCTTTGAAGCTCCTCTTACTGAACATATCAATCCTGTCACTTTGGCATCAACTGCTTTACTCAGATCTGCCACATCCATCATCCTGTGTCAATAGAAGAATGTGACGCACATGACTTCACCTTCCCTCCTTCCCACCCCTGCCCCCATCTCAAGAGCTTCAGTGGTTTATTCAAAAAAGATATATATCGTATGGGAACTCAGACAAAGTGACTTACGGACAAGGGCATCCTAATAGTACTTCTGTATCACACTCACATTATTGTATTATGAGGCGAGATTATCCCTTTTTTATTCACAATGCTTCTTTGAGGTCTTCGCCATTATTATTTCTTTTTCACAGATACGGAATTGAACTTTGGGGGGAAATTAAAAAGAATAGTGAACTGTCTCAAGTCCATTAAGTGAAGTCCCAGACAATGCTGCTTGAAAATACAGAGACTCTTTTTTTTCCCCAAAGGATTTGTTCTTTCTCATTCATAGTCATTTGGCTTCATTTAGACAATTCTATATTTGAGCCTATCCCATTAATATTAGCGGGTCTCAGAAATACATAGTTTTAACTGAATCTGGTCAAGTTTTTTCTTACTAATTTCTTGCTCTTCAGTGAGTAGCTATGGAGATTCTCAGTCATCCAGGTTATGGTTGTCCCAAAGGTGCTTTTTCAAGAGGCAACTGGACTTTCTGGTTTTACTTTGAGGATGTTTTGCTTCTCATCCAAGAAGCTTCTTCAGCCATTTGTGAGTAATGTGAGTACTTTGAATCAGTAATATTGTGGTACTTAGAATATATACATTATATATATTCCAATATCTCAGGGGTTGCCACAAAGAAGTGGGAGTTAAACTATTCTCCAAAGAGCTGAGGGTAGAACAAGAAGCAATGAGTGGAAATTAATCAAGGAGAGAAACACGTTAGAACTGAGGAGAAATTTGCTGAGAGAACAATAAACCAGTGGAACAACTTGCCTCCAGATGTTGTGAGTGCTCCAACACTGGAAGTTTTTAAGAAGATGTTGGATAACCATTTGTCTGAAATGTTATAGGGTTTCCTGCCTAGGCAGGGGGTTGGACCAGAAGACCTCCAAGGTCTCTTCCAACTCTGTTATTCTATTCTCTTCTATACATATACATTAACTGAACATTTGTTGTATGTTTGCTGGGATTTGCATTTAACTGCACCTACTGGAGTTACTATTCAGGGCATCTGCAGTTTAGATGGTGGTTGCAATCTTATAATCAGAAGCTCACAATGCGTGCAAAAGAGGGGTAGGGGTTTCATTATTTTAATTGTTTTTATTTTAAATTATTTTGCCACCCAGAGTCCCTTGTCGAGGTGGGCGGCCATACAATTTGAACAGCTCCATCGCTGTGAAGTTTTTGCAAGTCCCTCAAGATTTCGCTCGGTCATCAGACTTGGGGCCTCCAAGGGAATGGTGAGCTGTTGAGGTGGCTCCATTGTTGTCAATATATGACACATATCTCCTTGGCTTTTTAAATTTGTAATATTAATGTTTTAATTGTTCATTGTTTTTATATTACTGTCACTGAGCGTTTTGATTGCCTACCACCCAGAATCAGATTCTGTGAGATGTGAGGCTATATAAATATGATGAATAAATAAATAAAGGGAATGACTGCAGCTGCCATCCTAATATTTTATTCCCTCCCACTTCTCCAAGGACACCCAACTACAGTCCCCACCAGAGAGAACTGTTAAGTGTTGTATACCAAAGCATCTTTGAGATAAATGAAACTTTTCCCAATACAAGATTAGCTTCACAGCCTAAATTTTCAAACATTTTGTATAATTTATTCTTTGGTTACAGATTTGTAGATATATTGGTATTGTTCTGCTTTAAAGGTAGTCTTAGTTCTGACAATATCCTACTCTTAAAATAAACCAATTCACAATGAAAATAACACATGTCAAGAGGAAATAACAAGAAATATTTATAAAAACAACTACAAATGATTTGGTTTACATTTTTGGAAAAATGTAAGCAGACTGATATGAAACAAGGTCTTTGGGATTTTTTACTAAGAAGTGAGCAAAACAGCAGTCAAAAGGTTAGTTTCTTTATGCATATGTCTTTGAGAGACAAACAATCTTCAGACGCACTAAAATAGTTTCCACTTTACAGTAAAAGAAGGGAGTAAAGAAGAATGGAGGATTTTTAAAAAGGTGAGATTACCATTTCAAATCAGGGTTACATTCTTACTATCTAGTAAGGAATTCTGGGTCTCTATAATAAGGAACATCTGGCTCAGTTTATAATGCCTGGGTAAGGTCACACTTGGAATACTGCATGCAGTTTTGGTTGCCCCAATGTAGAAAAGATGTGGAGACTCTAGAAAGAGTGCAGAGAAGAGCAACAAAGATGATTAGGGAACTGGAGACTAAAACATGTGAAGAACGGTTGCAGGAACTGGGTATGTTTAGCTTAAGAGAAAGGAGGACTAAGGATGACATGATAGCAGTGTTCCAATATCTCAGGGGTTGCCACAAAGAAGAGGGAGTCAAACTATTCTCCAAAGCACCTGAGGTTAGAACAAGAAGCAATGGGTGGAAACTAATCTTGGAGAGAAGCAACTTAACACTAAGGAGAAATTTCCTGACAGTTAGAACAATTAACCAGTGGAACAACGTGCCTCCAGAAGTTGTGAATGCTCCAAAGCTGGAAGTTTTTAAGAAGAGATTAGATAACCATTTGTCTTTACTGATGTAAGCCTAAGGGGTTGGACTAGAAGAACTTCAAGGTCCCTTCCAATTCTGTTATTCTATTCTATTCTATTCTATTCTATTCTATTCTATTCTATTCTATTCTATTCTGTTTCTGAACTACAATTCCTAGCCAACCCTCCAATGCTGACAATACTGTGAGATTGTTCTTGAATAAGTGGAGAACAACAATATATCTTACCTGTAGATTATCACAAATGTTTTTAAAGTATTAGAGAGTAATTCCTCTTATTGTTCACTTTCAAGTAACATTTTCAATAGACCGTGAAGCCAAATGCTGCCCAGCGTAACAAATTTATAAAGATCTAGAAAGTACTTAAAATATATATCCCACTGAAATCTATAGAGCGTAGAGCTGGTTTATATATGTGTGCACATCATTTCTCAACATGATGATTTATTGGTTCCTCTGTAAAGCATCTCTACTGTTTTAACTGTGATAGTTCATTCACACACCAATGCCATTAAGTGATGTATCCATGCATGGATTCCTGCTAAACATATTAGTTCAGACAAATTTGCCCAAGTGTTTAACCTGAGAAAGTTTTGTGCTCATTACCAATGTTAAATAAGGCTACCCCCTTGAAACATATGGAATTGGCAGGGGTCTTGAAACATGTAAAAAGAGTTTCTAACACTTCTTAGGAATTAATTATTATGACAATCGTCTCAGAGCATGGGTGTCAAACTCACAGGCCAGATGTGTCATGTGCTGGCCCCCACCCCACCCACACCGGTTTAGTGAAGGGGGAAAAAGTTGTGATACATCACATGATGACAACATGATGCCGCGAATTTGACACTCCCGCCTCAGAGAGACAATGCTGCCAAAGAGAAAAATGCAGAAACCAAAACTGAATTCCTTAATCATTATGAAAATGAGATTACTGCAAGATGCTGCTCCTATCAGTAACTTATAGATCCATGGATTCCTTGAAGGGTAGTTTTTGCGCAAACAGTAGCATTTTTACACTAAGCTTACAACATGATTGCTCTTAATGCAAACTTTGTTCCAGCATCATTTGGGGTAAAGCAATGAATATAATCTTAGAAATACTTGTATCAATTGCCCAGTAAAAACCCTACATTTCTCACAACAACTGAGTTTTGAGCGACTATGCAAGCTGCGTATGTCTGGAGAAATAACAAATGTGTGCAGCTAGCACCTAATTTGCAATAATATTGAAGTCCCCCCATGATAACTCATTTACTCTTATAATAAATATATAAAAAAGACAAATTGCTACATTGAACATGCATTTTCTTCACTGCATGGAGCTGCTACCCCAGGGAGAAAGCCCTGTGCTGCTAACTAATAGTAAATCCTTTGGAAAATCATGTGTCATAATGATGGACAACCACGGAAAGAGTATTAAATAGATTTAGAGGTTAGATACTCAATGAGAACAAAAGGGACTCTTTGCAAACTCGCACCAATCAGGGCTGCCTTGACGGTGTGAAGATTAGCACCAAATCCCAGCCTGAAAGAAAAAGGTTCATTATGAGACAAAACAACAAAGGGTTTGCCCAAAGAATCTTACTCTGCATTGTAAGTAGAGGGTTATCATATTACCATGGTGATTCTTTAAGGAACAATTAACACCTGGGGAATCGCCCTACAACCTCTTCCACTCTAAAGCCAATTGGCTCATTGGGCTGCGGAAATATATAAAATACAGTGGTCCTTACAGTATTATTCTTAATTTTTTGTTTATTTTTTATGCATTTTATTGCTTTTGGGTGTTTAATTGTAGGCTGCCTAAAGTCAAGTAAAAGTGAGAATGGGTGAATAAATATAAACTGAACAAATAAATACAATGAATAAATAAACTATAGATAGTGCCACTTGTACCCGGATCTATGAAATCATATGTCATGTACACAACTCTGGACCAATTTAGAAGGCCAGTAGCCTATTCCAGTAGTGATCCTGATCTCATATGAGCTCTTGGTCTTCTGGAAAGTAATTCCTTTTACAGAATGAAAAAATAATAATTTGAAAAAGTGACGCCAACACACTGGACAAATAACACCTGAGTCCCCTGAATATCTGAATCTGCTTAGCATCCCCAAATGTTAAGTAATGGTTTATATTGTAAATGAAATGCTAGTCACATTGGTTGGAATTGATGGTTTTCAAGTTCAACTGACAGTTTCTTTTCTCGGATTTCAATTAACAGAGAGGAAAGCATATCCTTTTGCTTTCTGCAAAGCATTAGGTATACTGTTGTTTTCAATGGTATTTTAACATAGTTGTCTAATAGAAGAGAGCTGGTGTAGCGGTTAAAGCACCAGGTTAGAAACTGGAAGACTGTGAGTTCTAGTCCTACCATAGGCATGAAGCTAACTAGGTGACCTTGGGCCAGTCACTCTCTTTCAGCCTAGTTTCAGACAAACCATTTCTGAAATCTTGTCAAGAAAACTGCAGAGATTTGTCCAGGTAGTCAGTACTGATTTGAAGGCAGCAAACTATATTGTATCGTATTATATTGCCTTGTGTTGCATTGCATTGTTATTCTGTTCTGTTGTTCTGTTAGGTTCTGTTCTAGTCTAGTTCTGTCCCACACATACATATGTACGTATGTACGTACATACATGAAAACATATACATATACTGTATACATTTGTTAGATCACTCATATTCAAAGCTTTAGCTTATAAAACTAGCTATCCAATTTCAAACTTGAATTTTCTCTCCCTCTTTTGGCGAGTTGAGGATCTCAAATACTCATAAACATTATTTCTGCTTTATGACTTAGCATAACATGCTGTTTACAGAAAACCCATACAGAGAAACTTGCATAGCGGCGGACTAAAAATCTGGGGAGAAAAACTGTAAAAGAGCCTATGAAATTTAACAGCTTTACATTTTAAACTGTTTCTCTAAAATAGTCTAAAACTAAAATAACTGCACTTGGAAAGTCACTGAAAAGGGAGGAGTAAAAGGAAAAATATGACAGAGCAAGGTTAAATCCCACATCTTCATCTGTTTCTTCTCTCTTGCAAAATTGCTGCTTCTCAGTAGCATATGCCAGACGTGTAGTTTCAAAAGGCCAGGTAGAAGCAGGTATAAAAGTGTAAACATACATACATACGTACATACATTATTATTTTTTATTCTATCATAAAAAAGAAAGGAAACTGGGAAACTTTGGCTAGAGAACTGAAAGACAAACATTTAAATATGTATTTAATTGGTGGTAGGAGCTCAATATTTTAATAATTACAATTCACAAGGATGCTATAGAATCTTTGCTATGCGAAAAAGGAAGTAAAATTTCCTGCAATCTTTTTTCTCTTCCTTGTTTGTCCCACTGGTTAAGGCACATCATCTGACATTGACATGCCACCATCTCAGCTAGTTTACATTGTAGCCAGTGTACCATCAGTCAGTAAGAAGAATGTTAGGTGGGATGAGAACTTGCAGTTTCATGCATTGCCAGAAAAATATTATAGCGATTTCAGAAAAAGCCAGTATTAGGGGAACATAATCCTATTTACAAAGGCTAACGGAAGGAAGGCATGCATTTCTTTAGTAACACGAATCAATAATCACTGAATCATTTGATTCAGAACGGGAAAAGGGAGGGAGGGAGGGAGGGAGGGAGGAAGGAAGGAAGGAAGGAAGGAAGGAAGGAAGAATGCACATACATACATATTCCGTATAGTTGAAAATGGCATGAAGTTTCAGACTGGAAATAGAAATACAAAAATAAATACAACTGAACTATGCCCATTATACGTGGCAGTCTCTATTATACTAACTTTGTCCTTGAAAAGTTACATTATGCTTATTATTCATGAATAAATGTATGGGGAGATGAAAGATACCAACAGAGAAGCATTTGAGAAGCCAGTCCTCCAACTTGGCTGTCCTGGATGCGGTGGCTGAAATTAATTTACATGCCCTTCAAAATGCCATGGGAAGACATGCCCCGATGCATCATCCTCACTGATTCGGATTTTGAACTCGGACTTTTCTATTCAATATGCAAGAGTGGGGTAGTCATTTCTGTGGTCAACAATATGTATTTCCCTTATTAATAAGGGTTGAAAGTTTCTTGAGTTGAGCTTGAATACCCCACGTGGTTTTCCTGGCAACAATGTCAAAACGATCTTCCATAGTTTTCTGGGATTTCTTCAAATTCCTAGTTTAAGTTAGTCAGTTTATAGCCTTGGGACTTTCTGGTGATTTTTTTCATCCAAATACAAATCATATCCTGCAACAGGCGTATTAATAGAATTCATTGCAGTTCCTTCTTTCTAGAAAGGGGAATTCATAAGTTTGCTCTCCTTTTCCCTACATGAAATCCTGTCTCTGCAGATTTCTTGACAGTCCCTCCCTCATATCTCTGTTTTGTTTGGAAACAAATTCTAAGATCTATATGCCTTGTGTGTTTCTGTACAGCATCTGACACATCTTTTTGCAATAAATGTTCAATGCTAGCAGAATAAAATAAAAGTAGGAGGAAAAAGACAGCCAGGATTTGGCTTTAGATGTATCTGGCAAAACTATACTGTTGAATATCCCATAAGATGTTTTAATCAGTAGAATAAAAATGTAAAAGTTTCTTTCCCAAAATTTAGAATTCTCCTAGGATCAGACTTTCCTCCAAAAATCTTGATTCTCAGGAGCTTGCAACTAACTCAGGCTGGGGGGTGGGGGGGGGAAGCTTTACTAATTTGCACTTTTAAGAAAAGAGAAACCTTTTCTTTAGCCTTCTCATTTGTTACCAAGATGCCTTTCACTCCTGTCATAGTTACTGGGAAATACAATGTTGAGCTCACGCATGAGACTTCTTGATGTATTGGTAAGGACTGAACTTCAAGTGGACGGCTGCGTACAAAGGTGTGGTTATTATGAATCATTTATTAGCCAAGCTACAGCTTAAAACAAATGCTCACTAATGCAAAGGAGAACTTGACTTTGGAAATACTGCACTGTGTTGTGCTGACTGTATATTTTACAGATACTCGCTGTTTTACCATCTGAATACATTTTTCAGGGGCCCTCTTTTGTCATCCTACAGTCAGACAGTGCCAGACTTCCACAGCACACTTTCAAATGAACTGAAGATGTGGTTCTTATAGCATGGAGCTTGCCATATAGTATGACATAAACAATATACCTACATATACTTACATTGTAATCAAACAAAGCTACCGGTAGTAACTTTGGTTGTACAAATAGTTGACAAACAAGTAAAGGACTGACTTCAATTATAATTTAAAATCATGCTCACTTTAAACAAAATCTTAAACATAAAAGTTGAACTACTTTCAATTATGGCTAGATCATCCATATTAAGTTCAAATTCTGTTTTATGTGAGGAGTGTAACTAATGCTGATGAATCTTGAAACAGGCCCTTATCAATATCAAGTCCTATTTCTAAATTTCAGAATGTGATTATTATTATTTTGGTTATATGTAGCCCCTTTAAATTGTGCGAGTTATTTTTCAAAAGCACTGAAAAAATGTTGCCTAAAGTATCCAAAATGTTGTCCCAAGAGCTGTGTTGGCTCAGTGGTTAGGATGCAGTACTGCAGGCTACTTCTCCTAATCACCAGCAGTTTGGCAGATCGGATCTCACTAGGCTCAAGGTTGACTCAGTCTTCCATCCTTGCGAGGTGGGTAAAAGGAGGAGCCAGACTGTAGGGGGCAATATGCTGACTAGAGAGGGCTGTAAAAGCACTATGAAGTGGTATGTAAGTCTAAGTGCTATTGCTAAGTGCTATTGCTATCCTTGGTTATGTTTTCTTTCCTTTCCATCTAACCAGGAGACCAAATAATCATGTTCTCTATCTTGATACATGGGCTCTAGGAGAACAGAGAGTAAGCTCCTTCCAGTTGTGTGGATGAGTCCTATTCCTGACAACTTCCTATGTTTATTAATGTTCTTTTATCGAGAATGCAGTATAAATATCAAATAAAGCAGCCCTATTGAAGCCTCTTGCAGTCTAACAATGTGTTTCTAGTTTCCACCTGGACTTTCCAGTGTCCTAGCTCAATGTGAAATCTTAGGACTTCCTAATGCTCATTCCCACATTTTATTCCAAACTTGCGTGTGATTCCTGAATTCTTTACTGGGGACATAAAAGTTAGAGTAGTTTTTAAGCTATGTAAAGAAGCGGGGTAGCATTGAATTCTCAGCAAAATTGGAATGATTGTTTCTTGATTTTTGTGAAAGATTTTGCAAGTTCAGCTCTAACTAGTAAGGAATTATTATTGCAATCTGAATCTCTATCTCTCGTTTTCTACATCAACAAAATAATCTCTTGAAAAATCAAATGATTTTTTTTTTAAAAAAGATGAAAAGCAAAGCAGAGATGGGCAGGATCCCTGGCTAAGCTTTATTCATGTTGGCATATCAGTGTTTAAAAAACAGACACCATCTTGCTGTGCTAAAACAGCTCCTCCTAAAGGCAACTCCAATCATACTTCTCTCCCTTCTCTTCGTCTTCCTCATATCCTTCCATTCCCTAATCCCTTTGTGGTAAAGTTCCAAGTTTCCTCATAGATAAGACAAATGGAAGTTTCTACATAGACAAGGCAAAAGGAAGAGTGAAAAAAGCTTAATTTGCAGGAGGAAATAAACAACCATTATAATACAGTTGTATGACTTCAATTTTAATGATTGTTCTGACAGTATTAACAAAGATTTGGGATCAGAAGCTAAAGAATGGCTACTGTCAGGATCCCCAGGTCATAATGGTGTCCTGGGAAACAAAAAGTGCTTCAGTAAGTCATAGCAATGAGCTCATGGGTCAACACATTCCCAGCTTGTCACGGCTACCTAGAAAATATTAAATATGGGGGGGGGATTAGAAGAAAGGGAACAGATGGAAGTCAGGGAAGAAAGCCATTCCTATAGGAGTTAGATAGAGAGCATTCAGAGTTTGACTGGTTTAACCTGATTTTTACCGTGATAGGCTGGACAGATATTCCTATAATACTTCCAGTGCAATTATTTAGCCTTCTGTATCACCAGGGGAGATGGAGAAGTAATAAAGAAGGATTGGCAAGGGGAACTCATAAAAAACAAATTGCAGCATCTACTTGGTATTAATAATTCTGCTCGGCAACATGCTCTTGCTTATCGGAATAAATCTTGGAAGTTTTATGGCCAAGGAAATACAAATTGCAGATCACATTGTCAAATATACAACACAAACTTTATTTGGCAAACATAGCCTCGGCGCAAGCTGATGAATAAATGGTTGACATGACTAGAGAATAAAGGATAACACAGAAATAAAGAATGAGGGGGACAGAAAGAGGGAATGGTAAAAGGAAAATATTCTAACTAGAAATCCAAGTGAATTAAATGAGAAATCCAAATGAATGTCCAAAAGATGCAAGTTTAAGACGAGCAACAAAATGAAAAAAAAATGAAAAAAGATTTTGGAGTCAGTCATCTATTACAAGATCCCTTTCATTTCTACATCAAATAGGGAACCAAATTCTATCATGCAGCAAACCACATTTGGAATGTGGAAATCCACTCTTTTCTAATTATTTTTATACAGTTAATAGCTTTTTAATGTCTGTATTGCATTGTGATGATGTTTACTTTTATAGTTATTGATATTGTGTGATATTGTGTGATTTCTAGTATTTTCTAGTATTTTTAGGTATGTCTCCCAGAGGTTTTTCTACAAACCTTAGATGTAGTATACACATTTTTGGAACACACAACTGTTCTTCATACTCTTCATACACCAAAGCACTCCAAGACAAGAATACTGATAGACAATTTATTCACAGTAAATTAACACAATTAACACACTGACTAGACCTTGGCAGCAATCCAGACTTCCAAGATAAGACACAGGCACGAGAACGCTTGTCCAGTGTTGGTAGATAAGTTGAACTCTGCAACCAGCCTCCAGGAAAGTCCCTCCTTAAATACTATCTTGAGAGGAGCCTAATTACAACCACCTGGGTCCAATTATCTTCTGTATCTGTGTAGTTGTTCTCTATGTCTATCAGCCTTCCGTTGCCGAGCGTCCAAAACCAACTCCCTTGTCTCCTCCCCATTACTCCAAGGCATGACATCAGGAGCACACTCCCTTTGGCTTTCACCACTGCTCCATGCCTCAGGCGCTTCCTGGTGGCCAACCAGCCTCTCTGATCCCTGCTCGGAGTCGGAACCCTGTCCAGGGTCCTCCACATCTTCCAGAGCCGACTCAGAAAGCTGTCGGAGTCTGGTTGCAGCTCCAACGGCTCCTGCTGGGCCACAACACACAACTATACATAGTAAACCCAGATTTAATAAATATTGAGAAAAATAAAAACAGGAGGAGGAAAAGGAACAAGATTCTAAGCTGATTTAAAAGCACAAACATGATTTTAAATTAAAATAGCTGTAATAGTAGAACAATATTGACCTGCTACCAAAAGAAAGCCCTATGACTGCTAAAGTGCATATTCCCAAACCCTGGTGCTACCGATAACATGGATTCAATGACAGGCAAAATCAGGAAATGTTATTTGTATATAATTTTGCAGTTCAGGACTGCCCCCACCTCAGTCCTCAGATTGTTCCTGCTCAAACTATTATTCTTGCAAGTCCTAAAATGATGATGAAGATGATGATTTATATTGTAAATTTGATTTAGGATGCAAGTCAAGTGTCAGTAAGATTTTCCTTTATTTTATCCTCACATCAACTGATGAGGTAGAGAAATAATACGACTGACACAAATTCTACTGACTCACTTTCTACAGCTACAGGTACAGTTCAACCCAGATTTTCTATTCATTTCCTATAGCTCATTTGCTATTATATCAAATGAATCTCCACTGAATCTTTTTAACATTGCTGTTCCATGTCAGATGTCCGGCACTAGGCTTGCCAACAACTATCAAACTTTGCAACTTAGAATTGTTATAACACGATGGGTAGGTATTCCAACAAGAGGATGATGAATATGACCCTAAAATAAGATTGATAATCCCAAGGCCAAGGCTTGATTTATAATCCCAAGGCAAAAGGCCGGAGCCTGCAGCTTCCGTAGTATCTGCCTGTTATCTTGAAATTGTCTAGAATCTGAATATTAATACTCCAAAGAGGTATTCAAAGCCATTTCTGTTCTTCAGTAGATTTGAGGATCAAGGATTGGATGTAGGGTTGACTGTACATTATCCATAAATATACTGTCCATCCTTCCATCCCTCCATCCCTCCATCCCTCCATCCATCCAGATATCTAGCTATCATCTATGTCATGTCATGTGAAAGAATCCAGGAACAGAGCCTTTTTCTGCTGTGGTATCTGCTCTTTAGGAAGTACCCGAAGAGGTTGCTGTGCCACTGAGCTTGGGGAACAGTAGTGATAGGCTTCCAATGCTTATACTGAATTGAAAGTACTGATTCTATTTATCTGCTGATTCAGATTATATTTTGTGTTTAACTGATTTTTAAAAACTTAGCTGAGTTTTTAAACTCTTTTAGTTTGGTTGCATGGCTGTTGCCTTTGTTTATATTTTTCATCATCCCCTGCTATTGTTTTTTTAATGATTGCGAGCTGCCCAGAATCACATACATTACATGAGATGGGTAGTCATACAAATTGAATAAATAAATATTTCTACCAGTTGGCAGAATTTACTACTCTAGGGAACTTGGGAGAAAGGCAGAGGCCTTGCTCTGTATAGATTTAAGTAAAAGAAAATATGAGATAATCAAGGTACTGCTTCTTTGAACTTGTCTACATTCTGCCTTGCATACACAAATGAACCTACACTCAAGCTACTTGCATGGTTATGCAGCTCTAAATCAACTCAAATGTTGGATTCTAGTGGCCTTTTAAATTTTGTGCACACCAGGTATAGTAGGCCTATTCTACCACCCTTGTACGGACTGCTGCTTAAGGCAGGGCAAGGCATATGAATGATACATAAGGACAAGCTACAGAAAAAGATTAAAAAGATGTCAGTTAACAAGAGGCTATTGAAGCAGGGCCTGATGTGGCACAGGGTGATGAAAGCTAGTAAAAAAAAAAGATTCAGGAAGAGGGCCTGAGAAGCATAAGTCAGCATCTATCATGAAGTTCCCTTACAATCTGTGGTTCTACTCATGGTAGAATAAAGGCTATTCAATAATACCAGCTAACACTGAAAGAAGTACAGCTGCTGCCACTGGTAAATCTACACAAAGAACAGATATTCCAGAAACCTCACAAATGAGGACAAAGTGAAGAAAGAAATATTCTGTAAGTATTCATTACAATTCAGGATGTCACTGTTAATCAGTGTCTTTGGCTTTGTCATCAGGAGAAGGGATAGATTTACAAAGATCATTTGTTGCTTAAAGGAAGGAAATCTACTCAAAAGGTATGCCCTGAGAAAAGGGTAAAACATTCCAAAAGTCACATTTGGATGTAGCAATAGAAAATATAACCTTGGAATTAATACACAACACACAAAAAGCCATACTGGATAACCAAAAGAAAAGCAGAAACAAGATTGCATTTTTGCTTGAGCTTTTAATCTATAATTTGCATTTTATTGAAGGACCACATTTAAAAAGAAATCATTTGGGTATTCTCAAGCACCCCCTTTGCATCTAGGAGGCCTTCTGGTTTAAAGTTGTGATGACTCCCCCGGATGCTTCCCCAGATGTCAGTTCAGAGGAAGATGAATCAGCTCCAGGCACTTCTGGAGGGGAGTTAGTCAATGGCTCCAAGCAGCCATCTGAGAGGGATTTGGTTGAAGCACAGCTGCAGCAGGACAGTCCTGAGGTGTCAGGTGGAGAAAGCACGCAGCTGCAGCCAGTCAGGGATGAGAAAGAGAATCTGCCTTCTATACGTGCTCCGAGAGCACGCAGGACAGAGAAAAGGAAGGAGCACGGAAGGCCAGCCAGATTACTCACGAGGAGGAAGCCTCGCCCTTCTTGATGGGCTGCACCAGAAGCTGGCTATTTAGCACAGCAGACAGATGGAAGGGATGCTGGGAACAACATGTTCATTTCCAAGCTGTGTGTTTTCTGGTTGTTGTAATTCTTGTCTTGCTTTGGACTGACACTGTGCCTTATGAACTCTGGATTATTATTTTTTTGCCTCATGAACCCTCTTGTATTATGGATTTAATTTTGCCTGGTGGATTTATTTTGATTGGGAAACTTTCAAGTGTGTTGTGGACTCATTGGTCATTGTTCTGTGGACCAACATCGGTCTTCTTGTGGCTGGACTTAATTGGGACAGTTCTGGGTATTTGGTGAAGGGACGTGAGAGGGAATATTAATAAACCCACTAAACCACAGCTCTCTCTGTCTCTCTCTGTCTTTCCCCCCCCTCTCTCTGTCTGTCTCTCTCTCTCTGTCTCTCTCTGTGTCTCTCTCTCTGTTTTTCTCTCTGTGTGTGTGTCTCTCTCTCTGTCTCTCTCTCTGTGTGTGTGAACAAGACAGCACAAAAGTTGGAGTGATGTGGTGGAACCACTGGCTGAAGGGGAGGGATCCCCTGTTGGGGGATATAAAGGGACATTCTAGCTTAGAGTCTGTTTGGGGAAAGAAACACCTGAGATCAAATCCTTAGGTCCCAAGGGAAATCAGACAGTCTGGTGAGATGCTTTTAATATAGGTGATCAACAAGAATATATCTACTTGGGCCTATCCACGAGTGGTTCAGGTTGCTTGTACCTGATAGGATGAGAGAATGAGAACTGGAAAATGGTTTTGGGTGACACTGTTGTTGAAATTGTCACCAAGTCATTTTACACAATTGTTCTCCACTTACAGACTCTCTACTTTGTTGAGACCTCTCCGAGTCACCAGGCTGACTTCAGAGGTGGGTTGCTAATTCTTTTACTACCAGTTGGGGTGCACTCATATGCGGTCCATCTGCGCATGCACAGAAACATTCGGGTGGGTGGACAGAGCCTCCCGCTGCCACTACTACTGGTTCAGCTGATCTGGGCCAAACTGCAGCAACCCACCTCTGGCTGACTTCCCTACTTTGATCAAACAATGTAGATATGGTGCATGATAGAGCCAAGGTGGCGCAATGGTTAGAGTGCAGTACTGCAGGCTACTTCAGCTGACTGCTAGCTGCAGTTCGGCAGTTCAAATCTCATGGTTGACTCAGCCTTCCATTCTTTGAGATGGCTAAAATGAGTACCCAGATTGTTGGGGGCAATATGCTGACTCTCTCATACTGACTCTCAATATGCTAAACTGCTTAGAGAGGGCTGTAAAAGCAATATGAAGCGGTATATAAGTCTAAGTGCTAATGCTATTGCTATGATTCTTTCAAATCTGCTTGAGAGGTAATCATGATCCTGTTCAGAAATCAGGTAAGTATTGGTAGTCCTCATGAAATACCCACTAATTCAGCATTCAAAGTTCTGACAGTGCTGAATGAGGGGGATTTATAATGGATCCTCATAGTTGGGGATTGCCGCATCCTTGCTCTTGGGTGCTTGGCAGTTGCCGCATCCTTGCGATTTGGGTGCTTGGCAGTTAGCTCGCAAGTGCTATGGTTGAAGCATCCCACAGTAACACGACTTGCCATTTGCAATCTTCACTGCCTGCTCCCAGCAGCAAGTCAATGGGAAACCAGAAGGAAACCACATATGGCAATCATATGACAGTGGCATGCTGTGAATGTTTAGGGCTCACCCAACACAGCAACTGGTACTGCCACAACTGCTGGAATAAGTTAATGCGGTCATGTGACCAAGTCACTTAGCAATGGAGTTTTTGGTTCCAATTCCATTGTTAAGTGACAACTACCTGTAGTAGAACTGGATAGAATCATTTGAAAATACTGGAAACTACTGTAACTGTTGTTCTGGAAAGAACTGTGCTGTTAGACACATGAACCATTTTTTTTTAAACAAACTAGTAGACTTCTAAGTCTTCTAAATTGATCCAGATGAAAGAATGCCTGTGAAAGCCATTTATTATGGGAATAAAAGACACTGTGTGAAACCATATTAAATGCAAATAGTTATTTTGCAGACTCGCCTCGAATTCCAGATCTTGGTATCGTAAAAATACTTAGGCATCCAAACAATGTAGCACACAGATGCTCTTCAAAGAACCATGACATGTTTTTATAGTCCATACACAAAGTAACGGTACTGAGTATATTTTCTCAAAAAAGTCAAATATTTAAGCGACCTTTTTAAAGGCTTCATAGCAGCAGGCTACTCCGATTTCAAAGCACAGTGCTTTCACATGTCTGCCTATAAGGCACGGAGCTTATGTCAGCAGAACCATTTTGAGGATTATAGCATAATTCGGGGATTATAAAAGCAAACCTTCAGATCTTTCAATGGGCATTTTCTAGTAGTGGAACAACTCTTAAGAGTTGCAGATGAGTTATTATCATCTTGCTTACACAAAACTTTACATGAAGTAGAATTTGGGGCATTTTTTATTGTGACAAGATAGTTGGTTGTCTGTCAGGTGAAGTTTGGAATGCACTTGATTGGAAGACATGATCTAGAATTTTAAAACGGACTCTTCAGGAAATGCCTTGTTTTTAAAACCTTAACTCCAAATTCCCATGAACGATGTGAGTTCATTGTCCATTCCAGATTTTCCGTCAGAAAGCTGTAACTTTCAAACAGTAATCTGAATGCTACGTTGAAGCCAGTATATGATTTTCTATATGCTGTGGGTTGATGGTCATTTTATTGCTTTTATAACTTTTTTTTTGTTTTTTGTTTATTCATTTCTGGAGTGGAAAGAATGAGACAGGATAACTCCAGAAATCTCCATGGTAATTTGATTGTGATTGTTGCTCTTGGCAGCGAGTATCCTGCAAGGTAAAAACTAGAGATTCCCATTATGATTGTGATACAAGCCAGAGAAGTACAGAATAACTTTTGCACTTGGCAAGCTTCTTAATTTGTACAAGTGAAAAGGGAGCCTATGCCAAAACATATTTCACTCGGATGATGAGGTATTGCATTGCATCCATTGCAAACAGCATACATGAAGCCATTTCTAAGATGCAGAACACAATATTTATTAAATCATCCATCTCACACATGAGACTCTGGTGGCGCAATGGTTAGAATGCAATATTGCAGGCAAACTCTGCCCACAGCCTGGAGTTCGATTCTGATGTGGCTTGAGATTGACTCAGCTGTAAAGCATTATGAAGTGATATATAAGTCTAAGGGCTATTACCATTACCTGTAGTAAAAACTTCATTTAGAAAACACAAAAATAATCAGCAGCTGAGTACCAAGCATTTATAACATTCAATACAGTTACTGAGCAAGCTCTGTACTACAAATCTCCAAGAAGTGGTGCAAATTATTGCCTTCCAACAAGTCAGTAGAGTCCGGACCTGTTTAAGCTTCAGGGAGAAGATGTTCCAAAGGGCAGACACCATAGCAGAGAAGACTCTCTTCCTAGGCCTATTAGATGTCATGCTTACGGCCTGGATCCATAACATGCCTCTCTTGATGGGATGGTAGAAGTAGGGGAGAGGCTATTCCTCAAATAAAAATTGACCTACTTACTTGATTGATTGAATTGATTGATTTCTACAGCCACCCATCTCATCAAAAGACTCTTATCTTAAAAAACAAGGATATGAAAACTGAAACTACATTTGTGTTGAATTTATATATATTTTTTAACCACAAAGAAATAAAGGGAGACTAGTATAGATCTGTTTAGCTCTCGTCAGCTAGCCATATCCTTTCTGGGATTTGAACCTGGGCTACTTGCATATTAGGTAGATGTATTAACATCTAAGCCATGGGCTCTCCTAGCTTTGTTGGTTATACCAAGGGATACTTGCCCTGATAGACTAGTCTATAGACCGGGAAAAACACTCGAAACTACATTTATCATTCTTGTCTATTGCCAAGACCAGGATTGTGGGAGGGCAGCAATCCTAGTTCTGCTGAATCTTTCAGCAGAATTCAATACTATTGACTATGGTATTCTCTTGAATTGACCAAGAGGTCAGGAATGAGAGAGAGAAGCGCTGATCTTTTATATTTCTTTTTTTTTTCTGGATTGCCTGGTTTTGTTCAATGGTGGCAACTAGTTCAGCACTTGATTACTCTGTTATAAGGTGCCACAGGATTTTGTCCCCTCCATCCTATATCCTTCTTCAACCTTTCTTCCATCTTTCATTCTCCATTCTTCTATTTAACAGGTGTGTGAAGACTCTGTGATAGGTTATGCTGAAGATACCCAGTTTATTGATTTAGTTATTTGAATTACATAGTCATCCACTCAACATATGACTCAAGGTAATATATACTACCAGAACACAATCCGTAACTAGAAAGAAGAAGACATAAAGTCCAAGATATAGCCTTTATATGCTAAAATTGGGTAGAATAGTTAAGAGATACCTAATTTTCAGAGCACATTGTAGTCAGTTATTAACGTTTTAAGTGTGAACAGTTATACCCTTCACTGGATACCTAGACTCCATTAAGCTATATCTTGAAAAAATTATTTACACCATACATATACAGTATTTGGACAATGATAAACGGTGAATTTCTAGCAAAGAAGAAATTTCACAGCTAATCTAAAGTTTCCTATAATTTCAGTAGGAAATCTATTTTTTTTAAAAAAAGAATGTATATATTTTTAGCATCAATACCTGTATTTGAAAATGAACAAAACATCTTTTATTCAGATTGTTGGGATGACAATTTCCAACATTTGACTATAGTGTATTAAAATTTTGGGAGTAACAGATCTGTTGGGGAAAGTCTTAATTTATTGAAACCTACAGACCAAAAATGAACAACTTGATGTCCTTGAGTTATTATTGGAATCAACACCTAGAAGATGCTACTGATGGTGACAGATTATTCTACATATGGTAAGTAAGATATGAGAATCCTTTTTGTCCCTCCTCTTGCTACTGGTTATGTTCTTCCTGATATGATTAGTAACCAAACAAGTCAACATTATTTTACAGAAAGTGGCAGGCAGGTTTACCACCTGCAGGCAACAGTAATTATCCATGATAAGTAGGATAAGAATGACAAGATGCATTCTTTGCAGCTATGTGCTGTTCATACTTTTTGGAACAGTTCTATGGTTTTTCAAAGCAGTCCTCACCTTCTGTTTGAATTCCATTTGGATCATTAACTTTGGGGTGGGGCCGTGGGGGGAATACAGAAAATGTCATAGGAATATTTTACATTATATATCATATAACAGGAAGCAATTCTGTGTGCAATGAGATTGACGACAGGTGAGAGTAAATAGAAGTAATGCATGATCTTATACATCTTTAGCTAGGAGTAAATCATTTTTAACTTTTGGATAGACAAGAGCAGAAAAACAATGCTAGAAACAGTGTTGCAAGTAACATTTCTAGGTCTCATTGGTAAAGACCATCTCTGAAGCAAATTCATTTAAAAGTGAGTGAATGTTGTAGATATTATACATATGATAATTTCTCTGAAAAGTTTGTAAAAAGTTTCTAAGAAGATTATGTGGGATTTGGCAGATGTTCATCATTGTAGCTATCTATGACATACATAGAATTCCCTTTAAATGTAATAGGCCTGTTCAGGGAACAGATTCCTAGGTAGAACTAATGGGAAGTGAACAGATCCTCCACTTACACAGCCACACTGGTGATATCAATGTACAGTCTGATACAACAGTAGTGGGCAAGTGGCAGGCAAGCGTGCATGCATGCAGCTCCATTTACACAATTGGCAGGCACTCGCACATGCAGCTCCATTTCCACGGGAGGTGGGTGCTCATGTCCTCACATGCAGCTCCATTTATTTATGTGTATATGGATACACATGATACTTTTCTTTCAAACTAGCTGATAACCCGGCGTTGCCCGAGTATCCATTTATAGGGGGGAAATGTCCAGACCAAATGTAATTTCTAATGTTGAATTTCCTCCTTACCAGAGGGAGCCCCCTTGCGGAGTACTGTGAAGCCGTTACCATGGCAACTACATGGAGCTGTACAGTAGAAGCCATTTTAGGGCACAACAAGCTGTATCTTAACAGAACACACACCCCAAGGGGTATTAGGGGTGTCTTACCCCCACAGTATTTTTTTCCAGAGAGTAAGTCATCTGTGTACCAAATTTGGTTGAAATTGCTCGAGGCATTCCAGAGTTATGCTAGAACACACTCACGTACACACAGAAAACCACATATATATACATATATATATATATATATATATATATATATATATATATATATATACACATACATACATACACACACACACACACATACATATACATATATGTGTGTGTGTGTGTTGGTGTGTGTGTTGTATTTGTGTTGATAAATAAATAAAGGGAGACTAGTATAGATCTATTTCAACCTATTTAGGTCTCATTAAAATATGTATTGCTTATCGAAACATATCCATTTCCAAAATTAACATGGCTAAGTAACTGTGAATTAATTTCAATGTTTATATCAATGCTCAACAATACTTTAAAACTCATGTGCCCTCAGAGAACTCACAAATAACACTGCAAACAATTTACAAAGACAAACATTTCACCCAGATCAAATACACCATTCATATTAGAATGATCAGCATAATTACAATGTGGGAAAATAAGAAAAAGGAGATAATCAGAAACAAATGCATAATATGTCTGCTGCACATACGTCATGCAAAACTATCCCATTGAAATGAAAGAACCCTTGCTATTTTAACGTGGCCAAAGAAACCTATTGATCTCTGTTAGTGTCAGAACATGTTTTGGACTGAAACTGTCATCATTATTCTTGGCATAACCTTATTTTTGAAAACATGGAGGGCAACTGTTAGGAATGTCTGTTTTATTTGGAGAGGGGTAGGATAAGATAAAAGCAACCTATCTGCATTCATTGGGGAATAGTCATTTCCCAATTTACTCCAATTAGCAGCCTTCTCAAAACTTGAATTTGAGAGAGAGCAAAATTACTATTGGTATGAAACCAGATCAGTTCCATCTGTTGTTTCATGGATTGAGACCGAAAGAAAGGAGTTTGTGTCATGCAGGCACCAGGGTGTTTGGCAACTCTACTGAAATACTCTATTGAAATACTTATTGTAATCACTTTTCAAGGCACAAAGCAGGTTTCAGGACGAGTCTGCTTCCCACATTGTTTCCTCTCTATAGGGTTAGATTTCAGGCTTGCCTGGATTAGCCTAAACCCCAGGAATTCCCCATCTGGACATTAAGGAAATTGAGGAGGGACTGGATTTCATTTCAAAGGCCAGCAGGATGTGGTCATTTCTGCCTGATTCTGCAACAGAACTTTCAATTTTGTAAAATCGGTAAATTACTTTTTTTTAATATTGAAGATTTCTTTCCTGACCCACCCCCACTCTAATTTTTTATTATTTTATTTTATTTTATTATTTTATTTTATTATTTTATTTTATTATTTTATTTTATTTTATTATTTTATTTTATTTTATTTTATTATTTTATTTTATTTTATTTTATTTTATTTTATTATTTTACTTTACTTTATTATTTTATTTTATATATATTTGTTTTTTAGGGAAACACCTCCCCCATATGATGTAACTAATATATATACTTCTCCCACAACTTCCCTGTGCTCTTAATAAACCATTCTGGGATTATCAATTAGACTGGCTCCAAAAAAGAAAAACAAGAGATGGAGGAAATTTAGATCAATACATACACATTTAGAAATGATGTCTACAACTGAAACAGAATTACAAAATATCTGATCAAACTGACGTATCCATGCCTTGTTAACTGGCTTTCTGCTCAGTTTGTGGTCTGGTTGCTAATTCCTGGCTGATACCTAACTTGCAACATCAATTTTATCTCCCTTTTTATGGCTCTTTTTCTTTCAACTAGATTGGACAGTCTTTCAAAAAAAAAAAAAAAAAGCCCAAAGCCTGCAAATTAGTTTAAGTTGCAATTAAGAACAATTCTGTGAGCTACAGGTTGTTTTATGATACTTCTTGATGATCATTGCAGGACTACATTTTTATACGGTGTTGCCATATAGTCTTGGGCAGCATATAAAACAAACAAACAATAAAGAATACATTTTATTTTTTAATTTCTTTTTAATTTATTCTTATTTTCTTTGTTTCTTTCCTAATATTTTACTGTTTCTACCTTATTAAGGTAGGCCTCTGTCTCTGTTTTATTGCTTTTAGTTACGGGTTGTCCTCACTGACTGATACTTACTGAGCAATCACTCAAATTTAAAACAGGGCTGATCGAGAAGGACTTACAACAGGCCCGTGTAGTTGTGGCCACAGGATTGCAATTCAGGCTTTTGGAAACTGGCTTGCAATTATGCATAATTATGCAATTATGGTTGCAGTTTCCTGTGGCCACATGAGCACATCTGTGATTTCACTGCCCGCTTCCAATAAGCAAAGTCAATGGGTAAAGTGGCAGGAGATTGCAAATGGTGAGCATGTGACTTTGGGGCGCTGTGGCCATGCAAGGTTCACCTAATGACAGCAACTTGGGACTCCTGCAATTGCCATCATAAGTCATCATAGTCACCGTGACATCACACCTTACAAGTGCATTATTTAATGAAGGTGCTGCTGTTCCCATTTACACTTACCGTAAGTGATGACTATCTCTAACTAAATACAAAAGAAGAAGAGAAAGAATACCCAACATTATAAAAGAAGGGGGGAGGGGGAAACCCTCACAAAATAGAAAAGCAGACACATAGAAAAATAGATGAACTGAAGCCATGATTCATTACGGTGATCCATGGTTAATCTATATTAAATCGATTCTGCAAACCACTGAACAGCTGGAGCCATATGTTTGAGTTTCCAATGCTAAATAATAAGTCTTTTGCATGCTTATGTTCTCAAACCTAGTATTTCTTGTTGATTTCTGACAGCTTAACTATACCTTGAGGAGGTAGAGTGCAGGCACTGAAAGCAGGAACTGTCATCAGGTATGGCTTGGCTTCTAGCCAAGAGTGTGAGTTCTAGCTCTTTTCCAATAGAGCTGCTATAATGTGTAGATTGGCTTTAAGACTTGTTCTGTTTCCTTCTGCACGTAAACCATTTCAACAAGAACCAAACACCCCTGCCAAAAAAAACCCAAACCCTGAAGCAAAGGAGCTGAAGCAAGAGTACTGAACTGTGCACTTCCAAGGGTGAGTTATATAAGTTATAAGTATGTTCGTTTCATGTGGTCAGAGAATGGAAATGGACAGATGAAGCAAGCAGCTATTGCAGAAATGTAGAGAAAACGGCCTTGCCTTTCATTGTCAGGTTAGGCCAAGTTGGTGTGGTACAGGGCAAGGATCCAGATTCAGGTAGAAAAAATGCTGACTGAAACAAAAAAGTAGTACTTATGCAAGGGGGAAATCATCAACGGGTGTCTATGGAGATTCTCAATCATCCAGGTCATGGTTGTCCCAAAGGTGGTTTTTCCACTGAAGTTAGAACTGAAGAAGCTTCTTGGATGAGAAGGGACAGTTTTTTAAAGGAAAAAACAACAAGAAGGTCCAGTTGCCTTTTGGAAAAAGCACCTTTGGGGGACCATCAAGGGGTGGTAGATAGATTGCTCTTAAGTCCACCATGAAGCAAACCATTACTGCCAATTAGAGTAGGAGGCATCTAGGCCAACTCCTGGACTGGGATGGGCCTTCAAGTGACCTCCCCAAGTGCCTTTAAATGAGTCTTTCAATGGGAAGCAGGAAGTCTAATGTAGATATGAACCAAGGATTTCAGTTGCAGCTAGCTGAAGTATAAGAACATCAGTCAATTGGAGTGTGAATAAAATTAATTCCCACCCGTTAGGCTGTCATGCTCCATGCCAACAAGATGATGTAAGAAATGAGAGGAGTTAAAAAAAAAGGGGGGGCATACATCAATAGTGCAGGCTCCCCTCACTTATATGTCCCAGGAATGACTTATACCTCAATTATACCTGGTCCACACGCATCACCACAAGAGGAGCTAGTTGGCACAGTTTAAACCAAAAGGGGGAGAACCACACTTAATACAGATTATTGCCCAGTCACACAAAACAAATTTATGCTCAGCTACTAAAATAACAATTGCCCAGCAAATAAAGGAACAACTACCTTCTCTCATGTTAATGAGGATGATGATGATGATGAAAAATTCTATCCTATCTACAGTTGCAGATCCTTGCTTGACAAACCTTAATGTTGCTATTTAAGCACTTGAGAAAGAAAATAAATACGGATGTGCTATTTTTAGCAATGCACTTATCAGTATATTCCTTCCCAAATATAACAATATATTTCCCTTTATGACTACTTCCGAAAAGAGTATTTGCAGCTCCAAGGGGAAAAAAAAATTAAAATCTATTCAGTCCTAAGATGGACAGAACATTTTTTTTAAAAAATGAAAATTAAGATATATATTGATCTCTTTCTCTGAGATCAATATATAGGGCAGTGATGGCTAACCTATTTCTCCTTGCATGCCGAAATCACGTGCATGCATGCTGACATCCATAATACAATGTGCAACACCCCCTGCACATGCACACAGGATCCCCCACCCCCACTCTATGGTCACGCCGCACATGCGTGCAACCCCCTGCACCCTGTTTTCGGCCCAGCAGGCCCCCTTGAAGCCTCCTGGGACCAAAAAATGGGCCGCGGGAGAGACACCACAACCTCCCCATGCCCTGTTTTGGGCTTAGCAGGCCTCTCTGAAAACTTCTGGGACCAAAAACGGGCCATGGGGGGGAACGCTGCATCCCTCCATGCTCCCCCCCACCCCCTGCACATATGCGTGTGACTTCCCACCCACTGCACATGCGCATGTGACGCCCTGCCCCCCTGCGCATATGCAAAGGTCTCCTGCATGCACGGCAGGTACCTGAAAATCGGCTGGCAGGAGGCACTCATGCACATACGTGATCCAGCTCTGCCCACAGAGTGCTGGCACGTGTGCCACAGGTTCACCATCATGGATATAGGACGAGAAACTAAGAAACAGTGTCACTCTACATAAGTATTTATACATTGTTTGGCTTTTGATTCGCTCTGAAAACTACATGCAACGTTCATGAATTTCTTCTTAGATTTTTTTTCCGTGGAGCCCTAAATCTATTGGGGAAAAATGGGTAAAAGAAATGTACTAGCAGATTTAATAAACCATGCTGATTCTAAGAAATATAGGAAATAACCATAAAGCTCATTCAAGGTTCTCATAATTGTCTGAAAGCAAACCATTAAAGAAGCAACTGATTCAGAATGCCATTTACAGCATATTAAAGAGAGAACCTTTATTTTTAGTAATACATTTCTTGTTCTCTCGTTTCCCTATGTATGGAGTTAAATTTTACATTGCTATCTCAACACACTAGCAAGTCATGTGTTAAAAACTAAACTAAACCACTTCCCCAAAGAACGAACATTTTCCCAGTTTGCTATGGTTTAATCCACACTGAAGATAGCCTCTCCAAGCTTTCACTGAAGTTAATGCATAAAGAGCCCTGCTGGATCACACCAAAGATCTGCCTAATCCATTAATCCAGTCCCTACTGTGGCCATCCATATTTAAACTACTTTACACAGAGAATCCTGTGAAATTCAGTTCAGGCAGCTAGGTTAAATTATGGGAGTCAACTTCTCTCACAAACAACTCTTTTTCCTTGTGATGGATTCTGATTTTTGAATTTCCTCTTAAACATCACATGTTTAGTTTTAACAGGGGTAGCTTCCAGCCAGGTTTTGAAGCCCATCTGCTTTGGAGAGCTTAAAATGTTGAAATGATGGTTTTTGTTTCGCTTTTTAAAAAAGAACCACTGTTTGAAGGTCTATACAACCTCCAGAGATTGTGTTCAATTATTTATATTAATTTCGGAAGAATGTATTGCTGATTTATAAAAGGATTTAAATTGTTTCTTTCAATGATTCTGGAATGGAAAACAATTGCTATTATTTTTTGCATGTGAAGTACCTTCTGGGGAACTGCCCTAAATGGTGAGATGGAAATATTAGAAATAACAAAATGATAAAACATTAACTTCAACATGTTTATTTTCCTCTGAAAGTGATGTGCACAGCTTGCTCTCATTTTATCCTCATATGAACCCCGATATATAGGTTTGGCTGAGAGAGACTGACCCAGCTAAACAATGCAGCAACTTTATGGCTGGAGAAAAATTGAACCCAGATCTGGCCAGTCTAAAGTTGTCTTTTTAACCAAGGCATCGCGCTGCATCTTTGCAGAAAATATGTCTTTGGAAGTAAATACTAGACTTTGCTCATTTTTGACAGACTTCTGGTTATGAACTGAGAAAGCATAGAACAAAATACTTCTTATAGCTAGCTCTTTGTTGAAAGGTTACATTGATACTCAAACCGTAGAGATATTGTCAAAGGATGGCTCCTCTTTAGATGGGAAGTTGTGAAGATATCAAAAGGAAAAGGGACTTGCCAAGTTTTCTTCAAGTTGAGCTCAACTTTTGGTGACTTCATTAATATGTCCATGTTGCTTTCCTCAAAGAAGTACAGAAATAGTTTGCCATCAGCCTTTCTGAGATATTTTCTTGACTTCCCGATTTAGCATCCTTCCCTGATAGTCCCTAAATATACAGTATACAAGCACTAACCAGATGGTGTTTGTAGGATTCTAACCTAATAAGAGTGGCGCAATAGTTAGAATGCAGTACTGCAGGCTACTTCTGCTGACTGCCGGCTGCCAGCATATTGACAGTTTGAGTCTCACTGGCTCAAGGTTGATTCAGCCTTCCATCCTTCTGAGGTCGGTAAAATGAGGACTCAGATTGTTAAGGTCAATATGCTGACTCTGTAAAAACGACTTAGAGAGGGCTATAAAGCACTGTGAAGCAGTATATAAGTCGAGGTGCTATTGCTATTTCCTAGTTCACCAAAAATCCATCTTCTTTTTTTTAACAAGAACCAAGCCTCCATAATTATGGAATGAGTGAGGTTTGTGGTATCCCTAGTACTGATGGCCCTTTCTGGTCTCCAGTTAGAAATAAGGAGCAGGTGTCAAAAGTCAACTGCTGACCAATTGCTGCTCTAGACATACCGGAAAAGATACAAGCTTTCTTGGCTACACATTATTGGAGAATAACTTCAAATAATTTATCATTAAAGTTGGAGCTGGCCCCACCTCCGTTAATTTAAGAGAGGCTTAAGCCTTTCCTTTTTATGGAGGCCATTTAGCTTGCTCTTATTTATTCTGCTGGATGCAATTATTTTAATGCCTGCATTAAATTCCAAATTTAATTTTATATGTTATAATTTGTGGTGAGGTGGGCCTCCATTCTCCTGGCCTTTCAGAAAGGTGTGAAAACAAGGCTCTGGGGCCTTGCTTGGGGTTCACAAGGGAGCAGGCAGCCATGAGGCTAGCTAGGTCCCTGAAAGTCCTCACTCCATCTTTTAATTAACTTATAACATTGATTTTAAATCATCCTTGCCTTTTTTCATTTACTGTGTTTATGTTTTAATATTTTATTTATACATCACTCAGAATTCCTCTGGGAGGGAGATGGGTGGCTTCACAATTTAATAAATAAGTAAATGTAAAATGGTCAACTTACAGTACATATTTTTAAATAAATGCATACACATAAGAGAGAAACAGCAGGAGCTAACACTGGCATTCAAATGGATACGTCTACATTAGAAGATTCAAACGAGGCCTTGCTCTCACATAACTTGGTTTTAAACTGTCGGATGTGATAACCACTCATTGTGGCACAATGTAATGTGTATACCTTGCCACTATGACTTCTTCAGCAAGCCCCTTTTTCTTAATAAATGAATGAATGAATGAATGAATGAATGAATGAATGAATGAATGAATGAATGAATGAATGAATGAATGAATGAATGAATAAATCCTGGCTTGGTGTTACAAGTGAACAGAACCAGGGCTTTAAGAAGCAGTATACAGATGAGCTTTTTTCACTTGTATAGCCACAACTGACAACAATGCCTCAGTATGGATGCCCAGATAAGGTAGCAAAGACTGAATTCTTGCAGCAGTTGTCACCTCAGTAAGTCAGCTTCAGCGCAAGAGTCTTAGGCCAGACCGAATAATTTATAGCACAGGATTTCTAAAGGATGCTTTGACATCTCTCAAACTCCTCTCATTTTATTGTTAAGTTCTTGGCACATCAGATGTAATTTAATAAAGGGGATTATTTTAACCTCCTAGGTCCCATCCTAACTAAATTTATAGACTCGGAATTGCTGTAAATTATATTATAATTATACTGCTACATAAGTGACTTCCCTTTCTAGATATTAAAAATCAATTCAGGTAAATGATCTTTTGCCACCGTGGTGCAGCCCTGCAGAACTCATTAACACTGGGGATTACATGGCATACCAAAAAGATTACGCAGTCAACATTGCAGTAGAGCTTTTGAAACAGCGATACACCTAGAATATAAATAATATGGCTGCCAATGTGATTTGTTCTTCACTGCATTTTTCTTATCTATCAACAACCAGATAAGAAGACATTTGGAGCTTCGAAATCAAATCCTCATAAGTTTTTTGTTTGCTTATTTGCTTGCTTGCTTGATTTTTGAGGTCACCTGTCTTCAGAAAGACACCGGGCAGCTTACATTTAAAAAATAATAATAATAGTAGTAGTAGTAGTAGTAGTAGTAGTAGTAGTAGTAGTAGTAGTAATTTAAAAGGACATGGCTGCCCAGACAAAACCAATTAAATGACATCCAAAACAAAAATGAACTGACCCAATGTGTTTGCTCCTAAATAATGTAGTATAAAACTCCCATCTCTATATTTGTCAATTTTTCTGAGTTTGAGAGGCATTTTTTGCAATATTCATATAAATTATCAATTACATATGCCGGGGGGAAAAACAAAGATTGATGTTGGCTATAAGGAATCTAACTGCATTTATCAAAACTTTCAGGCAGTTTTAAATGCAAATATAAATTTTCAAGTGATATTAACTAAAAACAAAGAAACAAAAACAGATTAAATTACAAAAGTTGTATGGAAAAGTGTGAAATTTATACAGGACAGAAATAGACTGACTGTTCATACAGGAAGATCCTTAATGATTTTCCCTTTTCCTCTTATGTTTTCAGAATAAAGACTGGTTGAAATAAGCAGAGTTGCCTTGAGTTAGGTGTGTTGCCTCTCAGCAAGTTCCCATCTTTGAATAGCAATCACACCTTACACAATACTTGGTTTATTAAATAATAAAAAAATTAACACACCAGAGGTAAGCGGAGCTGGTGGCAGACTTAGACAGTGAGGAGGTTGGGGAGGAACATGGGCCAGTCCTGTAGTCTGGGGAAGGCTCTGATGAGTGCTCTGCGTCAGAAGCAGAGATGGGGCCAGGGCCATCTAACAGTTATCCTTGGGAGTTGGAGATCAGTGGGGCAGAAGAACAGTTGGAGCCTGTTCCCAATGTGTGCATGCGCAGAGCTGCCAGGAGAAGGGAACAGAGAAGGGAACAGTTAAAGAACAAGGGCCGACTCAGGAGTAAAGTCACAGGTGAATGGCCCCTCCCATAGGGAATAAAGAGGAGTGAAAGGGGAATGGGATTTTTCAGGAGACAATTTGTTCATTTCATTAGTGTGAAGATTTGTTCGTGACTCTCAGAGACTCCTTCCAATTTTTTACTTGTACAGCATTGCAAAGATATCGCCCTAGCAGCTCTCCACGCCTGATAAGGCCTGTGGTTGTAAATTCACCCTTGAAAGACTGTTTGCCAAGACTTTGCTGGATGTGAATGAGAGGAATTCACGTTAGCTTAATAAAAAGGGGTTTTGTCAGGGCAAGGAGTCTGCTTTGTGATTTTGTGAAGACTAGGTCAGAACACATAGTAACCATTTCATCAAATGAGTTTGTAAAGAAGCTAGCAAATTCTGGGTCACTTTTATAAATACATTGATGTCATTAGGATGAAAGCCAGTTTGGTGAAGCAGTTAAGGCAGTAGACGAGAAATCGGGAGACTGCGGGTTCTAGACCTGCCTATTATTTCTTATGTTCTCATTTACAATAGTATTGGTTGAATTCCATAATTCTGGACATTTTCTGTCCTTTGGATTTTATGATATTAATAATCATCAATAAGTAATTTTTTATTTCATCTGAGTTGTTTCATCTTAACACTAGCATTCCAGAGCAGTCTCCCAAATCTCAAAACTTCAATTCCGAGAGGCATGGGAACACATATGCCTGTGCACAAAGAAGGAAATGGTGTAAATATCACACAAAAGAACAGAGCAAGAAAATAAAGAATGCAGCATGAGCATATTCATGAAGAGAGATTATATGGTTTTGGCTAAGCATCTGAAACCACTTGTAGGCCACACAGAAGTTACGAGTAAGCAGATGACATCCCCTTTAAAAATCTTTTTAGTCATAAACAGATTTTGAAACATATACTTAGAAACTACGTAAGCAAACTGACTCTTCCTCATTATTATTCTGAAGACTTTTCTACCAGACCCAGTGGTTACCTCTTGCTTTTTCCCCTTTTGCTTAAGTTGTCCTCTTTGCACATGCCTGATTACAATCAACAAGGACACTGATGTTGGAATGAACTGAGTTAAGTATTTTGACTCATGGAGAGAGTTTTACAGCCCTGATTTGAAAAAGGAGACTTAAGGGAAGAAGTGTTCAAGCCTCAGCTTCATCAAAACTCTTCTATGTGCTACCCCTGGACAAAGAAAAAAAACATGTTGTCCCTGTTAGATCGGGTAATGGAAAGGCACACAAGGCTAAAGGCAACAACAGCTCTTTATTTAAGTACAACAAGTAAGAACAATCCAGCGAAGGTTGAGTCTGACAGCAGTCCTTTTATAGGGAGCTGTCAGACCCTTCGGCCAATGAGATTAAACCTCTGTTCCCGCTGGAACAGAGGACCTTGGTGGAAACCACTGTAGTTGAAGCAAGTATCTAACAGTCCCAATGCCCATGGTGTGGTGAAATACCATATCAGTCATCTCTAACTTGACACCTTCTAAATGTGTTGAGACCAGCTCCCACAATTCTTATCCAGAAAGGCTGTGTTGAATTTAGAATATGGGAGTTATAATTTCAGCTCACCTGAAGGACATGATGCTGGGGAAGGATGTTATTGCTGCTATTTTAGTACCTGCAGAGACAATTAAAGCAGCTGTGTTTATACTAGAAATCTTTTTTCTTACTTCAAGCAGCTCTGATGAGGCCAACTGCCCTTATCACATTGCTGAGTTAGGTGCTAGCCATCCATCCAATGGTCAGCAGAAAACGATACTGGTATGAAATCTGGTTTCTTGAGAATCCCACCCTTCCTTCATTATGCATGTTCTGTATTTCCAATAGTGCTGTTCTGATTAGGTAAGTGCAGCACCTGAGGAACAAAAAGATTGGTAGATTCCTCTAGTTTTGCTACTCTTCTTTTTCAGGATTTTGCCAGTCAGTGGAAAAAGCAGCCACCCATCAGGGTAGTGAAACAGAAAGGTGAGACTGACTTGCTAACAGGACTATTCTCTCTGTTCCTGTTCCTGTGTGTCTTTCCATCCTAAACCACAACTTGTATTCCAGGGGTTCCTCAAGATCTGGTTATGCTGTTAGTTGTCAGGGATCCAAGTAACATCCCCAACAAAAAAGACTCTGGGGCTTGAGTTTCCTCAAAGTTCCATTTTATTAGAGATGTCAAATTGGCACATCTGGAAAATCCAAATCTGAAAGTGTCCAGGTTTTCCCCACCGAAAAGAAAGTTCAAGTCCCTGCCCAGCACCCACATGTCCATCACATGATCCAATCAGGCACCATCCAAAACAGGAGAGGCCTCCCAGTCACCTCATCACAGCTGCAGAGCCAGATGACCTTGACTTTCTGAGAAAGAATGTTATTATGGCTATATATCCCACACTCTGTATAATTCCCCCTCCCATATTCTCACAGTAGAAAATGTGGCAAGTCTGAAGTCCCAAAGATAAAAGATGGCTTCCAGGTCTGACAATAGGCTTGGGAGTCCCAGGGAATTGGTAACATTGGTAACATAGCTCCAATATTGTGGTTAATATTTTCACTCTCTTTGTGCCTTGGGGTCTGTATATTTTAATATTTAATATTTTAATCTTTAATGTATTTTTGTAATGATGTTTTATACAGCTCTTTATATGATTTTGCATGCCACCCAGAGTCACTTCTTCTGAGAAGGGTGACCATATACATTTGATAAATAAACAAATGTTCAATAAACTGTTTTAAAAATTCAGTCTGAAGTCACCAAGTGAGCTGAGTTATAAGCAACCCTTTTATTTAGGGATTGTTTTTTCTATGTAGGCAACACATTCCAGCTGCCCCATTCCTCTGTGTTCTGTTTAGGAGGCAATGGGGGAGACTTGGTTCTATCATTCCAGTTTTATACCATTTCATCACTGAGCGAAATTGTGAAGACACAGATTTAAAGTATTTATAATATTTGTCAGGCCTGGAAGCCATCTTTTGCATTGGGCCTTCAGGGCGGCCACAATAAGTGCTGTGGGAAATTGGGAGGGAGTATGGGAGATATATAGTCTAAGTAACATTCCTTTCTCAGAGTCAAGGACACCTTGTCCTGCAGCTGCGATGATATGACTGGGAGGCATCTCCAGTTTTGGACGGTGCCTAATTGGACCATGTGATGGACATGTGGGAGCTGGGCAAGGACTTGAACTTTCATTTGGGTGGCAAAAACCTGGAAACTTTCAGATTCAGGTTTTCCCAGATGTGCCAATATAACATCTCTAATAAAATGGAACTTTGAGGAATCTCAAACCTTGAAGTCTTCTTTCATTAGGGGTGTTACTTGGAACCCTGAGAGTATTGCTGTGGCAAAATTTTGGTTTAGAAACTGGGAGGGAAGAGTCATGATCACATCAGCCTGAAATAGCCAGTAAGCATCTTCTGAACTCATCCACTACTGGTCATTTCACTTGGCCTCCAACATAGATTTTACACACTTTGTAGCTACAGGATGCTCTTGGCTTAACAGAGAAGATGATATTGGGAGAGCTATAGTTGATGTAGGCTTGTCTCGCTAATAGGGTTTGAGAAAAAAATAAAGGTGTCAGAAAGACATGGAATAAGAAAAAATCCAGATCAGTAATGCCATCACTGAACCTAAGTGTGAAAAGTTCATTATTTCTCGGGATTAATTTCTTGGCAATACAGGTGAATGGAAAAATTGAATTGGTCTTCATGCCAATCAAGCCCTTCTTTCAATATTTGCAGTGTGAAATACATGGGATAAAAGTAGAGCTAGTGCAGATGAAGTACTCTTATAAAAAAGCACTGAGGTCACTAGAGCTCACTGAAGAACACCCACCCACCTCTGACTTTAATGTGGTCATTTCATGTGTGGGATAATTTTTAGTTCCATAAGTGACACTTTTTGATCAACCAATCAGGTTCTGGTTCTTGTGTAGCTTTCTTCTTGAAAAGTTTATCCAATCCCAAATGAACTAAAAACGGAATGGAACATGACCTCTGTCACATAAAAAGGAATTATGGAACAATTGATAAATTGCCAGACTAGAATCCAGAAGTCCCAGTTTGAAGACTACCTCAGTCATGAAAAATTATTGGGTGACTTTGAACCCATTACTTCTTCTTAATCTGCTCACAAAGTAGTTGTGGGATGAAATAAATGGAGATCTTCATGTAAGCTGTTTTGGGATCAAGATAATAAATCAAGCCTATGAATAAAGAAACCAGCCCCTTCCTTCTTACTAATGGTGTGGTTATGTAAAAATATGGTCCAGATGCCCTCCACATAGAACACACAGAGATGAATGGTTAAGACATTCATTATCACATAAGAGGAGGAGAAAAAGATATTAAGAGTAACTTTTGGTACTGTTACTTTGGCTGGATTATGAGATTCTGAAGGGGCTGATCTTGTTTGTGATTAGGGTTTCATAAAACTGCAATTAAACTAATGTATCTATCTGAGCTTTATCTTTGACTTTAGGATAGCTAGTCCTAAGTTCTGGCTGAGTTTTAAAAAGAGGGAGGAGATTGCATTGCCATAGTTGAAACTCTGACACAAAGACTTTTTCAGTATAATTTTAACACTGCAAATTTAAAGTGCTTGGGGGATGGGTTGGAGAAGAAGAATGATGTTATCTATAAAACTGGGTTCCTTTCTCAGATTTGTGGAGCCAGGAGCCAAGGATTCTTCAGTGACATTTTGTTTATGTTTGGAACTTCCCTACCCCTGCTCTAAAATTTACATGTTATACTCCCTTTCTCTAGAATTCATATTATGTCTCCAGCTTCCCACAAAGCAAAAATTCCCTAGCTTGACTCCTGAGATAGCAAGCAGATGCCGGCTGTTCTTTGGACAATGGGAGATCAGGGTGAGAAAACAAGAACGGATGGTCAGGAATGGCTGCCTTTGCTCACTGAAGTGTTTCTGACCCTTTCCTGTCATAGCATTTATTACAAATGACTGCTGTGCGCAGGTTAATTATATTATTAGCTAAAAGTAGTATTGATTTCTATCTATGTCATTTTTCCTTCAGGGAGAAGTAATGGTGTTACATCCTGAATACAGACCAGGATCCATTCTTATACAGTAACTAACATGCCAAAGAATGTGATGGCTGAGCAATCTATCAGGGGATATCTCTTGAGGGACATTCAGGAAGGTAGAAAAAAATAAACCTAGGCATCCAGTAAAAATTACAATAATGAAAATTATGAAATATTTTCACAATACATAGATCATTTTGTACTTGCACCCCACTGGAAGACAGAAACAGGCAAGTAAGGCGGTTTGCATCATACCATGATGTACATGCTATCATTTTCCTACCCTTCCCTCACCTTTAGACACCCAAGGATATAAGCACACCAATCAACAAAGTTAATAATAGAAACAGACTCTCAGAATATTTTAGACATACATTTTGTAACACACAAAAACATCTTTTTATGGTCAACTATATTAAACGTAATGCAATTCAGGGAAAGATTACCATAGGTTATTAACTTCTTAAGAACATGTGCATTTGCTTGCAGGAACATTTATATAAGCCTCTCTTATATACTAGGATCAATGTTTTTTTTCCAACATTGGAAACCTTAATAATACTTCTGCAATCCAGTCTTAAGTTGCCACTTTGAGAAGAGACTCTCATTCTGCCACCCATATAAACTTTAAACTAGCTTTGTCATATGTATTTTATTTTCTTATTTATGGCTTATTTGGGGAGATGTCAAACTATTTTTGTTTCTTTACTTTCCATTTGCTTAGAAGTAATATATGGAGGCTTTTGTTAATGGTGGACAGGATGGAAGTAGAAGAGTCACAACACATTTTCTTTCTGCCTCTCCCAGTGGAATATATAGCAATTGGACACTTGAAGCAGATCATTTAAAAAAAAAAACCTTCCCCCTCTTTCATTGTTTAAAGCCACTTTGGTATAGTGCTTATAGCATCAGACTGGACATCAGAAAATTATGAGTTCTAGTCATTGCCTTAGCCAAAAAGCGAGCTGGATTATTTGGGTCAGTCACTTCTCTCAGCCCTAGGAAGAAAGAATTGGTAAGCCACTTCTGAAAAAAACTTACCAAGAAAGCGGCAAGGCAAACACCAGGAGGCAAAACTGACTTAAAGCACAGCATTTTTCTGCATCATGGCTGTGCCAACACTGTCCACCAAAAAGCTGATTGATGAACAGACAGCAATATCCCAACCCCACACCTGCCAGTGTCCTCTTGTCTTTCATAGCATCCCCACCCATTGCCTGTATCTAGGGGTAGATCACCACCATCCAATATCCCTGCTGGTATGTCACTATTCTCTCTGAAGGCTTTCTCCAGTTTTCTCTGACTCTGTTGAGAGAGAAAGAGTGTTGATGATGTTAGGGAAACATAGTTGGTGATGTTCTACTTTAAGATAATTGATCCAAACTCTCTGCTACTTTCTCACTTTTCCCACACCGCTATCAAGTCACATAAACATGAACATACATGGACATCACTAGAACTTAATTAATGACCAACATAGTCTGTATTGCATTCAACCAAAAGTTGGCTCTTAAACTGATCATAAAAAGAAATATGTTCTTAACTTTAATAAGAAAAATACTTCTATTGCTTCCAATTGAAATAAATTTTATGACCCAAAGTTTCTATATTAAAACTTGCTCCTTAAAAGACCTCTTTCACATCCCCAAAGGGACTTTTTAAAAAATGATCTTATAGCAGCTGTTACATATCTTTATAATGCACATATTTAATGGTGGAAATGTTGATTTAGTTCTATATATTTTTAGCAACCAGAAATAAATTTGTTTTCATTCAGAGGCTGGGGACTTTGTGACACTTTGTGACTTCCAGATGTTGCTGGACAACAGTTCTAGTCAGTTCTATAAACTATAAAACCAGCTTTAGCATATATTGTACTGGCCCATTCAGACAATTAATGATAAATAGTATTTACCTGTAGAACTATTATGCATCATTTCATTAATCACTATAAAAAACATTTTTATCCTGCTTTTATTGCTTTATAAGTAATTCAAATTAGTGAACATACCTAATACTTCTCTCACCTCCTATTTTCCCCATAACAATTGTGCCTGTGAGGTGAATTGGGGCCTGGAGAGAATGACTGGCCCAAAGTCATCCAACTGGAGTTCATGTGTAAGACATGATTAGACTCAGTCTCCTGGTTTCTAGATTACCTCTTTAACCTATACCAAACAGAGTCTAATTGTTCTAATTAATGCCTTAAAAGCAAAAATGAGTGTTTTAACTCTGTTTTTCCTCATAGATTTTGCAAAAATGGACCACTAACATTTCACAAAATTTAGGGGTCATCCAATTTAACAAATGGTTACTTGCATGTTTGTTTAAGTATAAGGGAGTGCACATTGTTTGAAAATAAATCGTGACAGTTAGATTTGTATATATCTTCTAATCCCTCTATTTTCAAAGGCACTTTAAAACTAAATTGTATATATATATTTCCAAAATCCAAAATATTTTATTTATTTAATTCAATTTTGGTGTTCTTTATTCTTACCAAAGCAAACAAGACAAAAATAGGGTAAAAACAAAACACAACAGAATAAATAGACAACATGGCAAATTCAGACAACCAACCCTAAAATATGGTTTCCTCAAGGTCTGGGAGAACAGTCAGATTTTAAAGCTTTCTGGAATACCATCAGGGTAGGAGTCATCTGGACCTCTGGGTAACTTTATTCCAGAGGATAGGCATCATGAGAGGAAAGGCACAGTTCCTGGATCTTGGTAGATGACACTGTTTAATCAAGGGGACCCAGACAACATGAGCTCTGGGGTCTCATATCAGTAATGCAGTATTAAATTAGTTAGAAGTATTGAATTGCAACTTGAATTATTTTATGTAATCCATGGCGTAATAACAATTCTTAACACAATCCTATTGGTCAGGAATGTTCTTCAGTGGAATATCAGAATATTAATAGGCTGTGAATGAGTGAATCTCTAATCCAATAGAATTTGATGTTTAAATGTTCACCAACTTCATCAGCATCTAGGAGGAGGTATCAAAAAGGCCAAGAGGGAGGTTTCAACTGCATGATTGAACCCCCATTCCTTCATATGAGCTTGCAACTCTCCCCCAACTCGTCAACATATTGTTTCTTCATACTTTCTTTTTATGTTGTTTGTACAAGACAATAGTCCTGGTTAGCAGAACACATGTGGACTCACTGTTAATTGTTGTATCTGATCCATGTTCCCTACTGCCAGTGCTCAGATTACTATTTGTATGATCATGTGAATACTTCAGTGAAGCAATGTTCAGCCATTGATACTCTCTTGTCAACTAACTGGCTGCCCAAGAACATCAGGAACTAAGATTTGAGCAGGTGTAGAGAGTAAGGAAGACGACCTTCATGGAGATATGCAAGCTTTCTTACCAAAGGGGCGAGGGGAGAAATATATCTTCCCAACAAACAGAAGTTATTCAGAAGATAGATACCCGGAGTTCCGGTTCCGGCGGCAGCGGCGACGGGCAGCTCTTTGCCCGCTCCGGCTCTCCGGTGGGCTTCCCCACTCCTTGGGGGGCACAGGACACCCCACAGAGGGGTCCTGCCGGAGGGGCGGCATCGCGGGGAGCTCCTGCAGCGGCGGCGGCCGGCGGGAGGTCTCTCGCGCGCCCAAGGCACCGGGGAGCTAGCTCGGAGGGCGCCTCGCGTTTCTGCGCCTCGCGCCTCGCTAAAGCCGTCTGGAGAATGAAGCAATTGAAGGAAGCAGCTGCGGTGCGGTGAGGTTGCTTCTCTCTTCATGCCCTATTTTGCACGAAGAATTAGTTATAAAATAACTTTAAAATAACTTTCGGAGTATTCTGGAGGCGCGGCTGGAGGGAGGGGGGTTTCCCCCCCCCTTGGACAAGGGGCTAGGAATAATTTTGCTCTCAGCCCCCGGGGAAGGAGGAGGGGGGAGAGCCAACGAATGAAGCCTCACCCAGGCTGAGATGATTTTCTTTTCAACTTAATTTTACTTTCTACTGTGATTTGTGGACTTTTGGAACTTTTTAAAAACTTTGTTATGCCTCTGTGCCCAAAACTGGCAGGGCAAGATGGCACACTTCCGTTGTCTTTATGAATTGTGAAACCTGACTCCACCTTTAAAATTCAGGCTTCCGGTCTTTGTCTCCGTGTCTCCCAGAGGAATCTCTTGTGGATTGATATTTTTTGAACTTTCTAGGGGAAACCTTTCATCTATTGCCAGACTTATTAGAGAGATTCTCTTCTGCCTGGTTCTTCTGCTCCCGGACCTCACCTGGCTACCCTTCTTTTCTAACTGTTTATCTTATATATGGACTGAACTTCTAATGTTATAAAGGATGGCATCCAAAAGACCACCTCCTGGGAAACCTGGCTTTGCCACGTCTGCTCCAACATCTGTAACATCCAGTCCAGCCACACAGTCAAAGATAACAGAACTGATGCAACCTAAGACTATAGAGATGGACTTTCAACAAATGCTTCAACAAATTTTACAGGGCCAGGAGGAAATCAAGAAACAGCTAAGGGAAATGAAAGATGAAATTAAAGAAAATCAAGCCCAAATTTATAAGAACTCACAGAGACTGGATCTTGTGGAAGGGGGGTGGAGGAGGTGAGGGGGGGTGGAAGCTGTGCAGAAAGGGAACAAAGATCTTGACATCCAACAGATGAAATTAGAATTTGAGAGAATGTCCTATTATCTTAGATTTCAAAATGTTATAGAAGAAGATGGGGAAAATATAAGGGACATCATGACAAACATTCTGGCTGACTACACACACAAAGAAAAACAACAGATGGGGTGGGATATAGACCTGGTTTATAGAGTGAACTCAGCTTATGCTAGAACACACAATGTACCCAGGGAGGTTCACATTAAATTCCTTAGAAAAAGCACAAGAGATGAAATTCTGGGTGTACAAAGGGGGCAAGCATTGACATATCATGATATGGAGATAACCATTCTGAAGCAGATCCCTAAGAAGATTAGAGAAAAAAGAAAAAATTATTCGCAATTAGCGAATAAATTATACCAGAAAGGGGTGTGGTTTAGATGGTTGATGCCTGAAGGTATGCTGATATTCTGGGAGGAGACAAGAATTAGAATTAATTCACCCATAGAGGCGCAGGCCTTTATGGAAAAAAATAAAACACTCCTAGAGAAACCACCAGACACTACAACGGACACGCAGGACACGGGAGGGGCCAGAGCTCTGCCAGTGGAGGGAGATGGGGCAATAGCAAGAAGACTCAGATCACAAAAATAAACAAGAAAATCACATTATTATAAATTGACCGAAAGTGAAAATGGAATTATATTTGGATTTTATACTGTAATGTTTAATTTGATTGAATTTAATAATAGAACTAATATGCTGATTGTAATCAATTATATACTAATGCATTATATATAAATGTATACTATGGGTATGGAGGGAGGGGGGCCTCACACATTTTGCAACTGCCAAAATTTGTATACCTGTCCATGTACCCTTTTCCCTATAAATCTTGAAAAACCAATAAAATTTTATTACAAAAAAAAAGAAGATAGATACCCCACCCCCGATTCACAGAAGTATGAAAAGGTGGAGGAGGTATAGCACAATCGGATTTGCAAGATTCTTTTATTATAGCCACTTTGAAAATAACAGTAGTTTTAGTCTTCCTGTGAAGCTGATTCCTAGTCTGGTCTACCTGTTGGAGCTGACATTTGATTCTTGCAAGCTGCCTGTGGGCACAGGTGGTGCATAGACAGCCAGCAGAGTCTTGAATATCTGTGATTATCAACATTCACATGGAGGTAGGTGAGGCCAAGAATTACTTCTGGCCAAGATATAAAAGGTGGCTGCTTGGCAGATCTCGAAATACCATCAATGGTCTAGTAACCCCAGTCTGCATATAGCTGTTTCAAACAGAGTAACAACAACAACAATAACAACAACAACAACAACCCATGTTTATTCTTCGGTAGAAAGAAGTGATCTGAGGGGAAATTAGCCTGAAATACTTAAAACTCATCCATTCTTCCTTGGATATTCCTCGTCTTGTTTACTCAGTTAACATGAATTATGTACTGTTTTTAGTATAAATTGTTCTAACATACTAACAATAAGAATATAATAATTTATACTAATTGCAGCAGTGACAGAAGCACTCTAGGACTCCGAAATAGATCTAAGGCTTTGCTAGGAAGTTCCCTGGTGCCAGTAGACGGAAAGGGAGAATATTCATCACGGAGAAAGAGAACAGAAGCCACAGATTTGCATACAATTTGCAAAAGCAATGTATATGGACACATGCAAATTAAACACTACAGTGTACATAGAAATAAAATACATATCTTCACTCTGAGGAATTGATGAGCATGAGTGTCATCTTTCTGGATCAGGCCAAAGCCCATCTTAATGCAGTATTTTTTTATTGGTGGCTCAGTGGGTAAGACACTAAGCTTGTCAATCAGAAAGGTTGGCAGTTCGGCGGTTTGAATCCCTAGAACAGGTCTCCTGTGTGAGCAGGGGGTTGGACTAGATGACCTCCAAGGTCCCTTCCAACTCTGTTACTGTTCTTTATGGCTTCTTGGATACTTCCAAGTACAGGATGAAGATATAGTTCTCCATTATTTTCCTGCAACAGGTATTTGGAGCCATAGTGTCCCTATTCAGAGATGTCGTTGAGTCTTCAGGACTAAAACTCCTTGATAGACCCATTTTCTCTGAATGTATTCCTCCCCTTTAAAACCAGGTAGGATAACAGCCATCACATCTTGTGTTAAATTTACATTTTTCAGTCCTATTATATCCTTTTTCAAGTGTGATAATCAGAACAGTACGCAATATTGCAGATATGAATAAATAACAGATTTCTGAAAAGATATTGCAATGTGACTGGTTTTATTTTCAATTCCTTTCATAATGATTGCTAACACAAAATTCATGTTTTTCACAGCTTCTGCATATTGAGTCAACCTGTTCTTATAGAAAGGTAACACAAGAGAGACTGTTGTCCATACAGTCCAGATAAAAGATGGTAGAAGATAAGATATAACATAGTCAATTAAAATATATATTTGTACAGTTTCACTATTCATCCTCTAGCCCTCTCACAGTTTTTCTAAACTTCTCTCCTTTGAAGTAACATCCACACCTTAATACAGTCACTTACTGAGTTTAACCACTAAAAACCTATGTTCAACCACTAAATGTTACCTGATTTAAGGGTGGAATTCATGGACTCATATGCGGTTTTCACCCCAAACCATATATTCATCTAGGTTTACCTACATTCAGGAACCTCAGCAAATCATTTGGTGAACCTCATTTTAATTTCTAATGTATAATTAAAATTACCAATCCGGCCATATTTAAGATTCTCACAGTATGAAAGTAAAACTCAAAGCTTAGGGTTCTTTGCAAAGAAAAGTGTGAAAGCTTCCTTTTGTTTTGGTAGTCAATTCTGACAATTGATCAAAATGGAAAGTGGGGGTGGGGAGAGTTTTATGTCTTGTAACAATACTTTTTATGGATTCACGATAGTCTGTAATATTACACTGAAAAATGAATAAAATGTGTTATTTCACAAGTAATAAATATAAACAAGTTGTTAGTGGGATTATTGTAAAGAAACAAAATTCATTCATTTGATATAAGAGTACCCAAAACTTATTCCCATTGTCAAGCTTCTCAATCTGGTGCCCACCAGATTTATTGGACCACAAATCTCAAGATGGCTTAGTTTTATGGGAGTCGAAGTCCAACACATCTGGAGTGCATCAGTTGGGAAGCCTATCACAGGGGACTTAATGTCAAAACATCAGACAGGAAGTATGGGATGACTTTTGTTCAAAAAGGCAGACAGGAAATACGGGAATAGACAAGGAACTAAAAACAGATTTTTGTGAACCTAGGCTTGATTTCACAACTGCCTGAATTGTGAGGCTCTAAATAAATCATATGTCTGTCAGAGGGCTAATAGCACATTTTATTTGATCACATCCATTTTCATGTGCAGATGACACCAAAAGAATTCTCAAACTGTCACTCCACATCTGCAAAAAGCAATGTAAGTATCACTAATGCTTTAGCCAACGAAAGTTTTGATTCCTTCCCAAGGCAAATTCTAGGAAAGAAGGATACTTTATTACAGCACATCGAAATTCTTCCAGTAAAACCCATGAAAATATTTAGTAAAATCTTCATCTTTGTGAGGTTTTTTTAAAAAAATATATTTTCCTCAGCTTCTAGCACTTATGAAAGAGCATCAGTGATTCTAATTAAAGACCGGCATGCGAGAGAAATGAGGATGCCAAATGTGGTTCTAGAAAGTAAGCAGTCCTGACACGTTCCTGCTTGTATGAAAGGAAGAAAAGATGAGTAGTAAATATCTCAAGATGTCCAGATAGATTACTGGTCCACCAGATTAAATGTGTCTGTGGGGTGAGCGGAAATCAAATCCAGCAGAAAAATCCCAATAAAGTAAGATAATGAGTTTTCCATTATAATGAGCCAGAAAAGGAAGCATAAAATGGGAGGGTGTCACCCAATTTTATTTGTTTATGAATTATCCTTGACTTACAACCAGGCATTTAACGACTGTTTGCAGTCACGACGGCCATGGAACAGGCACTGTAAAACCTTGCACCAGCTTCCCCCGAGTCACACAATTGGATTTCAAGCCCTTGGCAAGCTGTTTGCATTTATGACTGGTTGCCAAGTGCCCAGCAACCACGTAATCGCCATTTGCAATCTTCTCTGTCGGCTTCCCCAGAAAGTCAATGGGAAATCCCGCAGGGAAGGTAACAAAACAGAGGGGATGGAAGATTTGAGGTCCATTCTGCTAGCATGCTGAGGAATTTCCCCTCTGCTGCTCCAATACAGGCAGGGACTATCCTGGTGGAACAGATCTCAAATCTGGCAAAAACACTAGCAAAGCCAGCATTCTGAAATATTCTGAGCCTCAGTGTTTCAGAACACTGTTTCAGAACATTGAGGCTCAGAGCGTTTCAGAATGCTGGAAAAAAAATGGTACTGAATGCCATTGTTCTCATAATGGTTCAGAAAGCCCCATTCCCAACTTGCACAATTTGGAGAAAGAGCCTTTTGAATCATCATAAGAATAGGACCCACATGTAGGATGGAACAAGGTGACAGAAAGATAAGTGGGCCTGGACATGGTGGAGCAGGGAATGGGTCTGTACACTAATGGGCCTAGTCAGCCAACACCTCCCAGGGACTCTTCCCACATCTTCTAGGCACCACTGCATGTTCAGCTAATGACCCACACTGTCACTTAACAGCCACAACAGGGAGATCTCAGTTTCTGGCAATTGAGAAAAGTGGTCATATGATCACTTCACTGAATAACCACAATGACGCACGGCCAAAATTCCAGGATTCAGTTGTGGCCATAACAAAAGAACAAAATATTCAGGCAGTGACAGACCTAGATAATATTTAAGGAATGTTTCATATGTTTTCATTTTGCCTCAAATATCTATGCTTGAAAAAAGACAATACTTAAGATGTTCGTCAATTCTAATTATAACAAAAAGAATATTGAAATACAGGATGTTTGTGCCATTTCTTACCCAAGCCGCCTGATTCAGAACTCTGAAAACCTTTTTTACTTGTTTGTCAGTGATTAAGAATTCTGCGTATGGTATGTTTTGGATTAAATGACTTTTGACTAATTTAATCCCTCTGTTTTGATATTTCATGGAGTTGCTTGCAGTGTTGTGTCTCCTAGATACATTCTATTCTAGGTTAATGTAATTATGCATACAAATGCCCAAAGTTAACTTCATAAGTTAACTTTGTATTGGATCGATTTCTCCAGTCTGATGCCCTCCAGAATAGAAAGTCCAGAATTGTCTTAAAGGCTGAAGAATCCAGAAACCTATCTTAATACATCTGGAAAATACCAGGCTGGGGAAGGTTAAATTAGACCATTTAGTCTTTAACACAGCTGGATGAAAGCTAGAAGAAAAGGGGGGGGAGAAAAACCCTCTACTGGTTCCCCAGTATGGCATGTTTTGTTTCTAAATTACGCATTTGGAGTTCCACACTGATACAATGAATGTTATCAAAACCTTGACTTTAGCTGTTTATTTAGAAATCCATCTGCTGTGAGCAGCATTTCTTGGATCTATTTCAGAATCAAGAGTAAATCCATGTGGCAGAAAGCAGCAAAGCTTTTTTGGCATAAATATTTTGGATTCTATACTCCAGCTGCTGCAAAGCTCTATCGCAAGCATTCTGATCTCCTCAGGACATTACTTGGAGAATGTCTGCCTGTGTTTCCCTTGGAACCTATAAAAATGGAATGATGCTAAAAGTTTGAAGATGTTTGCATAAGAAAACAGTATGCTGGTCAAACGGCCACTAAGCACCTGGGAGCCTCCCCTGAACCTGAGCACCATGAATCACCTACTTCTAGTTCTTTAGAAATTTCCCAATGATAGGTCTATTCTGGGATGCCATCCAGTCTTTTCCGTCTCCAACTGGTCTATCATGTATCTCCGCACTACTCCTGAGAATTTATTCTGAACTGAAAAATACATCATTCCTATCTCTCCTCATTCCAATACACTTATTTATTATGAGGAAAGTATTTTATTAGTCAACCTGGGTAATAATTGTGGTTCTTATTTCCAAATGAAGAAAGAAATAGCGAAATTCTCTTGGGTGGAATGTGGGATTCTTGTACTTTGTTTATTGAAGGAGTTGCCAAGCAATATAGTGAATATTCTACCTTTCATTTTACAATAGCTTCTGCCATCTTCTACAATTTCCTTGTTGATGATCCCAAAAGAAGACAGCTTGAAAGAATACCCCCCTTGGGGATTTTTCAGATCAGGATGTGTAAGCAACAGAAGGGAGACAGCAGAGTAACAAGGAAGAACTCAAATAGAAAAGATTCAAAAACACGACTGAAAGAAAGCCTAAAGGAATTCAAAAGTATCCTAAGAATAAAGAAAAATAGACACTTATTTTGTGAGGGGAAAAATGGGAGAAACGGAGGATAGATTTTAGCACTTGACGAATTATATCATATATTCCACAATGGATGAAAAATTCAAATTTTCTAGACTTTAAGTCTATCCTCATATTCTCTCACATGTAAGAGCACTGTAATAACTGTGGAGGTAAGAAAGACACGTGGGCAAAGTAGTTGTCGTATCTCACGTGTCCATGTTTAACAATAAATGTTTAGGAGGTGACTCTTATCCAAAAAGAAACGAATGTCTCCCATCTTCTTGGAGCCACCAGCTATTTCTATCAGCAGATTGCTAAAGAATGTGATTGACTATAGTGTTGCCTATAATGATTCTAATAGTCAAAACTATTTGCTGGGAAGTGCCACTATGGGATGGAAAGACATGGTCGTTTTACCTTCGGTTAACATTTCAAATTTTGCAATCTTAAAAAAGTGAGTGGGGTCAGGTCAAAAACAAGATAAAATAAAATGCATATTTAAATTTGAATGTGATTTATTTAAAACCAATCTAGTTCCACATCATCTCAACAAAAAGAAGTCTAAGAATGAATCTGGAAGTCAGAGCAGCTGAAGAGCAATCCAAGTTATGTCTGGTTTTATTTATACGGTCATAATTATTTCTAACTTTGCATAGCAATGTTTCGCTAACCGCAAGAATTCTGGAAATCCCAATCCCAACACTTCTGGAAGCCACCAGGTTATCAAGGGAAGCTTGCCCTACAGTTCACTTGGGTCTTCAACAGTAGTGGGATTCAAAAATTTTTGCTACCGGTTCTGTAGGTGTGGCATGTTGGGTGTGGCATGGCTTGGTGGGTGTGGCAAGGGAAGGATACTGTAAAATCTCCATTCCCTCCCCACTCCAGGGGAAGGGAGAGAATAGATGGGGGCAGGGGCAGTCAGAGGTGGTATTTACCTGTTCTCTGAACTACTCAAAATTTCCACTACCAGTTCTCCAGAACCAGTCAGAACCTGCTGAATTCCACCTGTGGTCTTTAATAACTTATGCCATTTATAGAGACAATAGCTGAAGCAGCAGGGTGTAAATAGATCACACAGCATAGTGTCAATGGGAGGTTGGTAAACTGGTTGGTTGCTGGATGGAAGAGAATGTCCCACCTATCTCACATAGGCAGCAAGCACTCTTAGTGACTATTAGTTGCTTACTTACTAAGATGCCAAGGAGTTAAGGACTATTAATGCCAAGGAGATAAGGGCTATTGAATATGCATTTGCTTTGACAGGTACAATATAACATGCAAGAATAAAAAAAGACAGATATTTCTTTCTGAGCACAAGCATTATGAGTTCAGGAGCACCTAGCTCTCTGTTTGCTAATGTTTTGTGTAACTTGTCTAGCCACATCATTAATTTTAGTTTTCTTCTGATAGACTAAGCAGTTGAAAATATATTTCCATTAAGTTTGGGACTTTCCTGAATTTAAGAAAACTTCTCTGGAGTAAAGTCTTGGTTGCAGAGTTAAAGCATATTCTGATAATACATGAATCTTCAGAGTGAATGTTACTTGTTTTTTTCCCCTTCTTCTTCTGCAGCATAACTATTAATATTTCCTACAGTCATATAGGTTTCCTTTTCAGAGGAGCTAACTCTGAATAAACCAGATGCCTTGCCAAAACTATAGTATCATCAAATATCTTGATGTCATAATGCAAATGATGCTTGTCTGTCTGCCTATCCATCCATCCATGCATCATTATCATCTATCTATCTATCTATCTATCTATCTATCTATCTATCTATCTATCTATCTATCATCTATCTATCTATCTATCTATCTATCTATCTATCTATCTATCTATCATCTATCTATCTATCTATCTACCTATCTACCTACCTACCTACCTATCTATCTATCTATCATCTATCTCATGCCTTTTATTATTTTTACAAACAGCTCAAGACAGCAAACATATCCTACACACCTTCTTCCTCCTATTATGTTGCTTGGGACAGTACATCATTCATATCATTTGTGTGATGATGTCATGATGTGTGTAGCACTATTTTCCACTCCTCCTCCTTTTCTCCACCTGCAATATCCATGCTATGTAATGGAAGAAGTGAGATGTGTATTATTACTAAAGCTGGCTACTTTTCAAATTGCCAGAGACCCTTCATCACAGTCACCCTAATAAATCCCCTCAAGTGTTCTGGCTTTGAGATTAATTCAGAGTTTTTTCCTGAGTGCCCCTGCAAGCTTACTGCTATCTCTAAGAATACTTTGAGAGAGGGGGGAGGGGGGAGGGAAAAGAGAAGAGAGAGAGAGAGAAAGAGAGAGAGAGAGAGAGAGAGAGAGAGAGAGAGGGGGGGGGAGAGGGAGAGAGAGAGAGAGAGAAACTGTGAAATTCACTCTAATGCCCATTCCTAACCTTATGTTTGTCTGCTATGATATCCTTAAAGAAATAAACTAGATTCATTTTTGGCTGCATACTTTGGTGGAAAGTAAATGCAGGGTTGCAAATTTCCCCTCCTCTCTCCTTGGGTGCAGGGCTTTCTTTTCAAGGCATCCTGGCCATTCTTTAGGGAGGACGGCAATTACTAGGTGTCAGTAGTGAATGGGTAGCATTTTTAAGAGCATTTTTCTTTGCCACTTGCTAACCTTGAGAGCAGCCCCACAGCTCCACAGAGAAGGCTTTGGAAGGTTCAGCCAAAGTCTATCAATTATTTAGTGTCAAAGGAAAAGGCTTAATCTATGTGATGAAGAAACGCATTTTATCTGGAGCTTGTTCTCTCTTTAACAGAGATTTACACAATTAGTCTCTCCAGGCCTTTTTCATAATGTGATTATTTTTACTAAGCAGTCTCCCTACATTATTGTTATCTTCTACAGTCTTTCAATAGGAGAGGGAAAACCCACTAAATTTCCCCGTTAGTGATTTTTCATAAGCCTGGCTGGAAAATATATGTCATGACAGAGTTGGTTCAAACTGTGCTTCAAGCTAGTTTCATTCATAAGAATTATCCATCTGTGGGATCAATGGTGTCAATGCTGTTTTGCATGTTATATATTGAGCCACTGTGTTGACTGTAACACTGCAAGCTATGCTTCTCTTTACAGATTAGTGGATGTCACGCACACCACCAAAAATCTGGATCTCCTAGTCAAAGAACACCAAATAAGTCTCACATGCCTATAATTTTCATGAGAAATAAAATATTTCTGAGCCATGACATTTTTCTTGATCTCCCTTTTCCCATATTTCATCCTAGGGAGTTCCCAAAGTAGCTACTAATCTGATATTTTATTTGTTATACCAAACTTCTATGGGAATTCTCAACATCTGGAAGAGGCTTACTAACATCATCACACAACTATAATAAATCCCGGGAAGTAGTCATTGAGACTATACTAATATGGCAGAACAAAATTGTCCCCAAATGAATGACATGCCAGATTTCTTATGAAAATCCCAACATGAAGCAGTGGTTTCAGGGGGTTTATTTGGCTTATTTTGCAGAAAAAATGTGGTCCCATATGATGCTCTGTTTGAGCCAGGAGCTCATACTTGGCAAGTATTACACTTTGCAGAATAAGCATCTTTGATCAAATAAGATTTACTGTGTGATCCTATGCATGTTTAAACTGGTATAAAACCTTCTATGTCCAATTATGCTTATTTGTACATAAATGCATATTAATGTAAGCAGATAATTTACATTCATATAGTTTATTTTACTTCTATGCTTAGTCACATGGCCATTAGCAGGAACCCTGCGCGCATAGACCACAACATCTAGGCCAGTGGTTCCTAACCTTCCCAATGCCACGACCCTTTAATATAGTTCCTCATGTTGTGGTGACCCCCAACCATAAAATTGGTGTCTCAGTTCCTAAGACCATCAAAAGTATGTATTTTTCCATGGTCTTAGGCAACCCCTGTGAAAGGGTCATTCTAAGTCCAAAGGGGTCCCGACCCACAGCTTGAGAAACACTGATCTAGATAGTATTGGACTTCACATTCATGTGTGTCCTTGTTCTTTGCATATAAGATTGCATTTTAATTGTCTGAATGTAGTTTAGAAAATCCTAGTAAATATAAACTCATTAGAACAGAAATGTTACAATGTCAAAGATGATAGCACGAAGGTATACATCTTGTTTTCTAATTTAATTATTTTCTTGCATAGAGGGATGGTTCTTCTTCAAATCTCAGTACCTATGAAATAAAATTTGTCTTCTGAATTACTAGATGACTTAGAAAAAAAAGGTTTCTTTTTGTCTGAAATGGTATAGGGCCGTGATGGTGAACCTATGGTACATGTGCCACAGGTGGCACGCAGCAACCTCTCTGTGGGCACGTGAGCCGTCACCCCGGTTTAGCTCCACCGTGCATGTACATGTTCCTCCCGCCAGCCAGTTGATCTTTGGGTCTCTGCTGCGCATGTGCAGGGGTGGGTGGAAGGCATGCGGAGGGAACATGTGCATGCACTGTTGGCAGGGCATGTGCGGGGATGCACACATGTGCTGGGTGGGGTGCATGTGCGAGGGGCATTGCATTTTAGGGATTTGAGTGCGCTGTGGGCACTCAGTCCAGAAAATGTTAGCCATCACTGGTATAGGGCTTCTTGCCAGAGCAGGGGGTTGGACTAGAAGAACTCCAGGGTCCTTTTCAACTCAGTTATTCTATTATTGATCATGGTTACAGTAAGAAGGGAAAAGTTATTCTGGGAGAGAAAAAGAATTGGATCTACGTCCTCTACAATTTACCATCACTTATATCATAGCCTTAGAAAGATTAATATCAAAAGTCCAACAACAGAATCAAGCTTACAAGTAAGTCATGATTCGTGTAAATTCAAATAGTATAAAAATTCCATTTAGTGCAATTTATTAAATCATACCAGTCATATCTAACGCAATCCAAAATTCAGTTAGTTCAAGGCTAGTGTGCACCCAGTTGAGATTAGCAGACATGCATTTATGGGTGAAGTCTTAAGATGCTGATCATTGTTATTTCAAAATGGAGAAAAGGAAGCTTCCACATTTGAGGAAAGCTCAAAACCAAGTCTCGCTTTGAAGAACTACAGCAGCATACAGTGAACAGAAGGTATGATTTGGAAACAAGTTTATTCTATTCTATTGTTATAATATAAAGTTCATTAATAAGTATATACAAATTTATAATTAAATATTTTAATTATTTAGGTATATCCAGCTGGAACCAATTACTGTATTTCTCGCTGAAGTGTCACTTTGAATAGTGCACATTTGAATAATGAGACTATTTTGTGGGATTCAGTAACCGCACTAGTGAAGACTACCTGCCCTTTGGAAGTGTATTCCAAGTTTCCTCTATTTATTAACCATTCTTGCATGGTTCCTCTTCTTGCTACAGTAGAAGCATGGCTTTAAGGATATAGAATACTTACAAGAAGAATTGGAATGCTGTGGAAACTAAGTTACATGAAATCTTTGTTTGTAGTGGATATCAAAAAGAAAGAGAAATTGGTCACAAAATCAGAATACAAAACACCGTGACCAGATTCCATTTCCTTTGCACAGTTTTTCTCTGGCTTAAAATTCAGTGGATGAGCTTTAAAGATTTCCTCCACATATTCCAGAATATGTAACTATCTCCTCTCTTTCCCTTTTCTAGCAAAACATTTCTCTGGAGGAGTCACTGGCCTGCCAAGGAGGGTAGGTTAGATTACTTATGTGGCAGTTTCTATTTTCTTATTCGTTTAATTCTATGAAACACACACAGTTGACATTTTTATTGGCTTGTTTATGTGAGGCCTACTAAGATTCTGTTTTCCTTCCATCTTTTCTTTCCCCTACACATGGCTGACCTTCCTGTCTTTCCTCACCACTTTTGAGGGGATGAGAAGAAAGATTCCTCAGGTATTAATTGACATATTTCTTTATAGCTCCTTCTGTCTTACTGTTGAAATTGGATGATTATTTTTAAGACCTTTCAATATCTATCCACTCATTCATTTAATTTTATTTATTCATATTTATTTTGGCCAAAACTTAACAGACTTTTTTTTTTTGCTGAGCAAGACCATCAAATATAATACTTCTGAGCTTCCGGTTGATGTTGTTGCAAGATTGGACATGAGGAGCGGGTTTCCGTGCTCCCGTGCTGAGTTCTCTGCATTGCTGAGCTCTAAAAGGAGCCAAAGCCACCCTGTAGGGATGGCGAAGCAAAGAGGGGTACCCTGTGAGGTCGCAGAGAGTCACAGCTCTCCTGTCTGACCTGGGGTTCTTTTTCCCTCTCAGTCATGGCAAGGAGAAGAGGCAGCCTAAAGATAGCTGCTACAAAGCTGGGACAGCCGAGGAACAACTAAGACTGGTGCTGGAGTGAAATAGGTGAACAGTGACTGGAACTGGGGAAGAGGATTCATTTTCACTTAAAATCTAACCCCAAGGAATAATGTAGAACTATTTGCTCAGAATTATTTGTTAAAGTTGTGATTAAGCATTCTGAGAAAAATGCCAGACCGGAAGGAGAAGACTTAAAGAGAGAAAAACAACACTTCTTTAAAAATACAGAAAATTGGTTTCTTCAACTGGGAAGACATGGTAATGGAAAGGCATTTTAAAATGCTGGAATTATTTGCTTAAAAACATCCTGTTTCTATAATGAACTATAATTAATATTATAATTGAAAGACTAAAATTAGACTGACTAGTGGCAATACTGATGTTTAAATTGAGAGTGCCACCTGCTGACAAAAGGGAAATATATAAGTCTGGGAATACTTATATGAAAGATTGTGAAAATATTTAATGGGTTATATTTCACTACCCCATCCCTACTAGAATATTGAATCTGCAAAGGGAACATAAAAAGGCTTACAATAACTTCTGGGACTATTTAAAGAGAGCTGATTGATTACCTATGGGATACAAAGAACTGTGATTAATGTACTTCTTGGGCAACCTTAGGGCTGAATAAATGGTTCTTGGACTACTGAACAAAAGTTGATTTTTTAAAACAAAATAAGATGCTTCACAAGGAAGAAATGAGTGGAACTTTGAGGAAGATGGCATTGATTTTCCAAAGCACAAAGGTCATCATGGAGAAAGGATTTAAGAAGATTGTGGGGAAAAATGGAAAATACTATATGAGAGATGATGAGTAAAGATCAAGATGCTCCGAGAAGGGAAGAGCTAATAGAAGAAATGGGGGAAAAGATGGAACCAAAGAACCAGTGAACAAAAGAAAAAGATAAGGAGGTGATAATAATAAAAATAACAGTGATTGATGAATTAAACCAGAGGGAAATATTTTAAGAGAATTGAAAAGAGAATTGGACACACAGGAAGATACTTTTGAAAGGGAGATAGAGGTTTTGGCAAATATTTTAGAAGCTAGACAGTGGAAGAGGGTAGAGATGGGAGAAATACTTAGATTGAATAGTCAAGAAGTAAATGTAGACAGAGATAAAGATCCAGGAAAGTAATATGGGAGGCAAGTCCAAAAAAAGCATAGCAACTAAAGTACTGAAGCGGGCAAGAGACAATGGATAGAAAGGAAAGGATTTCTCTTTTTGTTGTTGTTCTGAATTGTCTGTCTTCTCTTTTTTTCCTTTCTTCTTTAGAATGGTAGAAGTTAGATAGGATAAGAAGAAAATGTCTTTTAATAAAAGGGTGACATGATTAAAAGTTGGAATAGAGATAGAAATAAGAGAAAGGGGGAATATTAGTGTATACTTTCTTACATAATAAAATAAAAGCAATAACTAGAGAGAAGCTTATAAATTGAATGACAGTATTATGTATGATTAAATAATATGGTCAGTGACATTAGAGCAATATACTAAAACATGGAATAATTAAATAATGATAGACTATAACTCAATATAAATGTACATTATTATTAGAAATATATAAGTTGGTTGAATGTAATAACTACGATTAATTTTACTAGTTTTATTTGTATTTGCATGACACCCAGGTGCCACACTGTTCACACATTGATATGTTTATGTAAAACAAAATTAAAAACAACTTCTTCTTTTGCCATATCCGTTATCGAACATTGGCGATCATGTTGGCAATCCTATTTTTATCAACAACCACAAGAAAAAGGGCTGCTAGGTTTTGTCCAAACCAGTCCCTTCGACTTTGAAGCCAAGATGTTCTTCTTCTGCCTGGACCTTATCAAATACAATACTGCAAAGATGCAAACAAGGGTGGCTCTCTCATAAATTAATTACATTTTTTCTCCGTGAACACACACTATTGTTGTCAATACTTGCAATCTTTTTGGCCATGTGTCTCTACACTTAGTCCTCCTCTTGCAACCACAATGGGAAGCAGAATTGTTAAGCAAAATAGTTTTTAAGTGAGTCGCACTTAATTTCATGATCATTATTTTGTTAGGAGAATCGCTGCAGCTGTTAAGTGAATTACATGGTTGTTAAGCAAATCTGGTTTCCCCTATTGACTTTGCTTGTTGGAATCCAAGTGGGAAGGTTGCAAATGGTGATCACATGACACATGTGCAATGGTTGCACATACATACTGATTACAAACATCCAAATTTTGATTGTTTAACCATGGGGATGTTACAATGGTTGTAAGTGCAACAACCAGTAATAAGCAACCTTTTTTTTCATTCAACTTTGAATGGTTGCAAAACAAATTGTTGTAAGTCAAGGACTACCTATGTGTTATAAGTCAAGGACTACCTGATTTTAGAGCAATGCTGCCATCATTTTCCCACCCTACAGCAAAGTAACAATGCTTTGGTGCCTTCTTTACATGATGTCACCATGTAGGATAAGTATTACACTTACTATTTTGCATTGCTGGAAAAACTGCTTCAAAAACATCATTCTTGTTGCTAAGCAAAGTCAGTGGAACTTTGTTAATCTGGTCTAGGATCTTTCTTCACCTTAACTCAGTAAGAAAAGCTGCAGCAGTGGTACAGTTTCATCACTCAAGTAACTTGCACAAAAGGGAGAGCTTGGTGAGAAATAGTGAGACTGTAACAAAAGGTCCCAAAGGTGCTTTTTCAAAAAGTAACTGGACTTTCCTTGTTTTTCGTTGAAGACATTTCACTTCTCATCCAAGAAGCTTCTTCAATTCTGTGTAAAGAGCTACAATGAGGGTAAAACTTGGGGAGCAAAGTAAGTTTAGATTGTCCTGATTAGATTGAAATCCCAAAGGTGTTTTTTTTCAAGGGGCCACTGGACTTTCTGGCTTTTCTTTGAAGACGTTTCATTTTTCATTCAAGAATCTTCTTCAGTTCTGACTGGATGGTGGGAAGAAGCTTCTTGGATGAGAAGCGAAACGTTTTCAAAGAAAAACCAGAAAGTCCAGTTGCTTCTTGAAAAAGCACCTTGGCCTGGATGACTGAGAATCTTCATAGACATTAATTGAAACATACCCAAGAGTGCATCCAAGCCAAATCTATTCCTTTGCAGAGAATTTGCAGCTGAACTAAAAAGTCAGGATCACATTTGGATTGGTAAGGGAGAGAGAAAGAGAAAGAGAAAGGGAAAGGGAAAGGGAGAGACCCCTCTCTTCCTCATATTTGTCATCTTTTATTGTTACCTTTCATTGGTTTTAGTGCAATTTCTTTCTTTGACTATTGCAAGTCATTCAAAATCATTGAGAGTCAGGCAGCATGCAAGTTTAAATTATGATAATGATGACAGTGACGATTATTAATCGATCTGACAGCCTTCCTTTTACCTATCTATGACAACATGGTATGAAAAAGGGGGTCTCCCTATTTAAGCACCCAGAAAAAGAAATCAATTTTACAGCATACATATAAAAGACTATACAACGTTCCATTTCACCCCTTCTGCAGTTAAAGCACATGTGGAAGGTGATGGGTTTTATTTCTTCACACAAGGCATTAATTTTCGAGAAATACTGCACAGTGGAAAAACTACATCCTGACTTTTCGCTGGCTCCAAGCTTGGTTTTCCTATGTTTACACCAAGTGGCTGGTTGGACTTCATTATACACCAAGTATTTCCATAGATCAGAGGCAGTGAGACCTGTGTAACCAACATAAAATAAATTACCTCCCTATGATAAATGGTTCTATTAGCAATCCAGATTGTTAAACTCCGATAGAACAGAATAGAGAGAGCACCAACCCATTCATTCTCCCTCCGGCAGATACCAAGTTGTAAATAGGTTATTTTGTGTGTAAATAACACATTAAAACTCAGCATTAGCTGTGGCTTTTGATAGAGAGGAAATTGTTCCAAATAAATAATCCAGGACAGGAATGTAAAATAAGCCAGATTTAATAGTGCATGCCTCCCGTTGCCGTGTTAAACATGACTAAAATGATAAACCCCAGAATATACTAATAGTAAACCATGCTCTGACATCAAAGTAATGAGGCCATATTTTAACCCAGCTTTAGAAATGCTAAAATTAGTCTTGACAGAGCCAGACATCGGGAAAAAAGTGCTGCCAACATAAACACCATCAATTTACCAACTTGGTATTTGTGTCATGAGGGGTGCATAGTATTATGGGGTACAGGATGGTGGTTTTCTCTGGATTCGATAACAAGGCACTTGACACTTTGAAACAGGTGTGTGCTGAAAAAATTGTACAAATATGTATAAATTCACGACAATGTCTAGTTCCACCAGCTAGAATATTTAAAGAGATTTCAAATTCAGATTCTATCTTGAATGTGAAGTTGTTCTTTTAAATGTGAACAGTTCAGCTGTAGTATCTCTTGCTAGCATTAATCTTGGCAAGCTTCAGATAAGATGTCTCATAAAACATAATTGCATAGAAGCCATCAAATGCTATGAGATCAAGAAATCCTATCTAAACATTGATTATGTGCCATCAAGATACTGTCGATGTTTAGCAAACACATGGATACACCTTCTCCAGAATGATCTGCCCCTAATCAGGCCCTTTAAGCCTTCCAATGGTGTACCCATTGCTGCTGTAATTAAGCCCATCCATCTGTTACTGGCCTTTCTCTTCTACTCTTTCCTTCCGTCTTTCCCAGCATTGTAGACAACTGAAAAGAGCTACTAAGTCTTTGCCAATGTGTATAAAATATTATGATTTAAATCTGGTCGTTTGTACCTTCAGTGAAAATGCTGGGTTGACATATTTCATAATCCACCTGTTCATTTTCTTGCCTATCCATGGTATTCTCAGAAATCTTCTCTTAACTCCCAAATTCAAAAGCATCAATACTCTTTCTCTTCTGCTTCTTCGAAGTACAAAGTTTGCCTTCCACACATCTTTTGTCTTTCATCTTGAGGTCTTTCAACTCCTTGTATCAATTATATAGTCAATGTGATTGCTGTGTATTCCATCTGCTACTGTCTATGTATTGTTTGGTGGTTTAAAGACTGGATTAGCAATGAAGAAATTGCTAGATTAGCATACCCTTTTAAATTGTGGTCATGCCTCATTTGTTTCCTGGGCCATGCAATCCAACTACATTTTCCTTATTATTTTCAACTTTGACATTCCACTCTCCAACTGCAAGAATCACCTCTTGTTTACATGATCTGTTGATCATAAAATCAACCTTATCATCTGCTACATCAGTAGTTGGAACATAAACATAATCATCCTATTAAAAGGTTGTTTCCAAGGTCTAATTATTCAAAAGTTGATTGCATCAGACCCAAGTATTGTTCTTGCTATTTCCTTTCCAATGAGAAAACAATATCACTCCATCTTGTTTTCATGTCCCAAGTAGTAAAGAGTATGATATGGCTGGAAGGGTCCATTTCAATTCTGATGCCTAAGATGTCAATGTCTAGTTGATTTATTTCCTCTTTCACTGTGTTGAGCCCATTTCAATGCTTCTAGGTTTCACATTCCCACTGTAATTCCATTTTCAGATTTTTCTTTTCCTGCATGGCAATGACACATCATGAAGGCTTTAATCTAATAATGGCACAAATAAATCCAACTCCAACAAATTCCAAGCTCAGTAGCAAATTGAGTGCCATCTGTCCTGGGGAAATCAACTTCTATACCATTAATCACTTTATCTTAATTATTCATTTGGTTTTCTTCGTAAAATATATGAGTGGTTTACCTTTGCTTTCTCCTATATACAGTAGAGTGAACTGATTCCTTTTTTGGTTGACTCTGAAGAGGTTGTCTGTCTCCAGCATCTTTCTATATCACTGCCAGTAATATAGATCACTACCTGCTTTCAGTGGGCACCTTGGGTGACCCTGTTGGGAGTATATACTCTTGGCATAAGCTCCTGGCATCCTTCATTCTCAGGAACAGCATTCGTTCTGCCTCCATAATGCAACAGCACAGCTTGAGGAGATCCAAATGTTACATAACCACTTCCAGGTTCTGTTATATACTAAATAAAATATCTCAACTATTAGGTAGTAACAACTATGAAATTTTAGTTTTTTTCAACCATGATCCATAACCAGTCCATGCAAGTGGCGGACGAGCATGCTAAGATCCATTTGTGCATGCACGGGATTAGGTTTTGTGCGCAAAACCATCCCCTCCCCCCACCTGCTGCCACCATCACTGTTTGTCTGTGGAGACTGAAAGGTAGGGGACCACTTTGCTGTACCTGTTATCCTTGAGAATGGTGAATACTGAATGCAATACTACATCAAGGAATATGTCATTTGTAGTTGGTCTGCTTCGGTACAGGTAGATTTGTTGCTTCAGTTTAACCATGTGTGAGAGCTTGTGATTCTATAGAATCCTGAATTCTGTGCAGCCCAAAATATGAATCAGCTATTAGTAAAGTCAGTTTACTTCAACCATGTGTGGCAAGGGCTGGCAACCTAAGGCTTTGGAATATATCATTGCAGCTACCAGAAATTTCCAACATCAGTGCTGAAATCTACCACAATCTTGGGGGTATCTGCAACTTCCATCATTCTAACCACTGCAGTGGTGCAGTGATTAGAATGCGGTACTACAGGCTACTTCTGCTGACTGACGGCTGACTGAAATTTGGCAGTTCGAATCTCACCAGGCTCAAGGTTGACTCAACCTTCCATCCTTTCCGAGGTGGGTAAAATGAGGACCAGATTGTTGGGGACAATATGCTGATTTTGTAAACCGCTTAGAGAGGGTTGTAAAGTACTGTGAAGCAGTATATAAGCCTAAGTGCTATTTGCTCTTTATTTTTTATTTATTTATGTAAATAAAGATGTAAAATTCTGAGTCATTTGTCCCCAGAGACATTGTTGTTTTATGATAGTGCAAGGAGTGGGGGCAGGAAATGTTCTCTTCAGGTACAAAAAGGTGACCTATTAGTGGCATGAAACCTAGTTTACATTAGCCTTTCGTCAAAAGCAAATGAGCACAAGGATGGCCAAAGAATGACCAAATGTGTCACACAGAGAAAAACCTGCCTAAGGTTTGAAATGTATATCCTAAAATCCTCAATATAATGAGGCTGCAAAAAAAAAAAATCTGAAAACTATAAAGAATGTGTTATGAAATAACTGCATAATTTTTAATCCTTCTTGGCAGAAAATTTAAGAAAGACTGGGATTAATGAACACATTTAAAAACAAGTTAACAAGAAACCAGGCCTAAAGAGTTCAGCTCTTCTCTCCCAGGGTTGGGCCTTCAGCTGTCTGAACAAACAAATAAATATGTTTTCCTCTCATGAGGCATTATTTAAAAACACTGTAAAACTCATACATGTATGACTTTCACCCTCCCCCAATCTTCATGTCAACAAATTAACATTTTCCAGATGTTGAAAAGGATCCTTTTTGCACCCAGAATCCAAACATGACAGTCCATAAATACTTTTAAAGAAATATTGTCCTTCAAAATTCCACAGAGTTTTTGAATATATTTTCTTCCACTCAGTGTCATCTGAGAGACGACATAACTCAGAGCAGTATAATTTTTTATTTCTTCTCTATTCCCTCCAATCTTTTTTTTTTAAATAACTGAATTGTAGAGCAAAAACTAGTAAGTTTCCTTTGAAAAAGGGAAAGCTAAGGTTACACATTTTGAAAGTATATCCAGCCCTGCAGCAAAAAATAGCAAGGAAACTTTCTCACTCCCAAAGTAGTGTTATCTATCAAAACGAAAATGAATGAAAACAATTATTTTCCTAGATTGTTCTATTTAGATGTAAATATAAAGTGAGAAAAAAATAAGGAAATGTATGTGTACTAAAGCAGAGCTGGTCCAGCAAGGAGAAATATTTTTGACAGACCACAAAGCAGCTGAAAAAACTTTAGACAGCTGAAGATGCCACTTGTCACATTCCATTGGTCAAGTCCCAGCTAATGTGTCCCTTCAGTTCCTGCTGTGAAAGGTTATTCTATCCCACATAACACAAACAAGGAGTGGGTTGGTATCGGACCAACACAAGCAAAAATCCTATGATTATTTCTTGTTGCTTCCATCCAAAGACAACAAATACCACCACTTTCTCAGTCAGCTTTCCATAGATGTGAAGTTCAAAGGGCCACATCATTCTGCACATTTAAAGGGAACAGGCAAAGTTTAGGAAGAGCATCCTTCCCTAGACTGGGGAAACTTCAGTTGTGTAACTCACAAATTTGCAAAGTTCGTAGCAATTATGTCAGCTTGGAATTGTGAGCAGCACTTCAACAGTGGATGCCAAGTTAAGGAAGGCTGATGTCAGCACTCATTTTATATCTTCATGAGATGCTAATTGGGGTTACTAAGAAAATCAGTGAAATTACATTTTGTTAAACTTGCCTCTTTTCTTTATATGATTTTTAAAAAATGTTTTTTTTAATATTTTACTTGTCCACCACCTAGGATTCATCTGTGAGGGAGATGGACAAGTTTTAAAAAATGATAAACAAACAAATAAAATAAAAAAGTACCAACCATGGTCTCTGCAGAGAAAAATCTACACAGTATGAAACTCCATTGCTCCCATAGATATGTAAACACCTGATGGGGTTTTCATCCATCCTGATATCAATTGTATAAATGCCCCAAGATCAATTGTATATATCAATTGTATTGGTATTTATACAATATCAATTATATAAATGGCCCTCTTGCATGGTGGAGCTCTAGAGGAAAGTAATCTAAACATATCATCAAGTTTCTGCCTGAGTTCAAACTGATTTTTTTACAGCATATGTTTCCAATACCAACATCATTTCTCACTTCCTAGCAGACAGTTAGATGTGCAAAGCCTCCTTTCAAGTAATATTAGATGTTTTATTTTAAGAAGCATCGTCGGTCTTTTCAGATTTCCCCCTCTCCCTCCAGTAACTTTCTGGTTAACATTACTCATTATGTAGCCCTCGTGATCTGCATTCATCCTATTTTTTTCTCTTACACATTCATTTCAAGCAAAGTGGGCCACTTTTTACATAGAAAACAGAATTGTGACATTCTATATGCCACAAGGCTCGATATCCAGCTCCAATCTTCATCCCAAAGTCTTAGATTTGCTCTTATTTTCAGAGGGTGCTTGCTTCTGAAAACCAAATTCAGGAGTCAAAACAAACAGCACAACCTGTAAATTACAGTATTTTAAAACAGCATGTTTGTTTCTTTGTCAAAGAGGGACTAAAATTTTCTCCTTCATTCTGGCATCCAGTAAGCAACAACTGATCATCAGTGCTATCTCTGGAGGAAATGAATGCATAAATCATGTTAGGCTGAAGTAGCCTTTATTTCAGCTCCACTTTTTTTTGGAGTCACAGTTGTCTGGCCAAATGCCTCATTCTGTGATCACCTGAGATCTGCAAACACTCAATTTCCATTTCCTGAAACTAAGATCAATGAACTCAGAATTCTAGCAGAAGGATTTACAGGTAGTCCTCAACTTCCAACCATTCATTTAGTGACCGTTCAAGGGTACTGCAGCGCTGAAGAAAGTGATTTATGACTGGTTTTCTTACTTATGAACCGTTGCAGTATCCCCTTGGTCATGTGAACAGAATTCAGATGCTTGGCAACTGGCATGTACTTATGTTGGTTGCAATATCCCTGGGGTCATGTGATCGCCTTTTGCCACAAGCAAAGTCAATGGGGAAGTCAGATTCACCTAACAACCATGTTGCTAACTGCAGTGATTCACTTAACAACGAGAAAAGGTTCCCCAAACATGCATGGTAGCTGTTTCTGGCTCTAGGGGAGGTGCTCATCTCCGTTAACAAAACCCCCTTAACAACTATCTTGCTTAGCAACGGAAATTTGGGGCTCTATTGTGCTCATAAGTCGAGGACTACCTGTACACTTCTGACATTGGAAATTCTAAGCCTTTAAAACGAAGCCCAGGCTTGCTTTCAAAATGAGGCAAAGGATTACGAAGTACCTCCTTGGGTCACCACTGCTGCTGTGGCTGCAGCTGCTAAAGGAACTGGTTTCTTCGTTGGTTCACTAAAGCCATTGTCTTCCAGAAGGACACTTTTCTCTTCTTTTTTTGCAGAAGCCATTGATGTGGATCTTTCCATCTCAGACACGCATATTCCAGCTTCCCAGTCCTTAAAAACAATACAAAAAGTTCAGGGTTTCTTTTTCTTCCCCCCCCCCCCCCATTAAAGACACAAAAATTGCTTTGATGGAAATGCTTTCATCCTATTCCAAAAGATAATTAAAAGCAATAACAATAAATATTGGTTTAATTGCTCATCAAGTTTTTTATTAAGCTCTGGTAATTATATCCAGAAAGGATCTGAAGCCACATTTTTTCTAAACGATGGTTGACTTAAGATTGATGTATACACAAACACACACATACACACACACACACACATACATACATACATACAGGATATACCAAACATTGAACCTGTAACCCAAGCACAATGTTTTGTCACCCCACCCCCCCGAAAAAAATGCCATTATACTTAGGAATGTTTGAAAGTCATGTGTCAAACAAGGAAGTGTTTAGAAGAAAATGGCAAACAATTTAAGCAATTAATGTAATTTGTATAATAAATTGTCTAGGGAGCCCGACTTTGGATAAACCCTGCGCGTATTCATTCATTTTTCATTCTATTAGAATAACCTTCCATGTCCTTCCCCAAGGTACAACTTTAGAGTAAACGGCTGATTAAAATTTTATAAGTAGAACAGTTAGAAACTTCAAGAATATTTGTATCCTTTTACTGGAAAACAGAAAGGAGACTTCTTCACTACTCTTCTGAAGCATTTACTTAAGCTAAGAAATCAATCCTTTACTCTGGACCTCTAAACACTACAGGTAGTCCTTGACATACAACAGTTCATTGAGTGACCATTTGAAGTTACAATGGCACTGAGAAAAAGTATAGTATAGCCTTTGTTGTCATTGTACAAAACGAATACAACGAAATTGGTTTTAGCCTCACTGGTGCAATCCATGACAACAAATACAAACAACATAAATAGTATAAGGAATAATCCCAATGCAAGTAATTAGGGAAAAAGAAAAAAAAGAAAAAAAACCGTCATACATTTCCTTGTGTGCGTGGAGTTATTGTGGTTGTGTTTAAGAGTCTGACAGCCCAAGGACAGAAACTATGATAGAAAAAGTGACTTATAACCGTTTTTCACACTTACGGCCATCACAGCATCCCCACGGTCACATGATCAAAACTGGGACACTTGGCAACTGACTCATATTTAGAATGGTTGCAGTATCTGGGGCCACGTGATCCCAACTTTTGTGACAAGCAACGTCAATGGGGAGGGTAATACAATACAATACAATAGTAGAGTTGGAAGGGACCTTGGAGGTCTTCTAGTCCAACCCCCTGTCTAGGCAGGAAACCCTATACCGTTTCAGACAAATGGCTATCCAACATCATCTTAAAGACTTCCAGTGTTGGGGCATTCACAACTTCTGGAGACAAGCTGTTCCACTGATTAATTGTTCTAACTGTCAGGAAGTTTCTCCTCAGTTCTAAGTTGCTTCTCTCCTTGATTAGTTTCCACCCATTGCTTCTTGTTGTACCCTCAGGTGCCTTGGAGAATAGTTTGACTCCCTCTTCTTTGTGGCAGCCCCTGAGATATTGGAACACTGCTATCATGTCTCCCCTAGTCCTTCTTTCTATTAAACTAGACATACCCAGTAGTAGGGTAGATTCACTTAGCAACTCTGTTACTAACTTAACAAGTGCAATGGTTCACTTAACTGTTGTTAAGGTTATAAAATGAGGCAAAACTCATTTCACAATTGTCTCACTTAGCAGCAGAAGTGTTGGGCTCAATTGTGGCCGTAAGTCGAGGATTACCTGTATTCCGGAAGCAAGATCAAGGAACCCCCCTTCTAAATGCTTTCCAAGGAAGAAGAGGAAAGCAATCAGTCCAATGCCCTTTCAAACATTGACACTGAGGCAACAGGCCATACCCTGATGATTCTGCCATGCTTCATATAGCTCAGAGCTGCTTATCTAGCAATTGGAGCATTTTTTTCTGCCTTTCGATAGGCCTCTATCACAAGCATGGACTTGAACACTGACCTATGGCCCAACTCCTGTCCTTGAAAAAAAGTCCCTTTAATACAGGTAACATTCTAATAAAAAACACCCATGCACCATAATATTTGTTGAGCCACCATTTGGCTGTTGATTGCTGTATAGTTCATTGTGCTTCGGTAACTCTCACCTCTGAGCCTTACCTGCTACCAGCCCAGAAGATTATAGAACAGGACTCTAAATTGACAAGAGATGCTGATCCCTGCTGTGTTTTGAGTTTGAAGGGGGGGAAAGCATCATGTGGTGGTGCGTAGCATATATTGGGCTACATATCATTAAGAATGAGTATAATTTATAAAGTAATCCTATTCCAGATGCCTGTCAAATTTTAATTTTATTCCTGCCAAACTGATCTGATTCCATATGTTTCCATGTCCTCATTCTCTAAACCGATCCCAAATGGTGCACTCCTATTTCAAAAGACACTGGAAAAAAATCATTACGTGTCTTTGTTAAAATAGACTCTGCATTTTTCCCATGCAAGAAACACACATAGGCACATAAAACACATATTAAATGCAGTTTTCTAAACAGGACTTCAACAAGTTCATTTTCAACTTAGAACAAATCAAGTGCTCACACTTCCTGTGTTTTATAACAGAGGAAGTGTTGCTGGCTCCAGTGTCCAAACAGAAGAAGAAACACTAGAAGGGCTATTTGTATTTAATGAGGTTCATACATCTCAGAGGGAACTGGTCTATAACTTGTGGACCTCCATGGATTCATGGTAGCTGCTTGAAAAACTAGTTGAAGTTGTGATGAGGAGACTTTCCTCCAGATTCAGTAAGTGCGCCAGCTATAGCTTTACTGAGATCATAACACCCTAGTTATAGTGGCTCATGCTCTTATCACTACAGTGTATTATTACAACACACCTTCCATGGGACTGACTCTGAATGTTACTCAGAAGGAAAAACTAATGTAGAATGCAGTGGCCAACTGTTGGGATTGCACTCAAGGAACCTATTGCTATTGGTACCTTATTATTATTATTATTGTTGTTGTTGTTGTTGTTGTTGTTGTTGTTGTTGTTATACGATTGCCATTGATTACTAGTCGGGCCCCACCCAGGGGCCTAGGACGTCGTAACGTATTTTCGTAATATACGTGCAGATCCAAGCAGTGCAGCTTTTTGCATTTGACTGATGGTGATTTTGTCAAGTTTTAACTGTTTTAAATGTAATTCCAGTACTTTTGGAATAGCACCCAGTGTGCCGATTACCACTGGAATTACCACTGCTGGTTTGTGCCATAATCGTTGGATTTCAATTTTTAAGTTCTGGTATTTCGCGACTTTTTCATGTTCCTTCTCCTCAACTCTGCTATCACCTGGTATTGCGATGTCTATGATTGTAACCTTCTTTTTCTCAACCAGTGTGATGTCTGGTGTGTTATGCGCTAGTACTTTGCCTGTTTGTATACGAAAATCCCACAGGATCTTGACCATCTGATTTTCGGTGACTTTTTCAGGCTTATGTTCCCACCAGTTTGTTGTTGTTTTAATATTATAATTTTTGCACAAATTCCAGTGGATCATTTGTGCTACTGAATTGTGCCGCAATTTATAATCAGTCTGCGCGATTTTTTTACAGCAGCTGAGTATGTGGTCAACAGTTATTATGTTGTTGTTGTTGTTATTATTATTATTATTATTATTATTATTATTATTATTATTATTATTATTATTATTATTATTATTATTATTATTAAACAACTTTATTCATTAAACATGAAACCCAGCCAACTGAACATTCAAAAATGCATTACAAATACCAGTGACTGGTGCTAATGGTTGATACGGTTTTCTGTCAGCATCCTAGGTATCAACCAAGTATAAATATAATATCTTCTTAAAATATAAGATGTTCCGAGTAGCACAGTTTTTTGCAGCTCTGCTGGTGTTATTGCAGGAAGCTGCAATTTGTTGATGTATCTTGTAAAATTCTTGGACATGGTGCCAAGTGCCCCGATGACAATGGGTATCTCTCTTACATGCTTCATCCCTAGCCGTGTAGTTTCTATGGCCAGGTCGTGATATTTCATTATTTTTTCTAGTTCTTTTTCTTCGACTCTGGCATCTCCAGGTGATATCAATAAACTGTACACTCCGGCCCTCTATGACCGTGATATCTGGCATGTTGTGCTCCAAATGACGATCTGTTTGTATTCGAAAGTCCCACAAGATCTTCACCTTCTCATTTTCGATAACTTTTTCCACTTTATGTTCCCATGACTTTCATATTTTTTACATAATGACCAATGGATTAATTTAACAACTCAGTCATGTCTAGCTTTGTAATCAGTTTGTGTGATTTTGCTGCATTCACATATTAAATGTGAAACAGTTTTGACTTTGTTATTGCAAAGTCGGCAGTTTGGGTTGTCAGTGGATTTTTGTATCTTTGCGTTCATTGCATTAGTTTGTAGTGCTTGTTCTTGAGCAGCCAGTATTAAACCTTCCGCTTCTTTCTTGATAGTTCTCATCTTAAGCCATGTCCATGTCAAGTTGTCATCACATTTTCCTTCAATGTTTTTCAAGTACTGTCCATGCAAAGCTTTGGTTTTCCATCTATTTAATCTGTCATCCAGTTGTTTTTCCTTATATTCTGCCTTTGTTTTTGTTGTTTTTATGCTGTTCTCCATTTTCATGGCCTGCAGCAATTTTTCTGTACTTTGGTTCACATAATCATTCAAACTTTGTTTTTCTTCTTCTACAGTTTGATGGATTTGCAATAGCCCCCTGCCCCCTATTTTTCTTGACAGGTACAACCTGTCGATGTGAGGGAATAAGGCTAGAACCTTGAATTATTTGGGTAAATTAGATGAGGTTATTTGAGGAGCCTGATAGACTCCATCTTGAATATCTGACCAGTAAGTAAGCTATTCTGGAAAATCACAGCCTGGAATGAAATCCTGGGATCAGCATGACCTGCTCAGAAATAACCTAATAGCTTGGAAACTCCCTTTGTAACACCGAGTAACAATGTTTTGCAGGAAGCCGGTAATGACCTTATTGTTTAGATCTGGGAAAGCGAGGTCCTTTGGGGCTTCTGAACACGTATGCTTTCTGAACAGTTGGGGAATTTCCATGTACTTTGCACTTGTATTTTTTGCACGCAATTGTATTCTTTGTATCCAAGGCGCCTATGCACCTTGTAGGGATGACGCATATGATACGTCATTTTGTGTATTTAATGTGTGCCTATGCACCTTGTAGGGATTCTCATTTGCTTGGGAATCCACCTGTGCAGGTGTAATTCAATAAGCTGCTTTCTGTTGCCATAGCCTCCTTGACCATTTTTTGATATGTAAAAATTATATCTGGGATATTTTTCTCACAATTTGGGGGCTCGTCCGGGATCAGGACATCTCTCCTGGGGAGGAGGTTTGACTACCTTTGGAGGCCAGCCACACTTCCATTTGAAGTGTTCCGAAGAGGGTTGAAGTTCTTTTCTGGAGAGATAGCTCCTACTCTATATTGGAAGGAGGCTTGGGCAACGGAAAAGCACAAGTGCCATAAATCCTGAGAATGATGCATCTGACCCAGGTAATGTATGTATGCATATAGATGGTATCTGGGTGGCTAACTTCCTGTCTTGAATGTTTGATGGTGATGTTTGTGGTTGGAGCTTTCCTCTGGTTTAGCTGAGAATGTCAGCTAAGCAGGCTAGAGCTTATGCAGAAGAATGATTCAAGAAGGTAATGTGATTTAGGTTCTTGGGTATATATGGGGCCTGATTTGTTAAGGATCCTGAGGAATGTGAGAAGGACATTCCTTCTATATCCTTTTGTTCCCTCTTATTCCCCTTTGATAGAGGGAGGGAGTACTGAGTAGCATTGTGATAGTATTACTGAATGATGCACTGGGACTTGGCTGGAATTTAGGTTCCAGAGGCTTTATAGGAGCCTGGGGAGGGTGAAAAAAGCATGCAAGAAATGGGGGGTCGCGCCTGTAGTGTGCGCATGAGCACTGGGGGAATCGCGTATTGCATTATGGGTGTGGCACACCCGCACACGACCCCCCTGCGCACCCCCCACTTATGGCACGTGAGTCAAAAAAGGTTCGCCATTGCTGTCCTAGGGTCAGCATGACCTGCTCAGAAATAACCTAATAGCTTGGAAACTTTCTTTGTAACAGGGAGTAACAGGACATGTTTTGCAGGAAGCTGGTAATGACCTTATTGTTTAGATCTGGGAAAGTGAGGTCCTTTGGGGCTTCTGAACATGTATGCTTTCTTAACATTTGGGGAATGTCCATGTACTTTGCACTTGTATTTTTTGCACGCAATTGTATTCTTTGTATCCAAGATATGACACATATGATACATTATTTAAGCTGCGCCTATGCACCTTGTAGGGATTCTTATTTGATTGGGAATCCACCTGCGCAGGTATAATTAAATAAGCTGCTTTCTGTTGCCATAGTCTCCTTGACCACTTTTTGATATGAAGAAATTATATCTGGGATATTTTTCTCACATGATGTCACTTCGTGGATGTAAAGCGTAGTACATATTCAAAAGCTTGCATGTTTTCCGGTCCAAGTTTTCCAGTTCAGCCAGAGTCCAGTTGATGATTCCAGCTGAGTAGCGTGTCACTGGATCTGCCCCTGTATTAATGGCTTTAATTATGTTTCCAGCATTCAGCTTTGATTTTAATGTTTTGCAGACCCTCCTGATGTATTCCTTTTGCGTTGACTCTTTGACTTTTCCATTCAATATGTTATCTGCTTCCAATATGCCTAAGTATTTGTAACCATCATCCTTTGTTAATGCTTTCACTATATTTCCATTTCCCAGTTCTATTCCTTCTGTTTTTTCCATTTTTCCTCATAGAAATATTCTGTTAATATATTTATTGCCCTATGTCACCATCAAAAATTATCTAAGATATTTTGCTGCCAGTAGCAAAACAAAAAATGTTACCTCCCAGTCACAGATAAAAGAACATACAAACCTGGGGTAAACCAAGTTACTTTGTTATCCACAAGTATCTCTCCCCCTCTATTTTATAATATATATCATTTGCTTTAAGATGTAATTTACACCCAGAAATATTCTTCCTATGTCTGCTACCGCAATCTACATAATGGCTAGTCTGGCTTTGACCTCCATTCTTTGTGGGTTGAAGGATTATCTGATACAACAGGAAGTCTACACTTTACATTTAACTTCCTTATACAATTTAGAAATAAGAATTCTGTATTGACCAATAAATTCCATTCTCCTTGAATGATGGACGCTTGCTGGATCAGAAAAAAAAGTTCTGAAATCAATGAAGAGTCTCCACTACACTTGATCCAACCAAGCTAAACATGAGATTATATGAATCCTATTACCAGGAACTTGTGGATAGTGTAGAATCATTTCCTAGTTTCTTCTGAAGAGAGACTTAGGCAAGGTAAAGTATCAAATCTGTCCCTGAAGCAATCACATTTCATCCTAAAGGTATCTGCTCTTTAGCACAGAAGCTGCATGCAAGACACTGTTGTGACGAGTGAAAATAATCTTGAGAGCAGGAGAAAGAGCTGTGGCCTATGCAACTGTCTGATGAGCCAACAGAATCTCTTCACTAATTACATCATCTGGGTTAAAAAGCTCTAGATAAGGAGCAACCTATAGGTGCATTGGTCCAAACTATTTGTTTGGCATTTCTGGTAACCTAACCCATAATGGACATTTGGCTGAACCAGAATTAAAAAGATGATGATTCATGGATTGCGCATAAATAACAGTTCGTTTATGGAAAGTATGTCATGTCATACATGCAAATTCATTGGATAAACCAATGATGCTAGGAGTGGTTAATGGAACAAGAAGGAGGTGCAAGTAAAGAACACACCAGCTTGACAACATCAAATCTGATACAAAGGTGAATATCCAACTATTGAAAGAAGCTGTGCTTGACAGACTATTGTAGAGAGCACTTGTCTATAAAGTCACCAAGAGTGGGACATGACTGATGGGTTAAAAGAGGGGTATCAAACTGAAGGCTGCAGGCCCGATCCAGTCCACAGGGTGCTTAGATCTAGCCCATGGGGCTGCCCTGGAAACAATGAAGGACCAACCTGCGGTGCCTCTGCTAATGAAAACAGAGCTCGTGAGCGCTGTGTGCGGCCCTCCCGAGCTCGGTTTTCACTGGCAGATGGTTGCACGAGGTCATCCCAGCCAAAAACGGAGCTCGGGAGCCCGTTTTCGCTGGCAGCGCACTAGGGCCCATTAATGAAGTCAAGTTAGCCACATCCACCATGCCCTCCCTCCGAGATCAAACATAACCCTGATGCAGCCCTCAATGAAATTGAGTTTGACACCCCTGGGTTAAAACAACAACAAAGATGGGAAGAAAAGGAGGCTTCATTTATATTTGTAATTTTGAAAGGGGGTGAAAAGTTACTATATTAGCCTATGCTCAGTTTGATGAAAGTTGGAAGCCACTTCTATATTACTGTCTTTGGGGGGGGGGTTCCCCCTTTTCCTCACTATTTTTCTTTTTTTTTTCTGCAAATTCTAAACTTTTCTTTTACTGTTGTTTTTCCTTCCAGTTTAATTGCATTAGGTTTTACTACATTTTAAAAAAAAACTCAATAAAATTAATACAAAAGAAAATTCAGTAGGAAGATGATGTTATCTCTAGCTCAGATGGCAACCAGACGAAAAGCACAGAGTGGCTGAAACCCCCCAAAACCCCTCGAGAGACTCAGCCTCTGCTCTATAGCCAAAATTGGATCCCATATCTTCTTACTCTTCAGATCCTGAACAGGTTCCACTGACTGTAACCTCTAAGTGGCTTCAGTGCTACCATATGGTGGCATAGTTTACTGAGCATTGCAGGAGTGTTGAGCCTGGGCAAGAATAGATGAGCACCAGCTGAAAACTAACAAGTACCAGCTGAGCCCAGGAGAAAATTCATCAAGAAGACACACATGGATAGCAGACAGCTCACCGGAAACAACATACATGGCCATTTCCTGCATGCAGAAACATTAACTTTGATTTGACTGTTGCGGCTTCTTAACCATAGTTTCCCTTCAAATATCGTACTGTACGAAAACAACTAATTTTCAGATTGGATTTGAAATACTACCTCAGAACATGTGTGTGTGTGTGTGTGTGTGTGTGTGTGTGTGTGTGTGTTGTATTTGTACTGATAAATAAATAAAGGGAGACTAGTATAGATCTATTTCGAGCTAATTAGCTCTCATCAGCTAGCCATACCCTTACTGGGATTTGAACCCGGGCTGTATATATCTTAGGCAGAAGTCTTAGCCACTAAGCCAGAGGCTCACTTCCTTATCAGTTGAGCCAGGGAAATAGGTATGTATTTGTGTTACAACCCCTGGTATGCCTAAATATGGGAGGAAGGTCACTACTCCCTCTTTCCGAAGGACAGAAAGAGGGAGTAGTGACCTTCCACCCATATTTAGGCATACCAGGGGTTGTAACACACATATATACATACATACATACATACATACATACATACATACATACATACATACATACATACATACATATATATATATATATATATATATATATATATATATATATATATATATATATATATATTTGTGAGACTGACTGAATGTGTTTAATTATAGCCGGTTAGAAAACATTTTCATTTTTCTCTGTCTTTACATCTATGAGACAGGAACTGGTTGACCAAGGCCTTGTAACCATTTTTTCCCAGTAGCCTCGCCAAGATCTGATGGTGGACCCGGGATGTGGAGCATAAAGTCTGAACCAGCTGGTTCATCAAGAATTGGCATATTAAGGAAAAAGAAACATCCTGTCCTCCAGTACTCAAAACTACTCTTAAGTACAGCAACTACAAAGAATGCAGCAAAAACCAAGAAATCAGCTTGATATGTATTGTAATTAGGTATAGAGGAAATGGTCTTGATCGTTGGGCAGATACAGCTATATGATATGCTTTTCAGCTTAGGGATACCAGGATCATAATAACACCATATAAAAACAGCAGGGAAGTGCCAAAAATTTGACTGGATTATTCCCATATAGTAGGGTGGCAGTCTAAGGTTACATAACTGGATACAGCCTATGACTTCTGTTTTATTGCACTGATGAAGTTACTTGGTTAGGTAATAAAACATCTGCAAGCAAAGCCAGAGAGTATCAAGAGCTTCACTGTTGAAACTAAACTGAATTAAACTGAACTAGAATATTCACGTGTCAAATAGTGGGACACAAGTATATAAAGTTGCCATTTGCTTGATGATTTCATTGTGCGTGTGATTTTGACATCAAGCATTTTTGCTGTTCTTGTTGATTGGAGAGACTCTTTCAATGTATCAAATTATCCCTCCATCTAGCCCTCTAATTAATAACACCTCTATGATTGGCATTTCAATTCGCCAATCTTACTGGGAACAAACATCAGAACTGCTGGTAAGCAATGCATGTATTTTACTGCTATGAATGATAACCACTATGGCCCAAAGCTTCTCTGCTCCTCTTCTTCAATAGATGGAAAAAACAGCACATAAACTTAAGCAAATGATTTATCATAATCTAAGTATCTGCCTAGTTTAAAAAAAAAACTCTCCATCAGTTAAGCTACTTTAATCAGTTCTTGCTAGAACCTTCAGGTATCTGAAGGAATGACTGGATACTCCAGACCTGAACTAGGCATATAATGTTGCTGAATGCTGCTAGCTTTGTTGCATACTTGAGGCTTTCCTGATGCTAGATAGGACACCTATAGAAAAGTCACCTTCCCAGTCTCGTTGACAAACTTGGTTTATCCTTATAAAACTGGAACCCTAATTTGTTACTTTAATTTAAAAAGAGAGAGAGAGAGAGAAAAGAGAAGAAAAGGACATTTTTCACCTGCTTATGTGAAGCCGGCCTCCACTGAGTCAAGCTTAATTTCCAAGGACAACATGGTGGATGTGAGTATGTAATTCTCCTGGCAAACAATGTAGAAGTCGACTTGCCATGACTTTTTTTTCTAACATTGTGGAATGTTAAACTATGTTCCAGTTTAGTCTAAAGATTTGGCACTCCTGAAGATCTCCCATCTAAGAAATTACCCTGGTTAGCTTTTCTCAAGATCAGTCAAGATTGGCCAAATTTTCCTTCTACAGTGACCATGAATATCCCCTTCTCTCCCCCACCCCAAAAAATAAAAAACTGTGATAAAAAATCCCTATATTGCTTGCCTCATGCTTGTAAACATAAAGTGCTTGTCAAGTTCTAGTTCTCACTTTTCATAATAGGTATTCATCTTTGTCTAACATCCTAACTTTAAGCTTGTAATGCCTTGTTATTAAATAGCTACTTTTTGTCATATGAACAATGGTATCTTTATAACATACAAGTCTATCCGCTGATTTTTATGTCCACAGTTTTTCCATGGTCGTGTGCCAGATGCAATTTATAAGCAAGCTCAGCAACAGATTGATTGCAGGGGAGAACCATTTGGCACTGAAAAATCCAAATGGAAATCTTACCTATTCGGAAATTATATAACAGATGAACAACTTATGCAACGTCTGAATTTTCCCTCCAGTCATAACTCAAAGTAAGAACTCTTGGTTCCATTACCAAGCCTGTTCATATGTGTGTGACTTTCTCTGCAGGCAGAAAGTGTGATTGTTGTATTTGGGAATTGAAATATTCCACAGTGATGTTAACATGTTCAGAAACGCCCAGGATCTCAGTAAGGAAACTGCTGTATGATTTTGCCCTGGATGACTCTGGTATTTTAACAGCTGCATTACATAGACTGAAATAAAGCTACCTCAATGAGACCTAAATAAACCAACCAACTGTGGAAAAGAAAGGCATTTTAAACACTTCTTTAAGTGTAGCGATCTTGGTATTACTTTAACGGTCAAAATAGTTGTCTGATGACTGAAGCACATTGAATATTGCAGGAGGCAAAACTATCTAAAAAGGTGGCCAGTATATGCATTTGTCTGGAAAAACAAACCCTGTATATTTGTTACTGGAATGTGCTCTGGTCTAACACACTCAACATACATCAGACACACTCAATCTATATACATTTGCACAAAGTTATAGTGACAGTTTTACCAGTAACTAACCTGAAATTTCCTTTTTTTCCCCCTTAACCAGTTGTTTCATGAAGCTAAAAATGTGCAATGTAATTTATCTGATTCAACCTATACAATTACATTTACAGAAGGAAAAAAAAGGGAAGGGACAAAGAAAAAAAAAGACTTTTTGAGCCCTATGCTATTTTCCACCCACACATATAGCTGCACATATGAGACTTCAGATACCGAATCCACAATCCACATCCACATCTTGCAGATTCCAGTGGGTTAAATACATCTTGAAGGCTGGGTGACATCAATAACACTTAACAAAAGTGTTACACACAAAAACATTGCTTGGTTTTGGCCCTATTAAAGCCTTTGCTTAAGACCTTTTCTCCTATGGATTGATCTCAATTTTCTGCTCTGTGTATGTTGAGTAGGAATTCTGGAAGTTGCATTCCTCATACTTCTGGAGGCATGCTCTAGTGAAAGATTGGGAATCAGCCAAGAAAGCTCTAAAGGAGGATTGGGAATCAGTTCATTGTTCATGTATTCTCTTCTCTTTTCTCTTTTCCTGAAAAGGGCAAGTGAAACAATCAGAGGACTTCAATTAATCTACATGAAGAAATGCTACATGCCAGTACTTTACAATAGACAAGAGAAGAGTGAAACAAGGGAGAAGAACAAAACATATAACAGTAAGGAATGAAAGTTGACAGAGCCAGCACGTTCATGGTACTATAATCCAGAGTCTCTTGATGCGATGGCAAACCTTTTTTGGCTCGTGTGCCACAAGTGGGGGGAGTGCAGGGGGGTCGTGTGCGGGCATGCTGCACCCATAATGCAACGCGCGACCCCCCCAGTGCGCATGCATGCACAATGCATGCCCCCCATTTTTACATGCTTTTTTTGCCCTCCCCAGGCTCCAGAGGCTTTATAGGACAGTCCCTGAAGCCTCTGGTGGGGGCAGGGGAGGCTCTTTTCGCCCTCACCAGGCTCCTATAAAGCCTCTGGAGCCTGGGGAAGGCGAAAAATAGCTTTTAAAAAGGTGAACTCAGCTGGCCAGCATGAACATGCGCGCTGGCCAGCTGACAGGGCAGCGCCTCACGTGCCCTGACAAATGGCTCCGCGTGCCACTTGTGGCACGCGTGCCATAGGTTCGCCATCACTGACTTAAAGAGTGGAAATGCATGACAGAAACAGAGGTGATTCTTTGCCCAGCATATGTAAATTACGGAAATTGCTACTATAAAATTGGTGCAAATGTGCAAATATGTAAATTACGGAAATTGCTACTATAAAATAAAGAAAAAGAAATGAATGGAATGATCAGCTATTAACCTAGAAATTTATGTGTTGCATCCAGTATCAGAGTGATGTGAAGCCAACCTGCCTTCACAGGATTTCAATGTGACAGCTACCTGTGACATAGACTGCAGAAATTCGTGTCAGTATCTTTCTCTGTCTCAAACAGGATCTTCCTGAAGAAGGATGCTTATCTTAGTAGGTAACAAAAGGAGGTCCCATAGCCTCTTCCCTTCTGTAGAGGAAAAGGATTTTTGCCTTTTAAAACATCATGGTGTGAAGTAATAGATGAGGACTAGGAAAAATATACCGTAGACACTCCTGAGAGTCTGATTAGAGATTGAAATATATGAGAATATGGAAGATCTGAGGAGCAAGGAAGCAGCTTTGTTCCAATGATCCATTCATCTCTAAGGAATAAGTAACAAGTCTGAGCTAGAAGAACCAAGTAAGATTACTTTTATCTTGAAATGTGTGGAGCTACTTAGGCTTTATGGTCTTTGATACACACTGTCTCTGATGTACATTTTCTCTCTGTAAACTCAGTGATTGTGTGTTCTGAGTAACAGATAAATACCATTGTATGGTCTGCTGAGAGTCTTACCTTTTCTTGTGCATTTGTTTGCACTGGAAATTCTCGTGAGATCCTACTGGCAGTTCTCACAGCTCTCCAATTTTACTTTTTCCACCATTGACAATTTTTGCATGTGACTAGTTAAAAAGTTTTATGTTTCCCTCTTTTAGAAAAACTCAAATTTTGTCTATATCTTGTGGGATTACTCTATTTCCCAAAGGAGGAAGGACACATTTTCCTAGGTACACACCCAAGAGGTTGTGCTATGCTATCCTTCCTTCCTTCCTTCCTTCCTTCCTTCCTTCCTTCCTTCCTTCCTTCCTTCCTCCCTCACTCCACTCCACTCCACTCCACTCCACTTCTTCTTCCTGTCACACAAAATGTGGAATTTATTGATTTAATTTAATTTGATGGCTTATGTATCTCACCTGCCATAGTTCAGGTCAGGGTGGAAGATAAAGTCAGCCCCCTAAAAATGGGGAGCTATACCAAGCAGCCATAGGTGGCATTCACTTACCTTCCCTACCGGTTTGCAAATGGGAGCGAGCTCATGCATTAAGTCAGGGCAGGTGGGCAGAGCCCCTCGCCGCCACCATTACCAGTTCCCCTGAACCGGAGAGAACCAGCTGAATACCACCTCTGCCAGCAGCTCTACCAAAGCAGAAAAGCGGAGCCAGATTGTGTAGCTCAAGAAGATTTCTCAAAGAGGTTGAAGACTTCTAAAAAAATGTATCCTAAAGGCTCAACGAAGCAACACAGAGGTGGTTATTTGGATCACTGGAGAACATAACTGGAACGATGCTAATGTGTTTGCTTCCTGCTTCTGAGTTTCTCAGAGGAAAGTTGTTTGGCACCATGGAAAAAAATTAACGGGACCAAATAAGCCTTTGGTTGATCCAGCTTTATTTTAAAGGAAAAGAAAGTTTTTTACCTTGGTCTGTGGGAGCCATTGGCAGTGTTTGGTATTTAACAATAAACATAGATTAAATTTAAATTAGGAAGTAATTCATCAAGTTACAGCCACAAAGAGAGGAAGGGGTAAAAAAATGAAGAGAGAATTATATTCATCTTTTCATATGAAATATGGAAATGATTAAATATCTTAGGTCACCTTACCCTTTTTTTCAAGGCATGAGTATATTCTTCATTCAAAATACAATTTAATCCAATTTTTATTTTTTAAAAGCTAGCATACGGGTAAGTAGTGATAAATTACCACTTTCTGCAAAGCCAAACTCTTTATTTTCATTTCTTTTTAATCTATCATTTATCACTGGCTTCCTTTGCATAAAACAAAGTTTGAGCCAAATGTTTTACTATTGACTCAACACAGTGGCTTTACACACACACACACACACACACACACACACACACTTAAGATCTTGTACTGGTATCAAATTCATCTCTTCATCTCTTCCTGCACTGCACTGCCAACTATCCTAGTGAAGCCAACACAAATCTGATTTGACACATTACAGCAAAATAGGCCTTTCCTAATTTATTTCTATTACCAGCTTCTGCTAGGTGCCAATTTTAAAGAAAAGTATTTTTCTCTACACATTGCTATCAATGTCCAGTTCAGAAGCCTGGAATACTGGTTGCGTTTGTACAAAACATTAAACCTTTATATAGCCCTGCAAGACTGAATGAGAGCAAGTTTTTACCATCAAGCTCTTTCCTTCTTTGAAGAGGCTCTCACTTTTACGTGGGTCGTGAAAACTTATCACAGCTTTTTGTTATGTCCTAATCCAGACTGCAATGTGTATAGGCTTAACTATGGTTATTTGAAACAAACCAGTTTCAACCCTTAGTTTAGGAATCCGGCTTGCTTTCATCAAACATATTTACAATTCAATGCTACATAAGGTTTAAATATGAAACTAAATTGTGTTTAATCTAAACCAGAACTTCAAGCTTTCAATCTTTATCTTTCTGCCATTTCAAAGGAGCACTGAAAAAAAATGCAAGACCACGAATCGCCATGGTTAAGCTAAGGCTCTCTGTTCTATGAAAAAACAGGCTTGCGTGTGACTAAATTAATTTCAAAATCAGCGGTTGGCTGTATAGGATCTATAGGGAATAACGACTTCACTATTTTGCTGGACCTCTTACTGCTTTCTGGGGGCCGTTTGATTTTTTTTTCTTTTATCCAGTTTCTGTTACACTTTAACAGACACTTTATCTAGCTATGGTCCACGTGTGGGACTTGTGAGCAAAAAGGCTACTGTGGAAATGTGTCCTTATTCCCTTTGACATGAACACAGCTTTTGTGCATGGGGAAGATATCAAAGAGAACCGTCACTTGGAGAACAACTGTAGATATTTGTGAGGATATCTAATTGATTTCCTTCATTTTTCAGATCTATGGATGTCTAGGACTAAAGACATTCAACAAATCTTTCATAGAATAGAATCACTGAGTTGGAAGGGTCCTAAGAGGTCAAACGCAACCTCCTGCACACTGCAGAATTCACTAACTATTCTCAACAGATAAGTATCAATCCTTCATCTGAAAATTTCCAGTCAAGAGGAAGAAACCAAAATATATCAATGTCTTTTTAAATTGGGGTGCACAGAACTGAACACAATACTCCAAGTGAGGACTGACCAAGAGAGGATATAGTGGGATAATTATTTTGTCATTTTTTTGTCTTTTCACACAAGCAAATACTTGTTTTGGTTGTTCCCCTTTCTCTGCAACTTTCCTTATAATAGCAGGCAGGAAAGATACATAAGTGATTTAACCTATGGCAGGGGTGTCCAAACTTGGGAACTTTAAGACTTGTGGACTTCAACTCCCAGAATTCCACAGCCAGCCATGCTGGCTGGGGAATTCTGGGAGTTGAAGTCCACAAGTCTTAAAGTTCCCAAGTTTGGACACCCCTGACCTAAGGCAATGCAACTTCTAAACGTCTACATGGAACACTGTGTAATCCTAAATGTACAAGTCCACATTAAAATATGGACAATTAATGTTGGTGAATGAGCGTCGGGAGCCACATTTTCTCTCTGTTTTTAGTTCCTCTCCTCCCCCTTCAGAAATAGGTGGAAAGATCATGAGATATAGGCATCTTGCATTTGAACATAGATAGTTATATTTATGCTTTCAAAGTCATGTTTTTATCATCAAAGATTCTCCTTCTCCTACAACATAATTTTAATGAGAAGAACTGTCAGAGCAGATACAGTCAAGGTGGCTGTACATTCCTCAGAACCAAGGTCAAGATGCCATGAAAAGATACAAGAAAATGTTGTCTAAGAATTCCCTGGCATCAAAAAATGCTAAACCAAAGATGCTGGCATGTTACTGTTATTACAAGATTATCAGCAAAGGTTTCACTCCTTCTGAATGCCTACTACAAAGTTCCCCAACTTTGGCAATCTCCAGAGGTGTGGACTTTTACTCCTAGAATTCTCAGCTGGTCATGCTGGTGTGGGGAGTTCTGAGAGTTGAAGTCCCAAGATTTCTACTTGGCCCAAAGAAAGCCAAACTATATCCTTGCTCTTGGAATTTAGATAAACTATGAGATGAGGCCTTTCCCACCCCCACCCCCCAAGGACACTCTTGCAAATCACCTTCACACATTCCGCACAACACTGCATCACACTCAGAGTTCTGTACTTCTGAAGCACCTAAGAAAGTTGGACTGGATGAAGAGGTTGATGAAAGCCATTATGAGCATGGCTTGCTTGCTGGTTGCTTAGGAAAAAAAAGTATTCCAAAATAACAGAAAGACAGACAGCACCGACAGAATGGAAATCCACATGTGATTCTCACCAGGAAGTAAATTTAAAACAGAGGTGTCCAATCTGGGGAACTTTTTAACACTTGTGGACTTCAACATGGCTGGCTGGAGAATTCCGGGAGTTGAAGTCCACAATTTCACATGTCTTAAAGTTGCCAAAAGGTTGGACACCCCTCATTTAAACCCTAAAGAGAGGGAAAATGAGGAAGATATTTTAGGATTTACCAGTCAATGGGAAAAATAGGGATGTACATCGTGCCACTATATTTTCCTTTCAAAAAGTTGTTTTCCACATAAATATTCAAAAAAGCAACACAAAGAGAGAGGGAGGGAGAGGGAGGGAGGAAGAGAGAGAGAAGGAGGGAGGGAGGGAGGGAGATTTACTCCTATGAAAGAACTCTGGGCCAAAGAACTCTCCCCCATAGAAGATACATCTCCTCAGGATCCCCGTCAGCCCACAGTGTAATTGGATCTGTGCGTTTCACTTGCTTTATGCTCTGAGGTGAGGCATGCTGTCAGTATTTCCATTACACCCCTAGCACCCTGTCTCAAACAAAAACCTAGAATAACAGACCTGGAGGGTGTTTTTTCCAACTTAAAGCAAAGTTGGCTAGAAGCCATTTGGCACTTGATCCTGTGTCATTATAATAATATTGCAAACTAGGCATTTTTTTTTCTCGTTTAGCTCTCCGTTTACTTCAGACTGCAAAATATCTATGAAGCTTTGACATGCGAAACTTTTCATCCTGTATTTTATAACCAGTGACTAGATACAAATGGCAAAAGACTATAGTTTAGCACACCATGGAGATCTTAGAACAATAAAATGGAAGAGCTGGGAGAGGCCATGAGAATCATCTAGTCTCCAAACCTCTGGTCAGTGCAAGGATCCAGAAGCACCACAGATTCACTGCTGGTTGCATTTGTGTTTGAATAGGAAACTAATGTGGATGTTTATAAATGGTCCATTAAGCCAAATGCAGACTTCTAATTATGTAATGAAGCTTTTACACATATCCTTCTCTGATTTCCTAAGTAGCCAGCAAAACAAAGAGGCTTACAACAGAAGTACCATTGAATTATCATATGTGGTTAGCAGATGCTTTCACTAGGACGGAAGGGATCTGCTTTGAAACTGCTTAAGTTTTTGGACCGTCATCTTGGTCCTTGTAATTGTGGCCATTAAAACTTCCTTGTGGTTCCATGATTACGATTTGGGCACGTAGCAACCAGCTCACTGTCACGACATTACAGTATCCTGTGAGCATATGATCACCATTTGTGGCCTTCACTCACAACTTCTAACAAAGCAAAGTCCATGGGAAAACTGGCAGGAGGCTGCAAATGGTAAGCATTTGACCATGGACTGCAACAGAATAGAATTCATCTAATAATGGTAACTGGGACTTCTGGAACTGCTCTCATAAGACAGCATGATCATGTGACATTGTGCCTTATGACTGTGTCACAGGAACAGAGTTCCCAACCCTAATTTCTGTTGGTAAATGAGGATTAGCTGGAGAGTTTCCAGAATTCTCTGACAGTAGCTGAGCATTAGGACACAGTCCACCAAATACATCTGAAGAGACTCAGATTGTGTAAGGCAGGCCTAGCCTCTTCTTTGTTATCAGCAAGTATTCCTATTGTGACTGAAGACTTGTTTGAACTCAGTGAATAAATGAGAAGGGTCAATGGTTTAGAAGCATTGCTTTAAAACAGGGATGTCAAACTGGCGGCCCGTGGACCACAAGCGTCACACGCAGGACAGGCCCATCCCAGCTCCGCAAAGGGAAAAGAACACCGCGATACATTATGTGACAGCAACATGACACTACACGTTTGACACCCATGCTTTAAAACATCCAAATTAACTCACAAAATGAAGACAGGAAATCCAGTAATTTTACAAATGCGTGTGCCATTAACAGTCTTATGGTTGCCTCTGTAAATAAGGAAAGCAAGGTCTCATAAAGGAAGTGATGTAGGAAATCATTTAATTGAGTACACCTATGGCGTATTCAACTCATAAGAATATAAATATTAACTGAGGCCACAGCTTCATTCATCCAACTGTCTGGGCAACTGTTAACCAGCTGTATGCACTTGAGAAAGCTGACAAGCTGTGTCAGGAAAGTGATATGGCGTTTCCATTGTTGCACTTGTACCAAGTGCAGAAGACGCGCTGCCTTGTTCTCAAGAGGTAATCTACAATCCTCAAGACCAATAGCCACTAAAAGATTGGTCCAGTATCCATTTGTCCTCTACCCTTTTAATTCCACTTAAAAGTGTAGATCATCGCTTTTTGTCATTAGAATGAATTCTATAGCTTGATTATGTGTTGTGTGGAGAAGTGTTTCTTTTCATTGCTTCCAAGTCTCCATGCGTTTATGTCCAGTGGCTGATGAGTACAGGAGCATAACACCGTTTATGTAAGAGAATAAACTGCTCTATTCACTACACACAAACACACACACAAACACACAATTTATGATTTTACTTAGTACTGTCATATGTCTTTGTACTAAAAAAACAAACACACATACACAATTGGTTTTCCTCGTGATTTAAGGTCCTAACAATTTAAATGGCTTTTCCTCATGTTTTAGACAGAAGCCTGCAGTATTCTTAGTAGGAGAAACCAAAGAACTGGACTGGAATTATTTGACAGAACAAAGATTTGTCTTGGCATTGAGTAAGGCTGCCCAGCCTTCCACCTGTGTATGATTTTGAACTTGCAAATGGTATCCCAAGGATAGCTGTCCAGATAAGGAGTAAAAGACAACAATTAAAAAGCAGGGAAATGAAAGTTTATTATTTGCTTTTTTAAAAAAGGGAATTTGCATCTATTTCAAGAAAAAAAACTGCACTTGTAGAATACTAAATTTTCTTCTGAGTGCTATAATTCCAAATAGATGATAAACTTCTGTTACTCTCCTAGCTAGTCACTAACACACACCTTTTTCACAGCTAATACCCCATTAAAATGATTTCCAGAGTCAAATCTTGTATTCCTAATGTAAGTGACATGGAAGATAATTATTAAATGTCACTTTTGGAAATCAATTCATTAGTATGAGTTGAGCTGTCTTGCATCGGTTCAAGAGTATGTATCCCAATTAAAAATAAATTGCAACATGATCAGTCAAAGCAAACTGATTATGTTTTGTCTTCAACAGATGCCTTCAAGCAGGAAAAAGGCAATAGATACAGCAAAGGGGAAAAGGAAAGATTAAGAGCAACATAAATATTTACATGTTCGGTTATTCTGGGATAACAGCTTCCAAACTAATTCAGGTCCCTGATTTGTTAACCCAATAAAAGAGGGTTAATCTGAAGCAAGTGAGAAATGTAACCCGGTTTTCATCTCCCAATGTGATTGTTAACCCAGGCCAGCATAAACACATTTCTCTGATTTAGCAGATGGACCTCATGAACCAAAGCCTTTATTGTCTGACCTGGCAACTTGAGGAATAACTTTCCAGGCCAGGCTGGACATATCCTAAGAGATTCACAGTTGCCAATAATGACTTTCCTTCCTTTTGAGAGGGGAATAATGGGTTTTATGTTTAGGAACCATAGGTGAGAGAAGCGGTGGGTTAGACAGGGATGGGTCAATGGCCATTCCATACCCAGATGACTTTGAGATTGTCTCCTAACATATATGCTAAAAATGGCATGGCTCTATGATGCATCTTGCTTTGAAGCAAGATTGAGGGAAGACTAGGCAGATGGAACTGTATGATGCCTCTTCCTATTCCTATTCAGTAGATTTAGATTTTTGATGTATATAATCAGCCTTCTCTAGACATAACACAAATTAAAAATATATTCTTCCTTGAAGTGAGCTCGATTCTTGGTGACCATATGGATATATCCATATTGTTTTCTTGGCAAAAGCATAGAAGCAATAAGAACTGTGCAAAGGAAGAAGTGTAAACGACTCAGATTTCCCTGCTTCCTCTGTTTAAAATATAAACTAGTTCTAGGTCAGCATCCATTTAAATGAATGCAATGAAAATATACCTTTATTGTGTATTGTTTCCTGTTCAAGAGACCAGCCGAAAGCCTCACCATGAGAAGCAAAAATAAATGCAGTAGAAGGGATGTTTCTCAAGACCAAGCAAGGAGAGGAACTGGGTGTAGGGCAGTTTTGCAAGGGAGTTTAGAAATGGAAAGAACAAGTCAGCCACAGACAGATCCCACCAAAACAACAGATTCAGAGGAAGCAATTGAATGCTCTTTGCTTCCTTGCCAGAGTGATATTCTAATTATGCACAATGTAAATATGAAAGGACTGTTGAGTAGCTTTCCTTATTAGATAACCTCCGACCGGAAGCAATGTGTGTTGACAGGGGGGCAGAGATCGTCCCTGAGGCCACTCACTTGTGGGGTGCCACAGGGGTCGGTCCTCTCGCCTCTCCTGTTCAACGCATATGTGAAGCCGCTGGGTGAGATCATCCGTGGTTTTGGGGTTGAGTACCATCTTTACGCTGATGATACTCAGCTGTATATTTCAACCCCAAACCACCCCAACGAGGCTGTCGAAGTGATGTCCCGGTGTTTGGAAGCCGTCGGGGTCTGGATGGGGGACAACAGACTTAAACTCAACCCCTCCAAGACCGAGTGGCTGTGGTTACCGGCGCCTCGGTTCAGCCAGCTGACTCCATCGCTGGCCATAGGGGGCGAACAATTGTCCCCTGTGGAGCGGGCGCGCAATTTGGGTGTCCTCCTTGATGCCCGGCTGTCAATGGAGGACCATGTGGCAGCCGTGGCAAGGGGGGCGTTCCACCAGGTTCGCCTGGTGCGCCAATTGCGCCCCCTACTGGACCGGAGTGCCCTGCGCACGGTCACTCATGCGCTGGTGACGTCTCGCCTGGACTACTGCAATGCTCTCTACATGGGGCTTCCCTTGGGACGCGTCCGGAGACTGCAGCTAGTTCAGAACGCAGCCGCGCGGGTTATTATGGGAAGTACACGTTACTCCCACGTAACACCTCTCCTGCGCGAGCTGCACTGGCTACCTGTGGCCTTTCGGGTGCGTTTCAAGGTATTGATCACCATCTTTAAAGCGCTCCATGGCAGTGGACCTAGTTACCTGCAGGATCGCATCCTACCACACACGTCCCTGCGACCTATCCGCTCACACAGAGAGGGGCTCCTCCTGGTGCCGTCTGCTAGTCAATGCCAGCGGGCGACACCTAGGAGTAGATCCTTCTCTGTGATGGGCCCAACCCTCTGGAATGACCTCCCCCCTGACATTCGAACTACCACCGACCTCCGTTCCTTCCGGCAAAAGTTAAAGACTCACCTATTTCAATCAGCTGGCCTGGCACTTTCTTAGTTCTACCTCCCGGGGATTTATTCATTTTAATTGGGTTTGGGGTTTTAAAAAGTTTTTAATACACTATATACTATATTTAATATTTATTATTCTATGTACAGTCTTGCAACCTCCTCCACCTACGTATTTAATTATTTAACTGTTTTGTATGTATTTTATAACGTATTTTAGTGACTGTACACCGCCCCGAGTCCCTTTCGGGAGAGGGGGCGGTCTATAAATATGAATAATAAATAATAAATAAATAAATAAATAAGCAGAATAAGAGCTCTGTGGAAGACAGAGCATAGCAAGTTCTCTAAGAGTATCGGAGACGAAAGAAGCTCCCAAGTTGAAAGGATATACTTTTGAGCACAGGAACAGCAAACATTTTAGGGAAGTGTGTGTGTGAGAGAGAGAATCCACAATAGCCTAAATGGAAGAAATTTGATTGCTAGAAGTTGTGTGGGCAAACTCTGACCATTACCACCCACTCCACCACACCAACACTTCTTTGCAGGTGTTTTATAAGGAGAAGCCCCATCTCCTCAAAACTAGTAGAAAGGAGATAATAGTCAGTGTTTAAGCACCTCCCTCTTCTGTTTTCTGGATTTAATGATATCTTTCTTGAAGAGCTGCAGCTGGGCTGCAGGATACAAGTTCATGGGAGGTTATTCTGCTCCAGACATTATCATTAGCAGGATAAATAAACACGTTAGACCAGACTTGTCCCCTTTCCCCCCCACTGCTCAAACATAATGACCTTCTGAATCCTCCCAGTAGTAGGAAAAGTTAAAAAGAACCACAGAACTAATTTTACCTATGCACATTGTTAACTAGCAGTCTTCTCAACTCAACTCAACCGCCATATACACACACTTTTTGTACTCTAGCCCTAACGCACAACATAATAGGTTTTCTCTCAGGTCTCAATGAAATCTTTAATAACAGAGAACCTTGATAATAGCTGATCTGCCTTTACTTTCTCTAAATACACAATAGACTTCTTCTGCTGTGCTGTAAAATATGTAAACATATCTTAAAAAGTCACAAGTGGAAATCGGAGGTGGGTTGCTGCCGGTTTAGCCCGGTTCAGCCAAACAGGGAGCGGAATTCAGGCCTGGGTCGCAGAACTGGCAGCCATCCAGGCCTGCCATGCCCCCGAACCGGTTCCCTCGCTGCTGCTGAGCACTGCAATTTTGTTTTTTTAGTGACTGCGCGTTTGCAGTTCACTGCAAATTGTTCTGTGCATGCATGAAAAACAATTTACATTGAGCAGTGCACACACGTGCAGCACGGACATTGCGTGTGGGTTGCAAACCAGTAGTAAGACTGGCAGCAACTTACCCCTGGTGAAAATGTATTGGTTTCTCGTAAAACTAGCACTAGTGATATAGTAGAAAAGTTGTTAGGAACTGGGGCAGTATGTTTCAGAAAGCATGTACAGTGTGAGCCATAAATTTCAAGTTCTTACGTAACATTACCCCTATTTGGCAGCCTTCCATTTGCTCATTACCAGCCTTGTGCCATTGTTATTACTTCACAAAACTCAACACATATGATTGCTGATATTCTGTCCCTGAACTGCCACAATAGGTGGCACAATAGGTGAAGCCAACAGCCTTACAGTTTTATTGGTGGATATTGGCTTCCTTGCCCAATTTTTGCTCTAAATTATCAATTCTAGAGAGAGTTGAACACATCATGGTTATCTAATCTTTGACTGGAACAGTTATAACCCTAAAATGTAGGTTTCTCAGGTAGTGAAATTGGTTATTTAGGCCACTGAGTTCAACTCAATATTGCCATATTTGAACTATCTAGCTTCTGCTTGAATACAGAGAAGGGATCAGTGCCTCTCTGGGTATGTAGATAAAGATTCTCAATCATCCAGGTAAAGTTGCCTGAAGGTTGTAGTCCAATGTGCAGGATTACAAAATAGTTAATTGAAGTCATCAGAAGGCAGATTGTCATAACATACTGTATTAATGACTTTCTATCAATAAGAGCTTCTCACAACCGAAAAAATTACCAAATCACGCAGAGAGGCACTCTGTCATGGCTTATTTTCTTGCTAGTTTGAGATGTTTCACTGCTCACCCAAACAGCTTCGTCAATCAGAGCAAAGTTAATTAGTTCATTAGTTTAGAATATAAATCCGGGTACCATGACTCAACCTTCAGACAACTTTACTTGGATGACTGAGAATCTTTATCAACATTTGGGGGTGGAGGAACCCTGAGGTTGGTGTAGGAGGAATTGATACATTCCAACAGCTCTCTGCCTAACTAACTTTTCTGACTGATGAAGCTGTTTGGATAATCAGCAAAACATCTCAAACTAACAAGATAATAAGCCTAGTTGCCATGACTCAGCACCTCCCTGGGTGATTTGGTAATTTTTTCCATTGTGAACAGCTCTTATTGATAGAAAATCTCTAATATTTTATGACAATCTGCCTTTGTATGACTTCACTTGACTATTTGGACTTTGGAATAACAGAGGTCTTTATCATTTTCTATCTGATACTCTTTCAGGTATTTTGAGGATTGCTCTCTTATGGACCCTCAGGCTTTTTGATCCAAACATGTCCAATTTCTTCAGGCTTTCTTCATAGGGCCTTGTGTCTTCTTCCCTGATCCTTTTTGTTTCTCTTTCAATCTGTCGGAATCCTTAAAATGTGCCCTGAACTGAACAGATATTCAAATTGGAATCAATGCAAAATAAAATGGAAATTTTACTTCCATGATTTGGAAATGAAACTTTTCTTAATGAAACAAAAAATGGTGCCTGTTTATGAAGTTACATCATACAGATGACTCATATTTATACTGCTGGCTTATTATCTTTAGGAGTAAATTAAATGTTAACAAGAAATTAGGATATCTCAATGAGAATGAATTGATTTGCATTTGGAATTATTGAAACTTCTGGTAGAATGTATATGGAGAATACTAGGCTTGCAACTCCAGAGGATGGTAGAGGACAGGAAGGCTTGGAGGATAGGGTCCATGGGGTCACGATGGGTCGGAAATGACTTTGCAACTAACAACAACAAGGATTGTCTCAAAGATGCTTTCTTTCAAAAGGCAACTGAACTTTCTTGATTTTTTTAAAGATGTTTTGCTTCTCATCCAAGAAGCTTCAGTTCAGTTCAGTTCTTCATGAACGGATAATAAGCAACAGATCTTCAAGCAATACAAGAAAGTCCAGTTGCCTTTTGAAAGAAAGCACCTTTGGGACAACCACGACGTGGCTGACTGAGAATCTCCCTAGACATTAGGAAGCTATCTTAGAAGATGAGAAGATTTAGGAAACATCTGACTACTTTTCAAAAATCTTGATGCGGCCCTTCTGTTTGGTTTCCCATGCTCAAAAAATGTGTCCTATTATTATGTTTTCCATATCTAAACATCCTTCCTTTTTCCATTCAATAGCTGTTGCAAAAATGCAAATATTCTCAGAAGCTAAATATTAAATTAAAAAAATACTATTATTATTTTTTTGTGTGTGGGAATGATTTACTTTTACTGCAGGAGTTGAATTTCCTTAAGTTTCTTTGGCTCTAAATCTGAGAGGATTGGCTCAAAATACATAAAACATTAAGTAAGATCAAGTATGATTGCAGTTTTCATGAGCATAGATAAATCCTTGAAATCATGAGAGCTTTGTGTGTGTGTGTGTGTGTGTGTGTGTGTGTGTGTGTAATGTATTCTTTTTTATTTTCGAATTGAACGCCAAAGTATGAAGAACTGAGCTTTTAACATTGAACCCTTTCCCAGATGAATCATCTTGAATAGTTAATTCATGCCTTTCTGGAACATTCGGAGTTGGCCACCATGATGTAAAGGACAACCGCAGCCTAATCAAACAAATATTTGGGAGAGCTATATAGTCCTTGAACTGAATTCAACCTTTTTTGCCCAAATACCAGCTTTAAAGTGCTGAAGAACACTGTATGATAACTGATTAGTTCAACAGCCATGATTCACCCTTACAAAAGAGGAAAAGACAGGAAGCTGATTCCAGCTGTTAAAGGGAACATGTCAAAAACTGACCAAAAAACCCCCCAAAAACCCCAACCCTCACATCAAGAGATCAGGTTTCCATTTTGTGGAGCTATCAACAGGATAGAAACAACTTTTTTCAGATCCTGCCAAATTGTAGCCCTGTTTTGGAATGCAAGTTTTTTTGTTTTGATAAACTGCAGCTTGAAACCTCCCCGCTCCCAATTTTCACATCAAGAAGTTTGGCTTAAACTGCTTTTAGGCCATAATGACTTCTAAACCATAGACAGCCAAAAAGAAAATAAAAAAAGAAGGGAGAATCTCTACAAGGGAGGCTCAGGGACACATCATACTTGGACATCTGAACAGTTTCACGAAGGTCTGACTCAGGGGCAGGCAGTATTTACTGATAGGAATAACACTGCCAAATAAGGTATAAAGACTGGAGAAAAGAGATAATAATCTGATGTGAACCACAATTTGGAACCTATATTAAATTCTTCAGCATTGTACATCCCAAGACAACTCCAGAAACATTTTGGCATCAAGTTATTTGAATTACTGATACAAGTCTGACCTATCTAAAAGGGACAGCTAGAACTACATCTCTCTCAATTCAATAAAACAACATTCTTACAAATAACTCAAATCTTAATAGATTTCAGCACTATTTCGTCACTGAATAGCTAGTTGGCATGTTATATTTCTCACAAATATTATAAGCAGCCCAGTCTGGCATTTATTTAGAAATAAATGTTACGAAGAGGGAAGTAAGTCTTTCTCTCCATTTTGAATGCAAAATCATGATTTTCTGAATCAATTCACCAGCAGTAACATCTGATGCCCCTACTGAGTTCTAATTCTGATCTTCCAATAATCAGTGGCATTCATTTGCTCCACTGATTTAGATCTACGCAACAGTATATGATAAAAGAATCCATTACAAGTAATAAAGTTCTCTTAGGGGGATTTTTTTTCCTCACGCTATACTCAAATATAGGTTTTCTTTACTTATGCAATGATGAGAAAAGGTTGTGAGTTTAAAACAATGTATCCTGTACATAGTCCTCAACCTATGACCACAATTGAGCCCCAAATTTCTGCTGCTAAGCCAGACAGTTCTTAAGTGAGTTTTGCTCCATTTTATGACCTTTCTTGCCACCGCTGTTAAGTGAATCGTTGCAATTCTTAACTTAGTACCATGGTTGTTAAGTGAATCTGGCTTCCCCCATTGATTTTGCTTGTCAGAAGGTTGGAAAACGTGATCATAAGACCCTGGGACCCTGCAACCGTCATAAATATGAGTCAGTTGCCAAGTATCCAAATTTTGATCACATGACCATGTGGCTGCTGCAATTGATGTGTGAAAAATAGCAATAGCACCTAGATTTATATACCGCTTCACAGTGCTTTACAGCCCTCTCTAAGCAATTTTACAGAGTCAGCATATTGCCCCCAACAATCTGGGTCCTCATTTTACCCACCTCAGAAGGAATGGAAGGCTGAGTCAACCTTGAGCTGGTGAGATTCAAACTGCCAAACTGCTGGCAATCGGCAGTCAGCAGAAGTATCCTGCAGTACTGCATTCTAACCACTGCACCACCGCAGCTCTTGATCACTTCACTTTTTTTCAGTACCATTGTAACTTCGAGCTATCACTAAATGAACTGTTGTGAGTCGAGGACTACCCGTACATCAAGGCTTGGGCGTCTATGATCCTTCACTACAGATAATCCTCAATTTATGATCAGTTGTGTAATGACAGTTCAAAGTTACAATGGCCTTGGAAAAACCGACTTCCAATCTGTTGGCATTGTTATTGCAGCACCCCAACCCCCAAATGGGCCACATCATTCACCCTTAGGTGACTGCAATTGCCAGGAAATTCAGCAATTTTTAGAGGCTTGCTTGTTTCTCACTCCTGAACTAAACACCTAAGAATAAGTTATTTTGAAGAACAACCTATCTGGGCTTTAAGCTAGTTTGCCTACCCCAAACATACAGTCTTCCCAAACTATGGCCATCTCAATTGTTGACAAAACAAACTTGAGTATGTTTTAAGACTGGCTTACTGAAGGTATTTTATTGGAAGCTTAAAAGACAGTTAAAGTTTCAAATCTTGGATAGCTGTGACCAGCCTATAACAGAATAAGGAGCGTAGAACGCTGGGAGGAGGTACGCTAAGCCATTGTTTGTTTATTGTTTAAGAGAATAAATCACAGTTTGCTGAGTTCACACCTATTGAAAGCCTTGGTTTACAAGCCTCACTGGCTGAGTTCACAGAGTAAACCATATTAAGCTTTACGCAGTGTGTCTTCATTTAATGTAGTGTAGGGATGTAATCAGGGGCTGGGCTACTGGAGGTTTGCAGGGGTTCAGGAGAACCTCTAGCTAAGATTATGGGCAGTTCAGAGAATCCCCAAATCCCACTCCTGGCTGGCCCTGCCCCACCCACTCTGCCCCTTCCCTCCCAGGTATCCCCAAGGGGCCCATTTGGGATGCAGGTAAGTCCAGGAGGCGTGCAGAGGCTCGGGGAGGGCAAAAAACAGGCCCACTGGAAGTTCAGGAAGGCCGGAAATGGGTCAGTTTCTGGCCTCCAGAGCCTGGGGAGGCTGTTTTCGCCCTCCCAAAGCTCAAGGAAAGCCTCTGGAACCTGTGAGGGGAAAAACACCGCTCCCACTGTGGTGCAGGAGGCCTACTAGGCCAAACCCACCATGGCCACACCCATCCACCCACCCAGCAAACTGGCAGAGAATCCTTGCAAAACGTTTTGAAGCCCATCCCTGGATATAATGTTGTGTATCCTTAATGTCACACTAATGGATACTTAAAAGTAATGGATGGATCCCATCCCCGAAACATCTTTTTTAATCATTGTTGTTGTCGATTATGTATCAGAAAAGTTTTCAAAGAGGAATGTTAACAGCCCAAATGGTTGTAGCCCAATCTGTATGAGGAAGGAACTGGATAGCCCCTCCTAAGTACCAAAAAATCAGAGATATACACACATGAAAATACTCATTTATATAACGTTATTCTCCAAAGAACAGGGTCTGAAGTAAACTTGGCAGCATAATGCACCCCTTCAGAAGAAAAACAAGCTTTCTTTTTAAGTTTTCTGAATACAGTCCCAAGACTTGTATATAAAAGTCATACAATGGAACCTTGAGCAGTCTCTCACAAGTTCCTATAGTTCCTTTCTTGATTAATACCTATGGACAGGACCAATCAGATAAAGCCCTTTCATTGGCAATTGAATTTGGCCTGGGGGCTGTGCATGTCCCACCCCTGCCAGTCAGATGCTTATCCAGCTGCTGCTCTGGAACTCCCAGAATGCAAGATTCTAATCCAGCCCTGCTCTTTCCTAAACATAGGAGCTACGCTATTGTTCTGAATTCAAATGGGAAAGAGAGGCATGGCCGAAGTATAGACATATGTCTTTTGTAGCCATAGGATTGGACCGTTCAATCATTCCTGCTGCAGGGATGCAATAGTATTGCCTGTCTTTTGAGGAGAATGACCAAACGAAGACAAAGCAAGAGCTTTTCATTCACTTATTTCTCCCAATAGTCCTACTCCAGGGGTCCCAAACTTGATTTTATTGAAGGCCACATCAGGGTTGTGTTTAACCTCAGAGGGGGGGTTGGGTGGGTGTGGTCAGGATGGGCATGGCCAGCTTGATGACATTCATGTCGGGGGCGCCTGGGGTGGCCCAAGCACTCCACCAGTGAAAATGGAGCTTGGGAGCCCGAGCTCCATTTTTGCTTACAGAGGCTGTGGCAGGCGAAAATGGAGCTCCATTTTTGCTGGCGGAGGCCGGTCCTTCACTGTTTCCAGGGTGGCCCCATAGGCCAGATCTATGCACCCTACAGGCTGCATTTGGCCCATGGGCCTTGAGTTTGACACTCCAGCTAGCAGTTCTTGAGTGACTATTTTATGTATTTATCATTCCAATGATCAAACATTCTCACAATTTACCTATATATTGATTGTTTCCTGATTGCTTATTTTTACCCTATGGCTATCATTAAGTGCACCAAAGACAAATTCCTTTGGGTCCAATCACACTTGGCCAATAAAGAATTCTATTCTATTTTATTCTATTCTATTCTACTCTATTCTACTCTATTCTACTCTGTTCCAGTTTTTTAGGTATTGTGCATTACAATGTCCAGGAAAGTTGAAAATATAACACAGATATGGCTCTCATAAATGATTGCTGCGATGATGTGACCAGGCCCCAAATCTCAATGTGAGATGAAACAATGCTCCTCGCTATCCTTCCTTTGTACACCAAAGTTATTCTTAACCTCCTTATCTTCCCTTTGCTTTTGCTTTTTATTTCTGAGCAGGTTAAGAACATTTCTTTGTCAGCTTATGGACAAAGCACTGGACTGTAGTGTTTTGTTGTCTTGGAGTACTTATGGGGCCCAGAACTATCCTTAGGTATCAAGAAAATACTAGGTTTTCCTTTATTGTTATTTTTCATTCAAATAATCTAAAAATAAATAACTTACAGTGACGCAGGGAATATGCTGGGCCAAAGGAGAGTATCAGTAAGCCTATCCTTGGTAAAAGTTTAGTGGCTTTTTATCTGCAGAATTCTTTATTGGCCAAGTGTGATTGGACACAATAGTGTCCCACAATAATTTTGACATAATCAAATTCATTCTTGAAAAAAAAAACACCCTAATGGTATTCCGTGGCATCCATCGGGGAATGGGCAAACAAAACCAAGATGGCAGCCATGATAGGTGACCAAAGTCCTACCCCATTGTACATATATCCATGTACACGTTCAGGGGAACAAGGATTTATTCTTTTGACCTATTTTTGGACTCTACCTTGAGAAAGCCTCTGGCAGTATTAGCAAACAAGGTAAAGAAGGGAATGACATAAAATAAGCTAGAATTGTTTCTTCCTCTTCTTTACAATTATGAACACATAAATGCACAATTTATATTTCTGTCCCATGGGGGGGGGGGGTTGTTATACCTTCTTGTTACTGTTACTATTATGAATGATATGGATGTCTTTGAAGCAAGATAAATTATATTAAGCCATTTGGCCTCTCATTTGGACCAAATAATTTTTTCATTTCTTTTCCAGAAAAAAAAAGAGAGAGAAACAAACATTTTTTTTGTTTTAATATAGCTTTCTGCATTCTGACTTATACCCTAAAAACTCCTATTGCTTCCACTCCATTTGACATTTGAGCAAAAGTTAAACAATCACATTCCAGCTGCATTCCTATCTAGTCTACATTTTTTTTTAAATTTATGCTGGCCAAGGGAAGAGCCTTGACTTTCTGATTCTTTGCAAGCCTAAAATGTGTCTCTTGGGCTGCACCTTTTCCTTATCTTGAAAAGCTCAACTGGAAAATTAGGCAAAACAGGCCTCTAAATCAAGCCATAGCACCTCCTGTAAAATGGTAGTTTATCTTTCGCACAAGCTGGATGGTGGAGATCCATGTAATTAGAGAAACAAATGCAGCCATAGCTCTTAACATCTACACCAGTAATTCAGTTCTTCCATGAAAAGGAGGGGGATGACAGCAACATGAAAGTGTTGGTTGGCTTAGATCACAAATTAGATCCACAGCTAAAACTGTCTTCCATAATTGGTTTTAAATATGCTGCATACTTCAATGCTTTGCTACCACACATGCTGCCACATTGGATCCTGAAATGCATATTATGTATTCTTTGGAGGTCATACCAAATGCTATTCTATCACTTTCAAGAAAAAGATACATATGCCATACTGTCCGAAGCAGTTTCCCCCCTGAACCAATTTTCCCAAAATGTGTTGAGCGTAATACCCTCTTCTGATCATCATGATCTCCAACATGTTTGGAGCATTCACAAGTCAACAGAACCTAAGAGCCAACCACAACTGCATTGAAGACAATGACCCAAAAGTGGAAGGAAAATCTAATAAGGGGGGGGGGGTTGTCACAGCTGTATGACAAGGAAAGAAGAAGAAAGAGTAAATGTTGAGACTAATCTATAAAGAGCACAATCCAATGATTTCATATAAAAAGGAGAGGCAGGTTGAATATTGAAGAGAAAAATATTGCAAATAGTAGCAAATTGAATGATTTGAAACCAGGTGATTGGGCAGATTTTTCAGCAATGAGTAACAAATGCCAAAATAGGAATGATTAAATATTTGGAGATTATAACACACCTTAAAGCTCTGGAGCTTTATGTGGTCACAGTAATAGCTTGCCAGTAGTTTCTCGGGAATTCTATTAGATCATGGTGATTCTTTCTCTAAGAACTAGCAGTAGTACTTAGACTTATATACCACTTCATAGTGCTTAGAGCCTTCTCTAAGCAGTTTACAGAGTCAGCATATTGCCCCCAACAATCTTGGTCCTCATTTTTCTCCCCCTTGGAAGGATGGAAGGCTGAGTCAACCTTGAGCCTTGTGAGATTAGAACTGCCAAATTGCAGGCAGACAGCAGAAGTAGGCTGCAGTACTTCACTCTAACCACTGCGCCACCATGGCTCATAATACACTCTAAGACTGTGCAATCCTGATTGGTTACTATACTATAAATTAAGGAACCAGATCATAATTTCCCGGTGCTGAGTCTCCAGATGTTGTTGGCCATTACTTACACAGGATGGAGTGGTTGGATCTGAATTCCAACTATCTTTGTACCAGAAAAAAAAACCTGCATTAACACACCATGTCATTCTTCTAGAAGTTGCACCATGTTATAATTGCAGTATAAGTTTTAACATTTCATACTTTGCTAATTCAGGTAATGTGTTTATTTTTGGCCAAAAACTCTGAAGTCTTGAAGAACAGACTGCCGACAGGAAAAATAATCTTGAATTGTAAGCAAAGTCCCTGAAGTTAAATGATACTGTTAAAGTAGATTTCTGATAGTACATGTGCCATCTCGTTTTCAGCTAGCACAAAAAGAAGAACCTTATTTATGTTTGTAAATTAATCCAGTTTCTTGAACTTTTCTCATATTCTAGGGTGTTGTCGTATTACATGTCTCATCTTTTTAATTATAGTGATGATGTCTTTACAGTTATTAATAAGAAATGGCTCCAAACTATCTGCAACCAGATGCTTGGTCTTTAAAGAGTCCTCCAGAAACAGCACTTTAAATAAAAAAAACTTCACTTTTAAAAAATAAAATTAAGTTTGTTCCTTAAACTAGCGTTGTTAACTTTATCATGAGTCTTTTTCATTGTCACGCGTTTATAATTTTTTTGGCCTGATTCCAAGAAAGTAAATCACGTTGGGGGGGAGGAACAGTCATAGTCTATTGGTTAAATCTATTTTTTCAAAATAGAAAATCCCAGGTTCAGTCACTGTTATCACCAATCAGGGCAGTATCTGTCAACCTTGGCAACTTTAAGATTCAGGTTGCTGAAGTCCATGCAACTTAAAGTCACCAAAGCTGACAAGCGGTGAATCAGAAAGATCAGTGCCAGCTTTGCTGGCTGGGGAATTCTGGGAGCTGAAGTCCACACATCTTAAAATTGCCAAAGTTGCCAAACAATGAATCAAAGAGATTAGTACAGAACCTTAGAATGCTGTTAATAGGTAAGTTAAAAATAATGGTCAAGACTGTTTTCCTCCCAGATCTTACATCTTCCTTACCCTGTATGCTCTAATTAATTCCAATACCAGCTGAGAAGATATTCAATGTGAGAATGCCAGGTTGGAGAAGGTTGAACTGGATGACCAATGGAATGATTCAGCTTATGGTAGCTTCCAAAGTTACAGTCAAAGAATCGAACTACTTTGCCCTATATTTATTTATTTAGTGTCTTTTAGTATGTCTTGACTCCTTGTGACGGTTTGGATTAGTCCTTGAAGGGTCTTCTTGGCAAGACTTCAGAAGTGGTTGGTCATTGCCTGCTTTCTAAGGCTGAGAGAGAGACACTGGCCACTCAGCTGGCTTTGTGCCTAAACTGGGACTTGAACTCACCACTCCTCAATTTCTGGTGCCTTAACTTTTAGACCAAACTGACTCTCTATTGTGTTTAAATGCTTTCAGAGTCAATTAACTCACTCTAGCTCAGGACTACAACTTTCTGAATCATTTCAGTACTATTTTCCTGCAAGGAAAATTTCCATGACTAATACCATAAATATGAAAGTTGGATTTAAGAGCACCACACAATCAAATGTAAGTTTAGCTATATGCACAGTCCATTACTTCACTTAACCTGCTTATTAAATAGTTTTGTGAAAGCTATATAAAACTAAAAAGAACATTTCCAAATGTGAGCCCCATAACCTATTACGGAATGTATCCAACACCTGCCTTTCATAAATCTCTAGCTGTTCTTTCCATCCATGTGAAAGTCCTACAGTATGTTAACTTTAATTAAGCAATCTGAACAAATATTAGCAAGATGGTCCTTAAAATAGCTTGTGTTGAGAAACCACAATTGAAACAATTGCCCCAATATAACTGTGGTTATACCAGACTGAAGATGCTAGCGAATGAGAGCAGTTGTCTTTGCTCCATAGCAGGTTCATGTGGGGGATGAACAATATGAAGTTTTACCAACAGAATCCACCACTGATATCTTCTGTTAGATCCTCCATTTTAATTATAAAATATGTTTATCCATTGGCAGCTTATTCTCATCTGACTGACGTTTTTCTAGATAACACATCCTTGTCACCAGGGGTGTCAAACTCAAAGCCCGGGGAGCTGGAGCCGTCCCATGGGGTGCTTAGATCTGGCCCACAGGGCCCCCCTGGAAACAGTGAAGGATTGGCCCATGGTCCCTCTGCCAGCGAAAATGGAGCTCAGGAGGCCTTTTTCACTAGCAGAGTGACCACAGGCATCCCCTGACATGAGTGTTGTTGAGCTGGTCATGCCAACCATGGACACGCCTACCCCGATCCCCCAAGGTCAAACACAACCCTGATGCTGCCCTTAATGAAATCGAGTTTGACACCCCTGCCAGACACTCTGGGTGATTCCTTTGAAATTTAGGCTCACCCATATATTCTGAGGAATGCTTGGCTTCTACAATCCCATATCTCTTTAGTAATACTAAGTAGGAAAATCATGTGAACTGCTACTCATAGTCTGATACTTATGACATGAGATGTGATTTAAACAAAACACTAATCAAAACTGAAACTGAAAGGTCAAATGTTTTGGAACATTCATGAGGAAAAATTGAAGTTTTCTATTTTAACTTTTTAAAAATAAAATGAAAAATTGAGTACAGTTAGAAGTGGTTGTCCACTGCCTACTTTCTAGGGCTGAGAAAAAGATGATTTAAACAAAGTCACTAGTTAAAAGCCAAGACTGAAAGATCATATGTTTTGGAACATTCATGAGAATGCCCAAAACATTTTCTTTGGACTCATTTCTAAAAAAAAAAAAAATCCCATTTTTTTTGGCCCTGTTTTGAGTTGGCTTTACTTAGTAACCAAAACATCATAGTGCAGATTTAAACCTAAATAGTTAGGTAGCATTGTGATGTCATCCTCTGACTAACAGGGTGAAATTACTCTCACAGATTTTCAAAAATAAAGGAGAATGAGCTGTGGAAAAAATATAATATTCCAATTGTTTCTTTCCCAAGTTTCATGTTGACCATTTATATCCTCAAACTAAAACTGAAGAATGTCCAACAGCTTTAAAGTTGGCATGAACTACAGATTTTTCAGCTTTTTGCAGGTTATACAATAACATCCCTGGCAAATACAATTTTGCAACTATATCATTTCTCATGGATAGATTATTAGGACATTTTAGTCTTTTGGTATATTTTTGAAATTATATCATGATAAGATACAAAACAGAAGACAGAAAAGATGAATAAGTAAAAAAAAAATCTGGGATTTTTTTATACTCTTCAGTTTATATAGGATTGGAGCAGGTTATAACAATTATAAAATAAATGGATAAATAAGAGAGAGACAGAGGGAGGGAGGGAGGGAGGGAGAGAGAGCTCAACAAAGTTATGCATATACTATATTTTATTGCCAATATTTATAAAGAAATGTAGTACTTGCATAAACCCCATTGAACTCATTGTGGGAATCACAATGTAAAGTTTACTCAAACTGATTCCCCTTAGGTTCAATGAGGCCTGCTTCTTGGTAATTACATATAGGATTAAAACCAAAGGGATTATAAAGTTGAAACAGTCAGTCCAAATGCAATGTTTCTCTAGGGCATTGGAAACAATGGTACAACAGATCTAATGATAAACTGGAACAAATTACTTTCCACAATGAGAAAGAAACTGGAGAGTTTGTTTAGATCCTTGGGAGTTCTTGATCTTAATTTACAGAAGGAGATCCCACATGAAACCGACGCCATTCTGATTAAAAGCAGGAGAGCCAAATTTTTCTAAGCAAAGATTCAGAACTCTACATGTCTGGATTTTTTTTAAAAAAATTGATAAGTATTGCAATACCAAATGGTTGGGGTAGAGGTAATCCCTGATTTACAACATTTAATGACCACACTAAAAATAGTGTGACTATTATGACTATTTTCCACACTTATGACCCATGGTCATGTGATTTACATTCGGATGGTTGACAACTCACTCACATTTATGACGGTTGCAATGTCCCAGGGTCACACAATCCCCTTTTGCAACCTCCTGACAAGCAAAGTCAATGGGGTGGTCAGATTCACTTAACAACCGAGTTACTAACTTAAAAACTGTGGTGACTCATTTAACAACTGTGGCAAGAAAGGTCATAAAATGGGGCAAAATCGTACTTAACAAATGTCTCACTTAGCAACGTGAATTTGGGGCTCGATTGTGGTCATAAATTGAGGACTACCAGTATGAAAGGCACAGCTGTCCATGTCCAGGTTCTTTGGCTCCTTTGCCACTGCCGTTTTGGAGCAACTGAGAAATAGTCACCCACACTTTTACTACAGGTAATCTGTTGGATTAGTAAAGGAAGAAATTACATAGTTGCAAAGGGTAGAGAAAGCGAAGGGTTAAAAATAGCATATGTTGTGATTTCAAATTATACCAAAACATGTGGCGCTTGTCTCCCAAGTCTGGCACTAAGGAGCCTGTGGTCTGGCAAAAGTTTGGATTTCTGGTTTTGATTTCAGAAATCATCACAAACACTAAAGCTGAAAAGCTCTAAATAACATTCGAAGGGAAGGGCTATAAAATCCTAGTTTATATACCATACATGAAACTAGACATTGTTCTTCTTGGAGTTTGTGTTCCAATTTTGTCTTTATATAATTAGATATGAATGGATCCTTAAAGGAGGAGGAGGAGGAAGAAATTGGTACTATGTTAGATCTTGTTGTAAAAATCTTTTGGCAACAAAGCTGCTTAATCTCTGAGATTAATTCTTTATTTGAGAAGACAAGCAAAGAAAGAATCTTGGATACTTCTGTAGTCTGCAAGTATCAACATGGAACACTGCCTGGAATCTCCAAAGGCATGTTAATCCAGTGGCTTTATCACAAAGTATCTGTCACTCTAAGAAAACTGGATCGAGGCAAGATACAGTTGCTCTTGTACTTTTAACTCCTGGTGCAAACGGTGATGGAGTTACCAACAATCTAATGAAACAAAGTCCTATTACTCTCTATACTATACGATGGGAATGTAGCCAGGCTGGTTTTCTCCCAGTGAGATGCCGCAGATCTATGGGACTCTAATACATCTGCGAGTATTTCCACCTATAAATAAGACATCTGAGTCACAGTGGCACAGTGGTTAGAATGCAGTACTGCAGGCTACTTCTGCTGACTGACTGCTGGCTGCCTGTAATTTGGTAGTTCAAATCTCACAAGGCTCAAAGTTGACTCAGCCTTCCATCCTTCCGAAGTCTGTAAAATGAGGACCCTAATTGTTAGGGACAATATGCTGACTCTGTAAACTGCTTAGAGAGGGTTGTAAAAGAACTGTGAAGTGGTATATAAGTCTAAGTGCTATTGCTATCTCCCTATTTCAACTTCTTGCAGCAATTTGGAAGTCATTCCTAAAATTGATCCAAAGTAGGTTGGGCTCCAGCAGAAAAAGGGGATGCTATAATCCTTTTATGTAACCAAACATTTATCCAGTAGTCCCTTAAACTTCAACCTTATATAACATATCGCTTCAGCACAGTTTTCTCTTTATTGAAACCAGAAGCCTGTGTGTGTATCTACACACACACACAACATACACTCTCTCTCTCTCTCTCTCTCACTCTCTCTCACTCTCTCTCTCTCTCTCTCTCTCTCTCTCTCTCTCTCTCCAAACTTTGGCATTCCTCAGCAAATTATTCTGAGAAGTTAATCAAAAACATCCTGAAATGTATGGCTTCTCTCTCATCACTTGCGAATGGGATGAAGAAGAATGCAGACCTAATGATTTGTCTTTATTAGTTGGAGAGTCAGTTTGGTGCAGTGGTTATGGCATCAGATTAAAAACTGGGAGACTTGCATTCTAGTTCCATATTAGACACACAAAGTCGTTGGGTGATCTTGGGCCAATCACTTTCACTCAGCCCTAGGAAAGAGGCAATGGCAAACCACTTCTGAAATCTTGCCAACAATAGCAACAATTTGTCTAGGCCTCTCCAGGAATCAGACACAATTAAACCGAAGAGGAAAAAAATGTATCAGTTGCTAGGGAACATAAATATAGGAATTGTATTTTACTCATGTTCTGATTTGGGCTTTAGAGCCAAATTCTCACAACCAGTGTGACAAGACAAATGTTGGACAAAAAGAGGAAAGGCTCTGATCCAGAGTGGAACAACTTCAGCTCCATAGGCTCTACAATAAAGGTAAAAATTCCCCTTGCACATATGTGCTAGTCATTCCCAACTCTAGGGGGCGGTGCTCATCTCTGTTTCAAAGCCAAAGAGCTAACGCTGTCCAAAGACGTCTCCATGGTCATGTAGCCAGCATGACTAAATGCTGAAGGTGCACGGAAGGCTGTTACCTTCTCACCAAAGGTGGTTCCTATTTTTTTACTTGCATTTTTACGTGCTTTCGAACCTCTGGGTTGGCAGAAGCTGGGACAAGTAACAGGAGCTCACTTTGTTATGCTGCGCTAGGGATTTCAACCTTTCTGATTGACAAGCTCAGCATCTTAGCCAATGAGCCACTGCGTCCCTTTACAATACTCCTTTTTAATCAACTTGAAACCCAACAGAAAAAAAAAGACTGGCTCAAATCAGGGGCATAACACTCAGTTGGGAAAGGGAATGAGATGCATAAATAACAGTCATATTGAGACAGGAAGCTATTTATCAGAACCAAAACCATTAAGTTCTATCAAAACTCCATTCTTTCTTAAATTCCAAAACCTCTAAGCTCCAGCAATCTGTACAGAAAATGCCTTAATTATGAGTGGAATTCTATTACAAATCATGAAGCTATCTCTTAGAATATTCTAATCTGTGTTCTCCTCTGATATGAGGTGCACTAATGCGTATTTCATCAAATACAGACATTTTTTCCAACAGTATGCATGAAAAATACAGGGAACTGCATTTTCTTACTCGTTCTCCTACAAAAGAAAGATACACCGAGGCAAAATAATTATTCAATTATACTTTGAAACAGGGGTCCCCAAACTTGGCAACTTTAAGACTTGTGGACTTGAAGTCCACAAGTGTTAAAGTTGCCAAGTTTGAACAGCTCTGCTTTAAAAGCACATTAGCACTTCTAGATCCAGAGTACCAATATGAGACAGCAGCAGCACAGAAATATTTTTCTCCATCTCTTTAACGCCATCTGTTGGTTGTCCAGATTTTTTTGCAGACCAAAGGCAATAGTCCTGCTTCCTCATTATTGGCCCAGCTATGGTTGTATATACTTCTTTAATTCCTATACTGGGAAGGTCTTGGGATAATCGCTGGACTATATTTATAGTCAAGCAGTTAATCAGAACCAAGTTCAAAGGGCAACAGTGATTCAGAACATATATAGTTAGTTATGTACATAGCACTTGTTCAGAACACCTTAAAGCAGCCCCTTTTCTTCCTTGGGTGCCTATGGCAGATCTTGGAAAAGACACCCTGCATTGGTAAGGTGTTCCTGGAAGCTGTGACATGCATGACCTCACATGTTCCACATCATATTAAAGTGATATTAGCATGCCATCTTAGGCTCAGACATCATTAACCGTATATAATGAATTAAGCTCACAGAGACATTTTAAATCAAATTCTGGGTCAACAACCGAGAAAAGACTCAAAGACTAAAAATGGTTATTCAAAGGCAGGCAGGCAACAAGTTGCTCTAGAAATCAAAAGCCACACTTGTAGGGTTGTATTAGACAGAGATCTCAGTGGGATCACTGGATCTATGAAGCAGCCATCCTCAGATGAACCTGTGGCACCCTGTATCTCTGAAAACTGGATTTCTTCTTTTAGGCAAGGAAACATATTTCCATTTCTTAGAGCGTGAGCTTTTCATTTTCCCAACCAGAAAAACAACAACAGAATTTTAGAGAAGAATTCAATGGGGATAAAAGCCATAGCCATGTGATTAGCTAACAATAACATGGAGGATGCTATGCAAGTTATCAACAGCACTGAGGTCTTCAAACAGAATAACTGCCAGGTAGACCTGCCAGACAACTCAGAATATTTGAGCTTCTGTAGCTCCCATGTGTTGTGTTTATGCTGCTAATTGTAAAAGGGAACAAAGAACATGGAACACCAGAAGTAAATGGCCAATGAAAGCTGCACTTTAAGAACTGCACTTTGTTTGAATTTTTGCACCTAGAACTGAGAGCTCTCTGGCCTGGATAGAGCATGAGTAACATAACAGTAAATGTTCTGAATGATAGACAATTTTAGTGTGCTGATAAGATACAGGAGGACCAGCTTTTAATTCTGCAAGTAATGACACTTAGCCCGAGAAAAGAAGACTTTACGTCTACTCTATGAAGTCATCTTTTCAGGTGAAGGGTAGAAGTAAAAAGCTCCAATATCTTGAGGGGTGATTGGTATGGGAAGAACATGAAGTTTGTCAGCTGTAATAAAATTTGCAAAACAGTGGGTTACAAAAACCAGAGATTTACAGGGCTGCATGATCATAAAGAGCCAGGAGGCATTCAGGTCAATCATGGTGAAATAAGCAAAATTTGTTCTATTTAGGACTGGCCATCTTTTTAAAATAGTGTGCATAATCACACACTGACCAACGTGCAATAGTGCAATGTCACTTCCTCAGAGACAGGTCTGTCTGTTTTTTTAAAAAATGTTTTGCATCAAGTATGAAAGATACACTGGTGTATCTTGTATACCTCAGGAGAGGCCATCCTATTCTGCCCTATAAGTCCTGTATCACCTCTATTCCACCAGTGCTGCTTCTTCCAAATCCAGCAATGTGGGATATATTTATGATTCATAATCCCATAGACCAAATTCTGGTGAGTTTACAGCATGTGTCAATCAAGGAAGTTACTTTTGTGCAAATTCTTCGTACATGTCACTCACATGATACATGGGGTTCATTTCACAGATTATTTTTCTGATGGGTTTGTGCTTTTCTCCCGCTTGAAGTCAACCTTTGATTTTCTTAGACTCTAAACTTTAGCACAAGTTTTTAATAGGCGGAATATATTTCATAAGAGGCACAGCATTTTGGGCAGTAAAAACTAGGCTTTAAACCTTGATCCTTAGGCCACTGCGCTATCAAAGGCAAAATTGATGATCATAAGTCCAACCATAACCAATGTATCAAACCAGGGTGCTTTGTTTCTGTTTTTGAGGAGAAAAATGACAGACTGAAGGACTGTCAATTATCTGATTCACAAGACTTCCATTTTTGAAAAGCAAAGCTAAAATCTACCCTCATATTCAGCAACTTGAGCTATATTTATGTGTCATTTGTCCTTCTCTTTCTTTAACCTTTGAGTGAAAACAAAGGAAAAGCTGTAGGTATGATTAATACAGACATTCACCAATGAGCAGGAATCCACAAATTATGTGTACACTTAGTACACATTTTTTGTGTATTAGCCCAAAACAAAATAGCCCCAAAGCCTCTGTATTCATGCAGAGTGCTTCTTTTTCAACCACATACAAAATGAAGGAAAGGAATTCATCTTTCACATAGTACATTCCCATAAACCATCAGTTTCCCTATAAACCATTAATCTTTCTGCTGAGTAAACATTACCTTCCATTTCCCTGACAGTTCCAACATGGCGAACAAGCATTTAGCAGCAATCTACATTAAGAGTTTGGATGCGCCCCCCACTATGGCAATGTCCATTCAATCATGGACTCTGTGATGCGTTGTGGGGTCTTTGGTCTTTCTGAACTTGGTGGTTTTCATCAAAATATTGTTTTGGGTACTGATGATGTTGCCTACGGTAGTTTGGTAATGAAATGTCTGCAAGAAAACCACCAAACTCGGAGAGCACCAAGGACCAAGCAGTTTAACCCCAGGCTACAAAACATTCTCTTCTATGATGGGTTCCTTCATCTCATTGTTTCTTCCTTTTTTTCCCCCAGAAACCTTGTTTGAAAAAAATGTGTTGTTGTTTGCCTTATACATACATATATAAATGATATGAATTTGATATCCACACAACTTATGTAAAAAAGAAGTTTGAAATGGTACACAAGGCAAGTTGGCTGATAATATTACTTGAAATCACGTGAGGTGATCACGTGAAGTGAAGATCACGTGAAGTGTTAATACCACTTTATAATGCGTTGGTAAGGCCACACTTGGAATACTGCATTCAGTTCTGGTCGCCATGATGTAAAAAAGATGTGGAGACTATAGAAAGAGTGCAGAGAAGAGCAACAAAGATGATTAGGGGACTGGAGACTAAAACATATGAAGAACGCTTGCAGGAACTGGGTATGTTTAGCTTAAGAGAAAGAAGGACTAGGGGAGACATGGTAGCATTGTTCCAATATCTCAGGGGTTGCCACAAAGAAGAGGGAATCAAGCTATTCTCCAAAGGACCTGAGGGTAGAACAAGAAGCAATGGGTGGAAACTAATGAAGGAGAGAAGCAACTTAGAACTGAGGAGAAACTTCCTGACAGTTAGAACAATTAATCAGTGGAACAGCTTGCCTCCAGAAGTTGTGAATGCCCCAACACTGGAAATCTTTAAGAAGATGTTGGATAGCAATCTGTCTGAAACGGTATAGGGTTTCCTGCCTAGGCAGGGGGTTGCACTAGAAGACCTCCAAGGTGCCTTCCAACTCTACTATTGTATTATTGTAAATAATTCCAGATTTTGTTTTTTTGTTTTTCTCTCTCGCTGATTCTTAAGTTCTTATACCCCCCAAATTGGAAAATTCACGGAAATGTATTAATCTACAACAGGGGTGTCAAACTGCCACCCTGCAAGCCGATGCATCAGGTACATACCAGCTCCGCAAAGGCAAAAAAGCCATGCTACATTGCGGTGTGTCATGTGACACAATTGCGTTTGAGACCCATGATCTACAGCAACCAAGATGTGCTCAACTAGCAAACAATCAGTCGTCATCGTCATCATCATGATGCATGTTCACAATCAATAATACAGGAAACGGGCTCAAATACCGATAGGCATTATTAAATAAATTATAATACTTACATAGCTGCTATTAGCATAACCCTAATTCACAATGGCATCTAAAGCAAATTCATCACACCCAGCAATATAATGATTTGATTTATACTGAAAAGAAAAAAAAAGGGGGGGGACCTCTGGGGAATAAAATTAAACTTGCAAGATATACGTGCTTCTCAAACCCAAAGGTTTTTTTTTTTGTTGTTGTTGTTAGCTTGCTTGCTTGCTTATTTTTAACCATCAGAATAACTAAATTATTAAAAAGGAGGGTGGGCAAATGCTTCTCTGAAATTAAATCACATGTTTGATTCACGTTCCCATGTCCAACGGGTTATTAATGTCAAGCGGTAGTGAAGATACTCAAGAAAATCATTACCATTCAGAGCCACTAACAGCTATTAAATCTCCATCAATTCAACTTAACACAAGTGTACTTCAGGGCCCTTCCAGATGCAGCTCAGAAGCTCCAGCCTGACTTTATTCTATTGTCCTCTAAGTCACAAAAGGGCCCTTGCTGAAGATGCCTCTGAAAAAGAACCGTATGTCTTATAGACCTGATGTTCTTTTAACAGATCTTCTCTTAATCAACAGAACCCACACGCCCTTTCTCGAACAATGGATTAAAAGAAAAATGGGAGAGAGTCCTAGGATAACCTCAGCAAATCAGCACAAAACAAGGGAAAAAAACCCCCTATATTCACATTACTGTAACAAAGTTTTCCTTTCACCCAGTGGTGAAATTCAGCTGGTAGTGGTGGCAGGAGGCTCCGCCCACCACCATCACGTCCCGTTTTTGACATCCTGCGTATGCATGGAAGGTGGTGCATGCACTCCATTTGCGAACCAGTAGTGAAGGTAAGTTGATTTCACCCCTGCTTTCACCTCTTGGAGACAGGAGGAAGGCGAGGAATATTTAATTTGGAAAAAGTAAGGTAAAGGAACTCCTCGACTTGTGATGGCAATGAGGACAAAAGCTTTCATTTACTAAGTGACGTGGTCATTAGATCAGTAGCGCCCAATTTTACAAACTTTTCGGCTGGACGCATGATTGTGAATCACACAATCATGCGTCCAGCTTCCCCCAATGACTTTACTTGATGGGATCCAGCTGGGAAGGTCACAAAGGGGGACTGCTATGTGACCATAGGACATTGGAAGAATACATGGCAGCTGCCCTACCTCTGAATTTTGATCAGGGATGTTTCAATGATTGCAAGCGCCACCATCAGTTGTAAGTCACTTTTTTTCAGTGCCACCATAAATGAGTGGTTGAAATTTGACAACTCCCTGTATGTCTCATTTTGCACAGAGAGCTCAGTTCTGATTCTGTTGTTATTGCTCATTTAAAGCCTCATGATTTCACTGAATGTTGAATGTGTAGTAGAACTGCATCTTTGGCCTTTGCCTATAACATTCCAGATAGTTACCACACTCTAATGTGGCCAAATGTAGGCCACCATCAACTGGACAATGGGCCCAAATCAGTGGTGAAATTCAATTTTTTTACTACCAGTTCTGTGGGCATGGCTTGGTGGCATGGCAGGGCAAGGATACTCCAAAATCCCCATTCTCTCCTCACTCCAGGGGAAGGATACTGCAAAATCCCCATTTCCACCCCACTCTGGAGCCCACTCTGAGGTAGTATTTGCCAGTTCTCCGAACTACTCAAAATTTCCACTACCAGTTCTCCAGAACCTGTTAGAACCTGTTGAATTTCACCCCTGGTCCAAACCTGTTTTCTGCTCTGTATTTAGTAATTAAATGGATGGAACATGGAAAGATAACTTCATGAAACAGTCTAAATGTTAAGCAGAATAGATTTCAGCCCTTGAATGGGTAATTGGTTTACCAGCCTTCTTAAGTAGTCTTGAACTTTAGAAATAAAACATGTAAGTAACTGATCTCCAAGTCCCATGATTTTGGGGTGCCACAACCGAGCATCATACTGTGCAGGTTCTGTCAATATTCCCCAATCAGATGACTGAACATGCTTTTTTTTTTTTTTTTTTTTTCAGATGTGCCATGAGGTTTGAGAATTCTGCCTGCCGTGGGTCCAGTCTTTTGGGGAGGACCCCCAAGCTGGAGAAAGGCGATTTACAGGTTTGTGGTATGTCAAACAAATGCATGAGGTAGGTAGCCAATATTCTTGACTACAACTCTGAATGAAGTCCAATTTCCATAAGCTGCATGATGGATGTAAATAATTATTTCATGGGGGAACTGTTCAAATATTCACCCTGATAGAAGTAAAACAGGGCTTGGCATTCAAAGGCAACCTGGTTTACATTACTTCTTCAGCTTCAACCTCAATAATATTTGGGCAAACAATTGACACAAACTCAAGGTAAACCGATTGCAGAAAATATGGCTTCAGCAAAAGAGTAGTCAACGCCTGGAATGCTCTGACTGACTCCGTTGTTACATCCTCAAACCCACACAGCTTCAACCTTAAACTGTCTACAGTGGACCTCACCCCATTCCTAAGAGGTCCATAAAGGGCGTGTACATAAGCGTACCAGTGTGCCTACTGTCCCTGTCCTACTGTCCCCATTTATTTGTATTCATTTCTTTCATTCATGACCATGTTTATATTTATACCTGCTATCTTGTACATGTCTGACAATAAATACAAATAAATACAAATACATAAAGACTGGTTGCACCTAAAAAGGCACTCTAATACCTACCTGTAAAATCTAAGAATGTACATTCCTTTACTGATATATAATAGCCTACTCTCTTTTCTTTCTACCTGGCACGATGCACCATAAATAAAAAACATGGGGGGGGGGGAGTTTGATAGAATGCTATGGTAGTCTAGAAATACATTAAAAAGTCAACAACCAAAGCACCTCTGATATTGTAAGCAAAATCCGCTGAGACAAACTAATTTTGATGATTATTTGTTTACTATCTTTGGGTGCGAGACAACCAGAAAATACTAAGGTAGTGCACTAGTCTGAGAAGCTGAAAAAATATTGAAGAAGATGATGGCCTGAAAGTAAGAGCTCCCCAGATAATAAGCCCAATTGGGCTTTTGAGAGCATGCGCTAAAATAAGCCCTCCCCCAAATTATTGCAACACAGCAGCAGCCATGAGGTGATCACACTTGTCGCCTCCTGCACCTCAAAAATAATAAGACGGGACATGGACTTGTCTGTATTGTCACCAGAAAACAACTAAAAGGGCACTTTTTTACTTCTGATATGGTGAATGTTGTATACATTGGAACTTCTCTGACTAATGTCAGTTGTTTGTGATGTCTATTTTCAGAATTCCATTTAATAGACATGCCAGAGATTAATCCAGAAATTTCAGCAAAGAGAACACATATTCTGTCATTCAACTGAGCCTGTTTTTCTTTTCTGAGTACTGTGCCCGGCTAGTCAGGCTGATCCAAAAATCTTCCTTAACTTCCTCAAAGAATCTTTTTAAAATATCAAGCAAACAAACTTCATGCAGCTTTAGACATTTTCTTTCATGTAGCTCCAGAAAATGATAATTGAGGATAAGCTATTTCTTGATTGCATTTTCCACTAATAGGCAGCCTTAGTTTTTCATTAAAAAGAAGAAGAAGAAGAATACAACTATTGTTACGATCATGTTAAAGACTTGATGGCAATGTGAATGTAAAAATCCCATGCAAATGCTGAGGACAGCAAATGCATGTAAGAAACCCACTGGCGATTGTTAATAGGCAGCAAATGTGACCATCAGCATTCACCAGGTTGCTATCAGAAAGTGTGTGTGTGTGAGCGCACACATGCATGCATGCATACACAAACAACACACATCCATTATATTCATCAGCTTTCTCTAGGACAGTCAGCAAATTTTGTCTGAGCATAATAACAATTTAACAAGCAGCCACAAGTTATTGGGGAAATCAAGTAAAAGATTTCTTGTAAAGTACTTTATCCTACAAAGGTATCCACTGGCCAATGAGAAAATGTGGTTATTTGGGAGACGTTATCTGAAGCTAATAGAAGATAAGCATCTTACATGTGCTAAATTCAGTTTTCCACTCTCCTGCCAGACAGGCACACAAAAGAAATAAAACAGGAGACTTAAGAATAACTACTGTTTAGTGTCTTAGAAATCAAGTATGACTGAATCATAAAGAGGAAACAGTTCAAATGATTCCCCCTCTCCGCCCCCTCCCCTCCCGCCACATAAGTTGCTTGAAAGAAAACCCAGAAGCATAATTGGTCTGGAAGCCCCATTTAATTACAGGGTTCGGGTCCAACTGGGAAGGAAAAGAAGTGCATTTCAACCGCACCACCTGAGATCATCCAGATACTGAAACTATTTGCAAGTTGACAAAAACATTTGCATCATAAAACGCGCCAAGGCTGTGGGCCGAAGCAAGGCAGATGTGGAATGTGCAAAGATCAGGGCACTAAAACAATTGGGGCTGTAAATAAGGACTAGTAATCAGCAATGATTGCAACTCAGGGGTTTAAATGCCAGGCAATTAATGGGCTTCGTTTCCACTGAAAGGAAATAGTTTATCATAAGCTATCCTGTGAGCAGCCAAGAGCCTTGCATCTGACCCTCACAAAGGTATGAAAAGAGGGAGAAAAGCATTGATAATTGGGCTTTCTGTCCAGTCACGCACATTACACAAACTTTCTCCCTCTGAACCGTTAGGAGCCCAGCTGTTTCCTGCACTTTCTACTGTATTTCTTACAGTAGAAGACACAATGAGGGAAGGGGGGGGGTGTCTCTGGCGAAAAGGTGGGAAGGGGCACCCGGAGGGGAAGGCAGAATTCAACCTAGTGCTAAAAGTTCCTTTGATTTCACTGTTGTTTTTGGTTCATTAAATTTTCCACAGATTTGCAGAGAAGAAAAAAACATGATCAATAAACCTTAACAAAAGCGAACGTGTGAAAAAGGCAAGAGAAAGGCAAAAAGGAGGGGGGGGAGATAAAAGGCAGATCCTGATTTCAGAGCCAGAGGACCAGAGCTTTGGGCCGCTGAAGAATTTGAATAGGCCATCATTTCTTTACAGCTTTTCACTTTCTTTCTCCTCCTGACTGTTGGAACTCTTCAGTCAATACAATAGTAAATGCACTAAAACTGGTTTTCTTATGCTAATGGATGGGATCGGGCACTCAGAGTTAAAACACACTTCCCACCAATGTGTGTTCTTTTTTCTCCCTTTTTTTTAAAAAAAACATTAACCTATTCAAGTTAACCCAAAACTTCAGAGCCTGCTTAAAGCTTAACCTCCCCCATGCACAAAATTAATGTGGGTTCTGTTCCCACCTACTCTTTTTAGCAGCAAAGGGGCAGAAAAAGTCTTCAATCAGGGTAAGGTTTCTTTTTAAAAGCCTTTCAGATGAGAGAAATGACTGAAAAGGAAGGAGCAGAAAATCAGCATCTAGAATTTTAGCCTGTCTTATTTCATTCAATGAATGAATGGAACTAAGTAATAGTAATACTAATAACAGGAATAACAATACTTTGTAATTTGTTTCAAGGGGAAACTCTATTCTGTGTTTCTATAAATCTCTGGCCCTGTTATTCTGGATAGCCAAGGTCACCAAAAACTAAATTTCAATAAACATTCTTCAAGGTTTAAATAAATGGTTTCACTCAGTTATGCCATATATATATTTGTGTGTTTATATATATATATATATATAACTTATCGGCTTCTGGGTATTATCTTTAAGTGCAAGCATCACATAGTAAGTATCCAATAAGTAGATACAATTATGATAGCCATTTTTAAATAGGAATTTTGTTGTCTTTATGGCTTTGTGTGTTAAAGAAGTAATTGACCCTAAAGAGTTTACCTTTCAAAATGTTAACAAATAAAGTCCAATTCTTTTCCGTAGTCACCCTAATGTTGAGGATATGTCAAACACTTTTCAAGCAAATTAACACAAAGCAATCTACTTCATTCACAAAAATCTGGATAGCCAAACCCCGCAGCTTACAAGCAAACATTCACAGCCCAGTAAGTGTCAGAGAAGGCTTGGAGCCATAATTAGATAATAACCACATTTTAAAAGAAGGGGCATTCCAAATAAGCTCTTTTTTTAACCTGCTCCTTCAAAAATCTTTTGGTGAGATGGTGAAGTGTGCTCACTCTAAGGAAAGCAACAGTTGGGTATTTGCTACACAAATACACAGAGAGAGTTTTGGAAAGCTGCTCGCTGCATTTGCTTTCTTTGCTAATCTGTCCTGGAAACTCTGTTGTGAACAAGGCACTTCTGAGAATACAAAAAGCTTGAAGGATTTGTGTATCTTTCAGGACACAGTGCAAACAACTGGCTTACAGTAGGCCACCAGAAGTTGAGCGAGGAGCTTAGCAACATTTATTCAGCTTCTATAAATGCTTTGGATGTCTCAGGAAGCGATTGCTCTGGTAAGAGGAGTTGCCCCTTTAAAAGTATATATGTTCAAGGCTATCCCCCCCCCAAAAAAAGTCAAGATATTCTATGCCTTAAATAAAACCAAAAACTCTTGATACATATTAATCTGGCTAAGGAAGCTTTGTAATTAACCAACACTTTCAGCCTCCTCCCCTGTCCTGTAACTCTAGAAGAGCCACCACAAGTTATAACCCAAAACAAGTAATTTTTTTTTTAAAAAAAGTGCATTACATTTTACATAATGTATTTCTGCAATAAGATGCAATGCAATGAATACTTGACAGAGAATTCCCCCGTGTAGTCAACGATTTTTTTTACCTTGTGGGAAAGTAATATGGTAAAACTGACAACTCCTTTGCATTTGCTCAGAATGCCATACAAGCTTAAGATCAACAGATGATACAGGGGGAAAAAAGGATTATGCTGCAGCACCTCCAGATAGTTTTAAAGAGTACGCTAAACCCACAATACAATTCCTCCACTGTCCGCTTCTTTACCTATTTATTTATTTTTTGGTAACTATTCAGCTTGCTTTTCCAGTATTGTCATCCTGCACTAGCTTTATACTATGTTGTCTCAAGTTTATCAGAATTCCAAAAATAAAACTTCTGCATATAGGTTAGCACTACTAGATGTATCATGCATCGATTAATCACCCCAATCTAAGACAACCTAATAGGAGAAAAGAGGAAAAACAACAACAGGAAAGGGCCTGAATATTTCACCTTATTTTTTAAATGAACATAACTGCCTGCAAACATCACTTACACACACACACACACACACACACACACACATAAAAACATGGAAATACCTCCACCTATATCCCCTCCTGGATGTTAAGAAAGAAGGATATGAAAAAGAAGCTGGAACCCATCTTCCTGAGGACATATTTTCTTTTGCAGAGCAGTTAACATTTCTAGGCATTTCAAAGTAGACATACAAGTGAATTCAGGATCAAATTATTCTTTCACCACACCCGCATTTTCAAAGATTATCTCTTTGGGAAAAGCCACACCACAGAATGAAAAAAGCCACTAAAGAGAAAACAGTGATTATCAGGTAGAAGAAACAGTTCTATTTTCTAAAAATTATGGGCAGCCTATCTAAAGCCTTTAGAAAGATTATACATGTAGAGTCCCTGCAATTTTCTTGGCATGAATTTTGGAAAGTTGCCTTAGGTTTAATTGTCCCACAAAAAGTTCCACTGAGAGTAACTTCCTTGAGATGCAAGCATGAGAGAAAAGACCATACCGATGAGATATTACATTGTAAGTGTCATTTATTTTGAGGAAAAGTCAAAGGCAGGTGTCGTCACCACTTCCTTGCACATTGGGCAAAATGTAAATCACTTCAGGCAAACTTTAAAAACCACACACACAAACTCAGAGTTAGACACTGGTGTGCAAACGATGTGCAATGAACATTTGCAGCTAGGAAAACCTCCGATATCTGTAAAAAAATATTTTCCAAGTGAACGAAAGTAATTTGATTTGCTTTACACACACACACACACACACACACACACACAAATTTGCTTTACCTTCAGCCTGGTACACAGAAAATCACAAAAAAAGGGATTCACTGAAATTTAAGGGAGCTAGAACAAGCAGATGAGATCCATGCAGCTTTGCAAGAAATCAGTTTTTCCCCTTTCTGTATATTTTGGATTTTAGCGTTTATTTACTCTATCCTTTTGGCATAGGGTCCAAGGGACATGCCAATACAATATTTGTTTAAATGCTATTTTATGCAGCAGGCAAGAGAAACGTTTACTTTTGAATTCTTGGCCATGAGACCCAATTGCATAAAAAAGAGAGTAATTCTTTTTTTACAACTGCTCTTTTTATTGGCAGCAGTCAATAGTATATGAACTTCAAAACCCAAAGCTGAAAAAGTGTACCTAGACCCAGTATTTTAGAAACTATATAAAATCAAAGAAATCAACATAAACGAAGTGTGTTAAGGATTTAAAAGTTGAAACTTCATAGGTTTCAGCCTATGCTAGTGATTCATTTCTCTATTCTGTAATGAGCGAACTGCCAAAGTTTACCTAATCTCCGTTTTATTATGTTAAACGCATTCTGATTTGTTATCATGTTGCTGTCTCTTACACTTGTTAGAAAGAAACGCTCATGGGGGGGGGGAATATTGGACTTCCTGATGAGTAAGCTGACATTAAATAAATTACAAAGGGTAGCGTAGTTTATCACAATATTGTGGGTATATACACTACTCTAAGAGAAAGTTAGACTTCCCATTCAAGTGCAGAAGAATCTTTCCTACTTCTTAAGTCTTCACTTGTTTTCATTTTCTCTGCTATGTAACTTTGTCCAAAACAGTTAGTTTTGTGGCCTTTATGATGAAAGGTGACCGATGGTGCGAAAAAGTTGTTTTTGTTGCAAGCCACATGTATAGATGAGATAAACTTAATGAGAAACTAAACTCTTTATGTTGCCAGATGTTCCAGGCTTAAAACAGCCCAAAACTTCTCAGCATCTCTCTCCTTGCACAACTTTACAAAGCCCACAGCTGCCTCCAAACCTCAGCTCCCTAGAGAAGGAAAGGTACAAGAGGCCCCTGGCTATTATTCATCGTCTTCTTTTGCGGGCGCTGACCGCTAAGAGTTTCCAATCTCGGCCCGACTTCTAGTTAAGTAAAGCGCAAGTCTAACAGCGCCTCGAGCAACCCTTGGAGGCAAAAGAAAAAAGAAAAAGTGTGCAGTTCCGCCGAGACTGGATATTTTTAACAGGGAAACCCCAGCAAATGATAGCGATCGAGCGCGGGTGCGTTTTGCGGTCGAGACTGGCACCCTGACGAATTGAGTTCCTTCTCTTTGCAATTGTTTTCAGCCCCGAGGTAAGGGGGGGGGGGAGAAAGAGAGAATCTCCCCCCTTTGCTCTTTCAAACCCTTAATAGGATTGGCGCCCAGTTCGCTCCACGCCGCTCCCCGACACACGCGGATCAAGTTGCAGAGGTGGATGGTTGAAATTCCTTCGCAAATATACTTGCTGAAAGATAGCTTCGGGGACCGGAGAAGGATGGGATGGTGGGGAAGGGGTGGGGGGAAAGAAAACATCGTGGCTGGGAGGCGAGTGCGTGGAGTTAACTCGTATCCAGAGGGGTCTCTCTCTCCCTCCCCCCTCTTCCTTCACCCCTCTTTCTTTTTCTCTCCCCCTCTCCTTCCCTCTGTCTCCCCTCCCTCTCTTTCTCTTTCCCCCTCTCCCTCCCTCTCCCTCCCTCTCTTTCTCTTTCCCCCTCCCCCTCCCTCTCTTTCTCTTTCCCCCTGTCCCTCCCTCCCTCTCTTTTTCTTTCCTCCTCTTCCTTCCTCCACTCCCCAACCCACACACCCAGGGAATAAGCCTACAGGAACTTCGGCCACGTTCTCTCCTGTCTCTGGAAATATACAAAAATAAACCTTGCGTTGCAACAGAAGTGACTGTCAGGCTGTTACATCACAGTGCCACGAGGTTGCCGCCTTAGATCGCCGCACGCACTTCAGAGAAAGCATCATCCCAAGCAGCTGCACACACTCACTCACACAGGGGCGCAACACGCATCCTGCCACTCGGTCCAAAGTAGCCGGAAACTACAGTCCCGGGGCGCCCCCGAAGACGCTTGGCAGGCAAAGTGCGGGACGACCTTTCTCTCTCTTTCTCCCTCTCTCTCACACACACATCCCAAGGCAGCGTCCGCTGAATCCTTGCAAAATTGGGCAAAAGCGGAGAGCTCCACCGAATGGACCAGCGGACTCTCTACCTGAGGCCGTTTCAAGGCGATCTGCCCGCGAAGAGAAGGGAAGGGAAGCCGCGGAGACCTCTGTGCTCCCCCACCAGCCCCTCTGCTGCAGAAGGCCGGCGGGACGGGAGGTGGGCTTCTCCCTTCGCTCGGCTTCACATTACGGCCGGATCGGGCCTAGCCACTTCGCCTTCCCTCCCACTCCCTTCTCCTCTCCTGTCCCACTTGCTCCCGGCTAACTCGCTCTCTTTCGGCTGCAGCGGGGCAGCCAGGCGCGGCCGCTAAGTTTTTGGAGTCGCTTCTTTCTCCGCGCTGCAACCTATTTTTGCGAGGTGTGTTTGTGTGTGTGAGGGTCCTGCCCCAACTTCCCCCCCCCCACTCTGGGCCGTCACACCCACGCGAGAAGAGGAGGCGGGAAAACGCGTGTTTCTCCCCCGTCCACGATCTCACTTCTCCGCTCGGGAAGCCGCGTCTGCGTCCCCTCCAGCCCCTCCCCACGATAAATGCCCAAACGCCGGGACCCCCGCCCCCCCAAAAAAAGTCACGAGCGTCTCTGCGACTTTACCCCTAACGAGAAGTTTTCAGGCGGCCAGCGGCTGTTCCGGCTCCACAGCAGGGCGACGAGCCCGGCTCCCCATCGTCCACTTCAGGGGCGCGGAAGAGCGAGTGGGGTTCGCTGGCCGGGCTTCCTTTTTGTGCTCCGTCTCTCTGGCCCCCGTCTTGTTTTAAAGAAAGGCGAAGTCGCTGCTGCTGCTGCTGCTGTTGTTGCTGCCGGCCCTTCCCGACGCTCGCGCGGATTCTTTCCCCTTCTTTCTCCCGCTCCGAGGCTCATTGATGATCGCCGGGGGGGAGGTGGAAAGAGGGGGGAGGCTGGGAGAGTTTAAAAAAGTGTCGAGCGCCCCTGCTGCTGGCGTATTTCTGCCCTTCTGCCATCCATCATCCCTGCGTAGGACATCAATACACGCACGCTCGGGGGAGAATGAAGGCGGACGGAGAGGAGGAGGAGGAGAGGGAGAGTTCTGTTTTCGCCCACCGCCAATTGAGGAAAGTTCAAAAAAACAAGAAAAGAAAAGAAAAGGGGGGCGAACTAAAGGGGAGGAGAAAAGAAACTCCGTCCGTCTCTCTCTCTCTCTCTCTCTCTTTCTCTCTCTCTCTCTCCCAACTTTTGAAACCCAGTTGGGGTTTGGTTAACTCAAGTCAGATGATCTCCGGAACCCAAATCCATTGACTGATCTGTTTTCATTCTAATCCTCGGCGGCGGCTGCTCCTCCTCCTCCTCCCCGCCCTGAAGTCAACTGCACCATTAGCTCTTCCAGAGAGGCGGCCTTCCTCGCATACCGGAGGGGAAAGGAGGTGCCGCGAGTGGCCCAGAGGGGAGGGGGTGAGAGGGGAGAAGAGGCGGAAAAAGGAGCCGGCGCAGCGGGAATTAAGCATCTCGAATTGCGCTTGGAAGAACAAGAAGATTCCCCCTAGAAGAGTGGGTCTCTCTCTCTCTCTCTCTCTCTCTCTCTCTCTCTCTCTCTCTCTCTCTCTCTCTCTCTCTCTCTCTCTCTCTCTCTCTCTCTCTCTCTCTCTCTCTCTCTCTCTCACACACACACACACACACACACACACACACACACACACACACACACACTTTGGCCACGGCACAGATCACTTGGGCAGCCGGCCAAGCGAAACGTTGCGAAGTTCGAAGGCGCTAGAAGACGACAAAGCTCCCCAGAAGTTCTCGAGGAGGTCCCAGAATCCCATCTCCCAACTCTCACCGATTGGCTTGAGTGAGTTTGGGATGAACCCCTGCTGTTGGCGGCCCTGGTGGGATGTAGTTTTCTTTTGTGGGTAAGGGGGTTCCAGCAGTAGCAACTTCTTTTCTTAAACAGTTGCCAGGTGACCTTGTTTGATGGCTTCCTTGGAGTTGTGTGTGCCTCTATTTTAAGTTTGTGAGTGCCAGAGGAAAATAATAAGGGGAGAAATGAATAGGAAAAGTTGACACTCAAAACTTTTGCATACAGATGTCCAGGGCATGATTGTCCCAAGAGGCAACTGGACTTTCTGGTTTTTTTCTTTGAAGACATTTGGCTTCTCATCCAAGAAGCTTCTTCTGCTCACATACAGATCAAAATTTTTCTTCCCTGTAACAGATGTTTCGGTCTTGTCAACTGCCACGGGTCCAAATGCAGTTGATGATGTGTCAACTTAATAAATAAAAATACATCAATCAATAAAGGCTTCTGTCTCATTATACAGTTGAATTATTAATATTTAAATTAGTTGGCTTTAACAGTAAGTGGATTATTCTGTCCCTTGCCAGCCTGGGTTCAAGCCAGGGTACCCCACTGAAACAGCATTGGTCACACTTGTCAATGACCAGTGGAAGGTTCAGGATAGAGGTGAAACAACCCTTTGGACCAGGGGTGAAATTCAGCAGGTTCTGACAGATTCTGGAGAACCGGTAGTGGAAATTTTGAGTAGTTCAGAGAACTGGCAAATACCACCTCTGGCTGGCCCCAGAGTGGGGGTGGGAATGGAGATTTTACAGTATCCTTCCCCTGCCATGCCCACCAAGCCACACCCACAGAACTGGTAGTAAAAAAATGAATTTCAACACTGCTTTGGACCCTTCTGGACTTCTCTGAGACTGTTTGGGAGGAGAGGAGTGGTTGAGCCCTAGGCCACTGCAAGGCCTCTCCTTTTTAGCTTCTACGTGAAACCATCCAGTATGGGGTCCAGTAACATCGGCTGATACCCAATTATATCTCTCCATCCCTAGCCAGACAAAGGACGCTATGGTAGTGCTAGCTGGGTGCCTGGAAGCTGTGAGAATCTGGATGGGCAGGAACCTGCTTTGTCTCAACTTTGACAAGACAAGTGCTGTGGGCTTTTGCCTCCCCTTCCCCACATCTGCCCCAGATGATGTTTCATTTTTGACTCTGGACAGGGCGATACTCTCCTGGGCTATGCTGATACATAATTTAGAGGTCCACCCTAGACTCAGGGCTGCTACTCAAGGGGCCTGTGGCAACCGTGTCTGGGGAAGAGGCTTTCCACACATGCCAATTGCACTTTTCCTGGACTGGGAGGTCTTGCTCATGGTCGCTCACGCCTTGGTCTTGTCTTGTTTGGATTACTGCAATGCACTCTACATGGGGCTGCCCTTAAAGACTACTCAGAAGCTACAACTGTTCCAGAACGCTGTGTCATGTGCAATGATGGATGCCCCTATGTTTACCTATGTAATACCTCTATTATTACCTTTAAACCCTATATGGCACAGGCCAGCTTTCTGTAGGACTTTCCTAAGAACATCTATCCCTTTTCCAAATTAGATAGGATGGGCATGCTCCTAGTCCCTTCCTTTACACATTGCCACAACAGTGACATACTCTGAAGTCTGCTACTGGTTCAGTTAGTCTGCTACCGAATATGTGCTTTGCGTGCAGGCATGCTTGAGGCGCACCTGCGCAGCACTAAAGTAGGAACATTTTGAAGCCTTCCAAGGGTAAGTAGAACAGCAAAGGAGGGGATTCACTGTGCCATGCGATTTGGGTGAGCTAGAAATCAGGAAATCCGACGATTCTAGCTAATATAAATTGCGCATCTCCACTGATCATCAGAAATTTTTTTGCTACTGGTTTGGGCGAACCGGTAGCATTTTTTACTACCGGTTTGGGCAAACGGGTCCAAAGCGGTAGCATTTCACCCCTGCGTTGCCACCTTATGGAGCTAGGAAGCATTCCAGCAGCCCCATGGAAAGCTTTTCCACCTGAAATTCAGTAGGCCTCCACTCTCTTAGTCTTCTGAAAAACACTGAAGATCTGAAGGCTTTTCCCCCAAGCTAGTTTAGGTGACTGCATTAACCTGAGCTTAACTTGGGATCAAGTTTTTGTTTTTAACGTTTATGGTTTTAACCAAAGAAAAACAAAAGTTGGAATATTTTGGGCATGTAATTCGACACCTGGAAAAATATGGCATCCTTCACTTAATCTTCCACTGAAAGACTGAAGGCAAATGAGGTCCAGGCAGAAGAAGAGCAACATTGCTTAAAAACCTAAGGGACTGGTTTGGACAAAACTCAACAGCACTTTTCCGTGTGTCTGTTGATAAAATAGGATTGGCAACGTGATTGCTAAGATATGGCACAAGAATAATAAGAAGAATGGTTTTAATAGTTTTAATAAGGTTTTAATGTTGCTTTATTATTGGTGGTTCTTTAGTTTACTTAGATTACATCTAATACATGGGCAGTTAGCGCTGGCACCCCTCAAGGCTGGGTGCTCTCTCCATTGCTCTTCTCTCTCTATACCAATGATTGCATCTTTAGGGATCCCCCTGTTAAAGTACTGAAGTTTGCAGATGATACAGCAGTCGTCGGTCTCATTTAAGATGGGGATGAGTCTGCATACAGACGGGAGGTTGAACAACTAGCCCCGTGGTGCAGCTGGAACCATCTGGAGCTGAACATGCTTAATGCAGAGATGAGAGTGGATTTTTAGGAGGAGCCCTTGTATTTTATCACCTCTTACTATATTTGACCACAGAGTATCAGCAGTAGACTCCTTCAAGTTTTGGGGTTCTATCATCTTCCAGGATTTGAAATGGACACCTAACATTAGAACCATCATTAAAAAAGCACAACAAAGAATGTTCTTCTTGAGTCAGTTCAGGAAATTCACAATGCCCCGGGAGCTGCTAATACAGTTTTACAGAGGAATTATTGAGTCTGTTATTTGTATAAACTGTGTGGTTTGGTACAGCAACCAAACAGGACAGGTATGGACTCCAACAAATAGCTAGGACTCCAGAAAAAAACAATTGCATCCAGCCTGCCTTCCATTGAAGACCTGCATGTTGCATAAGTCATACAGAGGGCTGAGAAAATATTTACAGACCCCTCACATCCTGAATATAAATTGTTTCAACTCCTCCCTTTGGGACACCATTATAGGGCATTGTATGCCAAAACATCTAGACACAAGGACAGTTTAGTCCCTCATGTCATCACTCTGCTGAACACCTAATTCTCACATATCTATGTACATTTACCCATGTTGTATGGTTGTATATCTATGTACATTTACCCATGCTGTACAGCTGTAGCATTATTATTATCCTTCTTATCTTCTTTACTGCCTCCTCTTATTGGTATTATTATGATTATTGTGATTACTACTCTGTTGCTTTGCATGTACACCGAGAGCATTTGCACCAGAGATAAATTCCTTATGTGTCTAATCACACTTGGCCAAATAAACCTATTCTATTCTATTCTATTCTATTACCAGAGTTTGGTATAAAATAGGCAGTTAAATAAATAAATATTTAAATAAATAAATACCAAGCAGGATTGGATCCCAATAGGACTTGGTTGGAAGAAGATCAGAAAATCTCAAGGCTGCAGCTAGATTGGGAAGTTGGAAACACATCCTGAAAGAAGGCAATGGCAAAACTCCTCTCTCTGATTCCCAGGAAACATTCTCAACAAGATCAAGTCTTCACCGTTACTTATGGTAAAAGAGGAAACAATGTGAAAGTAAACATCTCCATTAGTATGTGCTGTTCAAGTATCTCAATAATTCTTTATTGGGGCTTTCCGTAGTGCAGTGCTTGCCCAAAGATAGAAAAGAAAGGAAAGCTCTTCACACTGTTGCGTAACTGATGGAGGGTGGATGTCCTTCCAACTATTGAGCATTGCTTTCTCCTGTCATCACTGCTTTCTCGTGAAACAGTGCTCTGGCTTGATTGTTTATATAACCAAAAAACCAGCTCATGTGGCAGCCAATTTAAGAATGCTGAAGCAGTGTGATGGCCAAACACATACGCTGATTCATCGCTCTTAGATGAAAAGGAGGAATGGTAAAGATGAACAATTACTGTAGTACAACAGACATAAATGTTACATTAACCTTCCTTTCCAGATATATTGGCCTCCAACACCTTATTTCTCATAAGGATGGCTTTGGACAATGTCTCCCATAAGAAACTTGCTGAAATCCTGGAAAATATAATAAAAACCATGCTACAGTGGAGGAAATTGTGGAGGATGTATGAAAGGGGAAGGCTGCTCTGAGGAACACAGAAAGGAGCCAGAAAATATCTCAGTCGAACCCATAGCCAGCAAAAAGTAAGCCACAAAGAAGTCCCATCTACTACCTCAGGCTCAATCATCTCTGAAAAGCCCCAGATTAATACATAAAATAGCCCACTCACCACAGTGGATTCTGTCCAATTGGTGTCTACCCCAGCCACCTTAGCAACAAAGAACTCCACGGATTCATCTGTTGTACCCACCTGCCCATTTTTTTCCTAAAAGGATCGAGATACTTTGAACAGTATGAAGAAGAATTGATACTTTGCGGTTCTTAATATCACCGTGGAGATTAATCACGTACTCTTGCCAGGGTTTAGTCATGCTCACTTCTGGTTTTCTGCTACCATTACTATATTTCCCTCAGCAACTCAGCAATCCAAGGAGCTCCTTGGGTCAGTGACTAAGTAGAGGCCCCACAGGAACCATGATCTTCAGCATGCTGCCCACTTCAAAATGTAAATGCTGTAGCCATTTCATAATAAACATTTATTACATTTTGCTCCTTTAGATTGTTTGATGAATCAAGTTGCAGGCCACATAAATGTAGTATACATTCTTCATTTAAAATGGCTGTTGAGGGGCAGGGATACTGCTTTTACCTAGCTATAAAGTTAAATAGTAATTTATAACTGTGGGAGAATGAGAATAAGAGGATTGCTTAAACATGGTTTGTTATCATGTTGAAAATAGTAATTTTCAATTACTATTGGAGAGGAAGGGCTACAGGAATTGGGTATGCCTAGTTTAATGAAAAGAAAGACTTGGAGTAACATTATAGCAGTGTTCCAATATCTAAGGGGTTGCCACAAAGATGGGGTCAACCTCCCAAGGCACCAGAAGACAGGACAAGGGGCAATGGAGGGGAACTAATCAAGGAGAGAACTTAGCTAAAACTACGGAGAAATTTCCTGACAGAACAATTAATCAGTGGAATGACTTGCCGCCAGAAGTTTTGAGTGCTCCAACACTGGAGGTTTTTAAAGAATAGATTGGACAATCACAGTGACGTGCGGTGAGATTTATGGCTGGTGAGGCTGGTGACGTCATCAGTGCGAGCCACAGTCCCCTTCATGTTGACTCAGGAAGGCAGGGAATGGGACCATGTGTGCAGGAGGCTTAAGCTGCCTCAGCCTCCTGCACACGTGGTCCCATTCCCCTCCTTCCTGACTCCTGAGTCAACATGAAGGGGACCACGGAGCCCGCTCCATGGGATCACGGCTCACGCTCCGCGGTCCCCTTCATGTTGACTCAGGAAGTTGGGGAATGGGACCACATGTGCAGGAGGGAGGCTGAGGCTAGAGGAGCCTCCTGCACACATTCCCGGACCATGTGTGCAGAAGCTCCTCAGCGCCTTTTCCCTTTTCCCTTTTTTTTTTCATGATGAGAGCGGTGAGGCTCTGCCTCCCCTGCCTCCCCTGACCACACGTCCCTGGACAATCATTTGTATGAAATGATATAGGGTTTCCTGCCTGAGCAGGGGTTTAGACCGGAAGGCCTTCTAACTCTGTTATTCTGAAATTAAAGCTAATTTGCAATATTAGTTATTTGAACAAGCTGCACCCTGTTTTACAGGTAGTCTTTAATGGAGCCTGACTGATTTTATGACCCTTTTTTACAACCTTTTTTTGCAGTGGTTCTTCCTCTCCACTCCAGCTCCAGTGTATAACGATTACTGTCTTGGTGTCAGAGGTTTGTGGTGACCATTTTTTTCTCTTTTGTTCAGAAAAACATTGACCATGTGAAATACCCCTCTGTAGCTTACTTTCACCTCCCACTATGTTAATAACAGAATAATCGAGTTGGAAGGGACCTTGGAGGTCCTCTAGTCCAACCCCCTGCTCAAGCAGGAGACCCTATACCATTCCAGACAAGTGGCTCTCCAGTCTCTTCTTAAAGGCCTCCAGTGATGGAACATCCACAACTTCTGAAGACAAGTACCGTAGTTGCGCTGGTTAATTGTTCTCATTGTTAGGAAATTTCTTGTTGGAGGTTGCTTCTCTCCTTGATTAGTTTCCATCTATTGTTTCTTGTCTTGCCTTCAAGTGCTTTGGGAAATAGGTTGATCCCCTCTTGTTTGTGGCAGCCCCTCAAATATTGGAACACTGCTATTGTGTCACCCCTAGTCCTTCTTTTTACTATCCAATTCCTGCAACCATTCTTCATGTGTTTTAACCTCCAACCCTCTAATCATCTTCATTGCTATTTTCTGCACTCTTTCCAGAGTCTCAATATCTTTTTAATAATATGGGGGACAAAACTGGATACAATATTCTAAGGGTGGTCTCAGCCTCTCTTTTCTTCTCCACCTCATTCATCTCCTGCCTGCCTATCCCTCTCCCCATCACCAGCTATCTGGATCAAGTGAAGATCAGAGAAGGGGGGCCTTTCTTCTCTGCTCCTCTCTCTCTCTCTCATTGCCCTTTCTTTCTCTCTGCCCTTGCTGGAGAGCATAACTGTCAATCCCAAAAGCAACAGCCTCAGTTTACTGCCGTTTTTGGAAAGATCCCTGCTTGGCCCAGGGCTGCTTCTGCTGCTTCTGCTGATGTTGGAGCAGGCTGTGGTACTTTCCAGACAACATGGAGATACAGTAAGGGAAGGTAAGAGAAAGAAAAGAGGTTCACATGTCCTCCCTGGGAGACAAAGGCAGACAGCAATAAAGGAATTAATTACCGCTCTATTTGTGGGTTTAGTTGTTATGTAATAAGAGGACAACTGTTACAGCAGTGTTTCTTATTCAATAATCTCCTCCTATCTCATCAACATGAAGAAAATACATCACCAGGGATGTGTGAATGGAGACTTAGGGTCTTATAGATTTGTCTGCTGCTCCCACTGTGGTATCATTTGTATTCTCTTGCCCTCATGGCACATTCGTTCCAATGGATAATGCATCTCTCCACCGATCAGTTATTACTGCTGCGTCTTCTCTTGTGAACTAACATTCAGTCATTTACTAGATCCAGGGAGTGGTTAGGAGTTCCTGCAGAGAAGCACTTAATTTTTTGTGGGGGGAAGGGGGGAGAAGGTGCAGCGCTGCATGTCCCTTGAGGCCACATTTTTCAAAGTAGTGGAACTGATTTTACTTTAATTTACATTTAATTAAGCTTAAACAGAATTCGTATGATTAATTTCCAGGCATGTATTTAATAATTTCCCCCTTCTATTACAGTAAAAATTAGAATTTGGAAAGAACTTTGGGGGTTTGTGAGGCTGCAACCAAAGCTCCTCTGGGGGATGGAGGTTTGCATAAGTCTTTCAGACTACATTTACAGACTTTTGTTCTAGAACTTCTCCGGCAATTTCAAATAGGGAAATTGACCCACTGATGAGTCTTGGTCCCTAAACTTTAGATAGCTTATCTCAGGAATGTCTTATAGATATTTAGAAATTTGGGGATAAATGGTTGAACAATAATCCTTCAACATCATCTTTTGCCAGTGAGAACTGAGCCATCATAAACACCATAACCAACTACTCCTTCAAACCTTGAACTAGAGAAATGCTCCAGGAAAACATGACAATGCTGCAGAGATCATGGACATAAAAAGAATTTAGGGTTGATTCAGTTGATTCATAAAAGGAATCTATGATTGATTAACTATTAATATTGAATATTAAATATTTCTAAATTTTATGATTCATGAAAACATACAATGGTAGAGGTGGAGGTGACCACAAGAATCACCTAATTCAACTTTCTGCAATGTGCAAGAAATCCATTTAAACTTTTCATTCTCTTTAAAAGACCATCTTTCAGGGTGACCAAAACTGTTTAATATGTCAAAATATGATGGGTGCGGCTATTCTCACCCTGTTGTCCTTGTCTCAAAGATCTCAAAGATCCATTATTTCATCACTCAAACAATGATCAAGGGAAAGAAAGCAAATCTGATATCATAATTTCAAGAGTTTGCTCATGGTTTGTCAAAAAGGTGGGGAATTTCTCCATCTTCTTGTGTCCTGATTCAGTTTTCTCAAAATGGAAATATATTTGCAATCTCATTTTATATAATGAGACCAAGATCAAGTTGTTGATTCTGATCATGTATGAAAGACAAGCATTCGGAGCCTCCTTGTCTGCTGCCAGTCAATTGTAGAAAAGCTATAAAAAGGAATAGGAAAGTTTTCTTGTAAAACACAAACATGTATATGTTGGATTAAGTATTAAAACGTTGATATAGCCTTTTCCCATGACCAAAGGTTGCAGTGGGGAGGAGCAATGAATAATGATGTAATGAGAAAGAGGGTGAGAGATTTTCAAATCAAGGTCTGATTTTGTTTTGTTTTTAATTAATTAGGGTAAGTGCTATTTTTGCTTTAAGTATGTTAAACCCCTTCAAAACCTAACAAGCCACTTTCCTTTCCTGCTAAATATCAGTGGGAAATTGTTCTGCTTTTAAAAATTGGTTGGTGTTTGCTTGTTTGCTTTTGCAGCATGATCTTGAAAGAGTACAGGGAAGAAGTAAAGCTTTCTTAAACCAGGAGTTAAAATAAACAAAAGAGACTGCGACTTACCCAGAAGAAACTATAGTTCATAATCTGAATATCACTGATAAATGGGTGGTTTCTTGTAGCACTTTTAGTCTTCTTGTTTATCTCTGAGCTTTTAAAATACTTTTATTTAAACTTGGCAATTTTCCAAAATATTTTCCCATCTAAATTTCCTTTTTAAACGGCCTTTAAACCTGCCCTTCACATAGTTAAGCCATCATGTTGAAAATGTACCGCATTATCCAGAATTGCTGTCTATTTATCATTCTGAAATGTTTAAAAGCAAATGGCTCCTGTGATCTGCTGTAGTTGGGGAGCGGGGTAAGGTTAATGTAAATTATTATATTAATTTATTTGATTCTTTTATTAGTTTTATTGTTTTTTAATGTGGTTTTAAATTATGTAAGCCACCTTGAGTCGCCATGGGCAAATAGGCAACAATATAAATTTAAATGAATGAATGAATGAATGAATGAATAAGATTTTTAACTTTACCATCTCAATGCAATAATACAATACAATACAATAGCAGAGTTGGAAGGGACCTTGGAGGTCTTCTAGTCCAACCCCCTTCCTAGGCAGGAAACCCTATACCATTTCAGACAGATGGCTATCCAACATCTTCTTAAAGACTTCCAGTATTGGGGCATTCACAACTTCTGGAGGCAAGCTGTTCCACTGATTAATTGTTCTAGCTGTCAGGAAATTTCTCCTCAGTTCTAAGTCGCTTCTCTCCTTGATTAGTTTCCACCCATTGCTTCTTGTTCTACTCCTCATGTGCCTTGGAGTAGAACAAGAAGCAATGGGTGGAAACTAATCAAGGAGAGAAGCAACTTAGAACTGAGGAGAAATTTCCTGACAGCTAGAACAATGGTTAATCATACATTGCCACTGTTCTGGGGTGGACACTGAAATAACACCAAGAACTAGAAACAGCAGGATACAATATATTGCAATTGTTAAGGTCCTGAAAGTCTGTTCTTTAAGTTAGGAAGAGAGGGAAAAATAGAGAGATTGATGGATTGCAGATCTTTCTCTCTGCTCAATGGTTTCATCTGTCCTGTGGCATGGGAAAATGAAGAAATGGGACAGAATTTTTGAAAACTTCTATAGTATTACATTTCACCCCACCAGATGGTAGTGCCAAGCAAAGATCTAGAAACACTAAGCAAGACCTCCCTGCTTGGTTGTTCAATAGGAGACTGCTAGGAAATTCAGTGGCCTGTTGGAAGTTAAAACCCATCCCTGTACTAGAAAAGGAAATATTTGGGGAAATATTAAAAAGGCACAATATTTCCCCTAAAAAGAGAAGTAGTAACTCAAGAGAGGCAGAAACTCAGCCATTCCCCACCTTTGTGAATAAGCCATTAAGGCCTGAGCCAGCCTACATAACAAAGATCTCCCCCCTTCAGCTCCAGGGTGATGGGATTAAGTCATGGGCCTCAGGACATGTTAGTATTAGCTCTTTACCCATCACACCACATGGCACCTAGGAAGATTACGTCATCACCCAGCAAGTCAAGCAAGCCTGGGAGACAGCCTACAGAGTTGACCCTGCACCGCCCCCTGGGAGTCTGACAACCAATCAGAATACAAACTCATGTTCAAAGCCCAGAGACGGCATAAAACCAAGGACTCTCAGCATCTCGGCCCTTTTCTGTTCAGGAGCTCAAGCCATGTCCATTATTAAACCATCTTTCCAAGCAGCCTCCATGTTTCCAGTGTCTCTTTCCCCACTTGGAACTGAACCCAGAAGGACATTTCTTCCAACAGGCCCTAGACTAGGAAGTAACTAAGATAGTTACTACAAGTTAGCAGAAATCAGTGATAACATTTCCTAACTTTAAAGTTACCTGTACCTGTAGTCTAAACATGGCAGTTAGGGATCTTCTCATTTTCATCACTGACTCAATTGGCGCAGGTACTGCCCCAATCAGTCAGGTCAAAACAGACCACATTAAAAATTATTGCAGAAAAGGTCTGGAAAAAGTCTAGAAAAGGGCAACCCATGGGGAAGAAAGGACTTCCCGAGGGATGGATGATTAAGAGAGAGATGATGGAAAAATTATTTCTCAGTAAAAAATTATGGAGGTGCTGGGCCTCTGGTACTTGAGTTTCTGTAAGAGGGAAGTGTTTTTTTTCCGTAATCGCCGATGTAAAACAATGATCAGTCAAAAATACTCCTGGTGGCCAATTTAACTGATTTCCTGCAAATAATTAAGAGATCTAATGTAAATTGACAGAATCCCCGCCTATGTTCTACCTTTATAGCATTTATATTATCACAACAATCGTAAGTGTTACTGTGGTCTCGTAGGAGGTGAAGGAAATGCACACACAAAGATTGCAGTGTCCTTAAAGCCTCCGGGAACTGTGGTTCTAAGTTGGTTTTCACTAAAGACTAACACAGAGGAAAGAGAACATTCTGAATTTATGGGACTTGTTTCCATCCCTAGGACTGTGAATTCCTCCTGCCCTCCAGTACTCATTAGATGAATAAATATTGATGCCAGTTTAATTTTAAAAAAAGGAGACTTGTGCCTTCTACATGTTTTAACCATGAATATACCTCACCATCTTATCTCTGTCAAGGAGTTAAATCATGTTTTCAGACATATGTAATATATATCAGATTGGTTATATTGTTACGGATTGATTCTGTCACAACCTGGCAATTCTCTGGTGTGCATGAGGATTTATGTGTCTTTGCTCTCCACACACAATTGTTCTTATTTGTTACTCTGTACACACACACACACACACACAAATATATATATACATATACATATGCATATGCATATGCATCTACATCTACATCTACATCTACATCTACATCATCTACATCTACATCTACATCTACATCTACATCTACATCTACATCTACATCTACATCTACATCTACATCTACATCTACATCTACATCTACATCTACATCTACATATACATATACATATACATATACATATACATATACATATACATATACATATACATATACATATACATATACATATATATATATATATATATATATATATATATATATATATATATATATACTAGTCTCCCTTTATTTATTTATCAGCACAAATACAACACAAATATAAAAAGGCAACATTAAAAATAAAAATATGGGTTTCTGCCTGGATGGTTTTCTGTGATGAGCCGAAGGACAGAAAGATGGAGGAGTGAGCTCCCTCCCATATTTGGGCATACCAGGGGTTGTAATACAAATACATACCTATTTCCCTGGCTTAGCTGATAAAAGGAGGAGAGCCTGTGGTGTAGTAATAATAATAAATAATAATAAAATTTTATTTGTTGGCCACACCCTCTCCAGAAGGACTCGGGGCGGCGTACAATAAAAACACATAAAATACAAATATAGACAGTACATACACATAGATATAGACGTATACGTGGAGGAGGTAGACAGATAAATGGAGATAGAATTAAGATTGCAATTTAAAATGCCCTAAGTAAAATTACAAGATTAAAAACCCGTCAGGAGCGATATGATCAAACTATGGTTGAGCCAGGCCAGCTACTTGGAAAAGGTGGGTCTTGAGCTTTGCACGGAAGGAGCGGAGGTCAGAGGTAGTCCTGATATCTGGGGGGAGGTCATTCCACAGGGTTCAACTTTGCAGTCGCTCCCAAACACATCCCCACTGAAACCATTATATGCGGAGTTGAAACCAGCCTGACCAAAATCAACCCCGATGACGCTAACAGAATCAGACTCGAAATCACCAACATCCTCTGCACCAGCAAGCCCCCCAAAAGCAACTTACCCAAAGAAGAACAGACAGCACTACTTAACCTAAAAGAAGACACTAGCATAATAATCCTTCCAGCAGACAAGGGGAACGCCACGGTGGTCATGAACACATCTGACTACCAAACCAAATTAACCAACCTACTCCAAGACTCCACTTACAAACCCCTAAGCATGGATCCCACCACCTACTTAGAAAAAACCACCAGATCCAAAATAAAAGCCTCCCCCATCAGCGAAGAGATCCAGCAAAGAATCATTCCCAGAGAAAAATCATCCAGATTCCCTAAGCTCTATGGTCTCCCCAAGATCCACAAAGAAGGAACCCCACTAAGACCCATAGTCAGCTCCATAGGCTCACCTCTACAAAACCTAGCCAAATTTCTCGCCAAACAACTACAGCCCTATGCAGAATCCATCACCTCACACGTAAAAAACTCATTCCAGTTCATAGAGATCATAAAGAAACAAAACTTACAGCCCAGCGACCTACTCGTGAGCTTCGATGTTGTATCACTCTTCACCCAAGTTCCAATCAAAGAAGCCTTGACAGCTATCCAAAACAAATACAACCCCCCCAAACATATCCTAGATCTGACCAACCACTGCCTATCCAACACATACTTCATCTATAACGGACAAAAATACAAACAAATAGAAGGAGCACCCATGGGATCACCCCTCTCACCTGTCATTGCTAACCTCTACATGGAACACTTTGAAACCCAAGCTCTAGAAAAATCCGATCACAAACCCAAACTCTGGCTCAGATACGTAGATGACACCTTCATAATCTGGCCACACGGGAAAGATAAACTGGACAACTTCCTCACACACCTCAACAGCCTACACCCCAAAATACAGTTCACCATGGAAACAGAAGCCAATAACCAACTCCCCTTCCTGGATGTCTTAGTCTATAAGAAATCCGATGGATCCCTAGGACAAACCATCTACCAGAAGAAAACACACACAAACCGCTATTTGCATGCACTCTCACACCACCACCCAGCACAGATCAACTCTGTAGCCAAGACACTCATCTCCAGAACAAAACACTTAGCTGACGAACAACACCTCAAAACTGAACTACACACTCTCACCAACGTACTAACATCCAACGGATTCCAAAGAAACAATATCACTAACCTAATCCAAAAAGAAAACCCCACTAAAATCCAAGACAGTGAACAAGAAAACGGCAAAGCCCTCCTCCCATACATAAAAGGCACCACAGACAGAATCAGCAAGATCCTCCACAAACACAACATCAAGACAGCATTCTACACAAACCGAAAAATATCCACCATCCTGAGAAACCCCAAAGACAAAATAGAGTTAGAAAATCAAGGAGTATATGAAATCCCATGCACCACCTGCCCCACCACATACATCGGACAAACCAACAGAAGAATAAAGGCACGCATTGAAGAACACAAAAACTCAGTCAGAAAGGAGGAACCAACTTCTTCCCTGGTCCAACACCTCAAAGCCACAGGACATGATATAGACTTTAAAAAGACCAGAACTATTGCCAAAATTGAACACTTTAACAACAGAATAATCAGAGAAGCTATTGAGATAGAAAAACGACCACACAGCATGAATAAACGAGATGATACCTCCTGCCTACCAGCCATTTGGAAACCCGCCCTCACTGACAAACGAGTCCCTAACACTAAGAATGATACCAGACCCACACTCACAAAAACCACACAGGATGTCACTATCACACATCCACGCAAAAAGCAAGCCCAAACCCACACCGATAATGACCACAAACCAGAAGCCCGACCACAAACCAGAAGCCAGACCACAGCTGCATTATTAGCCACTTTAAACCCCTCCAATCCATACATGAAGCAAACTGATGCCCACCACGGAGATGTGGCACGACCACAAACGCGAAGCCAAACAACAGCAACGCAGCTCACCAGCTCAAATCCCTCTGCAACTCAGACTAACACAAGCACAACCAGGCCCCCACCCAAACAGAACACGCCCCCATCCAATCAGAGCACAGCCAAGCCCCCTACCAATCAGAATACACCTCCACCCAATCAGAATGCAGCCAAGCTCCCACCCAATCAGCACAAACCCCCACTGGCAGTTAAAAAGAGGAACCGGCTGAGATCTCACATTGCTCCTGGAAGCACCAAGCCAGAAGCACCAAGCTGGAAGCAGCAGCCTGAAGATGATGAATGAGACTTCATCGAAATGTCGTGGGAGAAAACCCGAACAACCAAAGACATACATACAAACACCCGCGAAAACCTCAGAAAACATATATATATATATATATATATATATATATATATATATATGTATGTATGTGTGTGTGTGTGTGTGTGTGTGTGTGTATGTATGTATTTGTGTTACAACCCCTGGTATGCCTAAATATTTATCAGTACAAATACAACATTTACACGGGAAAAGACCCGAATACAACAAAACCAGCATACCTACACCCGTGAAAATCTACGAAAACATATATATATATATATATATAAACATATATATAACCTTACACGGGAAAAGACCCGAATACAACAAAACCAGTATATATATATATAAAAATCTTGGCTCCAATACACAGTGGAACACAGCTAGGTCATTATCTCGAGAATTGTTAAGCTGCAAATAAGCAATTTCTCTCTTTTTTATTTTATAAATTTTATTTTGTTTGTACAAACTTCACATCTTTGCAACACATTACATTTTTTAACCTGTTGTGTTTCTTTTATCTATACCAATAAATCTTTTATAACTATGACTTCATATATTTGTGCATTTACATTATTTCATACATTTTTTTCATTCTATATATAATATTCTATATGTTCTATGTATAGCAGTTTTTACTACATTTATGTCATTTTGTAAAGTACATATAATATATTAAATTTTTTATAACTATGAGTTTATATATTTGTGCATTTACATTATTTCACATATATTTTTTCATTCTATATGTAATATTCTATATATTCTATGTGTAACAGTTTTTACGCGTGCCATAGGTTCGCCATCACTGGTCTATCTCATATTTCAATCTTTTAATCCTTTTCTGGTTTTGTTGTTGTCTATTGTTTTGTTGATCTTCCTTCCTTTCTTTTTTGCTTTCCTGCTTTTCCCCTCCTTTCCTCTAGCCAATTGTACAATAAATCCCATACGGAGCAATATTCAGATTCATCTTTCTCTTTTAGTTCTTTGGTGAGCCTATCCATCTCTGCACATTCCAATATTTTTTTAATTGCATTTTCTTCTGTTGGTATATAATTATTTTTCCAGTTTTGTGTGAATATAATTCTTGCTGCTGTAACAATGTGTAAAATTAAGTACCTAATTTTTTTTCAAAATTTCCTTTTATAATCCCTAACAAAAATAATTTGGGTTTTAGTGCAATTTGATGTGTAGTAATCTCCTCTAGCCAATCTTTAATTTTTTTCCAATACTTTTTTGCAGCTGTGCACGTCCACCATATATGGTAGTATGTTCCATGTTGTTTGTTGCATTTCCAGTAGAGAGGTGAACACTCCGGGAACATTTTTGCAATTCTCGCTGGTGGAAGGTGCCAACTGTGGAACATCTTGTACATGTTCTCTCTATAAGCCGTTGCCATCATTAATTTGTAGTTTATTTCCCAATTTTTTCCCATTCCGCCAATTCTATACTGTACCCAAAATTTATCGCCCATGTTATCATCGTTTCTTTCACAGTTTCTTATTCCATTTTAAATTTTAATAAGTAGTGATATATTTTTTTAATCAATTTTTCTTCGGTTCCCTGTAAAATTTTATCCAGCTCTTGCAGCTCCTTAAAGAATCCCTCCCTTTCCTTGTCTTTTTTATACCTTGCCTGTATTTGTAAATAGGGCCACCAGCCAATATCTATTCCCTCGTCTTTCAGTTCTTGCCTTGTTTTTAGCCTTTCTTGGTTGTCTAAAATGTCTTTATATCTTATTATCTTGTTTATGTCCAATACGTTCGGGTATATCAGAGCTTCCATGGTGGATAGCCATTTCTCATTGATGTGTGACCTTGGAAGATGCAATTGAGATGTCAGATAATTTCTGGAGTTTCTTTTATCAGTATCAATTTTTCCATCAGCATTTGACCTTTTTGGTTATTGTCCAAAAATGGAAAGATACTGTTTGGAATGTGTGTACCAGAGGTGGGTTCCTACTGGTTCAGCCTTGTTCAGCTAAATAGGTAGTAACTCGGCCTGCCATGCCTCCGAACCGGTTCTCTCACCATTTTGTTTTTTGCTTCTGCGCATATGCAGAAGCATTTTTTAGTACTGTGTATGCATGTATAGCGCACATCAAGCACGCACACAGTGCGCCCCCGACCAAACCAGCAGTAGCAGCAGCTGAAACCCACCCCTAGTGTGTACCTAATATTTCACAGGTCTATGCTTCTTATACCTAGGAGTGTGCTTTGATTTACCCTTGATGGTGTTACCAGGCTCTCTTCTTTGTTGCAGGATCCAATCTGGGTCTGTCACTGGGACCAGAGGTTTAGTCTTCTGAGCTTTCGGACTCATGCTGAAGCTTATCCTCAGGGAGCTTCTCTCTACTGAAACATTCCGGTAGAGAGAAGTTCCCTGAGGATGGGCTCCAGAATGAGTCTGAAAGCTTGGAATACTAAACCTCTGGTCTCAGTGACAGACCCAGATTGGATCCCGCAACATTATCCTGGGACACGTATATTTGCCCTTACTTCTTTGTTGACTATTGGAAATTACCTGACTGACTTCACTTCAAATGGCTGGTATATTTCCTTCCTCCATTCCCAACCATGCATTTGGCAGCTAGGATTCCTTGAAGTCCGGATCTGACGATGCCATGGGATTTCATCAATGCCGAAGAGACTGTATGCTTATAGGAGGCTCTGTGAAAACAGTGGGGTCTCCATTACTTGTCAGGTGAGGTTCAGCTCTAAAGCAGGGTAGATATCTATGTAATGGTGGGGATCAGAGGTGGGTTCCTACCGGTTCGGCCTGGTTTGGTAGAATAGGTAGTAACTTGGTCTGCCATGCCCCTGAACCAATTCTTTCACCATCTTACTTTTTGCTTCTGCACATGCGCAGATGCATTTTTGTTAGTACTGCGCATGCGTGCATTGCATGTATCAAACACATGCATGGCAAACCAGCAGTAGCAGCAGCCAGAACCCACCCCTGCCGGGGACCATAGGGAACATGTGCAGAATGCAAGATAAGTAGAATTCGTATATATAGAGAGAGTCAAAGATGGAATTTCCCTTTTCCAAGCTGCAGAGGGTGAGCTTAGAGGAGCTCTCCAATCATTACAGAAAGGAGACCAAGGGGCCACATCCCTGCTTTAAATAAATGCTTACGTCCATTTTAGGGAGGGGGGAGGTCCCAGCAAATGGCTTTCAGTGCTACCTGAACGCTGTTCAATAGCTGCTTGTGATGAGATGGCACCTTGACTGTGTACTTCATCTCCACTGGGAAATCATCTTCTTTCTCTGTAGGATAGATCATCTGCCCCCATAGGACTATGTGACATTATTCAAATAGATTGAGAAAATATGATGGAAAAAATATGTGTAACTAACAACCTCTATTCCTATGATATATTTGTTAAGGTTTAATTTGTTTTGATGTGTAAATTACTCAGACAATATCTGTTTATGGAAAGCTATATAAATTTCAGCAAATACTCTTTCTTTCCTCCTAAAGAGAGAAAGCAACTTGGAGAGGCCGTCGCTTATCAGATATACAGCAGGAAAAAGTTTGAGCTTTTTCCCTGCCTCCCTTTTCATGGCTAAGTGAATCTTTCCTTTCTTATAAACTTTTATTAATCAATGAGGTGACAGGGAGAACCTCTGGCTTCAAAATCTTTGACTTAAAACTCCCTTGGTATATTTTGGCAAGTTATATCTCACTGATTGTAAGGAATGAAAACCACCTGAGCCAGAGGTGGGTGTTAGGTAAGTTCCCCGTTAGGAGAGCGAGTGTGCAGAGAAGCGTAATGAGAGTGGTGTGGAAGAACACGCACAAACCAGCATACAGGGACAGCGAATAGTAAAAGTAATAGTATTTTACTTATGTGGAAAATAGAGGTATTAGGAGTTCAATTTACAGTCCAAGTCATACATGGTTCAGTCAGTCAGTTATCCATCAAACACAATCCTGTATCATATAATCAATTCAGCACACACAGTCGCTAACAGTAGCAAAACGCACAGTGACTCACAATACAGTATCAAGCAGTATCCACCGATCAGCATCGAACAAACAGAGAGCTAACAGTCATTCTGGCTCCATCTTATGGCTGCTTGAGGTAACAGCAACCAATCCCATTACAGCAGTACTTAAAGAAACAGTACTACTATCATGGTTTATATATTGCTGACCCAACTGTTAGCTTACATTCCTAACAGTGGGTTTCACGTAATTCACGTACCACCTGTTTGCTGCGCATTGAAATTGTGAGTGTGCATGCACACATGTGCACATCTTAGAAAACATGGGTAAATAGGATGGCATAGAGCCGAGGTGGGTGGGCCGGCCCACCGGCAAGTTGCCACTACTGGTTCTCCAGAACCAGTCCAAACCAGCTGAATATCACCACTGACCTGAGCTGACATCAATATCTTACAATATCTTGTAGAAAGGGCTCAAATCAAAGCAACTTGGTGGTAGAGAACAATCAGTGGAATTCAAGGTGGGCCTAACACAGAACTCTTGTAGGTATGAAGGGACTCCAAACAGAGGATGTTTGACCCCCCTCCCTCAGGTTCAGTCTGGTCTTCTCCTGCATCAAGCCTGATCAAATTGTATGAATGCTATTGGTCAGGAAAAAGCATAATGTGTCTTCTGGGCTCCCTGGTTCTTTGCTTAAACAAAGATTACCCACACTTTGATATTTTGCTTTTGCTCTATAGACTTGGCCTGTTGTTAAATCCAGACTTCTGATTTGTACTTTGGATCTGACTTCTTGGCTCTGGAACCAATCCTTTTTATTCAGCTGAGTAAAATTTCCCCCTCAGGCAGGAGATTTATAGCAGTAATCAATAGGTAATAATACATTTTTAGTTATTTAAAGATATTGCCAATGTATTATTTCCTGTCATTGAATGAATGTTGAGAGAGATGTATTGGCCTCAGGGTGCAAAATAACCTGGCAACAATGGTACGGCGCTAGCATATTTGACACCTGGAGCAGATCATTTTATAACATGTGTGTGCGCCTGCAGGCACACGCGCGCGCACACACACACACACACAAACACACACAAGTCAGTCTGGTTTGGGATCAGACTAGCTCTAGTCCTGCCTTCACCACAAAGCCAGTTGGTGGCCTTGGAGTAGCAATTCCTTGTTACCTGTATCAGGGCAATGGTATACCAATGGCTCCCCTCGGCCCTTTGCTATTGGCATGCCATTGCTTGGCACCTAGTTCCAGAGACTAAACACAATGACTTGCGCAGGGAGGATGCCATCTTCTACTCTGTCTTAGCAAAATCTCTTGGCCCAATCTTGCTGCTGCCTTGGTAGAGTCCTCATATCTTCAAAATATACAAAGTTAAGTCTAAGACATTGAAATAATTACTTTTTCCTCTAAGTCCTCTACTTTCTTCTTATATGACTATATAGGGCAGGGGTGTCAAACTTGCAGCGTCACATTGTCAGGTGATGTATCACGACTTTTCCCCTTTGCTAAACCAGGGGTGGGCGTGGCCAGCGCGTGGCACCTCCAGCCCGCAAGCTGCGAGCTTTACACCCCTGATATAGGGAACTGTCCTCTTGTTCTTTGCAAATCACTTTCTTTTACAAAGCGGTGATAATAAGAAGTAGATTTTTATTTATTTAAAGAAAAGAGACCTTTATTTATTTATTGTAAACCTTTCCCCATCAGAACCAGACACGAATCTCTCAGCTTTCTAAATCAGACACAAGAGTTTCCATTGGTCAAAGTTGCTGGTCAGTTATGAAGCATCTTTCAAGAGGCTTGTTTGTTGCAGCTCCCATAGCATATTAATAGCAGCAGAGATCAATTAAGTTCTAAAGAGGTTCTAATTAGCATCCTTGCAAACTGTTAAATTCATTATCCAGACATCAGAAGGGGAGAGGAATTCTACCTTGTCACTGCAGTGATGATAAATCACTGCCAATTAACTACAGAGCTAAAAGGGACATGATACTGAAGCCTGTGAACACCAGACGTGGGGAAATATGGTCTTGCTGGAGGAATTACACACTTCCTACACGTTCTAACACAAATATGAATCAGTCTTCTCCACCTGTTCTCCTTACGCACATTGTTCGCTATTGTTTTATATTTTTCCCTAGGAGATATATATCCTTTACTATATAGCCAGTTAGAAATATTTGATTAAATGAGCAATTCTTACCATCCTCAACTAATTACAGTTGAATAGCCTGGCATCTCTGGAAAATTGTAAGTTTCAGATTCTTGTTACCAGTAGGAGGCAAATTTCCATAGCTGGCTAACCCTGCTAGGATCACTCTATATGTAATAAAAGTTTTAAGGTTCTCACCTGTACTAATTCATGGCTACGGAAAGCATATGAATATATGACAGACAAGAAGACAGTGGCAAAAACCCATGTGAATTCTTGCATTGTTCACATAATCCTCCCCCACCCCAACAGTGTTTGGTTAAAAACTGTACTGTAGCTCCCATTAAAAAAAATATGATCTAGAAATAGGTCAAAAGAATAGGCCATACTTAACCTTCGAGAATCTTCATTAGAACTAGGTGCTAAAAGGCCACTTCAACAAAAACAGTGTTTTCTTTTCTCTTGGGAAGCTTTTCTACATCCTAAGAATCACAACCAAGAAGGGCTTGTTTTTTGAAATCATGGAAAGACATCCTTCCAAACGTATTAAAATTTCAGCCGTCCACAACCAGCTTCTTGGAACAGAGCTGAAAAGCAACTGCAGTGAATAATGAAGCTGATGACAAATTAATATAGTAGAAGTTTGAATGGGCCTCAGACAGACCAAAAGACAATCCTCAAGTGCCGCCCAAAGTAAAGCATGACATGCTAATGTAGACCGAAGTTTATGAAAACATGAATACATGACAGCAGCTCTGAGACCTTCAGGAAAGGACATAGACAGAATGGAATGTGGAAGTTTTAAGTCTGTAAGGAAGTTCTGATTCAAGCTATCTTGGAATAAAGATTCCATGCAGAACAAGATGGGCTTCTATCCTGTCTATAAGAACATCAGAAAAACAACTACCCTTTCAGCTTTTCAGAACTTAAATAATCCAGAAAAAAAGTTACAGCAATAGTTCACCCCCCCCCCCCATCACAAAGATCTAGATCATCTTTATTTAAATCTTCGTTTATTTTAGATAACTTCAATTATTCCATTCTTCTACTAGGGCTGCTGAATGACCAGGAAAAAATAAAGTCTAATCTGGTTTTTTTTTGTGATTTTTATTATCGTGCACAATCAGAAGTTAACTGTTAAAGCTTTTCATCTTGGAAGAAATGGCAAAGTACTGCGAGATGCTGCAGAAGGCAAAGAGGTAGAGATAAGTTAAAAGGGGACTTTGGAACTAAAACCAGGAGTTGCAAAATCCCATTAAAACTAGTTAGTAAACTGAACTGATTCCTGAGGTGTCATCACCATGTCCTTAAACTGTGAATGAACAGACTTTGAAGGGACTACACTCAAAAGTAAAGCTATTCCGAAGTATTTGGATGAACCATGCTCTTAACACTTATTCTATTTAATACTACACATTTATTATCCATAAATAACAACAAACTATGCATTGACCACAACATCAGCAGGTTTTGCAATCTTAAGAGATATTTTCCAACTGCCTTCTACCATCTGAAATGGCTCTTTTTCAACCTAGTAGTTCTGATGGTGTATCATGCTACCCAGGACTGAGGTTTTTTTTCCAACTCAGCCAAACACTCAAGTGTGAGTGTTACTAATGTGTGGAGTTAAGAAAAAGTAAAGTGCTCTTCACTGTTATTCAGCCTATTTCTTCTTCTTTATCCCTTGTTCAGTTTTAAATCGGCAACAGGCAACAAGCCTTTTGCCATTTTCTTGCAAAACCCCAGAGCTTTGCTATTGCCTTAGCTGAACCTCAAAATGATACACTTTTTCAATTAGGTTGGATACTTAGGTTAAACCACAAAAATTTCCCTTAATTTATAGCTGGATAGTTTATTTATTTTATTTGGACCCGAACATTCTTTTCAACCTCTTGAATCTGTATATTCATGGAACTCTTTTATTCATACATAATAACCACATTTCTAAATCTAAGCATGGAGTTATTATCATAATCTGCCATCTAGCGGGGAAGACAAAGTATTTCAATACTATGGTTAAAAAAAAAGAGGAAGCCAAGAAGTTTGCTGAAAAAATGGAGGAATTAGAAAACAATTCTAACTGAACAGAACAAAAAACTCAAGCAATGTTCCTTAAATTGAGGCTCTGTAGATATTTAAGACCATGACATCCATCATCCAGTGGTTATGCTGCCTGGGAATGAGGCATTTGCAGAGTGCAAAACTCAGTTGCAGAGTGTCAAGTTGACTAAAAATCATAGAAAATACTAAGCTGAATATGTGTCTCTCAATGATTGACATCTCAGCATGGAGATTCAAATATTCTCAAACTAATAAATTTAAAAAAGAAAGCTTTGATGAATAAGTTAGAGAACGGAAAGTATTGTTCACTCAGGTATTGTTTCAGAAAATGCAGGAGTAGGGATGAAGAACAAGTACAAATTTCCAAAACATCCACCTAATTTGTTGTACAAAATGTTTTGAAGCTTCAAGATGCTTAGAAATTCCTTAGAATCAAATGTATTGATACATTGTGACTAGACATAAGTGTCTTCTCTAAGCTAAGATAACAGATTTTTTTTTACTTGATGTCCAACATCAAAGTACATAAATTATGAAACTTGTATCTTGACATGTTTTTTGTTTTGTCGTATCTGTGCCCAAAGTCAGGTCAGAAAAGAAAAGACAAGTGGAAAAGTAAATCCATCTTATCCTTGTTACAGTGCTAGGAAGTCAGTGAAGCTCCAGTTGTTATTGGAGTACAGTTCCCATTCTCTCTGATTAATGCCATGATAAATGTAGTTGACAAAGAAAGGGCAAACACCACTGTTAAAATACTGTAATTATTTACAGTATCCCTATAAGGCAGGGGTGTCAAACTCACAATGTAATGTTGTTGTCACATGACATATTGTGTCTCTCCCCCCCTTGCTAAACTGTGCATAGCCAGCATGTGACACATCCGGCCCACAGGCTGCAAGTTTGACACCCCTGATTTAAGGAAATAAGAGGTTTCCAGAAGCTTTCAACTCACACAAAGCAATTTCATTCTTCATCTACAAAACCTAGAGTAAATAAGAGGTTACTGAAAGGAAAGGATGGGTCCTTCCCAAATGTACATGTTTTTTGTTTACTTTATAAAGATAAAGGTTCCCCTCACACATATGTGCTTAGTCATTTCCAACTCTAGGGGGCAGTGGTCATCTCCATTTCAAAGTCGAAGAGCCAGCGCTATCCGAAGACATCTCCATGGTCATGTGGCCAGCATGACTAAATGAGGAAGGTGCACGGAAGGCTGTTACCTTCCTACCAAAGGTGGTCCCTATTTTTCTACTTGCATTTTTACATGCTTTCGAACTGCTAGGTTGGCAGAAGCTGGGACAAGTAACTGCTACACGGTGCTAGGGATTCAAACCACTGAACTGCCGACCTGATTGAGAAGCTCAGCATCTTAGCCACTGAGCCACCACATCCCTTCACTTCATAGGATTCTCCTTTTTCTTGCCCATGTGTTGCACTCGTAACCACTATACATTTGACCAACAGAGGTAAAGGTTATTTCCTCTTTGGCCAAGGAATGAAAGAGAGAGACACCCTTGGTAGAGAAAGGATGGGGATGGGGCAGACCAGAGTCTTACAGCTCAATTGTCTGGGGAAGGTCCCAAATTGAACATCTCCAGGCAGAGTAGAAGTTCAGGTTCCAGGCTGAAGTTCTGAGTCAACAGTACTAAGCGAGTTGGGCTCCAGTAGGAGGAGTTCCTATATTTCCTAATGTAACCTAGAGAGTTGGGCATGGAGAAGCAGCCCTTTAATTGTTCTAGGCATGATTGTTCTTGTGGCATGGTCTTGATGCTGTTGCAATTTGCTTCCTCAATATCTTGTTTCCAGTACCTAGGTGGGTTTGCAACACTGAGATCCCAGTGCTAACTAGAGGGTCATTTCCAGGTCAGCCAGATGTTAACAACTAAATTCAGTCACAGCCCATTTCTCTGAATACAAGTCAGGTGCTGGGGAATATTTTATATGCGATCTCTCTCTCTCTTTCTCTTTCTCTCTCTCTCCCTCTCTCCCTCATTCTCTCCCTTTCTCCCTCCCCTCTATGGAAATTTAATATTGCTTTTGTCCAGATGTAGCAGTTATTCTCATCCTAGTGAATTAGCAACATATGGGCTGAGCTCCTAGGCAGCCTCTTGGAAAGATATTTTGGAAATGACTGCATGTGCCAAAGGATTCACTTTCTTACCTTGGCTTTCCAAAGGTTACTTTCTCTTTGACAGAAACAGTCTTGCTGTGCAAGAACGTAATGGCATCGAACCTGCTGCCTCCTAACGGGTCATGTTTAACACAATCAATCAATTTAAGATTGTCTCAGATTTTTTTTAAAAAAATAATATCAAAATATATTGTTCTAGTTAACCCATAACTGTTTAAGGTACATTCTAAAATGAAATTTAAATCTAAGAAAGGAAGAGTTCAGGTAGAGACTTAAATAGCGACTTGGAATGAAAATGGTCCATTAGGAAATTGAGCATCATTTTAAGAAAACAGAGCAGATATTTAGCAGGTGAAACTTTTCCTGGGACCTTAGGAGGAGATGCTAAAGTTGCAGCTTATGAGTGCCTGGAGGTTGCAACTTTATCATTCCTGCTTTAGTCCCATGCTTCCTTACTAACTCTGCTTGCATCTAGTTTTCTGACTGAACACTGCTTCAAATGTTGAGGAGCCTTGACACCAATGTTATAAATCCACCAACAGATGGCAATACTGATGGGATTAAAAATTGATATGTTCTTTAGTGTTTTCTTTCATTCATAGAAAGTTGCTGTGAGAAAAGCTAATTTCAAGAATAATGTTGCTGTTCAATTTATTAAAATATCATATTTAAAATAATGTTATGGGGATGGAGGTATTCGTTTTCTGGAGATAAGAATGTACACAAATTTCAGTCTAGAAGCATGTGCTGGGGAATTGATATACTATATGTAGGCCCACTAAGCGTAAGTGTTATAAATCTTGACTTAGTCTCAAGTTGGGTGAGATGAAAAATTCCAGGACTTGTATTGAGGATACCGATTGAGCAGATAAGCTTACCTAAAATTATGGGATCTATAGGCAGCCATGCTATGTGATGAACTGTTGATCTGTAAGCAAGACCTTCTCACTTTACAATCTAGTGAACTCATCCCACTCAGCTGGATTCTTCCAAAATCTATCTGCCATATTAACAACAAGCTGTGAGTATGTCAAAATGACAACTCGTCTGTCATGACCTCATCAGGTAAAGGCTGTCACTTGCTTCACCATAATGTCATGACACAATGTACATATATATAGAATAGAATTCTTTATTGGCCAAGTGTGATTGGACAGACAAGGAATTTGTCATATACAGTGTGTTTTGTGTGTGTGTGTGTGTGTGTGTGTGTGTGTGGGCATACCAGGGGTTGTTGGGCATACCAGGGGTTGTAACACAAATACATACCTATTTCCCTGGCTCAGCTGATAAGGAGGAGAGCCTGTGGCTTAGTGGCTAAGACTCCTGCCTAATACGTAATACAGCCCAGGTTCAAATCCCAGTAAGGGTATGGCTAGCTGATGAGAGCTAAATAGCTTGAAATAGATCTATACTAGTCTCCCTTTATTTATTTATCAGCACAAATACAATATATATAGAATGTGAATAACGCAAGAAGTGAAAAAGAAAGTGAAAAAGAAAGTGAAAAAGTGAAAAAGAAAGAAACTATGATTAAGGAACATTTATGACATCTGGCCTTTTCTTCAACTGAACATTTCAGTTATAGTGTCTCTCCCCCTTATAAGCTCTTCAACCTCTCATTTAATCTACATCTTTCTTAATCTTCAGATCCCTAAATCATCATGCCATTTCATGACACAATCTAAGTTGCATCATGGCATTATGATCAAAGTGTCAACATTTACCCTCATTTTTCTTTGTAGATACCAATGTTATTTGAGTAAAAAAAAAACCAGCAACCCTCTGAACTGTGCTGTGATCCTCTGTCATCATTTGAGTAATAGACAACCTAGTGCTATCTGGATGTTATTCTTCATGAAAATATGGAATTTGCATCCAACATTATATAGTTGGATGCAGTGACATGCAGTCAGGTGAGGCAAGTGAAAATGACAGCCTCACCACTCTCATCATGAAAAGAAAAAAAATGTAAAAGGAAAAAATAAATTAAATGCTTGTATTTATCTACTGATCTGTACCATAAAGTTATTTTCCATTTAACTTCACCAGTTTTACATCATTTGGTATTAAAATTGCAGAATTTTCACATTTACCGTTCAACTAGTCAGGCGAGAGCTTGCGGTGAGGCTGCAACAAGTTCAGCCTCTCAGGCGAGACCTGAGCTAGCTACTGCCTCACCGTGGATGACTCTGCTTAACTGTTTAAAAAAGCCTCTTAAAAAGCGTACTCTGCTATGAGGCAGGAGAACTGCGTGCCTCACCTAGTCTGACTTTTTAGGCGTTTTATGAATGCTATGTGTGGAATGTGTTTTTTGTGCTGAACGATCATAAAACGCCTAAAAATTCAGACTAGGTGAGGCATGAAGTTCTACTGCCTCATATTAGAGGGCGCTCATTCTTCCTGTGACTCAGTGGAAGCAGAGTAAGTGACAGCCCAATTGCAAGGCACTTCTGAAAGAGAAGGAAGCGAGGTGGGGCTTCTTCAGAGGACCCAAGGCAAGAGCAGAGTTGAAACCCTCTCTGAAGCAGTTGGAAAAGATACATGTGGGTCGGAGGGAGGGGGAGGAATTCAAACTTCATCCTCCTGGTGCTGTGGGCAAAGACTGGAGGGAAGGACCCTGGCTCGCTGGTGCTCTTCCTCCCCAAGTGTAGTTTGATTGCAGGTGGACCCACGTTGCCTTTTCAAACCTGTAATCAGTGAAGCTGGGCTGGATTTTTACATAGTGGATCATTCTGGGGCTGGGGGAAAGTGTGTGTGCTTACAGCATGGCTCTTTGCCTGGCTTCCTGCCTCCTCCTGTGGTCTCCTCAGTGATCGCTAGTGCTCTTCCCTCCCCAAGTGTAGTGACTTCCTCCCCAGGCCTCCATCCATTTCTCCCATACACACACACAGCTGGATAAAACTATATAAAAATCCAGCCCAGCTTCACTGCTTACAAGATTGAAAAGGCAACGTGGCTCTGCCTGCAATCAAACTACACTTGAGGAGGGAGAGCACAAGCGAGCACTGAGGAGACCACAGGAGGAGGCAGGAAGCCAAACAAAGAGCCATGCTGTAGCACACACACTTTCCCCCACTCCCTTTCTTTTGGAAGGCTCGGATCGGCTCCCCTCCGGCTTCTCTGCCTCTCCTCTCACCCCAGCCTGCCAGCAGGAGGTGAATGGGTGGGCTTTATTGCATTCCAGGCATTTCCCACCCAGACAGCAGTCTGCATTTGCAATGGGGGAGGTGTTTGGGGAAGGCACAGGGGAATGGGGGGGGGATGGCAGAGGAGCTGCTTTCAAGCCATTGGAAAAGATATCCAATCCAACTTTTGTGTGTGTTTGTTTTTTGTTTGAGAGAGAGTGAGTGAGAGAGGGAAAGGGGTAGGAGAGAAAGTCCAATCCAACTTTGTGTGTGTGTGTGTGTGTGTTTGAGAGAGGGAGGGAGGGAGGGAGGGAGGAGGGGAAGGGAGAAGAAAAAGAAAAAGAAAGAAGGAAACTTCTTTCGCAAAGGAGAGAAACAAATGTTGTCGCTTTAAATCAGAACTGAGCATGCCTGGCTGTGGAATTCTGGGAGTTGAAGTCTACAAGTCTAAAAAAAATTGAAACCCACCACTGCATCAGTGCCTCACCAGCCATAAACCTCACTACACGTCACTGGTTGGGTGGTTTCTCAATAGAAAAATGGTTAACCAAGTTGTAGAAGTGTGCTTTGATGTGTAGAATAACTTCATAATTTAAGTGCAAATCTGACCCAGAATACAATTCAAACTGGAAATCATTCCTAAACGACAATTATTTAATACCTTTATATCAGATCCAATATTTGGGTCTCTTTATGTATAGTTTCTATATTTTAATTTGACAGAGTATGAAAAACTGAAGAGATTTTTACTAATATGTGCTGAATTTTTTGTAACCCGTAATCTTACATGGTGATGTATATTATGTTGACCACAGTTCTCAATATTAATTCTAACTTTAGAGTTCAATCATGTTTTTTGGTCACGGTTGCTCAGTGGCTAAGACGCTCAGCTTGTCAATCAGAAGGTCGGCAGTTCGGCAGTTTGAATCCCTAGCACCACATAATGGAGTGAGCTTTCTCTTGTCCCAGCTTCTGCCAACCTAACAGTTTGAAAGAATGTAAAAATGCAAGTAGAAAAAGAGGAACAGCTTTGGTGGGAAGGTGTGCCTTCAGTGTTTAGTTATGCTGGCCACATAACGATGGAGATATCTTTGGACAGTGCTGGCTCTTCGGATTTGAAACAAGATGAGCACTTCCCCCCCCCCCTTCGAGTCAGGAATGACTAGCACATATGTGTGAGGGGAACATTTACCTTACCTTTAATGTTTTTTGGTGATAAATTCAATTATTTACAATATCTATTTTATACTGGGAAATTATAAACTTTATGATGTTTCTGGTTCATTTGTATTTACTTTTTATTCTCCCTTCTTGTCTTCTCTCTATATTTATTTACATATTTTCTCTAATGTTCAATTTAGTAAAAAGGGCAAATGGAATTTTATGCCATCAGATGTGATTTTTGGTATAGGAGAGGTCCTGATTTTTAAAAAAATCATGCAGATTTCCAGATTTTGAAGCCACATTTCTTGAGATTTATGATGACCACTTGCCATGTAGCAACCAAGCAAGCACACAAACAATAAATGCCCCCACAACCTATTTAATATGAATAAATAAATTCCTTCTATTTTTTTCTAAACCTGTGAAATAGCCACAAGATGGCAGTGCTACCTAATCATGGTAAGAGAGGGAACCAGGCATTGGAGAGCATCAAGAGATGTTGGAAAGAAAGTCTTACAATAACTGTATAGTGTCCCGCCTTGTTTAAGCAATTGTATGGAGGCAATTGGCAACTTCTTATTCCCAATATTTTCCCACCCCAGTTCCACTTTTTAAAAACTTTCCTGATATTCATTAAGAGAGAAAATGTGGGAAAATGGCATAATTGTTAGTGCTTGGAACCCTCCCTCTAACAAACCTGAACTTTGATGAGAAACATACTGTACACACACAGATACACACACACAAACACACACACGTACGTGTATGTGTGTGTGTGTGTGTGTTTCTGTGTGTGTGATTATGGATATATTAAAAAATTGTGTGTGTTTATATAATTGGAGAGCGGCATCAGAATTCAATTTATTAATGTGTTCCAGTGTCTTCACAGTAAAAAGTAATAAAGGTTTTCTTATTTTATCTGATATATCTATCTTACAGTAGTCAAAACCAATCATTGCTATATTCATCTAATTTGTCACAATTAAATTATAGGAGTGGGAATTTTGTATTTTCAATTCAAGAAAAATTAGAAAAAAGATTGCATACACATTAGTATGTGCAGTCAAAATTTCCCAGCACTTCTCCAATTGTGTCTCCTGACAATAAAATCTGGTTTAAATATAGAAAGTGAGTGAGTTTCTTTGGACTATTGCATAATTGACAGGTGTCCTCCCAATATTGTAACAACAGGAAAGATGATGACTTCCATTGACTCATCAGTCTCCAAGCAAAAAGAAGAATATCTGCACAAGTTTCCCATCATTTCTTTTCCTAAAAAGGTTCCTAACAGAGATGGTATTCAGCAGGTTCTGACCAGTTCTGGACAGCCGGTAGCGGAAATTTTGAGTAGTTAGGAGAACCGGTAAATGCCACCTCTGACTGCCCCCACCCCAATCTATTCTCTGCCTCCCAAGTTGATCGGGAGAGAGTGGGGATTTTGCAGTAACCTTCCCCTGGAGTGGGGAAGGAATGGGGATTTTGCAGTATCCGTCCCCTGCCACGCACACAAAGCCACGCCCACAGAACTGGTAGTAAAAAAAATTGAATCCCACCACTGGTTCAGAAGTGTTCAGGAGACATAAAATAATATCTAATGTAGTATTAATAGATAGAAACATAACTGATCGGGGTATCTACCATTAATGCATTCATGAACTCAACACTTTTATTTCTTTTTTCTGTACTTCTCTATACTCTTAAACAATAAATTTAGTACATTCTAACTTTTATTTATTTAGTTAAATGTATCAGCTGCCCAACTTTGGTGGACTCTGGTTATAAATAGTTAATACAAGTTTAATTTATTTGGTGAAGGATATCATATGGTACTCTATGGAATTTTGAAGCATTTTGAGTTGCTGGCTGAAAGACTATCACTCAGCATTTTTTTTTTTTGCAGATGATACTCATGTTGCAACTTCTCAAAGAATATAAATTCACCCTCTAATCCTTTTAATTGATTTAATGGTACTCCACCCAGATGTCTCCAACAAAAGGATTGCCCTGTTATTTTCAAGTGTGGATTCCCCCAGAATATTAATTTGGTCTGCTTGTAAGAATGAAACCAGAGCTGGCATGCTTTTTACACACCTCTCTGACAGCTCATGGAAGACTGGGAATCCTATATATTTGAAGGTAGTCAGTCCTAATGCCTTCTAAAATATAAGAGGCAATCAAATATGTCAATTCCAAGGTAACCCAAGAGGGCAAGTTTCTAATTGGCCAAACCTGCCATTCATTAATGTGAGAAAGAAGAAAAAGCCTCGTGCTGTAAACTGAAATGTGGACAATTAAAATTTCTTCCCTGGAACTTTCTTGACTCCTGTTAAATGTTCTCTCTCCATCCTTGTGTTGTCACAAAGAAGCCCAACATAAAATGTGCTCTTTTCATTGTCAATTCCTACCCTGCCTCTGTTGCCCTGTGTTGTCCTGATTTTTTATGGGTGCCATTCATTTTAGGCATGAAAAGTGGCTTTCCCTTCTGATTTGGCTCTCTTCCTTTTCAAAATATTACTAGCCAGCTGTGAAAATTCTGCCTGAGCTTTTCTAGGATGCACTCTTTCTAGAGTCTCCACATCTTTTTTACATCGTGGCGACCAAAACTGGATACAGTATTCCAAGTGTGTCCTTACCAAGGCATTATAAAGTGATATTAACACTTCACGTGATCTTGATTCTATCCCTCTGTTTATGCAACCTAGGACTGCGTTGGCTTTTTTGGCAGCTGCTGCACACTGCTGGCTCATATTTAAATGGTTGTCCACTAGGATTCCAAGATCCCTCTCACAGTTATTACTATTGAGCAATGTACCACCTATACTGTACTTGTGCATTTTGTTTTTCTTGCCTAAATGTAGAACCTTACTCTTTTCACCATTGAATTTCATTTTGTTAGCGAGTGCCCAATGTTCAAGTTTGTCAAGATCCTTCTGCATCTTAAGCCTATCTTCTGGAGTGTTGACTATTCCTGCCATCTCGGTGTCATCTGCAAATTTGAAGAGTTCCCCATCTATGCCCTCATCCAAATCATTGATGAAGATGTTGAAGAGAACTGGGCCTAAAACAGAGCCGTGGGGTACTCCACTGCATACTTCCCTCCATGAAGATGCAGTTCTATTGAGGACTACACATTGAGTGCGGTTGGTCAGCCAGTTACGAATCCATCTGGTGGTGGTGCTGTCTAACCCACATTTTTCATTTAGGATACTTTTAAGGTTGAATAGCACTAATACTACTTATCTTCCTTCCCAAATAAAATTCTCCACTTTCATCCTATCTCTCTTTTTTTTATTAGGTTTTGTATGTTTCATTTTTTACAAATATATCAATGTGTAAACAGTGTGGCACCTGAGTGTCATACTTTTTAATACAAATAAAATAGTATTAATCATATTTGTTTTATTTAACAAGTTTATATAATCCTTATTCATATATTTTTATTAAATTATAATCTTTCATTATTGAGTCATTCAGTATTTCAATGTGTCATTTCTATGCCAATCACTCTATTCTGTGTCATACCTTTAAAAACAAATAAAATATTATTAATCATATTTATTACTTTTAGCAAGCTTATATAATTCTAATAATAGTACAAACATTTATGCTAAATTGAAATCTTCCATTATTTGCTTATTCAATTTATAATCCTTCATTGTTCGGTTATTCAATATTTCAATATGTCATTTTTATGTCAATCAACACATTCCGCATATCAGACATTTCTCGTTAGAAGCTTGGAAAAGAAGTTGGTGTAAAAAATAGGAAGGAGAAGAGTGTTGGCCACAGATGAAGAAACTTAGGAAACAAAGCATTAACAGAAACACCAGGAGAGAAATCGCAGAGGTAGTGTCCAGAGAGAAGGAAGCATACCTTCAAGTCCCCAAATCCATTCTGATCCTACCTACATTGTCATCTGAACTTCCCTCCAAATTATTGGGCGATAAAGTGTTAATACCTTGGAAACTATGATGGGATAATGTTTGCTTAAGCTGTTTCCACTCCAGTAATGTGCTGTGGATGAAGTTCAGGAAATGTCATGATTATATAAAGTAATATATGTTACATCAGCACAAATTTGCTGGAGATGCTATTAGTCATTAGTGGGGATCCTGCTTAATTGCATTTGTATTCCTCACCTCATTCTGAGTTTAGCTTTCCCAACTCACTCCCAACAGGCCTGAGCTGCTAGTGTGAATTCCTCTTTTACTCTGCTTCCATGAGCCCATACACCACTCTTAAACAATTGTCTCCATTTTTCCTCCTTACGAGGGTTGTTTATACTTGTGATTTCAGTAGCTTGTGCTGTGGACTCTTCCATCTCTCCTAATTTGTGCACCTACAGTATTTCAAGCCATAGTATGCTGCCTACCCTGAACTCAAAATCTTCATACATGACTTATTTCTCTTTAGTTTTGCTACAGTCACATTCCACTCTATGCCTGACACCTTCAGATCATTAAGCAATTCTTCTCGGTTAGTCAGCATTAAATCCGGAATAGTGCCATCCCTTGTTTATTCTTCTACTTTCTGCAAAATGAGACCTTGAGAAACAGAGATCATAAATCTGTTGGACCTCCCACTCCTAGCTGATATCAGAGTAGTGGAAGTCTCTCATTACCACTGTAACTTTTCCTTTTGAGAATTTGGTGGGTTGGTTCAGATATGCATTGTCCACATCTCCTACAGCAAATCTCCACCATGTTATTGCTGTTGTTTCTAATCTTAAAGGTAAAGGTTCCACTCACACATATGTGCTAGTCATTCCTGACTCTAGGGGAGGTGCTCATTTCCATTTCAAAGCCGAAGAGCCAGCACTGTCCGAAGACGTATCCCTGGTCATGTGGCCGGCATGACTAAATGCTGAAGACGCATGGAACGTTGTTACCTTCCCACCAAAGGTGGTCCCTATTTTTCTACTTGCATTTTTACATGCTTTCGAAGTGCTAGGTTGGCAGAAGCTGGGACAAGTAATGGGAGCTCACTCAATTACGTGGTGCTAGGGATTCAAACCGTGTTTTAGCCACTGAGCCACCGCCTCCCTCTCTTCTAAGCTTACCTGGATTTAATTTTAATCTTATCTAGAGACTTTCAATAGAATTTCCATATTCAGGAGCACAAATGTCTTCACTGGAATAGAACTTCATTAAGTATAATCCTATTTTCTTTTGAACATGCAATATCTTTCAAGTTCTACGTTCTATTAAAGTCTGTCTCCACCACCAGTATTCTCTGTTGTCTATCTATTAGAACATGTGTATTTTCCAGATTTGTTCTACAGAAAAAAAAATAGTTATTTGGTTGCTCTCATTACATCCCCTTGCTTTGATCCTTGTGAACAGTTAAGTACAGTAAGCACCACATATTTACAAGTGTTTCTAGTTTCAAACTACTCAACTGCTGTTTAATCATCTGAGATAAGTCTCAGCCCAAGATTAGTTATTGCCTCTGGGCATCATCGAAACTTATTCAGATCTGTAATGAGATAACATCGAGATAGGAAATATTCACCATTTTAAAATTCTTCTTTCTCTTTCCAGTTGTGGCTTCCATTTTTGTCTCTTTTTAAATGCAAACTATAATGATGTTATTATTGTGAAATTTTCCCTGCCTTTGATATTCAATTATTTGAGGTGTGGAGGACAGGAAAAAAAACAGTACAATGATGTCATTTTTATTGGGAAGAAAAGCAGAAGTTAGACAATGTTTGCTCTGAAATATCTCATTAGATCTCCTGAGGTAAACTTACCAAGTTCAATAAAGTTGACACTTTAAAATGTGCTTAGGATTGCAAATGGAGGGTGTTAAGTAAACCCAGAATTTGGTATTAGATTAATGAACATTAAACTAGGCATGCTTGCTGGGACACTGAAGTTTAATCATTTTTGCATTTTGCCATCAAATTTTGGCATAGAGATTTCTTGCCTTTTTACGTTTAGTCATGTTGATGTGTCCCCAAAGATTTCTGCATCTACTTTTACCTTTAAACATCTGGCAGAGGCTCATACTTCTCAGTGATCTCATTCATGTCTTCCAGAAGATCAAATGCTTGAGCTATAGCCCCCAACTTCTCAAAGACTATCACATCTTTAGGGTATCCTTCTTTCATTGGGGTTGATTGGGATCATTTCTATTCTTTTCTTATATTTTTCTCCTTTCACATTTCAAAAGAAATAATGTCACACTAGTCAATACAGAAGGCTATATGCTGCTCCTATTCTTACATGGTCTTACCTTAAATGTTCATAGCTAGGAGCAACTTCATTGCTATATTTTAAGTCAGGAGAAAAATGTAGACTTTTTCCTACACTGACAAACATCTAATTTAGTTTAATGTATGTAAAGTTCTGCTTTTAGATGAGGTATAATTGTCATCTTACTACAGATCAGTTGTACAAGTGCTGACCTACCTTGAATCATGTGTTCAGGGAGGAAACTGCTGGTGATCCCTCATTTCCAAGAAATACAAGGAGCTGAAACTCATAGGCCCTGTTTTATAGTGGCAACACCTATATTATGTAGTAGCCTGCCCTCAGTGATCAGGCTGGCTTCTCCATTGTTTACTTTCTGGAAATGATGGAAGCCTGAGCTGTTTTATGATGAGTAATGGGACATCCTGATTGATGGACGCTTTATTATGATTTTCTGGATTTGTCTTAGTTTTTACTGTGCATGTTGTAACAGAAATTATATTTGTGCTCTTAATTACTGTGTAGCAGTAATTACTGGTTGATTGTGGCAGGTCTAAATTAAATAGATAAATTTTAAGAGATGTAGATCAATGATAGACAGATGATAGATGATAGATAGATAGATAGATAGATAGATAGATAGATAGATAGATAGATAGATAGATAGATAGATAGATGATCTACTTCACAGATAGAAGCCAGGAAAAGCACCAGACCCAGACAAGATAACCCCTTCTTGCTTAAACGTCTGTGCTGACCAATTGGCCCCCATCTTCCCCCGAATCTTCAACAAATCACTAGAGATGTGCCATGTTCCTTCTTGCTTCAAATGCTCCACTATCATCCCAGTGCCGAAGAAGCCCTGAATCAAGGAACTAAATGACCACAGACCATTTGCTCTAACTTCTGTAGTTATGAAAACCTTTGAAAGGCTAGTGATGTCCCACTTGAAAACCATCACAGATCTGCTGTTACACCCCCTGCAATTTGCATACCAAGCAAATAGATCGACAGATGATGCCGTTAATATGGCTCTGTAACTACATCCTACATCATCTTGAAGCTCCAAAGACCTACGCAAGGGTCCTCTTTGTAGACTTTAGTTCAGCATTCAATACCATCATACTGGACATTCTTCTAACTAAACTAAATCAGTTTGTGGTCCCTGAACACATTTGTAAGTGGATCACAAGCTTCCTAACAAACAGTAAGCAGTAGGAAAAGCTAGGCAAAATCACATCAGATATCTGTACAATTAGCATAGGAGCCCCCCAGGGCTGTGTGCTCACTCCAGTTCTCTTATCTCTCTATACCAATGACTGCATCTCAAACGATCCATCTGTTACACATCCCTACGACCAATTCGCTCACACAGAGAGGGACTTCTCCGGGTGCCGTCCGCCAAACAGTGTCGGGGGGCGACATCCAGGAGCAGAGCCTTCTCTGTGATGGGCCCAGCCCTGTGGAATGACCTCCCCCGTGACATCAGGATTATTTCCGATCTCCGCTCCTTCCGTGTACAGTTGAAGACCCACCTCTTTCAATTATCCGGCCTGGCTCAACCGTAATTTTTTCATATTCCTCCTGACTGTCTTTTTTAAATTTTAAATTTTTATTGTATATTGGGTTTTTATTAAACGGGGTATGTTAATGGTTTTAATTTGTCTAAATGTTTTAATCTATTACCTCCTCCGTGCATGTATGTCTTTGTATATATGTATGTTTATATATGTCTTAGTGTACGCCGCCCCGAGTCCTGCCTGGAAAGGGTGCGGCTAATAAATTCAAATTTATTATTATTATTGTTAAACTACTGAAGTTTGCAGATAATACAACAGTGATTGGTCTCATTCGAGACAATGATGAAACCACATACAGATGGGAGGTTGAACAACTAGCCTCGTGGTGCGACCAGAATAATCTGGAACTGAACACACTCAAAACCGTAGAGATGGTGGTAGACTTTAGGAGAAACCTCCCATACTACCACCTCTTACAATACTAGACAACACAGTATCAACAGTAGAGACCTTCAAATTTCTAGGTTTTATCATATCTCAAGACCTAAAATGGACACCTAACATAAAAAACATCATCAAAAAAGCACAACAAAGGATGTTCTTTCTGCGCCACCTCGGGAAGCTCAAACTGCCCAAGGAGCTGCTGATACAATTCAGCAGAGGAATTATTGAGCCTGTCATCTGCACCTCTATAACTGTCTGGTTTGGTTCTGCAACCCAACGAGACAGACACAGACTTCAGAGGATAATTAGAACTGCAGAAAAAACAATTACAACCAACCTGCCTTCCATTGAGGACCTGTACATTGCACAAGTCAAAAAGAAGGCCGTGAAAATATTTACAGACCCCTCACATCCTGGACATAAATTGTTTCAACTCCTACCCTCAAAATGACGCTATAGAGCACTGCACACAAGACAACAAGACACAAGAACAGTTTTTCCCCAAACTCCATCACTCTGCAAATTATTCCCTCACCACTGTCAAACCATTCACTAAGACTGCAATACTATTACTATTAGTCTTCTCATTGTTCCTATCACTCATCTCCTCCTACTTATGACTGCAGGACTGTAACTTAGTTGCTTGGATCCTTATGATTTATATTGATATTGATTGTTTCCTGATTGCTTATTTGTACCCTATGACTATCATTAAGTGTTGTACCTTATGATTCTTGATGAATATATCTTGTCTTTTTATGTACCCTGAGAGCATATGCACCAAAGACAAATTCCTTGTGTGTCCAATCACACTTGGCCAATAAAGAATTCTATTCTATTCTATTCTATTCTATCCTAGACAGACAGACAGATGAGAGTATATAGGTAGATAGATAGTAGATAGATCTTTACGAGTTTAAAAAAAAAGCAGGCAATAACGTATTTTCCTGGTTGGCCAGAATTAGGGAAGAAGGCAAGAACAAAAATAAAAGTTGTTAAGAAAGGTGAAGGCTTTCCTGGCATGCCCAGGATAAGGGCATGCACCTTCAATATGGAAAGTGCAATTCCACATTGGAATTGCACCTTCATTCAATATGCAATATAGAAATTATCCAGTTGCCCTTTCCTCTGAATTTGTGTCACCTTAGTTTTAAAACCTCCATGCATGCAAGAAGCACCCTCAGCAAGTGATCAAGGGGAATAAACTTAGGGTTGCCCAGCCTTGATAGCCTGATCTGATTTTTGTTCAGCTCTGCCACAGGGATTGAGAATTATCTTTTTCTTAGTAGGAAACAAACTAAAGGAGCTTCTTTTGCTCAGCTGTAAACCAAATCCTGAACAAGCCTGAATGCCATCGAAAAGTCCAAGTGGTGGTGTTTGGAAGACATTCCTCAAATTGGCAAGCTGGTTCCCATCTTTCCTCGTCTTCAGAAAGATCTGTAAATAATTCCAACTGAGTTGAGTTTCTGAGATTAGAAGTGAAAAACCTCACTTTAGCTTTGTAATTTAATAGGGGAGAAAAGGAAGTCACACACTTGGAAGGTGCTAACAAAATGGCCTGTGGGAACTTTTTCTTTTTCTTTTTTAGCAATGACTAGCCTCACACAAGTATAGCAAAAACATGTTAAGAACTAAGAGGTAAGAGCCTGAGGATATGTGAGTTCCTTTTTAATTATTTTTTTTTACATTTTGAAGTACGTTAGGAGCTCTGCCATTTTAATGACTATTTCAGAGCCATTGCATCAAATGAATTGGCCACAGAAAGTGTAAAACTCTTGGCATTAGGGGTCCAAAGGAGCTGGGAAACCAATACATTTAAATTTATAACAATTCAGTAGTTATAATAATAAAAGGATTAAATATCTAGAAGGGCAAAACCTCAGCATTGGAAGCATCTGCTATAATCCAATCAAAAAAACACAAAACTTAGTGGTAACTCATGATTTTCTTTTGAGAAAGGGAGTTGCAAACCCAACCTGTTAGATCGGGTAATGGAAAGGCACACTCAGGCTTAGGCAACAACAGCTCTTTATTGTAACAGAACAAGTAAGTACAATCCAAAGAAGGTTCAGTCTGACAGCAGCCCTTTTATAGGGAGCTGTCAGACCCTTCGACCAATGAGATTAAACCTCTGTTCCCGCCGGAACAGAGGACCTTGGTGGAAACCATTATGACAGTTGCTACGATCTAACACAACCAATACTGTATGATAAACACCCGTCATGCTCCATTTATTTTCATCTGATTGTTTTCCTCCTGTCCATTGCAACATGACACAACTGGCAGATTGTGGTGAATTCAGTGGGAATTACCCCTAAGTGATGATTTAGGCTTTAATTACTTTGCTTAGAGAAGATTTCTCTCTCATCGATAAAGGTGCCAAGCAGCATCTTTGTATGCTATGGTTTTACTTAGAAGCTGGAACAGTAGTGTAGGAAGTTAAAACCCACCCCTCTGCTAGAAAAATGAAATATCCTGGGAAATATTAAGAAGGCAGAATATTATATTTCCCTGGATAAGAAATGGAGAAACATGTTTTAGGCAGGAAACAGACTCACTCTTAATAGCCCCCACCTTTCTCCATAAGCCATTAAAATGCCTGAGCCAGTCTATTCTACATAACAAAGATCTCCCCACTTTAGCTCCAGGGTGATGGGATTAAGGCATGATAGTATTAGCCCTTTGCCCATCTCAACAGGGCATCTGGAAAAAAGCAATGCTCAACCAAAATTGGACTCAAAACACAGCCTAGAGAGTTGCATGGCCCCATGGGAGTCTGACAACCAATCAGAATACATTTCTTATACAGGAACAGAAAACAGAGAAGAGGAGCCGAACAGAGAGTATAAAGCCAGGAACTTTCAGCATCTTGGTCTCTTTTCTTCTTCACTCAACATCTGGAACCATGTGATCACGTTTTTCCCCAGGACCTCAAACCATGTGGTCCTGTCTACCATTAAACCATCTTTCCAAGCCACGTTCGTGTCTCTAGTGTCTTTTTCCCCACTTGGAACTGAACCCAGAAGGACATTTCTTCTAACAGTAGTTTAAGGGCTTGAGCATAATGGGTTGACCCAGTGGTGGGCTGCAAATTTTTTAACAACCGGTTCTCTGCCCTAATGACTGGGTGGCTGTGGCTGGGTGGGTGTGGCCAGGGGCGTGGCCAGGGGATGTGACAGCACTCAGTCTCCTGCAGCACTCTGCCAGTCAAAACGGGGCACGGGGGTTAATTACAAAATGTGGTTTTTGCTTTGTGATATCCAGTTTTAATGAGCAAGGGTGTGAACAGAAAATACACTTTTGTTTGGTTATGAAGAAATATCTCCAAAGTCAGATGTACACTAAATGTAGACTAACTTTTAGCTATACATCTTCCCAGCAAACAGCAAATTTTGAAGTAAAGAGGATTCATTTTAGGATGAGTAACCACAGTTTGCATGTTACAATACAATACAATAGCAGAGTTGGAAGGGACCTTGGAGATCTTCTAGTCCAACCCCCTGCCTAGGCAGGTAACCCTATACCATTTCAGACAAATGGCTATCCAACATCTTCTTAAAGACTTCCAGTGTTGGGGCATGTTGGAGGTATTTAAAGGAATGCTTAAAAACTCTGTATTTTAAAGAACACTTGAGGGAGGGATGCAGAGAATAGGCCTTCTCTATCTGAAACTGTAGAGAGCTGGCACCAATCAAAACACTGTTTGTGAAGCAACTGATCAACACTGACTGGGTAATCCATTAGTATATGAAAATAAGAGCAAACTCCACTCCCTTCTAGTACTGATGATGTTACCTAGTTTGGTAATGAAACATCTGCAAGAAAACCATCAAGCTCAGAGAGCACCAAGGACCCCACAGTTCAACCCTGAGCTATAAATATTATCTTCTATTGATAAACACTTTTTAGTTAGAGAGACTCAGAGCCTGCCTTATATGAGACGGCTTCCAGTGGATTTCATTCTAAGTCTTGATATGATTTCTATAAATAAGAAATGTAGAATTATAATGGCTGAGTAGTTGATCCTTCATGCATCAAAAAAATACAAAGCTAAGGGATAAACAAATAAATAAGAGATTTGAAAGAAGAAAAGGCTCAGGAAAGAAAAAGAATAAAAGTATAAGAAAGAAAGAGGAATAGAAGGAAAACCAAAAAAGAATGACTTCCAATTTTGTTTGGTATAGATAAAAGTAAAAATATATCAAATTCTTACTCTAAGATTAACGTTTGTCTACATTATTTCCATAATCCCATATCGAATCATTAAAGCCCAGATTAATTTTTAATTTCAGTTTCTCATAAAAAGTCCAGTAATCGTTCATATTGCTTTAATCGATATTTGTTACGGAAATCACATCTGGTTTATTTAATTGCACCAAACTCTAAATAAAACAGGAATGGAAAATCCTAAACTGTAGTGTAGACCCATGCTTCTCAAATTTGGCAACTTTAAGGTGCATGGAGTTCAATTCCAGAATTCCCAAGGCAGCATGAAGTTCGCCGATCTGAAACTTGCCAAGACTGAAAAACACTGATCTACAGATAGGGATTTTTCCATTCTTCTGGTTCTTACTTACTTATAAGCAATCATAATGCAAAATCTTCACTTCCCCCAATTCCAGATCAATGATAATGTAAAATCCTCACTCCTACCCCATCCCATTCCCTGACTAACCTGCCTTCAAGCTCTGTTCACCTGCATGCAGGGCAACAAAAGAAGACCATGTGACTCCCAGTTTAATGTTTTTTTTAAAAAAAAAAACTGGTGATCACAGTTGCAGCCTCCTAGCTGATCAGTGCTGCAGGTTCATTCACCCTTTCACAGCCTCCCGGCTGATCAGCACAGCTCCCAGTCAGACCCCTGCAACTTCCCCACCCTGAATGGTAACCCCAAGGGGGAAAGGGGGGCACTGGGGGGGGGAGTGGGGGCAGCCAGTCGTGGGAATTGCCAGTTCACCAAACTAAACAGAATCTTAACATCCAGTTCGTTCGAACTGGTGCAAACTGGCTGCAGCCTACCAGTGGGTTGACCCCAATGAAATCCACTGATCTTTAGAAGGGGGGTTATAGTGGGTTGGGATAACTCAGCTCATGTAAGCCAGCTGTTGCAATAAGAGATTGGCACATATGGTGCCTTTTCCATAAAACATTTAGAGCACTGTTTCTCAACGTCAACCTCTTTAAGATGTGTGCACTTCAACTTCCAGTCTCAAATCAAGACTCTCAAAATTGGCTAGATGGGGAATTCTGGGAGTTGAGGTCCACATGTCTTAAAGTTACCAAGCCTTGCAAGTATCATCATTTAAACCTCTGGCATTTGTAATAACACTCTTTACTTCTTTTGTAACTGTTGTACCTGCATTATTTCCAATAACCCCAACATGTGCCATCTAAATATTTTGTGATATAACTCCCATAATCCCTTGCAGACTGAGAATTAAAAGCCCAGAACACTTGGAAGGTTGCCTTTCCTACAATCTGTGTTACCTGAGTGGAAGTTTATTGGAACTCCATGAGGCTGTGTTGGCACGAGACATTAGCCCAGAGGATCTTTAATGAATTAACTCAATTTTTCTATACTCGCTACGTTTGCCAGCTATGCCTGCAGAACATGCCAACTATGTTTGCAGAACACACTGGGTTAAAATAAGTTTTGCAATTCAGTGGGTTATATGAACATAGCCTGTGAATTATTTCTATTTACACTGCATATCTGTGTAAGATTGCACTGTTATTTTGGTGAGCATGAGCTTTCATTTGAGACTTGCCAAGGAATACCTTGGCACATGCTCAGGAATGTGCCTGATGAAAGAACTGATTTATATATGCAGGACTCTTCCCTCCACCTCCTCCCCCAATCCCAAACAATTTGTACATTCCCAATTACCTTTATTGGACAATATTACATACATTATTGGGTGACTGGCAAACTCCATCTACAGTATGTAAGGTAGTCTTGCTTAGTCATTGGATTGTGAAAATTATTTGCTGATTCTTTGAATGGTGTGTTGATATCTAGGTACCATCTTCAGGAGAGAAGAAAGCAGGCTAGGAAAAGCTGCTGTAAAAATATCAAAATTCCAGGTGAACAATCATAGGTCTTGGGCCTGATTTGTGACACTCACGTACCCAGAATCAGAATAGCCATTTTTTTTTACCCCTCTCGAGTTTTCTTTCCATTTTGGAACTAAAACATTTTCCCTCAGTGGACTGATTTCAGATGGAAGTTTTTACAAAAAAGGCACCATGGAACTCTTTTTCCTCGAGAATATTTCTCCCCCTGGCAAATCTACGGTATAAGCATGAATGAATTTGTAGACAACACATGGAAAAATTAAGACTGCAGATTGTCCCCAACGTACGACCACAATTGGGAACAGAATTTCCATTGCTAAGCAAAGAGGTTGTTAAGTGAGTCATGCCCAATTTTTGACCTTTTTGCCATGGTTTTTAAGCTAATCATTGCAGGAGGGTAAACGAATCACATGGTCATTGAACGAATCAGCCTTCCCCCATTGACTTTGTTTGTTGGAAACTGGCTGGGAAGATCAAAATGGCAATCACATGTACTTAGAATACCAGAAGCATCAGTTCTGAGATTTTGATCATTGATCTTTTTCCCCGATTACATATATTTAGAATTTTAAAGATACATCTGCCCTGAAACTATGACTTTTGAATTGCTCCATGAATCAAAATGTGCTGCAGCTATGAAAAGATTTCATTAAACAGGTCCCTGATCAAATATTTGTACTCCTTTTAACTCATACTGTGAATGAATAAAACAAGCACAGTGAGTGCATATAACAACAGGATGTGGCCAGCATCAGAGAAAGCTGAACTACTAATTTATCTGCTGATTTTCTTTTTGTTTGCTAAAGCAATGTTAAAATTAAAGGGGAAATGGTAACCAAAAGTACAAAGAATGCTGGGATGGTTTTCCTGCCCGACAATAGTTCTAACTAGGTAAGAATTGTCAACAGGTTGTCTCTTTTAACCCAACTTTGTGGAGCTATTTCCTGTTGAAGTTAATATCCCACTCCGGCTTCCTGCATCTTATGCAGAACATCTTACGATGTCTGCCTCAACTTCATCATCATGTTCACTCCTCAATGCTCTTTGTGGGGGCATGGGGAATAAGGAATTTCACTGAGACTGGCAGCCTGGAGTTAAAGTGAAGGAGAACCTTCTAGAACGGTGTGAAAACAAGGCTACGAGGTCTCATTTGAGCAGCACTGAGGAGCTGGCAGTCATGGAATTGATTAGTGACCTGAAAGCTTCCTTCACCTTCTAATTAATTAAATTAATCAATAAATTTTAACCTTGATTTTAATCACCCTTGTATCTTTTTATATGTTCATTTTACATGCTGTGTGTATGTGTGTGTATGTGTGTGTTTGTGTGTGTGTGTGTCAGAGACGTGCAGTCAGGGGAGGCAGGGGAGGCAGAGCCACACCGCTCTCATCATGAAAATTTAAAAAAAAGGGAAAAGGGAAAAGGCGCTGAGGAGCCTTCTGTACACGTGGTCGGGAATGGGAGCGCTCCGCGGTCCCCTTCATGTTGACTCAGGAGTCAGGAAGGAGGGGAATGGGACCACGTGTGCAGGAGGCTCCTCTAGCCTCAGCCTCCCTCCTGCGCACGTCCCCGCCTTCCTAAGTCAACATGAAGGGGACCGTGGAGCGTGAGCCGCGGTCCCCCCTCCTTCCTGACTCCTGAGTCAACATGAAGGGGATCGCGGAGCGTGAGCTGCTGTCCCACGGAGCACGCAGGAGGGAGGCTGGAGGGATCGTGGAGGAGGGATCACGCAGCGTGAGCCGCTGTCTCGCGGAGCCGCTGTCTCGCGGAGCCGCTGTCTCGCTGAGCCGCTGTCTCACGGAGCCGCTGTCCCGCAGAGCGCTCTGACGTGGTCCCATTCCCCTCCTTCCTGAGTCAACATGAAGGGGACCGTGGCTCACGCTGATGACATCACCAGCCTCACCAGCCGTAAAGCTCACCGCACGTCACTGGTGTGTGTATACATACATATACGTATACGTATACGTATACGTATACGTATACGTATACGTATACGTATACGTATACATATACATATACATATACATATACATATACATATAGGACATATTGGACATATAGGACATATTGGACATATTGGACATATTGAATGCCATCCAGAGTTTCTCCATGGAAGAGATGGGTGGTTCAAAACTATGATAAATGAATTAAGAAAATTAAAAAAAAGTGTAGGCAAGCCAAGAATGTAGGCAGTGTTGATTCATTTACCTTCTCTCAAAGAATATGGCTGTGGGCTCGCTCACATCTTTTCAGGGCAGCATAGTATTTGTTTCTGGCCTGAAGTGCAATCAGATCCAATTCCTGGAAGTCCCTGATTATGTGGAAACTGACTCACTGATATTTATGAAATCTCATGCGAAGGTGGTCTGGTTGTTGATGGTTGTTGGGCTGCAGGTTTATCTCATGACCTCATTCTGACTCATTTTTCTAGTAAAGTTATTTTTAGAGTGTTACATAGGATCTGCAGTTATAGAAATACGCCCTTCCGTGATCCTGGTTTAGTCTCAGATGATATGAGACACACACACACACACACACAAAAAGGGAAAGGGGAATGAATTGCTCATTGGGTTTAGTGATAAAGAAGCAGGAAAAGCAGGATGCCTTTGAGCATCAACACCACAGATATTTTTGGGAGTTGGGGTGAGGTCCCGGGCACAACATCCTCCATTAGACAAACCAAACCTACACACTGGGCACTTTTCTTCAGTATCAGGGTGCCTCCTTCTTCTTTTGGTGACTTTGGACCACACTTGACTCTGCCCCTTTGAGAGTGGACCTCTGAGTATTAGCATTTTGCCCACCAGTATCTGGAAGTTGGAGGAGAAGGAGGAAGAAAAGGAGAAGCAGAAGGAGAAGGAGGAAGAAAAGGAGAAGCAGAAGGAGAAGGAGAAGGGGAAGGGGAAGGGGAAGGGGAAGAAGAAGAAGAAGAAGAAGAAGAAGAAGAAGAAGAAGAAGAAGAAGAAGAAGAAGAAGAAGAAGAAGAAGAAGAAGAAGAAGAAGAAGAAGAAGAAGAAGAAGAAGAAGAAGAAGAAGAAGAAGAAGAAGAAGAAGAAGAAACAACTATACATTTTCTCCTGGTTCTTTCAAACCTTGAACCAGCATTTTTCTACTTTTCTACAAAGGGGCTCTACTTTACTTCCTTCCCTCCTGAATACTATTGTCTCCTGTCAAATCGATCATGGCACTTTCCTAAGGTGCCCAGATCAAATTCAGCACTAATCTCTACAGTATTTCAACCTCTGCATATCCCCATCTGTTTTGGGTATGCTGGATGAAAGCCTGCAACAGTACCTTCATTTGTGATTATTTTTTTGCCACATGCTTTGCAGCAGCAGCTTTGCTATGGATGCTAAAAAATAACTCAAAATACTTCCATCATGATGTGACCCCAAGTTGCCCATCAGAATCGATGTTTGTTAGTTGTTAGCAACTATACTACTTAAAGTAGCTGACACATGTTGACTGTTATTAAGAGGCAAGCCACATATAATGCTAGAAACCCATTAGACAATTATAAGGAATTACTTTAAAACAATGAACTATAGGTATAGACAACATATGCTTGACTATAGCAGTGCAAAGAAGGGAAGGGAAATTGAAACTTTCTCTTGCCAACTGCAATCTCACACTATGTTCTTAATGTTGATTTGTAAAAACAACAGCAGCAATACTCCTTCAAGTCAAGTTAGATTTTTAATTACTACAAATCTATCTAATTCACATACAATAATATGAAATTTGTGATTGCCTTTGTTTTAGATGATTGGGTTTTTTCATGTCCTGCTCTAATCTACAGTTCTAGCATTTCCTATTGACCTCCTATCCAAATGCTAACTAGTCTAATCATGTTTCACTTTTAGAAATCCACAAAGACACCCCTTAATTTAAAAAGATGCCACTGGCGGTAAGTGCGGAGTGTATTCCCTTTGTGCTATAGTTAGGAAAGAAAAAGTAAGCTTTCCTTACTTTTTTCCTTGCATTATAGTCTCAGCAAAAAAACTAATCTTTATCTGTGCCCTGATGGTATTATACTAAAAGATACTGCCAAGTGATGTGTTTAAAAAGTGTCTCTTGCAGTTTGGCTAACAGAAACTATCTCTAATGGATGAAAACATTCCCACCTTTAAAATGCAAACCTGAAAGTATTTATAATACATCTATTTCTTGAACAAGACTCAGGTTTTAGAATACCTTTGGCTAAGCAGAAACTGTTCCTCAAGGATGTACCTCAGTCTGACCAGACAAATCAAAGACATGTACTATCTTCTGAAGGAAAAAGAAGGGCTACAAAATAAAGCTTGTATCTTCTAAACATTATGCAGTCACACTCTAGTCTTTCTCCCAAGAACCAGAGGTGTCTTAAAGAAAATTGATTCAAATGTCAATGTTTATTTAACCTAATAGTTCCCTGGTCAATTAAGCCAACTTTTAGTGAACTAGTGAATTTAGTGAATTCCACCACAGAGGGGCAGACAAGAACTTCAAATAGGCTTCTCCAAAGGCACCATATTGGTGGGAGGTGTTAGAAATTGAACACTCTTTTGAAACCACATTTTATTTTTTAAAAAACAAGTCTGTATGAAATTATTGCTCATGTAAAGTATACATGAAAATAGAAATAACAGCAACCACTGAAAATAATCTTTCAGAGATCCTGGAACACCTGGGAACTACCAGAGGACTGGAAAAGAGCTGATTCCAAAAAATATGATTCCAATTTACAAAAAAGGGAGAAAGGTGGATCCAGAAAACTATAGAGCAATCAGCCTGATATCAATACCTGGGAAGATCCTGGAAAAGATAATCAAGAAGCATCTAGAAATGAACAAGATAATTAATAGAAGCCAGCATGGGTTTATCAAAAATAGATTATGCTAGACAAACCTTATTTCCTTCTTTGACAAAGTGACTAAATTAGTGGATAAGAAAATGCTTGAGACATAGTTTCCTTAGACTTCAATAAGGCATTTGATAAAATAGACCATAGCCTACTTTTTGAACAATGTGGGACAGATAGTACCACCACCAGATGGATTCACAATTGGCTGACCAACTGTACTCAGTGAGTAGTCCTCAATGAAACTACATCTACATGGAGGAAAGCATGCAGTGGGGTACCTCAAGATTCTATCTTAGGCCCAGTAATTTTCAACAGCTTCATAAATGATGTAGATGAGACGATAAAAGGGGAATTCCTCAAATTAGCAGATGACCCCAAGCTTGGGGGAATAGTTAGCACTTTAGATGATAGACTCAAGATTCAGAAGAATTTTGACAGACTTGAACATTGGGTATTAGCCAACAAAATGCAGTTCAGTAGTGAGAAAAGAAAGGTCCTATACTTAGGCAAGAAAAACCAAATGCACAGATATAGAATAGGTGGTACCTGGGTCAATAGTAGCCACTGTAAGATATATTTGGTATCCTAGTAGACCACCACTTAAATATGTGCTGCAACTGCCAAAAAGACGAATGCAGACCTGGGTTCCATCAACAGAGGGATAGCTTCAAGATTACATGAAGTGATACCATTTTATACTGTACCAGTGAGATCACACTTGGAATACTGCATCCAATTCTAGTCACCATGATACAAGAAGGATGTGGAGCTTCAAGAAAGAATACAGAGAAGATCAACAAAGATGATAAGAGGTCTGGAAGCTAAACCATATGAGGAACAATTGAGGAAAGATATGTCTAGTCTAAAAAAGAGAAGCACTAGGGTGTTATGATAGCAGTCTTCCAGTATTTGGCTGTCACAGAGAAGAGGAAATCAACTTATTTTCCAAGCATTTGAAGGCAGGACAAGAAGTAATGGGTAGACCATTAAAAAGAGTTCCAATTTAGAACTAAGGAGAAATTTCCTGCCAGTAAGAACAACTAATCAGTGGAATGGCTTGCCTCTGGAAATTGTGGGTACACCATCAAGAAGAGACTGGACAGCCACTTGTCCAGAATGGTGTAGGATCTTCATGGGTAGGGGATCAGAGGTGGGTTGCCATTTTTTTTACTACCAGTTTGGGCACGCTCCCATGCTTGACGCTTCTGCACATGTGCAGACGGGTCCATGCATGTGGGCGGAGCCGCTACTGCCAGTTCGGCCAATCCGGGCCAAATCGGCAGCAACCCACTTCTGGTAGGGGATTGAACGAGAACAGGTTGGGCCAAATGCGTCACATGCAGGCCACGCCCATGCCCATTTTAGCAAAGGGGGAAAAGTATTTAATATATCATGTGATGCTGCTGTGATGACATGAGTTTGATACCCCTGAACTAGAATATCTCTAAGGTCCCTTGCAACCCTATTATTCTATGTTCTATGTTTGGCCTACATTGGCTAAAAAGGACTTCCTAATAAGTGGTTTTGGGTAATGAAGCACTGACCTACATTCTCAGTATTTTGTGGTGGACTCCCACCCACTTATAAACATGGCCTGACCAGCTTAGCTTTTTAGACCAGTCAATGGCAGCTAAAGGTTGTCATTTATTCCAGCAAAAGTAAAAATACCTAAAGTTAAGTGACTCCTGGTAATTTATGTATTTTTTTCCTAGCAATGTATACTTGTAGCTTTCTTTCAGGATTTTTAAAAGTTCTCACTCGAGCCTACATCCTTGGATTCCCTGGGGCTCTTTTCCAAGGCTCAACCCATCTTAATATTTGAAACCCGAGTGCTCCTGTGTGGCAGGGTCCCATCATTCAATCCAGCTCCTTGATGGGGAAATGAAAGGAGCCTCATCCCCTGGGCATCCTCCAGGCAATGGGGATGTCACCAACTAATCATTTCAGCCCTGAAGTGCCTTAAATGGTGCTTCTGACACAAACAGGGTTGGGGAGTGGAACTCAGCTTACTTTCTGAACCCAGGCAAATTAAATCATGTCCTGTCACTTGCAGAATGTTTTTGGGTAGCTCCTAGGAAATTTAGCAGAAGATGACCAAAGAGGGAAACCATGTGTAATAAAAAGAATAGGTATGGCCTACCTAGGGCAGTTTTGAGATGTGAATGCAATCAAGTTCTCCAAAAGACTGACAGCAATGGTATGTAAAAGTAAGTTCTATTTTGCGAAAGTAGATTTTATCCCTCTATGATTATGCAGGAATCCAAAGACATCCAGTGTGTTAGAATGGTGAGTGGCTGAAGGAGCATTTCTTCTCACAGCACGTACTTAAATTACAAAGCTTGTTACCACAAGGTGTAGTGATAGTCACCCACTTGGAGGGATTTTTAAAAAAGGATTAGATAGATTCAAGGAGGATGAGAAAATGTCCATATCAATGATACCTGTGTCCTGTTGCCAGCATAACACTGGTAAATTGAGGAATTTACAACCCCTGGTATGCTCAAATATGGGAGGGAGCTCACTACTCCCCCTTTCTGTCCTTTGGCTCATTACAGAAGACCATCCAGGCAGAAAACCATATTTTTATTTTTAATGTTGCCTTTGCTATGTTTATGTTGTATTTGTGCTGATAAATAAATAAAGGGAGACTAACATAGATCTATTTCAAGCTATTTAGCTCTCATCAGCTAGCCATACCCTTATTGGGATTCGAATACATACATACATACATAATACAAATACATACCTATTTCCCTGGCTCAGCTGATAAGGAGGAGAGCCTGTGGCTTAGTGGCTAATACATCTGCCTAATATGTAATACAGCCCAGGTTCGAATCCCAATAAGGGTATGGCTAGCTGATGAGAGCTAAATAGCTTGAAATAGATCTATACTAGTCTCCCTTTATTTATTTATCAGCACAAATACAACACAAATATAAAAAGGCAACATTAAAAAGAAAAAATATGGTTTTCTGCCTGGATGGTTTTCTGTAATGAGCCGAAGGACAGAAAGAGGGAGTAGTGAGCTTCCTCCCATATTTGGGCATACCAGGGGTTGTAACACAAATACATACATACATACATACATACATACATACATACATACATACATACATACATACATACATACACACACACACACACACACACACACACACACACACACACACACACACTTTTTCTTTATTGTATCATTTCTTTTCTTTTTTCTTTCTTTTTTTCTTACACTTTTAAAATTCTCTTTGAATTTAATTTGAAATTAGTTTTCTTACTATCGTAATCATATTTTTTTTTAGTAAAAATATATTTTAAAAAAGAAAAATGAAAATACATGATTCATACATGCGTGGACGGACCTACCCTGTTTTTTTCCCTATGGAAAAAAGTGAGGGGGAAAACTTGCCTTGTACATTGTGCTTCTGGGATGCCAAATATCAAACATGTCATTAAACAGGATTTTCTGAGATTACCATATCCCACATTTTACTGATTCATTCCCTTGTAGCTTGACAATGAACTTGATAAAATAAGCAAATGTCAGGCCATTCTCCATGATTCATACTCCAGTACGTGACAACAGGCAGCATAAACAACCTCCCCAAACTCTTAACAACAAAGCTTTTAATCTTAAATGCCAGACCCTCAAGGAGATATTTTAGATTCCTGTAATGTCACATTGTTTTCTTTGAAATAAAATGTGGGACTTGCCATCATCCCCTGCTGACTCTTAAGAATACAGGTAGCCTCTGACCTACAACCACAATTGATCCAAAAAAATTCCATCACCAAGCAAGACAGTTGTTAAGTGAATTTTGCCCCATTTTATGACCATTTTATGAATTGCTGCAATTGTTAAGTGAATCATGGAGTCGTTAAGCGACTCTGGCTTCCCCCATTGATTTTGCTTCTCAGAAGCTACCTGGGAAGATTACAAATGACCCAGGACATTGCAACCGTCATAAATACATGCCAGTTGCCAAGTGCCTGAATTTTGATCACATGACCCTGGGGATACTACAAAGGTTATAAGTATAAAAACCGATCATGTTCCTTTTTTCAGTGCTGTTGTAACTTTGAACAGTCACTAAATGAATGGTTGTAAGTCAAAGACTTCCTGTACCCTGGCAGGTCTGTTTTACCAGGGGCTACTTACAAGGATGCCCCATATGCTTCACAGGATCAGGGGTCCTTGGTGCTCTCCGAGCTCGCTTGTTTTCTTGCAGACGTTTCATTACCCTAACTAGGTAACATCATCAGTGCTAGTAAGGAGTGGAGTCTGGTCTCAGTTTATATTCTGGTGTCTGAAAGTAAACTGACAGCAAACAGAACTCCTTATGATGTTACCTAGTTAGGGTAATGAAACGTGTATGAGAGCACCAAGGACCCCTCATTTCAACCCTGAGCTACAAACGTTCTCCTTTGTTGGTTTCATGGGATTTATGTATGCCTTAGTATGTATGGAAGGGTGACATGACAAGCCCCGTCCCCGTTCATTGGTATGTAGGGAGCATTTTCCATTCTTCCAAAGGGCAGCTCGCTATCTAAAAAGTGTACATCCCAAAAAGTCCATGTTTCTTGAAAGGTTAGGATCACACTTGTTCCATTTGTATCAATGTGATAATTTCCCCAAAAGATCAAGTTGGGACAGGAGGGTTTCTGGTCCTTTGTGGGTGAGGGATGAAGATGATAGCCTGTTTTGTTTTCCTTGTCTGTGAGAAAGATCCTTACAAGTAGGATCTTAGGTACACAAACAATAACCTCTGAACCCAAAAGACAAGGTTTGGTGAAAGCCATCGTAAGCTATGCCAAGGTGTTTTTGGTTTTCTTTTGTGCAGAGAAGTTCATATTAACCAATGATATCTAGGGATTTGAGGCCTTTTCAGCAGGGGTCCCCAACCCTGGGCTGCAGACTGGTAACAGTCTGTGGCCTGTTAGGAACCAGTCCACACAGCTGAAGGTGAGTGGTGGGCGAGCAAAACTGCACATGTGCAGGATTTAGGTTGAGCGCCCCCCCCCCCCAGTCCATTGAAACCTTGTCTTCCACGAAACCAGTCCTTGGTGGCATAAAGGTCGCTTCTTTACAGTACGTAGTTGTATCCAAGAAGCAACGGAGGGGAAGTAACCAAAGACAGAACCGATCTAGAGGTAAAGGAGAAATTTCCTGAGAGAACAATGGATCGATGGAATGTCTTGCTTTCAGAAGTTTGAGTTGCGCTATCACTGGAGATTTTAATGAAGAGATTGGACAGCCATTAGTTTAAAATGGTATAGGGCAAGGGTCGGCAACCTTAAACACTCAAAGAGCCACAAAGGTCCTAACTGAAAGCCCCCCGTTCAATCCTGGAGCCGACCGGAAGTCCAGTTCCCCCACCATAGAGTCTCCTCCTAGCGTGGCGTCCTTTTTCCTGTACCTGTCCTAACCGAACATTCTATCAATTGTGGAGCCAACTGGCGACAGGGAGCCGCTGCCCAGGGATGAAAGAGCCACATGCGGCTCCAGAGCCACGGGTTGCTGACCCCTGGTATAGGGTAGCGGTCCCCAACCTTTGGGGCATCAGGGACCAGTTCCATGGAGAGAGGTTTTTCCGTGGACTAGAGGAGGCGTCGTTTCACATGTTATTTGCATTCCGAGGATGGGGCTTCGCTTATTTGCACAACCCAGTTTCTGACATGCGGAGGTCCGGTGCCAGTTCATGGACCGGCCGTTGGGGACCCCTGGTATAGAGTCTCCTGCTTGAGCAGGGGGTTGGACTAAAAGCCCTCCAAGGTCCCTTCCAACTCTGTGATTCTATCAAGTCAGAAGATACATTTTCAGAATTTGCCTTAGTTAGATTCCTCTTAAGGTCTCTGGCTCTCATCCAGAACCCTCCTTCAGATTCTCAACTGAGCTTTGTCAGGCTCAGTTTCATATTTGCTTTAAGTGATGTGCAAAAAATGTGACTCAACAAGAAGCTGTTTGCCTCAACTTAACAGTCCACTGAATGTGTTTGGCGTTTGCTAGTACATTGATTTATGGCTGTTTCCTCAGATACTTTAGTTTCTTTGAAATATTTATGGCTCAAGTTAAGAATTGATTGAAATCTCTTTTGGTTGATTTGGCCTGTGTATGCATGAAGCATCTCCAGGTGATATACAGCATTTAATAGCTTTCGTAGAATGCAAAAGGCAAATTCCATGCACTGGACAACATGAAATTAAATGTATCACCAGTGGTCATGAGTAATAGAAGAGTAGCATCATAAGATATTGAATGCCAATGTGAATTTTTTTAAAAGTGCAAAAAACCTTTGTTGACTTACAGTATAAATTTGAATCTAAACACACACAAAAAACTCTGCATGGAGAATAAACATAGCTGAAATTAAATCCCAATCTTTCTGGTGAAATATTTAAGGGCTAATTTTGCTCCATCTTCTGTTACTCTACAGCTGAATTCCATTCTTTGATCTTATTTATTTTAATCATTGACACTCAATAAGGATTTGAAACGTGATACGCAGTGGCATTTGGAATTTGACTGTTATGGTATATTGGTTGGTTGTTTTATAGCATTCGAGAACTATAGTAATTGTTCAAATTCTTAAAGAATTTGAACAATTACTATATTTTGAAGACTTGCAAATATTTGGTTCAGTCTGCCCTGCCGCTTTTCCACATATTTCTTGGGAAAATTATTTTATGCATTTCTGTCTCTTTCCTTTTGACTTAAATTGGCCAAGTTATGTTGTTGGGGCTGAAAAGGGGAGCCCAACTGCCCAAAGAAGTATTTATGATTGCTATTATTATCTGAGTCCCATACAGATAAGACACAGAGGAGTTTTATGGGATTGTATAAAACCAACCATGGCTGTTATCAACAAGGGAGGAAGTAGACTTTTCCAATGCAGTGAGAAGGCTAAGCTGGCTCATAAAAAATTCTGTCTATTTAGCAGTATAAGTCTGGGAAACGTTTGCCATACTTATGCGTCATCTAGTTGCTTGATGGTTCAGAGAGATTTTGTTTTTCCTTCACTCTCATATCTTGGATATTTCTGGGTGGCTGCTGGAAAGAGCAGGTAAACAGCAACCAAAGCACTGAATAGGGATTTCATCCCTATAAGGGGTTTCCCCCCTATGTCAGTTGAACATATTATTTCTATTCCACTAAATCAGGTTTGATTAAAAATAGAAGACCATTGATGATAAAACATGGAGAAGGGAGGGAGGGAGGGAGAAAGTAAGAAAGGGGAAGAGGGGAAGGAAAGGAAGGGAATGGAGGGGCGTGGAGGAGAGGAGAGGAAAGGAATGGAACAGAACGGAAAGGGACTTCGTGTTTCATCTCTGCTGTAGGGAAGACCCAGAACCATGATTTCTACAGCCGCTTAATCTGATTTGAAGAGTAGATCAACCTACGGTATATCCAGTTGCATTTGCAAAGCAAAACCTTTGCCTCTTCAAAAACACCTATCTAGTGGCTGCACAATCCCAGCTGCATGAAACCAATGACCATCAGATGGCAGTCAAGAGATACAAAACCTGCAAGTCTTTGCTGCCACTTTAATGATGGATAAATGGACAAATGGAAAAGTCAATACAGATTGTCCTTAGCGTGGAACCGTTTATTTAGCAATCAAAGTTACACAGTACCAAAAGACGTGGCTTACGATCAGTCCTCAGACTTATGACCATCACAACATCCCCAAGGTCAAAACGGGGCCACTTAGCAATATGCAACAATGCAGCATCTTAGGATCATGTGGCTGCCATTTGAGACCTTCCCAGCAGGCTTCCAACAAGCAAAATCAGTGGGGGAAAGCCGGGTTCGCTTAATGACCATGTAACTCATTTAACAACTGCAGGGATTCACTTAACAATCATGGCAAATAAAGTTGTAAAATCAGGTGTAATTCACTTCACAACCACCTTGCTTAGCAATGGAAATGCTAGTCCCCCTTGTGGTCATAATCCAAAGACTTTGTACAGGTAGTCCTCAGTATAAATAACTAATATTTTGGATACTTTAGACTACAAATCCCATCATCCCTGTCCATTGAATACAGGTAATCTCGACTTACAACCATTCATTTAGTGGCCGTTCAAAGTTACAACGGCACTGAAAAAAGTGACTTACGACAGTTTTTCACAGTTATGATCTTTGCAGCGTCCCTGTGGCCATGTGATCAAAATTCCAATTCAGAGGCTTGGCAGCTGGGTTCATATTTATGACTCAGTGGTGGGTTCCGATTCCGTCCCAACTGGTATGGTTGGAAGGCCCTGGAGTCACCCACATGCACGCGTGCATCGCCATCACAACATCCCCAAGGTCAAAATGGGGCCACTTAGCAATATGCAACAATGCAGCATCTTAGGATCATGTGGCTGCATCAAATGATGCTTCCACAAGCCTCTGTGACACTCCAGCTGCTCAGCGGAGGGTCTCACAGGCACTGTACGTGCCATGAGCGGAAGCGCCAAAAGCTTAAAGCACAGGTAATAAGCGCGGGCTGGCGGGTGGGTCCTCTGGAGCAACGTACCGGAACGGTACCCGGTGCTCCGGGCAGGATCCAGCACGCCCGTGCCGGGGTCTACCGCCTGCAACCCACCACTGTTATGACCGCTGCTTTGTCCCAAGGTCATGTGATCACCTTTTGCGATCTTCTGACAAGCAAAGTCAATGGGGAAGCCAGATTCACTTAACAACTGGATTACTTACCAACTGCAGTGATTCATTTAATGATTGTGGCAAGAAAGGTAGTAATATGGGGCAAAACTCACTTAATAACTGTCTCACTGAACAACAGAAATTTGGGGCTCAATTGTGATTGTAAGTCGGGAACTACCTGCATTGTATTCATTATGAAAACAAACAAACAATGTGGACGTACTGAATGACACCCCAGAGCTTTAAAAAAACTCTCACAAACATTAAAAGCTCACAAACACCTACGCATGTGATGCATCTGAGCTGCGCAAACTGGAGCCACCACTAGATTGCAGTCAAGGCAGTTGAACTTTTCATTAGGTTTATAGTCCTCGGGGTGTGTGTGTGTGTGTGTTAGGGTTAGGGAATAGAGGAACAATATCGAAAAGTGTGCCTAGACTATTCTAATGCTACCAGCAAATCTTATGTATATTGATTTACAGTGGCTTTTCCTGTGGTTTGTAACTGAATTTCAGCTATCCATTTACAGGGTTCCACAGCAGCGTAATTCCAGATGAATGGCAAGGGCCTATCATGGGAGCAGGAAAATTTAGGGGGGCAGGAATTTGTCCTAGGTCAGGGCTAAGAAAGACAAGATGAGAGGGGGGGAAATCAGTGTTTTCAAACTTCTGGAACTTACGGTCTAGCTACTAGCGTTTCAGAAAAGCATAACACACAAGAATACAATTCCTATCAAAGCCATGTTTTGACTCCTTTTCAGAAGGTCAGGGGATATAATGACCTGCCCTATGACTGGTCCTTGGGAAGGACTCGATAGGCGATAAAAATGCCAAATCCAGTCTAAACATCTGGCAGACTGTGCGACCAAGCATACTTTTTTTTTTAAAAAAAAGACTAAACATTCCTCGTAGAACAAACACAAATTCTAGGACACTGCTTCTGTCTCCCCTGTATTAGAAGCAGCCTTGGATGAGATGCAGGCTTGGGATTCAACTCAGATATCTAAATACACTGTAACCTGGTTTCCCGCCCCACCCCCACCCCCAACATGAATGCTAATTGCAAATGCTGAGGTGGTATAGTTTCAACACATCTCCAGGGCTCAGGTGTGGGGAGGCTGTTCTAAGATAGACATCCACCTGTGTGCTTGCTGTCTCTTTAATAGCCAGAGAGGGAAAGGTGCTTATTCATCAGGGATCTAACACCTGCATTCCCCTTTATTCTTCCCACTCCTTTTTCAGGTGAATTCTTTTTTTCTTTTCAAACTCTGTTCTCTTAATCGTATGTGATATGATTCCCATATCCACTCTTATAATTAACTGCAGGAGTTTCCAAACTTGGTTTGTGGACTTCAATTCCCAGAATTCCTCAGCCAAGTTTGGAGACCCCTGACTTAGTGCCTTATACTCCAACTTTGACCACTTTAAGCCTGGAGGACTTCAACTCCCAGAATTCCCCAGCCAGCAAAGCTTAAAGTTGCCAAGGTTGGTGACCCCTGACTTATACTGTTCATCATTCAAGGTTTTGTGGCTAGATCCTCAGCTAGACGCATTGAAGAGTTTTGAGGTGATGCCTAATGATGTAAAAGCTCGGCCTCTTTGTCCTGGACTCTGTCCTGGACCCAGTCTGTCCCTTGATGCTGAGCATGAATGTACGAAGCTGCCTAAGCATGTGCCTGCAGGTGGAGCATAGAGGTGCTATGCACATAGCACATGAGCCAGGCATCTGGGCCTTCAGTGCAATGCCCTTCTAATTGCTCAAGCGCAATTCCTCCCTCGCTGTGTGTATTCAGGAGATGGGAGTGGAGAAATACAATACAAGAGTAAGTCCTTGAAAAGAAAACAGTGTCTCAGACCACAAACCCTAGCAAAATCAAAGGGGAAATTGTTCCTAGAGATAAAAGGAAGGAGGCGGGGGACTAGAGCTACCTTCTCACTACGGACATTTCTGTTTCTCTCTCTCTTCCTTTGCATCTGGTATCAGTATCACGGCCTGAATAGCCAAGCCTGTGAGTGGCACCTGCACAGCTCCACGGTGAAGGTCACATACCAGCATCCAACTCCCTCCCTCCCTCCCTCCCTTTGTATTAGAGATACAATATCCTACATTCCTGCCTTTCTTTGAGCGTGAAGCTGCCCCGAGTCCCCGTGCAAACCTACAAAGGTGTGAGGTGTAACCTAATCAGAACTTGTGTGATTTTTCTGTAACTCAGCGAACAATGGAAACCGGAGGTAAGTGACCTTCTTAACCAACCGACTCTTGTGCTCCTTCTCCCCAGTACAGTAAGGAGCAATGATAGACCTGAGCCTCATCACACCAGTACTAAAAAAGCTCAATACAATTTACTCTGGCCTAGTAGCCCTATTGGGGGGGGGGGGAACCCAAAATACTGAAACACACAAAAGACCTGTTCTCTTCATTCCCAGTAAGGAGAGTTGCTGTCATGTTACAGTTTCGCATGGAAAATATCCCAGTTCTTTCACTGCCATCTCTGAGTAAGATGAGGAAAGATCAAAGGCCAAAGAGATGCCACAATACAGGACAGAGAAGCTTCTGGCACAGTGGTGGGATTCACTTACCTTCCCTACCGGTTCGCAAATATGAGTGCAAGTGCCCCGTCTGCACATGCACACCACTTTCTGTGCATGCACAGTGCTCGCGCATTATGTCGGGGAAGGTAGGCAGAGCCTCCCATAGCCACCACTACCAGTTTGCCTGGAACCAGAGAGAACCAGCTGGATACCATCTCTGTTCTGGCAATCCTTTAGCAGGAGCTCTCTTTTTCAGTTGCTGACTTCATGACATACCTAGGATATAGGGATGGAAAATGAAAGGGAGGGAGGGAGGGAGGGAGGGAGGGAGGAAGGAAGAATATTTGAAAACAAAGGTGTAAGGGTTATTTTGTATAAGGAAGAAGGCATACAAAAATTAGCTGTTCATAATTCACTGATTTGCCACCAAATCCGCACAGTGAATTTAGGGACTCCCAAGATGACAAACAATGGCTGGGGTTCCAGGAAGGGCAATTTGCAATTCTAGGATGGATGGATGCTCATTTCCAAGCTTAGAAGCCTCTAACTCCCAATTGTTCTAATAATTATTGGCTCTGTTGACTGCGAATTGCAGGAGTTAATACCTGAGTGGTGCATATGCAAAACAGTTAAGGTATACATTTGTATAGGATGCACGTAGCCCATTTTCCTCCCCCCCCCCGCGATATACTACCTACTTGTAAAAATGTATGCACAAGAGCAGTGACTGCCCGCATGGTGAAAGAAGGGAAGAGGGAACGACTGGCAGAAAGTCACATGACTGCAGATATGCAAAAGCCACTAGGTGGCACTGGACAAAGACATTTTGTTCCACGCGAGCAACATAAAACATTAATCACTGCCTTTCTCACCTCTCGCTCCCCACTTCAACATGACACTTGGTTGCCTTGTAAAAACCATGCGGTGTCAGCGATGGCACGAAGTGAAAGAGTCATAGAGTTCCTGGGTGTCTGGCTATTATTTACCTAACACCCACCAAGGTACATGACATTTTGTACAAGTAACATAAGCAAAAGTAAAAACTCTACCTCCCCCAAAAAAGTGCATAATCCAAATCAGCAATAAAGGAGGAGCAGTGTGGGATAGGCCACAAGGAGAAGAGAGAGAAATAAGAAACACACACTTCCCCAGTGCCAAAGATCATACTGTACTGTGTGTGGGTTTTTTCGTACATGCACATCGATCTGAATTCTATAATCATGTATGAAAGCTGGAAATTGCATAAAACGTTTTGTCCATATCTATGACTTAATTGCACTTTTTGCTTCCTAGTTGTGAGAACACGTTCCTTTACTCCTAAAAATGTAGAATTCAAACCACATTCATTTATAGCCATCATAATTCAAAATGTCCCATGCCTTCTGCTGGAACAGCATCCTTCCAGAGATCTTTACAGATTCCACCCTGAAGATGTGCCAAACGTTGTTGATACTGAGTTTTCCCATGGGCCTCAGGATAAAGTACTCACTGAAACCCTTTCAGGGTTTTCTTTCGGTGTTCTTTGGGAGGAAAAGTTGTGTTTCCTTTGCCAAACATTTATGATTTTCTTTTTTGTTTTTATTGCCTTTTATTTTAAAACGTGAGCCTGCCAGAAATGTTTGGATTTCACCAGCTGCTAAATATAATCAATTGATGCAGTAAATTTCACTTATTTATTTATTACAGACGTACAATTAATTGAAGACTCCCTTTGCAATGCCACAGCAATGTGCGAATGCTAGCTTTTGTCCTACGAGTTTCTCTCCACTGGAATCGGCATGCAAAGCAATGTTAAGCAGCAGGTGGTAGCCTCACAAGGCCCTTGACTTGGGTGGGTTGAAAGAATAGGGAAGAATTTGGGGGAAAGGAAAACGATGGCTGAGCCAGGTACTCATCATTGCATTAAATACCGTCACTGTAGCAAGGTAGGGTCTGTCAATGGAAGAGGCTGCCTGCTGAACAATGGTTTGCCTAATTGCCCCATTCCACCTCATGTCTAGAACTGACCCGGTGCTTAAGTTTCATTCCAGAAACAGAGGAGAAGGAGAATTAATTCAAAAATTCAGGGAAATTAAATTAGATGAGGAGTGGCTGAAAAAAGGCAGAAAAAATATTCTAGAAGGGAGGCAACTAGGTATAAATAACTAATACTTTGGATACTTTACACTACGAAATCCCATGATCCCTGTCCATTGAATACAGGTAGTCTTGACTTACAACAGTTCATTTAATGACTGTTCAAATTTACAAGGGCACTGAAAACAATGACTTATGATCATTTTTCACATGTATGACCATTGCAGCATTCCCATGGTCGTGTGATTTACATTCGGATGCTTGGCAACTGAGTCACATTTATGACGGCTGCTGTATCCCAGGGTCTTGTCATCACCTTTTTTGTAGCCTTCTGACAAGCAAAGTCAATGGGAAAACCAGCTTCGCTTAACAACCGTGTTACTAATTTAACAACTAATGATTCACTTAACAACAGGGGCAAGGAATGTCGTAAAATAGGGCAAAACTCGCTTAATAAATTTCTCACTTAGCAACATGAATTTTGGGCTCAATTGTGGTTGTAGGTTGAGGACTACCTTTATACTAATGGAGACTGATGAGACTTGAACTGTGGGCGGACATCCAATAACTTCATTGATCTAAAGCAGGGCCAACAAACTCCCGGCCCATGGGCCTGATGCGTCACATGCTGGCCATGCCCACAACCAGTTTAGTGAAGGGGGGGGAGTCCTGATACATCACAGGACACTGCCGTGATGATGTGAGTTTGATACCTCTGATCTAAAGCATTTTTCCTGCCTGATGTTTTCAGATTTGAAATGTTTTGACAGTGATCTCTTTGACCTTGTGCCTACCATACTTGGAGCAGCAACAGTTTAAACTGTCTTTAAACTGCATTTAGTGATCCAGAGACACTATCTAAGCCAACTTTCCCCAAGGAGGTATCTTCCAGATGGTTTGGAGAATTCTCACTCATCTCAGTAGATACATCACATTGGTTGAAGGTGCTGAAGCCCTACCCATCTGGATACCACAAGATTAAGGAAAGCTGGCTTTGGAACACTGTTTCAGGGTCTAACAGGGGCAAGATAAAATTTATATGCCAATCAGTGGCAATCTGTGACTTCTGTACCTTTGCTTTTAGCAGTCAACATAGTCCTCTCCAGTTAAAACTCTTTTTTTTCCCAGAAAATTTATTTATTTGTTTCTTATTAAAATATCGGACACAGTGCAACCATCCTGGCATTATCTCCCCCATACATACTAAAATGTATAACTGAAACTATTCAAATATTATCATATATTGTTCTATTACAATGCATTACTAATTATACATATATAAATATATTCTATTTAATATACTCATTTGTGTTTATATCGGATGTACATAATATTACATTCATTGCATTACTTTCTACATTCACAAATCCAAATTACTTCTTGTTCCAACTTCCGCCTCTCATTTCCAACCAATAGTAAAATCTATCCCATATATCGTGATATTCTGATTCTCCTTTGTTTTTAATTTCTAGCGTCAAGTCAAAACTCTTGCAGACTCTTGAAAATTTTCGTTTAGAAAAAATTAAGCAAAACAAAAATGCTAAAATTAAAAAAAATGCTAGGAGAAATACTAAAAGTGCAGTATGACCGCTAAAATAGGCTTCCGTGGTTTTAAAATGATGGAAAAGTCCCCCACCCCCTCCCAAAAGCCACAAAATCCCCCCCCCCATACCTATTAGAGAGGACACAGTCTCACTGATTTGGGCTTTCCATCGAAATATCGCTGCTCTCCCTGCCCCAAACATCAAATGTGGTCCCCCACCCCAAAAATATTTTATCCCAGCTGAATGCCATGCATGCACAAGCTCACTAGCACTTGCTTAACAGTGAGTTACACTTTGGGGTTTGCCTCCTGAAAATTTACAGGAGATCTTAGGCAACTAGAAATATATACTTGAAGGTTCTCCAGGCAACTTGAGGGCTCGAAGGTCTGCTACTTCTTGGGGTTTTTTCCCCACGGTGTTTCCAGGAGCACATATGGAATGGTGACAGATGATGGTCAGCACATTTTGCCCCTTCAGGGGCGGAATCCACAAGACAGTGCAAAATGAAGCAAGTTTGCCTGGTATAGATAAAAACCCTGGTTTTGCCCCCAAACACCTTTGTGACTGTCAGCAGAAGAAGCAATTTATAGATGAGAATTAATAGGCAAACACACATGGCTAACTTATCCTGAGATATTGTCAAGGGGAATACAAAAGAAAATCAAGAGAAGAACTGGTAGTAGAGAGATATAGTTGCCGATAGGTTTCTTATTTATAGTTATTAGAAAGATGTAAATAGATAAAATGGTTTATGGTTGTGAACATTGTAAGGCTGAATTTGAAATGGAAGTATGTACAAATGATGAACATGTAATTGCTAAAACATATATACTTTTAATGAGATTTGAAACAGAAAAAGACAAAGTGAAAGAATGTATTATACAGTAGGCAAAAAATATGGTTATATTTAGATGGAACTATGGGAAAATATGTGGCTGAAAGGATTAAACTTTACATTTTGCTATAATCTTAAAATATTTTTATAAAACGGTGCAGATATATGACTCCAGAGAAGTTATCTAGAAGATATAATGGCACCTAAAATGAATAGAGTAGAGCAAAGCAGAACAGAACAGAACAGAACACAATAGAATTCTTTATTGGCCAAGTGTCATTGGACGCACAAGGAATTTGTCTTCAGTGTATAAGCTCTCAGTATACATAAAGGATATAAGTGATAAATCATTATCATAGTCATCATAAATACATTCATCATGAATCATAAAACACAACATAGATATTCATAGGATGCTAAATAAGCAATCAACTTATGCTCATACTAGGAAACTAGATAAAATAAAATAAATCGTAAAGATACAAGCCACACGGTTATAGTCATAAGTAGAAAATGAGATAGGTAATAGGAAGGATGAGAATAATAATAATAATAATAATAATAATAATAATAATAATAATAATAATAATAATAATAATAATAATAATAATACAGACTTAGTAAATACAGTAGTTTGAAAGTGTTGTGGGAATTCATTGTTTAGCAGAGTAATGGAATGTGGGGGAAAACTGTCCTTGTGCCTAGTTGTTTTGGTGAGCAGTGCTCTATAGCATAATTTTGAGGGTAGAAGTTGAAACAATTTATGTCCAGGATGTGAGGGGTCTGTAGATATTTTCACAGCCCTCTTTTTGAGATGTGCAGAAAGATTTAAGTGTGCTGATACTACTTTAGTTCTTACCTCTGCTATGGGAAGTTTCTACCAAGAAGCTGAGAAAAATCTGGCCTGCAAGTACATGTTAGAAAAGAAATAAATGTTATCTGACAAGTTGATAACTTTTTATTGTGGTGTGACTGTAAGGATGTGTGAGAGAAGATGTTACAATTGCAGTGGAATAATTTTCCTCTGACAAGTAAATTAATATAATGATGCAGAAAAGGGTCCTTCTTTTGGGAAACAATTTTCACGCACTCGATGCTTTCAGAAGCAAGTCTTTCTCAATGATGTCATCTGGTAATTCCCCTCTTATTCCAGGAACATTTTCCTCTTGGCACATAATACAAGGTAGTCCTTGACTTACAACAGTATTTAATGTCTGTTTGAAGTTACAACATCACTGAAAAAAGTGACTTATGACCGTTTTTCACACTTACAACCATGGTCATGTAATCAAAATTCAGATGCTTGATAAACTGACTCATACTTATGATGGACCCAATGTCCTGGTGTCATGTGATCCCTTTTGGCAACCTTCTGAAAAGCAAAGTCAATGGGGAATCCAGATTCATTTAACAAGCAGGTTACTAAATTAACTGCAGAGATTCACTTAACAACTGTGGCAACAAAAGTCATAAAATGGGGCAAAAGTCACTTAACAAATGTCCTACTTAGCAACAGAAATGTTGGGCTCAATTGTGTGTTGTAAGTCAAGGACTACTTATATTTTGGGATAGGTTACCCTATTTTGCCCCCCTCCCTTCCTATCATCCATCCATCATCTATCATCTCTCTCTCTCTCTTTCTATCATCTACTTACTTACCTACCTACTATCTGTCTATCTATCTATCTATCTATCTATCTATCTATCTATCATCTGTCTATCTGTCTGTCTGTCTATCTATCTATCTATCTATCTATCTATCTATCTATCTGTCTATCATCTGTCTATCTATCTATCTATCTATCTATCTATCTATCTATCTATCTATCTATCATCTACTGTGTTTCCCCGAAAATAAGACAGGGTCTTATTTTCTTTTGACCCCTAAAATAAGTGCTTGGCCTTATTTTCGGGACGGTCTTATTATTTTTGAGGTGCAGGAGCGGCGAGCATGGTCACCTCATGGCTGCTGCTGTGTTGCAACATTTTGTGGGGAGGTCTTATTTTAGCACATGCACTCAAAAGCCCGATTGGGCTTATTATTCAGGGAGGTCTTATTTTCAGGGAAACAGGGTATCTATCTATCCCTAGCTACCTACAGTATATACCTATTAACCTACTTACCTACCAGATGAACAATCTTTGTGAATACTGCAATCAATATAGATTTTGCTTTCCTTGTCTTGGAAGCCCTATTTCATGAGAAGGCAGTGTGGGAACCAGTTCACATTTGCTTGGGATGTCTCCATGGCAGAAACTGCTGGCTCTTCTAAACTGTCGTAACACCATTGTGTCTAATCATCACTTACTGCAACATGTTAACCATCCCCTTTTGAGCAGCACAAGCAGAATCTCACGGTACCCATTTCTGCTCATCAATAAAGTTACACGCATATAAAATGTGTGGAGCCTTGAAAATACTCCAGTGGTGTTTTTGTTTTTTTACAGGGGAATGAATAGGATCTCCTGAATCTGCTTTTGCATTAATACTGTTAGGAAGAAAGCCACATGGAAAAAGATCCCTTCTGAAATTTTCCTTTGGGATAGAATGAAAACTTAAAAAACCAAGGAAGTTAATAATTATGCAGTAAAAGAGAGGACTTACACAAACACACACACACACAAACAAGCAACACAGAGTACCCAGTCCATACCTAAATAAACACAACAGAATTACACTCCGTCTTCTCTATTCTTTGAAATAATGCTAAAGATAGGACTCTGAGTACTAAGGCAGCTGCTTCAAATGAATCAGGCAACCAACTGTGGCTGCCAAAAACAGGGGTAGGATGAATGGATGAATATTTAAAATCATAGAAGGTTTGGAAGGTGGTTGAAGATGATCTAATCCAACCTCTTGCCAATGCAGAAATCCCCAGCTACAACATTTTGATAGATACCTATCCAATCTTTGTTCAAACACTTCTACCTTTGAAGCAATTTGCTGTGTTGTTTAATAGCTCTTATCATTAGGAAATTGTTCTTGATGTTTACGTAATTTATATCCATAGCTTCTTCTCATGTCAATTCTATCTCATCATAGAACCCTTTGAATACTTTTGAAGATTACTTTCATGTTTGCCCACAATGTTAATACAGACTGAATGTATCTTTTATCTCCAACCATTCCTCACTTTGTTTTCTTACTATATCCCTTATCAGTTTGGTTGCTCTTCTGTAGACATCCTCCACTTTGTCCCTATCCTTCATAAAATGTGACATCCAGAACTGCAGAACTGCAGAATTCTAAATATGGTCACATCATTTGGTCCATATCTTCAAACACAGGGTTAATTTAGACCTTCCAAATTACAACAGAGATGAGTTTTCATACCCAAAGGGATTTGATTAAGATAAGCAGCCATTAGTATTTGCAAAATCAATATCTATCTATCTATCTATCTATCTATCTATCTATCTATCTATCTATCTATCTATCTATCTATCTATCATCAAACTATCTACAGTATCTAGCTAGCTAACCAGCTACAGATGTTTCACTTTGATACTTATGATCAATGGTGGGATTCAGCCATTTCGCACTGGTTCAGGAAATCAGTTGTTAAATTACATACACTCTATCAAAGTCGATCCTTGGTGCTGTGCTATGCTGCAATGGAGAAACAGGTAATGGAATGGTCAGCACAAGGGAAGGAGGTCACTTTCCCACTTTCTTCTCCCTGCTCCTCTCCCCACTTGTGCTGCAGCTGGCCGCTCCATTTCCCATTTCTCTATTGCAGCTCAGTGCCCCGGATCCACTTTGATAGCAAAGAGGGGGGTTATTTAACAACCGGTTCACCCATGGTCAGGTTGGCCATTGTAGGAGGCTCATCTCACATGTGTGGTGGAGCTGGAGGACGGGGATGGGCCACGCCTCCCACGACAGCCAACCTGACTCTGGGCAAACCCGTTGTTAAGGTATTTGAATACCACCACTGCTTATGATACTCAAAGCAATATATATATATATTGCAAACAGATTTTGCCAGTTATTTTAACATCTGCTCCCATAAATCTTTGGCTTTACTTGCTGTGGTATATGAAAGTTGACAACTTTCTTAGAGGACATCAGATTGGGAAAGTCTGCACTAGAATATTATCTTTAGAAAGCATCTTGGTGATTGGTATTAGTAGATTATCCTGCATCTGAGATATTCTTGGCATGTTGCAGGTTACACAATTCCACCCTGGCTTTTCAGTCTTCACTTCACTTGGTGACGTCAAAGGCTATGTAAACAAGTTGTTGCTTTGGAGTGACCCCAGATCACAGTCAAGGGAAACCTAAAAACACCAGAGAAGCAGAATATTTGAGATAAGGATGACTAAGGCAATAAGATGTAAACAAATACATATATACTAGCCTAAGGTGATGTATTTATTGTGAAATGAACATGTCTAAGGCCTATTGTTACCTTGACTGAACTACTAAAGCTAGAAGCTGATCAGGTATGATGAATAAGTCAGAAAAGTCGAGCTGAAAATTTAGATGAATCTTCGCTATTCAATTTATGACATGGAAATGCAGAATTCAGCTGAACTTCAAGTGCTTGTGTAACGGTCAAGCTGAAGACAGCAATGGCCATGCATGCTTTTCAATTTCATAATGCAGAATGGGCAGTGGTAGGGGTTTTTTGAAAACAGATCAGAAAACGGATCAGATTATTTCAGTAAGCAGCGTGTCCACAGAATTCATCTAATTCTATGCTTTCATGCCAAAATGTGTAGTTCCTGGTTACTATTATAATTACTTATGCAATCATTGGCAGCATTGCACTCAATAGGATTGCCAATCTTGTTAAGAGTTACAGAGCCCATCAAATATATTATTTCATTCCACATATTTGATGTTCAAGGGAACAAAGACCTCAGATATGTGGTTGAGGCCTATTAAGTAGAAAAGCTTATGCACTTTGCTCAAATTAGGTGGATGCAACGGTTGCGTACATCTAAGCATTTATGTAGTACTCATTTTTGATATTTCAACATTGCATTTGACACATAAGATTCAAAGGTAACATACAAAACATTCTACATTATTTTTAAAAAAATCAATGATCTGTCATTATACACCATTCATGTTAAATTTTACTTACAAAGGCAGACTGAGATGTCACGTAAATTAAGATGCCTGGGTTAAAGCATGCCTTGATCTGTGTCAAACTGACTGTAGACCAGTGACGTGCGGTGAGGTTTATGGCTGGTGAGGCTGGTGACGTCATCAGGAAGGCAGGGAATGGGACCCCGTGTGCTGGAGGCTCAGGCTGCCTCAGCCTCCAGCACACATGATCCCATTCCCCGCCTTCCTGAGCGTGCTCCGCCGGCTCACACTCCGCAGTCCTCGAAAGTGACTGCGTATTGCAGTCGCGAGGAGCGCGCAAAATCCAGCAGAGGCAGGAAGGTTCTCGTCGTTCCCCAGTCGCTTTCGTGCCTTCGTCATCCGGGAGCGCCGACAACATTTCTGCCTCCGCAGCTCCCGGGCGCGGCCGGACGGATGTATATAACATTATAATATTATAATATTATATACTATTATTTCATGAAGAGAGGTGAGGCTCTGCCTCCCCTGCCTTCCCTGACCGCACGTCCCTGCTGTAGACTAGAAGCTAGGAATATCAATTTTAGAAAGCAAGGACCTCCTTAAAGCCATAAAAAGAACTGAAGAAGCGGCAGCCACTACCGAACTCAACAGTTTCTGCATATATTTATTTAATCTGTGACTGCCTTTTTCTATCATGAAAGTCAAGATTGCCTAAGAGATAGGATTTCATGGCTATTTCCAAATCTATAGATTCAGGAGAGGGAATATACTGTATGATTTCTTCCATGTTTTAGGACAATCTAAAAAGGGATTTTTTTCCAGTAACAAAACCATATTTTTCTCTTGCACAGAAGCAGAATTTATTGAGTCATTTGTGGGAGGCGGGGGTAGAAGAGACCTGGCTTCTCATATATCACATCTTTCCAACGCCAGTCTCCCCACTCTGTGTGTACGTATGTGTGAAGTCATATCACATGAAAAGACATGCCCAGAAATCTGGAAGCTTCAAAATTTCCACTACTCCAGAGCTAAGCATTGAATCTCTCCCTATCTTGACTCATCAAAATGTTTTGTAAAGTACAATATTTGGAAGACACATGGTTACCTTGGGCTGTCTGAATTCCCTACCTTCTCCCTTGGAATGTCTCCTGTCCATAGAGACAGCCTTCAGTATAATATTTTCTTTAATCCTTATACCGGGGCCAAAAGTCATTGCTTATCCTCCCACGTAGATCCTACAGGCTTCTCTCCACCTCAAAGCTGCTTATTAAATAAGTCACTCTAATATTTTCTGATAAATAAAGTACCTTCTCATTTCCGAATCTCTCATTGGCCTTAAATAAAACATATTTAAATAGAGGTTTTGGAGTTTATATTTTATAGCTTGGGGAATATTGCAATAGCAATGTCACTGGATCAAACCAAAAACAAAACACAGAGTACAACATGAGCGTTACTTCAGTACTTAGAGTTGTAGAGCATTAGATTAGAACCAGAGATATGGACTGCAAAAAAAACCAGATGACCGTTATTTAGCAGAATATTCGTTCATTCATTTCACATCCTCTATATTTCACGTGGCTTTATTTAACCATTATTAGGATTTTTGTAGTTGATACTGGCAACCCAAACTAATATTTGCAACCGTAAAGGTCAGTCAGGTCACAGAACTAATTAGCAGTTCTAAATACATGTTACCTAACAGCTAAGTGGCATCAAAGAAGTTTACTTTTTAGTCCACATGTCTTGTTAATAATAAGGTTTGGCTTGTTCAGTCTTCATTCTCTAAAAAGCAACTTTGATTAAATAAATAATTCTTTGAAAACTTTCATTGTTTGACAGTATGCTTTGCTGCTTCAATGCTGTTCAGCTTGTCTAAAATTTAGCCAAAGTTTATAAAGCTTTTTCATCTTGTTTGATTCACATTGCTTTAGTCACTTATTTCTCCAAACATACAGCTTTACATGTTTAGACTACTTAGGACATGACAACATACTACTACTAGTGATCATATGACTAAGAGGTGGCTGAGGAAAGATTGCTCATAGTAAAGAGAAGGCAAGTTGCTCAATGTGTGTATTATGTGCCCATTTTAAAGACAATTGAGTTACCTGAAAGAGGAATCACTAACTCAGTAGCAATCAACTCTAGTTTCATATTTAATGACTTGGTTAATTTTTATCTCTCTTGGACTCAAAGATAGAGATGGTGGACTAGTCTGGCAATTGTTTGGGTTGAATGAAAGTATTCTAAAATTTCCCAACCATAGAACCGGATTTAAAAGACCATTTAGGCATCTGAGTCGGAAGCTTTTTTTTACTGTAAGAATCTGAATTTAAGCATCCCCAGCAATGGTTATAGCATTAGGCTAGAAACGGTGAGGCTAAGAGTTCTAGTCCTGCCTTAGGCACAAAGCCAACTGGGTGATCTTGGGCCAGTCACTTTCTCTCAGCCCTAGGAAGGAGGCAATGGCAAACCATTTTGGCAAAATCTTGCCAAGAAAATACTAGGGTCTTGTCCAAGCAGTCTTTGACTATTGGACCCAAATGAATGGGAGGGAAAAAAAACCAGTGAGGTACCTTGCTCTGCTTGAACAAATCCAACTAAGAGAAGCCCAGCTAGCTCATTGTCAAAACTGCTGCATTAAAAACTGCTCCATTAGGAAGAATTTTCTAACATCCATTCAAAAGGAATCCCAACACGCTTGATCATTCCTTCAATACATTGTATTTTCCCCTGCCTTGCCCAATTTTATCAATGTTATCAATTTGTCTCATTTTATTTTCGGTTTCAGCAGGTGGCAGCACCTGGCTGATCTTGTCTAGGTTCAGACAAGGGCTTCCAATGCCCTTTTTTTCTTCTCCAATTGACTGGTGCAATATTCCATGCTCACCTATTTTCCTTGGGAAATAGAATCTGCTGAATTGATGAAGGGGTATGATTCATTATTCTGGTCTTCCTATTCAGTTTTTTTCAGAATTTTTAGTTCTGCTTGAGTCCAATCCATTATTCCAATTGGCAATTCCAGTCTAATGACTGGAATGGCCCATGTGTTATTCGTCTTTATGGTATTTCTGTCATTGGATTTGGACTTTAAGTCTTCTTCACTCTCATGATGTATTCACTTCTAACTTCTTCTTGATTTCAGGGTGCTTGATGTTCTCAGTTTAAAGGATACAAGTAGTTGTAGTGATCTTCTTCATCCAGACCCTGGGAATTGGATTTCTGGAAGGAAGCAGATAGGAGAGAAGATTGAAATCCCCATCAGTTCTGTTTAAGCAATGATGTTACTTTGGAAAATCAGATGGGCACTTACAGACTTGCATACTAATTGACTTCACTGAGGTTAGGCAAAGGAGCAAGTGCCTCCCTACGTTAGCTTTATTTTACTAGCTAGCTATATCTAGAATGCAAAGCAGAGACTAGTTGAAGAGAAGAGAATTGTTTCATGGCATTTTCACCCTATAACTATTTCCACTCCCTAATTCCTCAGAAAGCAGTGGGAACCATATTTGCATTTCTATTTACTTCCACCATGCCTCTGTCATTGTTCTCTGTCCATCACCAACTCCTACTCTAATGTACTTCCAGGGATTGTGAAGACAACTGAGGAGGAACCCACATATACCCAAATTCAGTTTTAAAAGTCTGTTGTTTACAAATGTTGCAGGATTTTTTTTGTGTGTCAAAGGACAGCAGTTTGTCCATATACTGTGCCATACCCTCATTTGTATAGTGTACAATTTCTTTATCAAAGTTTCTTTTAAAAAAATATTTAGTCAAGTTGGCTAATCTGTAGAATGAAACCATCTCTTTACAATTTGCTTTGAAAGCAGGAAAGTAGTGGATTTTTCCCTGATACTTTTATCTAGCTAGTATTAAGAGCCAAGGAGGTGCAGTGATTAGAGTGCAGCACTGCAGGCTACTTCAGCTGACTGATAGCTGCAGCCTGGCAGTTCAAATCTCACCAGGCTCGAGGTTGACTCAGCCTTCCATTCTTCTGAGGTGGGTAAAATGAGGACCCAAATTGTTGGGGGCAATATGCTGACTCTGTAAACTGCTTAGAGAAGGCTCTAAGCACTATGAAGTGGTATATACTGTAAGTCTAAGTGCTATTGCTAAGTGCTATTTGAATAATTAAAGGCAAAATAAAATCTTGGAAAGCTAAGCAGGATGAGGCCTATTTAGCATGTAGATGGGTAGTGTTACAACTGAGGGATGGAATAATGGATGTATAATAGAAAGAGTTATTCAACAAGTGACTTAAGGCAACTAGTAGTTGATAAAATGAATATCATAAATAAAAGCAATGTTTCATGGACAGAGGGAAAACTGGAGAAAGCAAACTAACATTGTATCAAAATAGGATCACCCCTTGCCCAGACCCTACACTTGAGAAAAGACACAGATCTTTAATGTCATACAAAAAGCCAGCAAAGGCAGGGCAGGAGGGGGGCTGTTCAAAGAGCAGATGCATCAGGGGTAGGTTCCTGTACTGGCTGGTACTGCTTCGCTTCGCACATGCTTCCTCTCTGGAAAATAATAAATGATTACAAAGAGTAGATTATGGAAAGACAGAAATTATGAGGCAGAGCTTCAGATATAGATGCATTTATAACCACTGTTAAGATAAACAGAAACCTCTTCTTTATAATCTTTTTTCTTTCCTTCTCTTTTCTTTCTCTTATATTCTTTATCTATTCAATTATTTTCCTTATTTCTTCCCTAAAATTTGCATTAGTAATAGTAGTAACTGTGAGAGGGATCTTGGAGTCCTAGTGGACAACCATTTAAATATGAGTCATCAGTGCAGCAGCTGCCAAAAAAGCCAACACAGTTCTAGGCTGCATAAACAGATAGATAGAATCAAGATCACGTGAAGTGTTGATGCCGCTTTATAATGCCTTGGTAAGGCCACACTTGGAATACTGCGTTCAGTTCTGGTCGCCACGATGTAAAAAAGATGTGGAGACTCTAGAAAGAGTGTAGAGAAGAGCAACAAAGATGATTAGGGGACTGGAGACTAAAACATATGAAGAACGGTTGCAGGAACTGGGTATGTCTAGTTTAAGAGAAAGGAGGACTAGGGGAGATATGATAGCAGTGTTCCAACATCTCGGGGGTTGCCACAAAGAAGAGGGAGTCAAACTATTTTCCAAGGCACCTGAGGGTAGAACAAGAAGCAATGGGTGGAGACTAATCAAGGAGAGAAGCAACTTAGAATTAAGGAGAAATTTCCTGACAGAACAATTAATCAGTGGAACAACTTGCCTCCAGAAGTTGTGAATGCTTCAACACTGGAAGTTTTAAAGAAGATATTGGATAACCAGTTGTCTGAAATGTGTACGGTTTATTGCCTAAGCAGGGGGTTGGACTAGAAGATCCCCAAGGTCCCTTCCAACTCTGTTATTCTGTTTTCATTACTTGGCCTTGATTAAAATAATGAACCATTTTTCCTACTAATGCCCCCAATTGATTTATCATGTCTGTCGCAAATCTGTAAATGTTTATTAAATCAAGTATAATGAAGAACCTCCTTCAAATTATTGCAACAAAGTGGTTGGCACCTGTGGAAACCTTAAGCATTTCTTAATTCTAGACAACAGATTACTTTAGGTTTAGATTTAGGTTTATTGGACTTATATGCTGCCCTTCTCCCAAAGGACTCAGGGCGGCGTACAACATAAAAACACATATTACAAAGGTTAAAAGAAAGATTAAATAGAATATCCAAAAAACCCAATAGATATTTACAATGAGATTTAGAAATTAAATTAAAATTAATAATTTATTTTAGTCAGGCCAGGCCGGCTTGCTGGAAAAGCCAACTTTTTAGGGCACGCCGGAAGGACCAGAGGTCAGGAATTATGCAAAGCTCCGGGGGCAGCTCATTCCAAAGGGAAGGCGCTCCCACAGAGAAGGCTCTCCCCCGGGGGGGTCGCCAGCTGACACTTCCTGGCCGACGACACCCTGAGGAAGCCAACTCTGTGGATCGTACCAGACGGTGGGAGGCTACCGGTGGCAGTAGGTGGTCTTGCAAGTACCTTGGGCCTAAGCCATGGAGCGCTTTAAAGATCATAATTAACACCTTGAATTGCACCTGGAAAACAACCAGCAACCAGTGCAGGCTGCCTAAAAGGGGTGTAACATGGGAGCATCTTAGGTACCCCCATGACAACCCACACGGCCGCATTCTGGACCAGCTGAAGCCTCCGGGTGCTCTTCAAGGGCAGCCCCATGTAGAGAGCTTACAATAGTCCAGGCAAGAAAGGACGAGGGTGTGAGTGACTGTGCACAGGGCATCCCGATCCAGGAAGGGGGGCAACTGGTGTACCAGGTGAACCTGGTAAAAGGGCCTCCTGGTCACGGCCATCAGGTGTTCTTCTAAACTAAGCTGCATATCCAGGAGGGCTCCCAGATTGCGGGCCCACTCTTAGGGGGCTAAAATTTATCTATCATCAAAGATGGTACAAGTTGCACAAATCGGGATGACGGGAACCACAGCCACTCAGTCTTGGAGGGATTGAGCTTGAACCTGTTCATCCCCATCCAGATCCTTACAGCCTCCAGGCATCGGAACATCACCTCAAGGGCATCGTTTGGGTGGTTTGGGGTAGAGATGAAAAGTTGGGTATCATCAGCATATTGATGATACTGTACCCCCAAACCATGGATTATTTCACCCAGCGGTTTCATGTATATGTTGAACAGGAGGGGTGAGAGAACTGACCCCTGGGGCATTCCACAAGTGAGGCACCTCACGGTCGATCTCTGCCCTCCAGTCAACATGAACTGTGATCGATCCGACAGGTAGGAGGAGAACCACCGCAAAACAGTGCCCCTCACTCCCAACCCCCCAAGTTGTTGCAGTAGAATACCATGGTCAATGGTATTGAAAGCTGCCGAGAGGTCTAATAGGACCAGGACAGAGGAACAACCCCTGTCCCGGGCCCGCCAGAGATCATCAACCAATGTGACCAATGCCATCTCCATGCTGTACCCGGGCCTGAAACCTGACTGAAACGGATCCAGACAGGCATGTTCATCCAGGTACTGGGGAAGCTGATGTGCTACCACACTCTGAACAACCTTCACTACAAAGCGAAGGTTGGAGACCGGACGATAGTTGGCTAAAGAGGTTGGGTCCAGGGAAGGCTTCTTAAGGAGGGGCCTCACCACCGCCTCCTTCAAGGCGGTGGGAAAGAACCCCTCTCTCAATGAAGCGTTGGTAATCACCTGGAGCCAGCCTCGTGTCACCTCACTGGAAGTCAAAACTAACCAAGAGGGACATAGGTCCAGCACACAAGTGGCAGCACTGAGTCTCCCCATAATCCTGTCCATGCCCTCGGGAGTCACAGGGTCAAATTCATCCCAGATAATTTCCACAAGATTCATCCCCGTCAACTCGCCCAAATCTACCCAATCAGAGTCCAAGCCTGTCGAAATCTGAGCAATTTTATTCTGCAGATACTGAACAAATTCCTCAGCCCTACCCTGCAAGGGGTCTTCCCCAGTTCCTTGATAAGTAAGGAGCATCTTTTTTCTAAGTTAATGCAGTAAAAAAGAATGCAAGAAAGGAAAAAAATAAACAATAACCGTCCTCTGAAGAATATTAGATATTATCTCATCCTCCAGCACCATTGCCCTAACAATGGTGCAATTTTAATACTATAAATAATACAGTATATGGAAGGCAATGTGTAAAAGCCTAATGTAGCAACAGGATGCTTCACACCTGATTATAGAAGTACTGTAGAAGAAATTAGAAGCAAATAACATCCTGTTTACATTATGGCTAAACATAATATTGGGAGCAAATCTGAAATAATTTGAGAAATAGATATCAATTCCTTGCCCTGCTCTCCCCCTATTCTATTACTTATAAAGTAATTTAATCAGGACTTTCTGTGATAACAGAAAGTAGACTGATCAACCTCTTTTTTTATTCCCATTTATAAAGAGTGTGTGTGTGTGTGTGTGTGTGTGTGTGTGAGAGAGAGAGAGAGAGAGAGAGAGAGAGAGAGAGAGAGAGAGAGAGAGAGAGAGAGAGAGAGAGAGAGAGAGATATGGAGGGAGAGAAAGACTGATTCTCTTTGTGATTAAAAGTTTTTGCATTCTCTCCAAAGAAATTAGGGAATTGTTATTCTCTCTCTCTCTCTCTCTCTCTCTCTCTCTCTCTCTCTCTCTCCCTCCCTCCCTCCCTCCCTCCCTCCCTCCCTCCCTCCCTCTCTCTTAAGATTAGGTTGAATCCAAGAAAGTCAAGTGGATGATGAAAACAGGCCAAGAAAAACCAAATGCCCAGGATACTTGTTCAGAATAATGTACTAAAATATAACACTACTGTGGATTATCAAGGTATCCATAGTCCATTTATGATGATGAGGTGATTCAAGGACACTGGAAGATGGCAAGAAGAAAAGCCAATGGGAGCCTCACCTTCATAATAAGTAAATGAAAAATAGGCAACTTTTTATTAGTGGGCAATAGGATCAAGGGTGTCTCCCTAAAATCAGGAGTTTAGAAACAGTTGTGCTACTACCTCTCTCAAGACAACTTTTTTCAGCTTCCCAGTCTAATCTGGGATCTCATGGTGATCTCTTGTTCAAGCAGCAATTAGATCTATTCCTGCTTAACTTTTCTGAGATCAGCCAAAATGGGTTAGGTCCTGACATCTGCTGTGATAATGGATTTATAAATGTCCCTGATAATAAAACTAACAAGTTCAAGGCATAGATCATGTATTCTTGTATTATTCTTGTGGTTTGTTGCATGATCAGCCAGATGTTCAGACTTGATTTGGCATTTTTATCCACCTATTGAATCCTTCTCAAGGACTGATACAGGCAGATGTTCTTTGATGGTGTTGAAGACACTGTTGCAGGATGTAAGTTGTTACAAGTAGAGCTGCCCTTTGCAATTGACTGATGGTGAATTTGTCAATGCCAGTGGTGTTCAAGTGGTTCTCCAGTAGTTTTGGGATAAAGGCATCTACCAGTATTACTATTGGTGCTATCTTTGTTTTCTTTTTCTATTTTTATTTCCAAGTCTTTGTAATGTGTTATGTGGTTCTTTCTTATCTATTCTGGCTCCAGGTACTGCAACCTCAACTATCCAGACATTTTTGTCTTCCATATTGAAAATTATAGGGTGTAGTATGGCAGACACTTGCCTGTTTGAAATGTAAAGTCCCAGAGCATTTTAGCTTCTTCATTTTCAATTACTTTTTCTATTTTATAGTGCGGCCAATTCTTGCTTGCAAGCAAATGATATTTCTTGCAAATCTTCAGATATTCTTCCAATACCTTTTTCTCTTCTTCAAGCATCTAGTATTCTTGCAACATCCCATGCCCACCTATTATTTTTATTATCTGTTGTTTTCAAAATTGCATTATCCATCCAGGCTATGTTTAATTATTTTGCTCTGTATCTTTCAGATTGATGGGAAACCCTTTACATAATTGCAATTTTAACAAGGTGAATAATATCAGTGGTCTGAAATACTGCCTTCCATTCAATTTCAATTTAATTCAGAATAGATCTGGAAAGGACCTTGGAGGTGGTCTAGTCCAACCCCTGCTCAAGCACAAGGCCCTACATCATTTCAGACAACTGGTTGTCCAGTCTATTCTTAAAAACCTCCAGTGATGGAGCACCCACAACTTCTGAAGGCAAGCCATTTAAATGGTTAATTGTTCTCACTCTTTAGAAGTTTATCCTTAATTCCAGGCTGCTTCTTCCCTTGATTAGTTTCCATCCATTGTTTCTTGTCCTGCCCTCTGGTGCTTTGGAAAATAAGTTGAATCCCCTCTTCTTTGTGGCAGCCCCTCAAATACTGGAATACTGCTATCATGTCACCTCTAGTCCTTCTTTTCTCTAGATTAGCCAAACCCAAATCCTGCAGCCGTTCTTCATATATATATATATATATATATATATATATTTGTCTCCAAGCCTTTAATCATCTTAGTTGCTCTTCTCTGAACTTTTTCCAAAGTCTCAATTTCTTTTTTGTAATGTGGTGACCAAAACTGGGTGCAGTATTCCAGGTGTAGTCTTACTAAATCTTTGTAAAGTGGTACTAATATTTCACATGATTTTGATTCTGTTTCTATTTATACAACCAAGGATTGTATTAGCTTTTTTTGTCTGCAGCCACACACTGCTGGCTCGTGTTTAAGTGACCGTTCACTAAGACTTCAAGGTCCCTCTCAAAGTTATTGTTTTTATTTTGTTTTTATTCTTTTAGCATGTTTTTATAATAATTCTACAATAAAGGTAAAATCTCACTCAAGTTGAACCTAACCTTTTTACTGAATTTTACTTTCTGGTATGTATTTTTATTTTTCTGTCTACTTGATGCATGTGTCCATGTCCTCTCTTGCTATTAATCTCTCTGCATATATGTGCACATACACTTGAGACAAACTGATAGAGAACAATTTATAAAAAGAATAAAAGATATAGTGATGGTTTAATATTATTTACATTTATATTAATAAAATGAAGAGTGATAAACATGTCAATAACTCCCATGTTTACAAAAAATGTACACTGAGTTATAATAAATTAAACCTAGGATAGGTCAAAGCTCCTTCCGACAAAAACTAAAGACTCACCTGTTTCGATTAGCCAGCTTGGCACACTCATAGTTTTATTTTACCTCCTGGCAGATATTTTTAATTGGAATTTCTGGGGAACTATTTTAAATTTAATTCTTTGGGGTATTTTTAGGGGTCGTTTTTTAAATATTGTATTTTAAATGCTTTACTTGAATGTACAGTTATTGGTAACCTCCTCCATGTAAGCATTTAGTTATTTAAGTATTTAAATATTTAAGTATTTCTTTATTTATGTATTTTTATGTATTCCATCGACTGTACACCGCCCCGAGTCCCTTTTGGGAGAGGGGGCGGTCTAGAAATATGAATAAAAGTAAAGTAAAGTAAAGTAAAGCAACACCTCTTTAAAAAACACCACTCCTCAGATATTTCCACCTGCATTGCTCTTACATTCTTCTGAAACGTTTTTTTTTTTCTCTCCACGAAAAGAAAAAAGTTAGAAACAGCACTGAGGACACGAAGAGATTTACGATGGATGACATCAGCACACTGACTTCTCATAAAATGTAAATGATTGAGCCATAGCAAGCCCACAATAAATCTTCATCTGAAAGAAGCTTTGGTGAGACCTCATCAAGCTCGCAGAATTATTGCAAAAGTAAGGGTGAGGAAAGAGAGAGAAAGATTCCCTTAGAATCACATTGGGCACTTATTTTTGAAGGAAAATGTCATCTTGCTTCCACATCCTATTATATTCTGCTGTGACTATTGCCTTTCTGCATACTTAAAGGGAATTGACTTTTGTTTAATTAAAGAATTTAATGGTTTTACAAATATTTCCCCTTCCCCTTCCCTCCCTCCACCCCAACCCTATCCCTCCCCCAACCCTACCTCCCCCCTACCTCCCAGAGCAAAATACAGGGTATAAACATTTAACAATCATACACTAACATAAGCTAACTAACTATAACATCCTCTTGTACTTTAACTCCCCTTTTATTAAACTAACTTTGGATGAATTGTAACATTCCTTGTTCATTCATAAGCTAATTGGAATTTCTTAGTCCGATATTTATTTTGAATGTAGTCAATCCATCTTTTCCATTCCAGCTTGTATTTCTAATCTGAATAATCCTTCAAATATGCTGAAATTTTGGCCATCTCTGCTAAATTTGCTACTTTTAATGTCCATTCTTGAATAGTAGGCAGTTCTTCCCTCTTCCAGTACTGCGCCACCAACAATCTTGCTGCCGTTATTAAATTCAAAAACAAATTAGTCTCTATAGCTGTACAATCTGTAATTATACCTAACAAGAACAGCTGGGGAGTGAACTTTATCCTCTTTTTAAGAATATTTTGAATAATCCACCATATTTTAATCCAAAATGCTTTAACTTTTTTACAAGTCCACCATACATGATAATACGTAGCGTCAACACAATCACATCTCCAACATTTAGATTATAAATTCGGATACATACAAGCTAACTTTTTAGGATCTAAATGCCATCTATAGAACATCTTATAAAAATTCTCTCTCAAGTTTTGAGCTTGTGTAAATTTTACATTTCTTACCCAAATCTTTTCCTATGTTTCCATCAATATTGGTTTTTCAAAATTTTGTGCCCATTTTATCATGCAATCTTTAACTAACTCTTTTTCCGAATCTATTTCTATCAGTGTATTATATAACCTTTTTATATTCATTTGACTCTGATCCCTAATTTGTTTTACCAAATTATCTTTGTTTTCTTTGATACCAATTTTCTGGTCTTTTTTTTCCATCTTGCCTGTAACTGTCCATACTGAAGCCAGGTTTGAATTATCCTTTCCTCTCTTAATACGTTCAAGGGCTTTAGCTGTGGTACACCTCTTTCTATGTTGAGAAGCTCTTTATATGTAATTACGTCCTGTTTTTGTTCTATACTTATATTCTCTACCGCGTGTCTGGGTACTGCCCACATAGGTATCTTATCATTTAACTTGTATTGATATTTTTTCCAGACACGCAATAGAGTATTCCTTAATATGTGGCTTTTAAAAATCTTGTCCACCTTCTTGTCATATATTAAATAAACATGCCAACCATATACCAAATCATATCCCTCAATATTCAATATTCTATCCTCTGTTAAGTTAATCTAATCACTAATTGTTGATAAAACTACTGCTTCATAATATAATTTTAAGTTGGGCATTTTCAAACCTCCTCTTTCACGTATATGTTGCATTATTTTAAGTTTTATTCTTGGTTTCTTCCCTGCCCAGACAAAGTTATTAATACTTTTCTGCCATTCTTCCAGGTTTGCATCTTTTTAAAGTATTGGTATCATTTGAAAAAGAAATAAAAACTTGGGAAAAACGTTCATTTTAACTGTTGCTATCCTACCCAGTAAAGACAATTGTAGTTTTTTCCATTTGTTCATCTCTATCTGTATTTTATGCCATAATGGTTCGTAATTATACTTATATAGTTTCCCATTTGAGGTTGTAATATAAACTCCTAGATATTTAACCTTTTTAACTATCTCACATCCTGTTACTCTTTCCAATTCTTCTTTTTGATTTATAGTCATGTTTTTAACTATCATCTTTGTTTTCCCTAAATTTATTTTAAACCCAGGTACTTGACAATATTGATTAATTATGTTCATTAGACCTACAGCTGATTTCCCTGGTTGGGTTAAAGTTACAACCAAGTCATCCGTGAATGCTCGTACTCTGTATTCATGGTGCCTAATCTTAATTCCCTGTACATCATCTGAATCACGTATTCTATTCAGCAATAATTCCAAGGTTAAAATAAACAATAATGGAGACAGGAGACATCCCTGTCTTGTTCCTTTTTTAATTTTAAAAGGTTCTGTTAAACTACCATTAACTATAATTTGTGCCATTTTGTTTCTGGTATATTGCATTAATAGATTGTATAAAGTACTCTCCAAACTGCATCTTTTGTATTATTTTCATTAAAAACTGCCAATCCACTCGATCGAATGCTTTCTCCACATCTAAGAATATAAGCAATGCAGGGATTTGGTTATTCTTTCCCAAATATTCCAATGTATTAACAATTTGTCTTACATTACTTTTCATTTGTCTCCTATGTATAAAACCAGATTGATCATTGTGAATCATTTGTTGTATAACTGACATCAACCTATTTGCTAGTATTTTAGCAAAAATTTTATAATCTGTATTGAGTAGTGATATAGGCCTATAGTTTTTTGGCTGATTGTGATCTTGATCTTCTTTCGGAATCAGGGAAATAAAGGCTGTTCTCCAAGATGGTGGTACCCCTCCTCCCAGTTGTATTTTATTAAATAGTTCCTTAAGAGGTTCTACCATTTCTAATTGTAAATTTTTGTAATAAACCGCTGTCAGTCTGTCTGTGCCAGGGGCCTTACCAACTTTTAGCTGCTTAATTACCAGGAGAATTTCCTCTGTGGATATCAGTTGATTACAGGGACGTGCAGTCTGGGGAGGCAGGGGAGGCAGAGCCTCACCTCTCATCATGAAATAATAATATATAATAATAATATCCACGAGGGAGTTTCATATATATAAGAGGAAGAGGAGGGAGGAGGAGGAGTGCACACGGGGTGGTGCCAGCTGGGCAACCGGCGGAGGCAGGAGGGTTCTCGGAAGCGCCAATAACCTTCCTGCCTCTACTGTACTTTGCATGCTCCGCGCGACTGCAATAGAGTCCAGAAGTGGCAGGGGCTTGATGACGTCGCCGCAGCTGCCATGCGCAGACTGACGGAGGTAGCCAGAGTGGCGCCGAGGCAGTCCGGCGGATGAGCGACCGAGGATCAGGCTGCCTGATCCTCCATCGCTCACTCGCTCGCTCGCTCTTTCGTCCGCCCAGACCCCTCGGCGCCACTCTGGTTACCTCCGTCCGGCCACGCCCAGCAGCAACGTCGGCGATGTCATCAAGACGAAGTGGCTTGGAGGTGAAGTGCTTTTCAATGCTTTTCTGTGCGTCTGGCGTTTAGGTAGATAGCCAGATGTCCTAAACGCCAGACGCACAGAAAAGCACTGAAAAGCAGCTGCTGTTGGGGATCGCGGAGCGCAAGCCGGCAGAGCGCGCTCAGGAAGGCGGGAATGGGATCACGTGTGCTGGAGGCTGAGGCAGCCTCAGTCTCCAGCACACGTGGTCCCATTCCCCGCGTTCCTGATGATGTCACCAGCCTCACCAGCCATAAACCTCACCACACGTCACTGGTTGATTCAATCTTTCCCTTTGGTCATCTGTAACTATGAGGATATTCTCTTTCTCCAAATATCTATCTATATCTAAACCTTGTATTTTATCACCAGCATACAGTCTCGTATAAAATTCTAAAAAAGCCTTTTTAATCATATCCTGTTGATAAACTTCTTTACCTTTGTACTCTATTTTCTCTATAGTACTAGACTTTTGTTTTTTTCCTTAACATGTATGCTAACCATCTTCCTGGTTTATTTGCATTACAAAAAGTATTGTGTTTGGCGTATAACAAATTAGTTGCTACTTGATCTGACATCAACATGTTAAATTGCCCTCGTAGTAAAGTAATTGCTTCTTTTGTCTTCCTGTCATCTGGGTTGGATATTAGCGCCTGCTCTTTCCTTTTTATCTCTTCTTCTAGTTCCCTTCGTTTTTCCTTTGTCTACGTCTATATAGGTTATTCAAGTTTATTAAAATATATGCTTTACTTGCATCCCAAACCATTTCCATGGATATTCCCTTAGGCATGTTAAAAGCAAAATATTCTTTCAGTAATTTTTTACATTCTGTGACATTTCCCTCATATCTAAATAAATTTTCATTTAGCCTCCAAGACCTCCTAAATCCCTCTCCATATTCCAGTTCCATCCACACCGGGTTATGATCTGCTAAAGTTCTCGGTCATATCTTCTTCTTCTTCTTCACCCTGGAAAAAAGATCATTCTTTATTAGTATAAAGTCAATTCTAGAAAAGGATTGGTGCCTATCAGAAAAAAAGGTAAAGTCTTGTTCTTTAACATTCCGTTCTCGCCAAATATCCCTCAATTCCATATCCTCCATCATGTCAAAGAAGGATTTAGGCAATCTTGCTCGTGTTTGAATGTTTTACGAAAGTCCCTTCTTGTCTTCCATAGTGTTCAATACTCCATTCCAATCACCCAGTAATATATACGATCTATAGTTCCATTGTGCTAATTTAGTATGGAGCAACTTGTAAAAAATTTCTTGTTGTTGATTGGGGGCATATACTCCCATTAAAAGTATTTTCTTTCCTTCTATTAATAATTCAATTGTGATATATCTTCCTTGAGGATCTGCTTCAATTAATTCAGCCTTTAAAACTTTCCTTAAGTATATAACTATACCATTTTTCTTCTCCGGTGTGGATGCCACAAATTGCATTCCCAATCTTGCATTCATCAGGTATTTCTGGTCATTTGTTCTAATATGTGTTTCCTGCAAACAAATTACATCATTTTTAAATTGTTTCAAATGGTGAAATATTTTTTTCCTTTTTTGTGGTGAGTTTAAGCCATTAACATTCCAGGTTAGAAATTTAATTGTCATCTTCAGCCCCTTGAAGCCTTTTAAGAGCTGGAAGACCTGGAAATCCTGCTGGAATATCTTGGGTCTACTCACCCCACAGCTTCTGTATTTGTATTTGTAACTTCTTGGATTGTATCTGAGCTTGTTGCATCTTTAATTCTTGTTCTTTACGTTTGGTTGCTGCTCGGGTTTGTCTTTGTTCCATAATTCCTTCTGTCTCCTCGAGTAATTCCAAGGCTTGAGCAGCGCCTGATTGTAGCTGGATATCTTCCTGTCTAACCTCCCCTGCTTCTTTTCTTCTTCTGAATGCTGGAGATGGTGGGTGTCCAGCCTTTAGTACATTACTGTAAAAATCTCTTGCCTTCCAAACTGAATTAAGACAATATCTTTCACCTAAATAGTTCACCACCAGTCCAGCCGGAGCCTCCCATCTATACTGTATCTGACGATTTCTAAGTTCATCCACTAGAAATGCATAGTCCTTTCTGGATCTCAACATTTTGGGGGGAATTTCCTTCAATACTGCCACATCCTGACCTGCCACTTGTAGCTTGTTTTTATAAGTTGCTTGTAATATTCCATTCCTAGTTTTCCTGGTGACAATGTAGATTACAATATCTCTTGGTAGTTGTCTCTGTCTGGCAATCCATGAATTAACACGGTAAATTTTGTCCATCTGCCAATCACATTCTGCCTTTGGTTCGCTAGTTAATTGAGCAAAAGCTTCTGCAAAAATCTCTCTCAAGTTTTCTTGGTTATGTTCTTTCAGGCCTCTTATTCTCAAAGCAAATTCCATCGCTCTATATTGTATCATTGTGACTTCTGCCTCTGACTTATCGATCTTATTTTGTGCCTCCTTAACTTTATTCTCCAAATTGACATTAAACTGATTAATTTCTTCCACCCTATCCTCCAGTGATGTTACATAACCAGATAAGCCCTTAGGTGCATCCACTATATCCTCTCTTATCTGTTGGTTGCGGGTTTGGATTAAATCCTTAATTTCAGACATTTCATCAGACACATCTTTAAAAGCATTTGCAATCTTTCCTTCCAAAACAATGGCTTGTTCCTTTAAGGCATTTTGGAGGGCTTCAAGTGTCAAGGTTTGTGTATCTGCTGGGGGTAATAAAGACTGCAATTTCTGTGTCTGGGCTGGGGAGCTTCCAGCGCTCTTGGAAACACTTAATTTTGTTTGTTTTGAAGCCATTTCCAAATAATCAAATCAGACTTTTCAACAGCCAAATTAATAAGTCCAGAAAGTCCACCTATTCCCCAGATTTGTTAAATCTTGTAGCTTGTTAGTAAAGTAATGCTGTTTTCTTTAAACTTGAGCTCTTGAATCTTTTAACAACGTTAACAGGCACTTAACAAATACTATCCTTTTTAAGTTTCACTTTCACCACGCCCTTTGATATTCAGGCACCATCTTCCCTTTTGTTCCCTTAATCTTCACAGAAGGAAGTATTACTACATCGGAGTTAAAATTTGTACTTGCAATTGTAGTCACTCCTGTATTTGCTCTGCCTGCATCCTATTCAAATGTAGATTAAAACATTGATTGCAGGGGTGGTCGTGACGTTTTGTTTCTGCAAGAGCAAAAGCGTCCCGGATGAGGAGTTTGTCAGGCTGCTAGGGAGCTCTCACCCTTCGAGCCCCAGATTTGCTTCTGGGGGTCTAGGAGAGCTCTACCCTTGCCCGGCTGCTCAACCCCCTCTTTTCCCGAGGGGAGAGTTTTCCAGCCGCTAGACAGCTGATCTACGCTGTTCTAGCAGCTTGACTCAATCACAGGGCTGGCGTTCTCTGAGGAGCGTTCATCAACGCCGACGGTGCCACTGGAAGCCAAGGGAATTGACTTTTTTAAAGATGGAAACTGGATTAAAAATGGCATTCTTTAAACAAGCAGATATTACCCTGATAGAGACAGAACAATCCCCTCATTTTTGTTGGCTGATTTTTCATCACTTAAGAGCACTGATGGCTAACCTTTTTGTCCTTGTGTGCTGAAAGAATGTGCATGTGTGCAACAGCACACAAGCTCATGCCCACACCCATAATAAAATACTCCCATGCCACCTCCCCCCTGTGCATACATGCACGACCCTCCCATGCGCTCCCCTGCTCTCACACAGGAGCACTTGACCCCCCCCCGTGCCCCATTTTGGGCCTAACAGGCCTCCCTGAAGCCTCCTGAGACCAAAAATGAGGCACGGGAGCATGAGGGGTGTGGGTCCCCTGCTCCTGTCCTGCCCCCCCTGTGTATGCACATGCTGTTACAAGTGTTATGTCAGCCTTGTATGCAGCTTTATTCCTCTCTAGCATTCATCTCCATTGTTCAGTGATGCATTTCCTGCCTCTTTAGGATTTACCTCTATCTGCTCCTGTGAGGCACTTCCTGTTCCTGTTGGATGTATATAGCTATAATCTCGATGGCTTGCGTACTGTTTTAACTACATTTTGATTAAACAGCACGCGCTGCAGAGACCCCAAAATCAGCAGTCTGGCGGGAGGCGCACGTGCATATGCGGTGGAGTTCAGCTGGGGCGATGGCTCGCGGGCCGGCAGAGAGGCCTCTGTATGCCTCCTGTGGTACATGTGCCATTGGTTCACTCTCACGGACTTAGAGGAAAGCACTGGAATTTATTCCATGTTGCGAATAGGCCCATGAGTGAATTCTCGTGATTTTGCTGTACAAATCTCTCAGCTGGCCTTCAGAAGTGTGCTAACTCTGCAGAGTTTGGGAGGTTTAAGTGAGAACATAGATTTTTAAGGTCACCTTCTTGTGCAGTTAGGTCAAGTGATCCTCATAGTGAAAGCTTTCGGGATTTTATTCAGCTGTTTACTTTTTCAGATACCACTATTTTTCCCCTTTTGGTCCTCCATTTCAAGTTTCATAAAATGCAAGCATTTGCATTGGCAGATTTTTTTTAACAAGGAAACCTTTTAACAGGTTAGCAAATATTGGCTTGCTACCAAAGATTCATCTCCCCTCCTTCCTATGAAATCATCATTTTCCTCTTTTCTTTACCAATCTTTTATTTCTATTCCCACCTACTACTTTGAGGTTGCCAAGTCATCATCGCCTACCATGGATTGCAGCAATTTAATGCATCTCTTATCTTCCCTCCATTATTTCAGCAAAGACGTGTTGACTTCTGAGATACATTATTTTTAAAGCAAGCTTTTTGTGGCTTTTATCTATAGCGAGCCCATCTATTGTCACGTCAAGCCTTTTCTCTTGCATTCAGAAATATCACAAAGCAAAGGGAGATCTGAAAATGGGAATTAAAAATCTGTATAAGGAAACTTAAGAAGTCTCCCTGCTTGCAAAGGCTTTAAGGGAAGGCTGGGTAGGGCAGATCAAAGCAAAGGCAAAGTGGGATTGAGATCAATATAATGACAAAAACGACCCTCACTCTGTCAAGGACCTAAGAGTACTCATCTCAAACTATCTAAGTGCCAGAGCTCACTGTAACAACATTGCCCAAAAGGCATTAAAAGTTGCCAACCTAATCTTGCAAAGCTTCTTCTCCAGTAATATTGTACTGCCAACTAGGACATACAAAAACTTTGTTAGACCAATTCTCGAATACAGCTCATCTGCCTGGAATCTGCACTGTATATCGGATATTAATACAATTGAGAGAGTCCAGAGGTATGTCACGAGAAGAGTACTTCATTCCTCTACTCACAACAGAATACACTATGCCACCAGGCTTGAAATTTTTGGTATGGAAAACCTAGAACCACGCCACCTATGGTCTAACCTAACCTAACTGACCTAACCACAGTACACAAAATTATCCACTACAGTGTCAGCAACAGAGTGGCCAATGCCTGGAATGCACTACCTGACTCTGTTGTTACATCCCCAAACTCCTATAATTTCAACCTAAGACTGTCTACTGTTGACCTCACCCCTTTCCTAAGAGATCTGTAAGGGGCGTGTGTAAGCGCACCAGCATGCCTACTGTCCCTGTCCTACTGTCCCCATTTATTCATACCCATTCACTGTGTTCATATTTATGGTTATACCTATACCTGTTATCTTTTACATGTTTGACAAAGTAAAATAAATAAAATAAAATAAATAAAAAACAAAAATGTAGGCCAAAAGCATCGAGTACCATAATTGATCAGGCCAAAAACATTGACTTTAAAACATGGGTGGTAGGCATTTTTGCAGTTTTGGCCCGATTTCAATAGTGTTCATTTTGGGATTAGATTCCAAAATGGTATTTAGCAAGGTATGGGAACACAGATGGAGCATGTGTCTGAAACTTCAGCTGCATCTTTTTCCAAGATCACATAGCTGCTGCCAAGGGCAGCAAACTTGGTAGAAGATGCAGCTGCTTTAAAAAGTTATAGACAGATGCTACTTTAATCCCATTGCATGCTCTGAAACACCTGTTCACAATTATTTTAGAGAATGTTGTGCCTACGACAGTTTGCTGCAGTCAACTTGCCACAGCCAACTTGCTGTGGCTGACTTGCCATGGCCAACTTGCTGCAGGACAAGCATTATGCTAATAGTTAAATAGAATCATTAAAGAAAGCATGCCAAAGGAGGGACAAAATAAAATTTGAATGACAAAAATTGCAATATTTTAAAAATTATTTTAAATTAATTCAATTGAATTGTCCCACAGCAAATTGTCCCATGGCAAATTGGCCATAGCAAGTTGGCCACAACGAATTAGCCATGGTGAGTTGACCATTGCAAGTTGGTCATGGCGAGTTGACTGTGGCAAGTTGTTCTATTCTGGGTCCAGCCTTAGCTCAGCTCATTCTTGGGATTGTATTCTTCACTTAGCAGCCCAGACAGGAAGGTAAACACCATCCCCACTTTTCACTTACCCAAAGAGGTGATCTTAGAATCTCAATGCTACCTTTGCACTTGTTTGCAGAGAACCATACATTTTTCTCTGTTGATAACTATAGCACTTAGCACTTATATACCACTTTACAGTGCTTTACAGCCCTCTCTAAGTGGTTTACAGAGTCAGGGTATTGTCCCCAACTATCTGGGTCCTCATTTTACTGACCTCAAAAGAATGGAAGGCTGAATCAACCTTGAGCCGGTCAGAATCAAACTGCTGGTAGTGTTAGCCTGTAATACTGCAGTCTAACCATTGCACCACCATGGCGCTTAACTATGAGTACTCATGCAATGTATTTTTTTTTAATGTCAGCGAAACTGCATAAAATATATAGTGCTAGAATTGTATTTCTAGTCGCCAAAGGTTATCTGTGATTATTTAACAAACACACATGGTATCCACACATTACATTCCAGATAATGTCCAAGCTATAAAACAATTGTTATTCATAGTCTGGAGGAAATAAATTCACTGCTTCCCAGTAAAATATTAGGGTGAGTTTTTTCAGTCTGAGTATTAAAGAAAAAGCCACTTACTTTCAGCATAAGACACAAACATCTGGATCTGAGTTGTGTGTGGTAACTAAGTGATTACATTGCTACAACTATTATTAGCATTTCACGCAACGACAGCATTGCATGAAAGGTTTGTGTATGCTCATCTTGAGTAAAGTATGTGCAGCCTATGGATCAATTCCAGAAGGCTAACGAGGCTAGTCTGATGGGCAAATAGAAAAAGATCTTTAGTACCTTAAAGATTAAAGGAACCATTATTATGCCGTAAACTTACCACCCACTTCATCAGCCCTGCTTTGTTACTGTAAGTATTTGCTGATGGCTTGAGGACAATGCAGAAGCCACAATGTGCTGTTTTCAGCAGAAGAGAAAAGACAGTTGCTTGTCTTCTCTAATGTGAAAATCTGTTGCCTAAGCAAATCTGCTTCATTTAAAAAAAAAAATTGGAAGTGCAGCTTTTGGCCACAATAGGTTCCATCTGCTTCTCTGAGTCATGTTGTTCTTTTTTATGAAATGATTAAAAAAATCCTTTTATGAATCTTTTGGGGAATGTTCTCAAATGTTTGTGCTTCCAATGATGTTTCATACTTCACTGATTCAAATATAGCTCAGGCAGAGGGAAGCGGGGTGGGTAGCATCAGCTCCGTCCATCTTGTTGGAAGATGGCATCTTTAAATCAAATCCAAACAATATTTCAACTCTAAGATGGCAAGAGGCTCTCATTTCCTTCCTTCTTATTCTGTGACAAGACGAATATTCTCTGGTAATATTGTACTGCTAACTGTACTGCATACAAAACCTTTGCCAGACCAATTCTCGAATACAGCTCGTCTGCCTGGCATCCACACTGTATATCAGATATTAATACAATTGAGAGAGTCCAGAGGTATTTCACAAGAAGAGTACTCCACTCCTCTACTCAGAATACCCTATGCCACCAGGCTTGAAATTTTGGGCTTAGAGAACCTAGAACTATGCCACTTATGGTCTGACTTTAGTGTATTACACAAAATTACAACATCCTACCGGTCAATGACTACTTCAGTTTCAACCACAATAATACACAAGCAAACAATAGATACAAACTTAAGGTAAACCGCTCCAAACTTGATTGCAGAAAATACGACCTCAGCAACAGAGTGGTCAATGCCTGGATTGCACTACCTGACTCTGTTGTTACATCCCCAAACCCACATAATTTTAACCTAAAACTGTCTACTGTTGACCTCACCCCATTCCTAAGAGGTCTGTAAGGGGTGGGCATAAGCACACCAGAGTGCCACCTGTCCCTCTCCTACTGTCTCCATTTATTCGTACCCATTTATTGTGTTCATATTTATGTTTATTTTTTATACCTGTTATTTTTTACATGTTTGATGAACTAAATAAATAAATAAAAAATGATGTCTCCCTAGCAGTGTTGTCCACCTCCCGGAATCAGAATGTCGACACAGAACGTGACTTTCCAAATGCATAGGAATGGATAGACTTTCAGGTTCCATTTCCCTTTCTGGTGCTTTTTCCTCTGCCAATTTTAAAGTAACATGTCATAGGTTGCAAATCACATTTTAACCTAAGTAGGTCTTGAAGATTTGGGGGGGGGGGCAAGGCATCCACATCCAACCATAACACAATTGAGGAGAATATTTGTAGCTCAGAGCTGAAATGAGGGTCCTGGGTGCTCTATGTGCTTGCCTGTTTTCTTGCAGACATTTTATTACCCAAACTAGGTAACATCATCAGTGCTAGTAAGGAGTGGAGTCTGATGATGTTACCTGGTTAGGGTGATGAAATATCTGCAAGAAAAATAGCAAACTCAGAGAGCAACAAGGAGCCCTCATAACACAAAGAAAAGATAGAAAAGCACAGATGTGCTTGCTATACCTTAGAAAAAATAAATATGGAAGATCAATGCTTCTAGTATGATGTCAGTTCATATTTCCTAACATTTTGGTACATAACTGGAGAGCTAAAGTGACAAACTGCAGGGAATGCCTTAGAGATAGAAATATTTCAATATCACCAAACTGCATTGCAGAGGTGTTATTCAGCAGATTCTGACCAGTTCTGGAGAACCGATAGTGGAAATTTTGAGTAGTTTGAAGAACCGGTAAATACCACCTCTGATGGCCCCACCTCCATCTATTCTCTGCCTCCCGAGTCCCAGCTGATTGGGAGGAAATGGTGATTTTGCAGTAACCTTCCCCTAAGTGGGGAGGGAATGGAGATTTTATACTATCCTTCCCCTGACACGCCCACCAAGCCACACCCACAGAACCGGTAGTAAAAAAAAATTGAATCCCGCCACTGGTGCATTGCTATTATAGGAACATTCATCCAGGAAATGCTCACATGTCTGAGAATTTACCTCAGAATCTACAGTACAACGCCACTTTGAAGTGAAATTGGCCTGCATAGGAATTGCTTATAGAGTTGCTAAGCTGTTAAACGGCGGCACAACTTTGAGGGAAATGCTTCAGCTGTGCAGAGCAATGGACGTGGATGGCTTGGACCTTGATGTCAGCACACTTGGAAACATCAGAAATTCTCAAGGACATGTGGGTTCTTTTTCTTGCTAGGAGCCAGGGAAACATGTTCCAGCATGGAATTCAACTGGGGAGCTTACAATTTTTTTTCCTTGCGTAGCTTATGATAAACAGCAGCCCTTGGAAAACAGCCCTTCCTCTGTGGGAAATACCTCTTGAATCTTGATTGTGCAAACAAATTCTTTCTGGGGATCAAGTTCTTTATCAGTGACACATGACTTTCTTAATGCACGTTAAGGATAGTTAATATTATTGTGAACTCAGCCCAAGGTCATAGATCCTACAAAGACTGCCCAGTGTCCTGCCAGTCTGTGTAGATTATATCACATATCAGAATTCATCCCTTGGAAAAGTACTTTGTTTCTCCCTCCCACCCCTCTGTACGCTAAGGCATCTTCCTTGGTCTCAGTACCTACCATAACTATTCAAAAAGCTGCCAGTGAAAAATCTTGCATACTTTCTCATCATTCCTGCTTGGGTTTGCCCAAGATTTCACACTGATTTTGCAACTATTTAAATTTCTGTTTGCTACTTAAAAGAGATATTTGAATTATTTGTTTCTTGTGGTGAGAAATAAATGGAACTTGGTCAGCCATTAAGTTGCTAGGCGCTCTGCCTCCACATCTGGCAGCCAGAATAAACAAGCATAACCTCAGTCTCTGGGTAAATTTGTGATTGACAGTCCCTCAAGAATGTGAATCCTTTCTTATACTAAATTAGATTGGAGCAACCGAGAAAAAATAATAATCCAAAACCATCACTCTGTATTCAGAGTCACCAAGTTTAGGTTTTCTGCTCTGTGATGCTGAATTTCATATTGGATATCAGTGTCATTTCCCATAATAATGTTGAACAGGCTTCTTCTCTTCAATCTTTATCTTGGATCGGAATAAGGCTTAGTGTCAATTGGATGAAAACATTGCCAGATTACTAGTTTATGGTTGATATATATTCTTTTCCAAAAAGCATTTCATCAAGAGGACTATGTACCACTTAGAAAGCAGCTCTCATCCAAACTAGCAATAGCACTTATGCTACTTCACAGTGCTTTATAGCCCTCTCTAAGCAATTTACAGAGTCAGCATATTGCCCTTTACAATCTTGGTCCTCATTTTACCCACCTGAGAAGGATGAAAGACTGAGTCAACCTTGAGCCGGTGAAAATCGAACTGCCAAACTGCTGGCAGCCAGCAATCAGCAGAAGTAGCCTGCAATACTGCATTCTAACCACTGAGCCATCACGGCTGTATGTTTGAGAACAAAATCAATTTATTTCTAGCTCAACCCTAATAGAATTGAAGCTGTAATAAAACTAGTATTTCCCTTGAAATGCTGCAGTTTATTGGAGGTCCCTGTCAAGGATCCAGTTTTTCTTACCTATTAGACCATTCCTTTACACAAAGGACGTGGCCAGTCTTGTACCTGGACTGAAACTTCTCAAATCCACATCTTAGATTGATTTTCCTATGACTCAGCTTTGTGCGAGACACACATTATAGAAATCGCTTAAAAATTACCCGATCAACCTATTTAAGACACTGATCCTCAATCTAAATTCTCCATTTCTCATTCCCCTTAAAAAAAAAACCCATATTTAGTGAACTCACCTTCAAGAGGCTGGTGAAATAAAAATCACACTTGACTGTTGAATCCCAGCAGGGGTGGGTTGCTGCTGGTTTTACTACTGGTTTGCAACTGCACGGGTGCGCCGTTCAATGTAAATTGTTCTCCGCGCATGTGCAGAACAATTTATAGTGAACTGCACACGCGCAGTCACTAAAAACCAAAATGGCAGCAGCCCAGCAATGGCGAGGGAGCTGGTTAGGAGGCACGGCAGCCTGGGTCGCTACCAGTTCTGTGATCCAGGCCTGAATTCCACTACCAATTTGGCCAAACCGGGAGCAACCCACCTCTGAATCCCAGGGCCTGGAAAGTTCAAATTAGTCTATAATTGTGAAGTTCCTAAAGTTTATGGAGGTGGAGTGGGGGAGGTTCATTAAGATATTTTTTAAATGGTGATACTTGACATAGAGTGTTGTTGAAGGCTCTGAATGATGGTTTGGATGTCCATTAGATGACATCAGGAAAAGAAGGGTAGGAAAAGATAGTCAGGAGAATACAACCTTAGTTATAACTGACAGGAGAAAATACAGTGCAAGAAGAGGACATTACAGGTGAAGGGGGATAGGAAATGTATTAGCCAACTCTTCTTCTACTCCCCCTTCTCAACTTGAGAGGCAGGTTTCAGATTCCTGGAGTCTTTGGGCTCAGGCTAATGCTCTTAAATGCCAGATCTAGCTATAATGAAGCTATAACAAAGTTAATCTGCAGCTTAATCCTTGTTGAACAGGGGATGATCAGCTACACCATACAACATTTGGGGGCAGCAGCTATAAAGTTCTTTGGACAAAAGAGATTATCTGGATCATGTTCATTCAGGGTTTAGACCTGGGCACGGGGTGAAGAGTGTGCTGCTTGCTTTTGTCAATGACCTAAAGTGTTACCTAGAGAAACCCTAGGCGCATCCTTACTGACCTGCTAGATCCCTTGACAGCTTTCAGAACCATCAAATATGGTATCCTTCCAGACTGTTTGCAAGGGTTGGTGGGGAGAAGTGTTCTGTGGCCTCCTGAGTGAATGGATCCAGTTGATGTGGTGGGATGAGTGAGTGATCCCTATTTTGGATGCTCAAAGGACAGACCTGCTCCCCCACTCTATTGAATATATATATACACAAACACAGCATTGTTGTCCTTCCGCTTCAGCCACCTTAGGAGATTTTTCAAGAAAAAAAATAATTTGACCACTTTGCAGGTCTTTCTTACGGGATGATGAGAATCCTTCATGATTATGATTGTCATCGTCTTCTTCATCATCATCTTCATTGTCTTTGTCATCTTAGGCAAAAGAGTACAATATAGAGTAAGAATTTAAATGGGGTGCAAGCAATTCCTCATGGGGTGCAAATGGGATGCAAGTGACCAATGTCTGGCCTCCTAGTCATGCTTACATAGCACCACATCACTCCTCCCCTTCCCAGCTTCCAACAAGCAAAGTCAATGGGGGAAACTGGCAGGAAGTGACAAGCCCCAGGCAAACAGGCTCTAAAGCACTCCTCTTCCTACTCACTCACTTGAGAGCTACCTGGGATCAGCAACTTCTTGCTGGGTTCCCCATGTACTTTGTTTCTTGAATAGCTACAGGGAGACACAAATCACAGTCAAGGTCCTTGCTTAATGACTCACAATCCAGACTTAATGATGGCAACAGAGGTTAAAAGGATTGCCATTCTTAAACAATGCAGTCAGGTAATATCATGATTTACAATCTCATCACTTAGCAATGAGTCCCAACTGCTGTCATAACCTGAGGACTATGTTTGGTTGGATGGGAGAGTTACTTCCAAGTGCTGGATCTTTAAAAACCACAAAGGGAACATAATAAGGTATTAATAGTGATGGAAGTCCTTCATTATTATCCATATTTTATGCTGATACTACTTTGTGATCCATACTCATTAAAACTGTATGTGTATGTATAATTAAAGAAGTCAGATGAAAGAAAGCTAGCAGGTTTTACGTCCTATTACTTTTGAAACAATAATTCAAATATGTTTAACACTCAATGAAATAAATAGAAGGGTCTTAACTGTTACTAGGCCACTTTACCAACATCAAGATTTCAGTCTGAAGATGAAAACAAACATTAAATATTAAAATATTTTGCAACCATTGCAATCAATATTATTATCATCCAGGTTTTTGCTCTTACCACAAATGCAGACAAAGTGAAAGTTGAACAGTTCTATAAAAACTCGTAATTCTCGGTCAATATAAGAGAGACTCTGTGTATAAAAAGAAGAAGGAGATAAGCTAACAGAGTTCTGTAATGAAAATTTCATCCAAGAGCCTGTGAGACAATCCTACACATGAATATCATCAGATGGACAACACCAAAATCAATTTGACTATACATGCTGTACAGTAAGCAGTGGTGGGATTCAATTTTTTTTACTACCAATTCTGTGGGCATGACTTTGTGCACGTGGCAGGGGAAGGATACTGCAAAATCCCCATTCCCTGCCCACTCCTGGGGGGAAGGTTACTGCAAAATCCCCATTCCCTCCCCACCCAACTAACCTGCTTTCCATCTCCATTCTCCTGTTCAGAGCAACAAAAGAAGATCAACTGGGAGGCAGTGGGCATAGAGCCAGCCTATTTGCCGGTTCTCCAAACCACTCAAAATTTCCACTACCGGTTCTCCAGAACCTGTCAGAACTGACTGAATATCACCTCTGACAGTAAGTGAATGTGAGAATCTCTGATCAATAAGAACAAGACCTTATATTGATTGTGGCTCAAATCACATACTAAAAAGAAACAAATAATAATAATCAAAGCAGTTACATACATCTTTAGCAACATTTTCTTTGTTAATGCATTGAATAAATAGCTTTCATAAACAAAGTGCTTGAAAAATATTGGAAGGGCTTCTGGGTGGGTTCTGTGGCAGCCTAGATATTTCCCAAGGAGCTGCGGTAGTGAATGCAGCCAACGGTGGTTTCAGATAGCCAAAATCTTTCTTGATAAATGAGGGAGCCAGAGATCATCCACTTGCTCCCTGGATAGCTGTTCCTCACGAGTCTTGCAGTCTTCTTGAGAGTAGAGCAGTGAGGGAGAAGAAGAAGCAGTGTGCTTGTGCCCACAGTACAGCCTTTGAAAGACATTAACCACCAAATCCTCACTTTCTTAGCTGTTTATTTGGGTGTAATCAATTCATATTTGGAGACAGGTCTTTGAAACAGTGGGGTGAAGAAAACAATCACTCCGTGAGTCAGATTTCCTTCCAAATTACAGAAAGTAAAGCAAAGAGGATATTTTTTTTTAAAAAAAAGACGTTAAAATAACAAGAAGAAAGTTACAAATGGAAAAAAGGGGACTGTATAAATTTCAAAGATTAACATTTTGCTGACAGTGCTTCTGGCATTATTTGAAATTAAATAAATAAATAAACCAGACCCTTGTGGGAATGTTGATTAGTTGACATCAAAGGGAAAAGACAATTGATGGATTTTACAAAACAAGGAGATAAGTGTAATATGAGTTGGACAGTGTCATGAAAACTATGTAAAGAAAGCTAAAAAAGAAAAGGAGGAGGAGGGGAGGAGAAATCTGCCTTTTACCTTCACCTTTGTAATTGACTTTACTTTTACTTTGGATTGTAAATAAAAGAATGGTGACTACCAGAAAAGCTGCAAAACTTGGTCAGGGGAGGAGAGGATCATTGAAGTAACTGACACCCAAAAAGGAATTACTCCAGAAATCTTACAAAAAAAATGCTTGAAGATATGGAGAAAACAGATATCTGCGTCTGTCAAATCTGTTAAAAGTGATGTGGCTGCTTTTGAAGTGAAAATGGAAGGTTTGTAGAGATGAAAGGGGTAAGAAAAAAAATTACAAAATAATTTGAAGGATCTGTAGCACAATGAATGGGAGAAGTGAAACTAATGACATAGTGGAAATTTTGAGAAAGTAAAACAGAAACAATAAGCAAAGAGATGGAAAAGAACCAAGAACAATCTGGTGTTATTGGATTTCTCAAGAATTCTACTTGAGACCTAGTCAGTTCCAGAGGATTACCTGGAGAAGACATTAAAGGAAGGTTGTTCAATCTCTAAAAAAATTATGGAATGGGATGAAAAAGATATGGCGAAAGAGACTGACAAAGCGCATAGAATCAATACGCAATTTGCAAAATTACAACCTGTACCAAAGGATTTCTTGGGTATTTTGTCAGGAAGAAGACTATAAATCACGTTTTGCTGCATCTTTTTACTATCAAATACCTACAATGGTGAAGATTGATAATGTAGATGAGGATCAGAGGTGGTATTCAGCAGGTTCTGACCAATTCTGGAGAACCGGTAGCGGAACTTTTGAGTAGTTCAGAGAACCGGTAAATACCACCTCTGACTGGCCCCACCCCCATCTATTCTCTGCCTCCCGAGTCCCAGCTGATCAAGAGGAAATGGGGATTTTGCAGTAACCTTCCCCTGGAGTGTGGTGGGAATGGAGATTTTACAGTATCCTTCTCCCATGCCACACCCACCAAGCCACATAACCAGTAGTAAAAAAATTTGAATCCACCACTGATGTGGATATATTTTTAAAAATCCCAATCAAATGCTGCCTAAGTGAAAATGTTTTTTTCCTTGACTGATAAACAGAAAAAGAAAGCATATGAGGAGGAGAGTTCTTCACTTTTAAATAACAAAGATTCAGACTGAATTCCATCCAAAAGCAGGAGAATTTCTAGAAAAAATGAAATGCAAATGAAAGTGACAGCAATGGCAAGAAACTGAGGAGGAAGCCACCACTTTAGGTGCTACAGTGGAAAACATGTGGTTTGTGGAAAACATGTGATTGAAAGGGTTGAAATTCACATTGTGTTATAACTTAAAATATATATTTTTATAAAATGATATACCACTAGTACTGTACACTATATGACTTCAGAAAAATATCTAGAATGTATATTCAAATTTGTGTTGGTAATACAGGCAATGTGAAGGATCATGCCTGATCCTTAGACTTGAAAAAAACTCAGAAAATATTGGATACATAAGATACAAATAATTTTACAGACTAATATTCAACCAAAACCAGTGTTTTTCTTGTTGAAAACAATAGTCTGGGAATTAGAAAAGTGTTACGGGAAGATTATCCTTACCTATGATCACTGCCCCAAGACTACTATATGCATGCAAATGGAAAGATTCTGAATACCTACAATGGTGAAGATGATGGAATTAGCAGAGATGCTAAAATTACCTTGTTTGCTTAAATAAAATACAGCAACCACATTTATTAGTGAGTGGAAACCCCTTATGGACTTTTGCTGGGGAAAAAAGGAAAAAAAGAACTTATGATTTATGGATTTAATGATTAGAAGGTATTATTTAAAAAAGGAAATTATGATGTAATGAGGGGTTGTTAAAATATAAATATATTTCTATCGGCTGTTAAGATGATTGTAACCTACTTCTTTATAACTTTTCTTTCTTTTTTCTTTTTATTTCTTTTCTATGCTGTCTTTTTATTTCTTTTTCACATTGTTTTTATTCTTCTTAAACATTTAAATCATTTTTATTCTGTTGAAAACCTCCTTAATAAATATGTTTTTTAATAATCTGGTATGAAATTGGTGACAGCATTAAAGATGATGCAATTTTTTTTTTGCCAAAATTCCAAAGTGTGTGACTGTCTGTTGAGGCATTGAAAACAGCTGAAGAAAAGTGGGAAGCAAAAAAAAAAAAAAAAAAAGCAACAAAGGAACATTTTCTCAACTAAACAATGAATTCTGCTGAAGAGCAAAAAGAGACAAAGAGTTACATTTAAACAAATAATGGAAATAAACTAGGGGTAACAATCAAGTGAGAAGGACAAACGCTCTATGGAATAAAGTTACAGAAATCAAGCACAACTTTTATGCAAACATGGGCATGATAAAAGACAAAGAAGCCAAAGATTTACTAAGACAAATGTAGAACGATACGGTATAAATATAAGGAAGAACTGTACAAAAATATTTCAAACCATTACGCACGAAGGTTTGCTCACTGACCTTCTGGAAAGTGAAGTTAATTGGGCCCTAGGAAATAGTGCTAACCAGAGAGCTAAAAGAGTTGGTGAAATGCCACAAGAACTATTTAAAATCTTGCAAGATGGTACAGTTGAAAGTACTACTAGCAGATGGTAAGTAGATATGAAAAGCATAGCAGTAGCCAAGGAACTTGAAAAGATCAATTTATATTCTGGTTTTAAAAAAAGAATTGTGCTAAAAGAACGTTCAAGATTTAAAAATTCAGACCAGAGATGTCCTTGGTGTACCTGTGTGTGTGTGTGCGTATAAAAAGAGTCAAAATAGTGCATTTTTTTATATTTTAAAAAGGGAAGTGCTCCAATCACATGATCAACACCAGCATCTTAACTTTTTTTGACTCTCCCCAAATGTCCAGAGTTAGATCGTTCCATGTCTCCTACTAGATGCCCAAGCTGGATTCAAAAGAGAGAAGGCAGCTAAGATGCTATACATATAGATATAGATATAGATCTGTAGACACATATACAGTTCAAATGAATCTGAAGCAATTCAGTAGTTCAAAATTTGGAAAGGAGTGTGTCATAGTTGTATACTGTACCCTTATTTAATTTATATGCAGATTACATTATGAGAAATGCTGGCTAGAAGAAATAAAAATCTGAACTAAAATTTCAGGCTGAAACAATGACAGCCACAAATACCCCCTTGATACCACTTTGATGATTAGAATACAGGAATAACTGAAGGTGAAGAAGAGAGGGCGAAAGCCATTCAGCTGTTCAAGAAGTAGAAAAAAACCAATATTAAGATGATGTCAATAAGCCATAGCAATCCAATGCAGCCAGCTGAAAAAAATAGAAGAACCGAAGTAATACTAGACTCCCCAAATATCCACATGAATTGGTTAGTAGTAAAGAACTCTTTGCTTCTTGCTAAAATGAGACATGAAATCTAGACAAAATGTTAAAGAGTAAGATACATCACAAAGGTCCAAATTGTGTTGGCTATAATTTTTCCATACAACATGCAACAACAGAAACTGGATTACCAGAAAGGCTGAGCACAATAAAGTTGATGCTTGTGAATTGTGGTTGTGGAGAAAACTGTTTAAAATATTCTAGCCATAATGTAGAAGGGAAAAAACAGAAGAAGAGAGGAAAGAAAAAGAAAGAAAGAAAGAAAGAAGGAAGGAAGGAAGGAAGGAAGGAAGGAAGGAAGGAAGGAAGGAAGGAAGGAAGGAAGATGGGAGTGGAGGTGGCAAAATAAGGAAGAAGGAGATGGAGAAGGAGAAACCAGTAGTAAGATGAATTGCAAGGTGAACGGATTCAGTAACATCGCGATGAGCGCACCATTGAGAGACATGAAAGAATTGGTTAGGGATACATTGTGTTGGAGAAAATCTATGAGGTTATTAGGAAACATCTTGATAGTCTGTATCAGTCAGTCAGATCATATTGACTGAAAGCATTACCTTCAGTTGGTGCAAATATCTGCATTATTTAGAATGATTTGGAAGGAGGTGTGTATTGGCTCCCTCTAACCTTTGGAGCTTTAAGCCAGGGCCTACTTAGCCTTACTCTAAAGCTGGCTCTATGTATGTAAGTAGGGGGATACAGTAGATGATAATAGCTCCTAAACCAAGATAGTCAAGCTAATGTCGTCCAGATTGTTTCAATTACAGTTTTGACAACTCCTCAATCCTGACAATACTAGCTGGGATTGCAGTCTGAACTATGGGAAGATAGTCTGTTGTATACCTCACTTGAGCTAATACAATGCATTTAGTCTTATAAATTTTAAACTAGCCTCACATTGAAGGCAAACTGTTGAATATCAATGGAATTCATCACTAATTAGGTATTTCAACAGCCACAAGATGCTTGTTCTGCAAAGCTCTGCAAGCAGCACATAGCTTCTATGTTTCTTATTTTAAAGACATACATTTAATTACTTGCCCAGAAAAGTGTGGCCTTGCCCAGCCTCCACTCCTATCACCACTACTTTAATTCCAGCTTGGAAAGAAACCAAATTTCCATTTCTGCAAACAGGCACCATCACGTACTGTGTGACTTTACCAAGATTTACGATATAGTTTATTAACTCTCTAAAATGGCCACATAAATCTCGAATACCCTAGTGTTAGTTGGATTGATTTTAACCAAAAAAGAAAAAGACTTTGATCTTTACACTAAGGGATAGAAAGTAGAGTTAGTTACCAATTGGTAGCTTTCCACTGGCACAAATATTTTACCCCATTTGTTGGACAAAGAGTTTAGAACTTAAAACTCCCTCTCAACCACTGCAGGGTTATACATTGATGGAAACCATAATTTCCAATAGCAACAACTTTTCAATGATTCAGAGTCCATGAGATGATGTTCCCGCAAAAGAAGCCAAAGAACTACACAGTAGTGAGAAGTCTGACGAGGAAACAGAGGATTTGGGTTATGTTACTTCTGGAACCTTGACCTGTACCTCAGTACTTCCCTAGGAGACTCTTCTTGGTGATACCAGATTCATCCATTTCTTTCTTTAGGTACTTTCTAAGTTATGTTTGGCTTCTTATTTCCTTTTTTTTTTTGCAAAAAAATGGTAGTCCTGGAATTATGACCACACTTGAGCCCAAAATTTCTGTTGCTAAGTGAGACATGTGTGAAGTGAGTTTTGCCCCATTTTATGACCTTTCTTGCCACCATTGTTAAGTGAATCACTGCAGTTGTTAAGTTAGTAACCCGGCTGTTAAGTGAATCTGGCTTCCCCATTGATGTTGCTTGTCAGAAAGCTGCAAAAGGTGATCACATGGACCCAGGAGACTGCAACTGTCATAAATATGAGTCAGTTGCCAAGCAATTGAATTTTGATCACATGACTATGGGATGCTGCCACAGTCATACCGGTAAGTGTAAAAAATGTTCATAAGTCACTACTTTCAGTGCCATTGTAGCTTCAAATGGTCACTAAATGAACTATTGTAAGCCAAGGACTACTTATATCCTACTTCTAGAAAAGATTAGAAAACTAGTCTTTTTCATCCATTATCAGAAGCCAAGCTTGCCTCATTATTCCAGCCTGGTGAGATTTAACCCACAAAGTGGCACTGAATTTTTTTTTGGACTGAATCCAATCTCTGACACAGAGGTTAAGTTTTCTGAATCCCAACCAGCTTTGCTAAAACCACACCCCCAATTTTTTTAAAAAACATTGCCCAATTGCTCTTGCGGTTGTAACAATACATTATTTGTCTTAATAGCTAACATAAATCCATCATCTTGGATCTTGAATTAATGTCATCATCTTATTCTATTGCCTGTTGTTACTCAGTTTTATTGTTATACTCTCTCGTCTGTGGCAACTCTTAACTATTTCAAAATCATTATACATTCAACACTCTTCTTCTTGTTACAGGTATGCAGTCATTTAAGGTTTTTTTTTTAAATAAGGGATAAGAAAGGAAACATTCAACACACCTAAATTCCACTGGAATGCATTGGATGTTGTTGATATCACTGGATCTTAGCAAGTTTGATTTCTCTCAAGAGCACCATTGTGCCTAAATATAATGTAAATCTTTATTTCAGGGAGTTCTTGGTCTATATTTACATTTTAAGTTAAATGAAATGACATTTAAAGATTACGGAGTTTATTTTATATGTTTATTTATCAAATTTAGATGCTTCCCACCTCACCACCAAGTGACGCTGGGAAGTTTACAGATAAAAGTCATAAGACTTTTATCTTTAGTTATGTAATTAAAGCAATTAAATTACAACAAAATTAAAAGCAGAGTTAAAGGGTAAATTAAAAGGCGGAGGAAGAACCCCCAACCACCAGCCAACACCTTGAATTGAACCAGGAAAGCAAACCGGTACTCATTGAGGCTCACACAACAGAGGTATCATATATGTAGCTTTTGACTGCCAAAAACTGCTTGTACTGCCACGTTCTGCACCAACTGAAGCTTCTAGATACTCAAGGGAAGCCCATGTAGAGTGCATCACAATCCATATAGGAGAGGATCAGTGATTTCTGGGATGAAGAAGATATAGGAATTTAAAAGGAATAGAGAGAGCACCAACCTCTGTGCCACAGGCTGGATCTCTCAGTTCCTATCAACACCAATTGAGACCAACTGCAGAGGAAGGCCTTAAACCAGCAAAGAAATGCACCCTCTAATCTCAACTTCTGGAGCTGACCTAAAGGTTGATAATACTGAAAGCCATGAAGAGATCAAGAGGACCAAAGATGGATGCTCAACTCCATTCAGCTCCTGCCACAGATCACCAAAAACATAACCAATGCTGTTTCTCTCTCATATCTAAGCCTAAAACCTGACTGAAAGAGGTCAAGATAATCCATTTCATCCAGGATCCTCTAGAACTGCAGTGCCACCAACGTCTTGACCACTTCCCTAAAAAGAGGAGATGGGAGACTAGACAAAAATTATCCAGTTCAGTGGAGTCCAGTGACAGCTTCTTTAGGAGAGAGCACACCACCATCTCTTTTAAAGGGAGACAGGAATGCATCCTCCCTCAAGAATGAATGATTTATTGCAGAATCCATCCACATGTCACCTCTGAGGCAGCCTTGAGCAGCCAGGGGGGGCATGAGCCAAGTTCACAGGGAGTCATATTATAATACGCATTGCATTTGGATATTGGTGCAAGCCTGATTAAGAAGATGTGTTTAGGATCAGCCTAGTATGTACTTCATTTGTTGATTGTCTTTTTTCATCTCTTCTTATAAGAAAGTCATAAGAAAAAAAGCTTTACATAAAAAAGGAAATGTATGGGGAAAAATTTACTGATTGAATAAATAGTAGCTTGAGAGGTCAGTTTAGTGCAGGAATATTAAGTTAAGTTATTGAAAAGGCACCTATGGGACTCTTGGTATAAGATAGTATTTGGTCTGAAAAGCAAAAAGAACAATCCTGCTCTGCAACCCTCAGGTGTCAAATACTAACTGGGCAACAGTTGTACTATGATGGGAGACCAAGTCTAGACTAACCTCTTCATTATATACCATTTACAAAACCTCTGAGGAGGTTGGCTTAAATGTTTATACCAAAAACAGGGAAAGTGGCTTCTAAGAAATTGATGGGGGGGGGGAGTTGATCTGGTTTGGTTTGGTTCTGTTCTCATGTGATCATGTCAGTATAAACATCCAATGGCTATCTGGACCAGTCCCAGGGGTGGGTTCCGGCAGCCCCTATTTTCCATTCGCTTGTGGGCACGCAGCTTGCACGCTTGCTGCACGCTGTGCACGCATGCACAGTACTATAAAAATGCTTCTGCACATGTACAGAAGCCCAAAAACAAGATGGCAGAGCCTACAGTGCCGCCAGGAGAACCAGTTTGGGGGTGTGACAGGCCTGGGTCGCTGCCGGTTCCAGTGACCCCGATGGCCAAACTACTACCAGTTCAGCCAAACCGGTCTGAACCGGTAGGAACCCAGCACTGACCAGTCCCCATTGTTTTCTTATTAAAATTATTGGAAGATGTTTGCCATTGCTTTCTTCCTGGGAATGAAAGAGAGAGAGAGAGAGAGAGAGAGAGAGAGAGAGAGAGAGAGAGAGAGAGAGAGAGAGAGAGAGAGAGAGAGAGAGAGAGAGAGAGAGAGACAGAGACAGAGACAGAGACAGAGACAGAGACAGAGACAGAGACAGAGACAGAAAGAAAGAGAGAGAGAGAGAGACTGGCTCCCAAAATCACCCAGCTGGCTCCTGTTAGGGTTACTATTTCTGGGGTTCAAAAAAATCTGGACAACCACTAGGTGACAACAGAGAGGTGTAGAAATCTGTTCTAACTTTCCACTAGCAGCCATCTCCATTGTTTGCAGCTCAAACATAATTTTATTGAAGTCAGTTCCTGCAATCTTTTACCATTGGGCCATGCAAACTGGGGCTCTTAGTTTGTAACTCAGTAATTTCTAGAATGGCACAGATTGCACATCCCTGACTTATGCTATAATAATTTCAATAAAATGTCTATTAGATGTGGTTTCCTCCCCCCCCCCGCCCCCACAAAAGGCTAAAACAACTAGCACTTTGGAAACCTGAGATGCAGCGCAGGTGCTCTACATAGAAACCAGTGACCCAATTCTCTTGATCTTCCCTCTTTTATTTTTTAACAGGAAGGGCAGATCAAATGAATCAAATGTTGATACAAATGTACATGTGGTAGGGAGGAGGGAAAGCACGTGGGACTAGTTGTTATTTGTTATACAGGTAAGTACTTGAGGCTACACTTTCAATGTACGCATGTAATTCCCATTGAACATAGCGGGAATTTGAATCTGTGAACTGAATTCACTACTGTGAATGTGAATTTGTGAACTGGGCCTGATTCTCAGGGGAACTATACTGCCATACTGGTACCTCAGTGGAGTATGTAGTATAGAAAAGCAGCATTGAAAATAAATATATTTCCAAACAAAGCATTGTCATCTTAAGGCAGATGTTTGAAGAGGGGCAGAGAAAGACCCTGAGAGCATCAATTTCATGTGTGTCATTCTAAAGGACATACATGTCGACCCTCTTCTTTCTCATACCTGGATAGACATAAAAGAAAGTAACATTATTTAATAATAACCTAAAATTATTTCCTGCTACCTGAAGATAGAAAGCACAATTATATGATTTTTTCCCATTTTGGGACTGTAAAGGTTAATAAAACTATAGCATCCTTAGTGGAATCACTGTTAAAGAAATTTCTTTGGGGGGGGGGGAAAGTACCTTCCTTGTGAGAACAGAAACAAATAAAGTTTGCCGATTATTTGTCCCAGGCATCTGAGCAGTGAACGGTTTGTGGGAAGCTGACCGATTAACTTTATTGATGTGATGCTTCTGAAATACTATACATGAAAGCAATTTATGTCTTCTTCTATACCTCTTCCTTATAACACCACTTTGCATTAAGCTGATTTTTTTAGAACATTCAGAGTCCCTCCATGAACATGCTCATGTTCTGATGAACTATTCAGGTGACCCTGAAGATACAGATAAACCTCCAAGTGGCCTCAACAACACTCAAAAAGAATGCAAATGACCAACTGTCTGCAAGGAGTATAAATCCTTCCAATAGGACAACAAATCCTGTTATTGTCTTTTGCATTGTTTGAATCTCGAGTAGAACTAGGTTCTGTTTCAATAATGGTAATCTATTATCTTCATTACCGGTTCGGTAGCGGGCACACGTTTGGGCATGCACAGAAGGTCCATGATGATGTCTGGGTGGGTAGGCGGAGCCTCGCACTGCCGCCACTACCAGTTCGCCTGAACCAATGCGAACCAGCAGCGTATCACCTCTGTTCTGTTTGCCTCATTTAAAGTAAGTTGTTATGTTGACCACTGGATTATGGGTTGGTTCAATTACAGATCTTCACAGATCAGATTTAGAGGGCCATTATAACTATTAAAATAGCTGCATTGAACAGTGATGCTAAAAAAAAATGGAGAATGCAATTGTAATTATAAATGCTTAAAGTCTGAACAGGCTGGAGAGAGCTGACGAGAGAGAGAGAGAGAGAGAGAGAGAGAGAGAGGGAGGGAGGGAGGGAGGGAGAGGGAGAGGGAGAGGGAGAGGGAGAGAGAGAGAGAGAGGGAGAGGGAGATATGTTGGGCTGGAAACTAGTAAAACGTCTTTCTGTTCTACAGTTTTAACTCTTACTGGGCTGTTTACAGATGAATGTAAATTTTAAATAGAGTTGATATGTTATAATACTCTGTTGGTCATACTTATTTTTAAAAGAACACCTGCCTATCATAAATTCAGTAATTGGAATAAACAAATCAGAAGAATATAAGTTTCACAGCTAGTAGATTTATAGTCTTCAATCATCTGGATAGATTTATTACATCTAACAGGTCAGCATATGTAGCCTGAATAAGCAAATTGAAATGATGTCATTCATGACAACTGATAAATAATTGCACATTCACTGACTAGGAAAGCATTAACTTAAAGGGCTTTAAATCTAGCACCTAAAAATTCACTTTCAGTTACTGAACATTTTTGATATAGCTTAAATCCATATTAATAATTGAATTGAATATACTCCATTGGACTCAACAATGTTCCAAGCCCATGTATTTCAATTGGCCATGAGCAATTAAAAGTGAACTTCATTTATACTGGAAACCAGAATAATTTAGTAGAATTGGTGATGTCTAAAATGAAAAGAAGGGCTAGAGGTGACATGATAGCAGTGTTCCAATATTTGAGGGGCTGCTACAAAGATGAAGTGGGCCAACTATTTTTCAAAAGGCAAGATGAGAAACAATGGATGGAAACAAACCAAGGAGAGAAGCAACCTGGAACTTAGGGTGAGAGCAATCAACCAATAGAATAGTTTGCCTTCAGAAGTTGTGGGTGCTCCATCACTGGAGGCTTTCAAAAGCAGACTGGACAACCATTTATCTGAAATGGTAGAGGGTCTCCTGCTTAAGCAGGGAATGGACTAGAAGACCTCCAAGGTCCCTTCCAACTCTATTATTCTATTATTCAGGCTGGGTTTTGAAGATGGTGAGTGAGACCTCACCGAAACGTTGCCAAGACAATCTCAATCTTATATGGGAAAAGACCCAAATACAACAAGACCAGCATACCTACACCCGTGAAAATCTATGAACGTGTGTGTGTGTGTGTGTTGCATTTGTGCTGACAATGTAAATGTAACAAGGCAACATAAAAAATGGCTTTCTGCCTGGATGGCTCCTAGGATGAGCCGATAGACAGAAAAGGGAAGCAGTATGCTCCCTCCCATATTTGGGCATACCAGGGGTTGTGACACAATACACATATATACATACATACATACATATATAAACACACACATATACACACAGAGAGAGAGACATATATACACATACACACACATGCATACACACATGGTGCATTTTTCAAGATGAACACAGGAAACTATATCCCATTGACAGCTTGAATAACAGTCAAATCCCACTCTTATTGGCATCAACACTGCAGATGCCTTAGGTAAGCTGTACCTAAGTGTAAAAGTAGCACCAAAGAAATAGGTCAGCCTTGCTGTGACCTTGCAAATATACCATAGGTATCAGGGATGGGTTCCGCCTGCTGCTACTGCTGGTTCACTCAGGGACGTGCTGTGCACGCACATGCACAGTACTAAAAAAATGCTTTTGCGCATGTGCACAAGCAAAAAACACGGGGCCACCAAGAGAACCGGTTCGGGGGCGTGGCAGGCCGAGTTACTACCTACTCGGCTGAACCAGTTCGAACCGGGAGGAACCCACCTTTGGTAGGTATGTAAAAAAGAATGGCTTGCCGAATTCTGTTTTTATTTTTTAAGATAAAGCAGTGTGAGGCAAGCTACCTTTGATTCGGAAAGAAAAGTAATCTGGGAGATATGCATCGCCCAGGGGACTCTCAAATCTGGGTGAGAAATCCCCAGGAAATTGCAAATAACTGGGGTGCTAATACAGGTAGTCCTTGATTTACAGCAGTTCATTTAGTGACCATTCAAAGTTAGAATGGCACTGAAAAAAGTGACTTATGGCTGTTATCAAAATTCAGATGCTTGGAAACAGGTTCATACTTATGACGGTTGCAGTGTCCCGAGATCACGTGATCCCCTTTTGACAAGCCAAGTCAATGGGAAAGCCAGATTCATTTAACAACCAGGTTACTAACGTATCAACTGCAGTGGATTCACTTAACAATTGTGGCAAGAAAAGTCGTAAACCTTTTGTGAGGGGCACAATTCACTTTAAAAATGTCTTATTTATGTTGGGCTCAATTGTGGTTTGTAAGTCGAGGACCATCTGTAGTCACTGACTCCTTCTTTATTTACTGACTCAATCCAAATAAAAGGGGGAATCCTAAATCACTCCCACTTCATGCAACGAGCCGTTGCGGCAGTGTGTGGTTGCTTACACACAGATGGAATTGCGATGATTAAAAGTAAGTGGCATATTCATTTCTTGCCCAAGCAGAACCCCAGTGAAATCATGAGCTTGATTCATTTGTCATCTCAGGGGTCATAGTGTGCCACGGCTTAGGAGCCTACCCTCCCCTGTCATTTTGCAGCTGCAAAGCATTTCCCCAAACTGACTTTAAAAAAACAACAACAACCTCTTAGGGGTTGGGGAGAACCCTGGGAAGATGCTGCAGCCCTTTCTTTCTTCCCTGAGCTGTGATGAAAAGGCAGCTTGTGAAGAGAGATTTTGACAGAGAAAAGAATGAGGAAGGAAAAACGCTCACCAGCTTCTCTTTACATGCTGGGATCTACCTACAACTTGCCCCAGGCTGCTTGGGATTTTGAGAAAGGAACTCCCTTGAAACATGAACTGAGCTTCAGAAACTAGATGAGACAGGATATTTCGCAGGGAGTTAGATTAATTATTGAAGGAACCTAATAAAATAATTTGGATTGGAACACAAGGAGGAGAGGAGATATTAATACACTTCTCTATTGCCCCCCCCCCAAAAAAATTGGGAGTAGGAGTTCTACCCAAAAAAACAATATGGAGGGGAGGAATTACAGCCCCTACCTTATGCAAATTGATTGCATAAGAGTCAGGTCTTGTATTAATTTTTCTGACTCAAACATCTTTATGACAATCAGAATTTAGCTATAAAGGGATAGAAGTCTCTGTTCTTCGGTACACAATGGAAAAGAAAGAAAGTAGGAGAGGGGAGGGGAGAAGGGAAGCCAGGGGAGGCCAGAGGAGGAGAGAGGAAGCCAGAGGAGGCCAGGAGAGGGGAAGGGAAGCCAGGGAAGGTGAGGGGAGGGGAGAAGGGAGAGGAGAGGAGAAGAGAGGGGAGAGGAGAGGAGAAGGGAGGTGATGGGAGAGGAGAAAGGAGGGGATGGGAGAGGAGACCCCTAAATAAAACCACCACTTGAGACTCATCTCCAATCTGGGAGGGTGGGAATTGGAAAGGTTTTATTCAATTTGTGCATGAGTTGAATGGGGTGGGGACAAAGGAGAGAGGCTTAGCCATGATGGCAGAACTCTGCAGTCAAACCCTCTCCATTCTTCCTGCAGGCCTGTAGTCGCAGTTGGTTATTCTTCCTGCCAGTTGGTGACTTGCTGAAGAGAGGGGAATAGCAAAGATGCAAGATGCATCCAATCATTTCGACCCTCATATCCTGCAAACTGATAATCTGGACTGCACCATTGGGCAATAAGTCAGAGCAACGGCAATTGACGTAGGATATAGACTGGCAAGTGAAGTAATTAATTTCATATCACTATATTTGTCTGCTGAGTGAAAGATGGATGGAGAGCACATCAGCTCAGCAATGGGGGGAAACCCTCCGAAGCCCTGCTGACAAACATTTACTCAGTAAAAAATTTACTCAGTAAAGGAACTGTCAAGTTACTTCTTTTAATTCAAACGAATGCATTGCTAGGAACTCCATTCATGCGTTCCAGCTCATAGCAAATCCTGGAAGGAACCAATCACTGTAATTCTCCACTTATGGAGTGAAGTTGCAGTTTAAACGCACGATGTAACCTTTGCAATGGAAAAGATTGGGTGGTGGGAAGAGAAGCTTGTATTTGTGGAAGAATGCTATTATCATTAATGTGACATAAAGTAGCCATCAAGAAACCCGAGTCAAATGACAATGAATTTGTTTCTACACTGAAATATAATATCTATCTTTAAATGTTTTTCTTCTGGTGTCACTTGCAACAATCTTATTAAAATTCATATTTTTCATTCCCCATGCTGACATGCACAGTAGACGTATTATAGAAGTACAAAGGAAAACACCTTTTTGAAGACTGTAAAGATGTGCCCACCTCCTCTCTTTTTTTCATGGTTCTCCTACGCGGGGTGGCTCTCTTTTGCTTGAAATAATGCGTTTTCAGCAGGTGACATCAGCTGGGCACCCACTCTTACTTCCTTCAAACCATAAAGCTCCTTGAACACAGCTTCAACAAGATGCACAAGGGGAAGAATAAAAACTGGCACTGAAATTCAAGCCACTGAAATTGGTAGGTCCAAATTTATCTGGCCAATATGTCCTGGCTAACTTGCTTCCCAATTCACTCTGGACTTCTCAGTTGTAATACTTGATAATGCAGGGCCAGTCAAATTCTACTAGCTGAACCATATCAATCTTAGCAGTGCTAGTTTAAAAGAGAAAGAGGGACTTTCCTCTTTGATGATTACTGTGAGAGTGATTCTCCACTCAGCTGTTTTCTTTACTTATTTATAACTTTGATTTCTACAGCTACCCACTCATACACAAATCTGGATGTGACTCCATTCAGTAAACCTCAGTGTTATGGTAGATGTGAAAAGAGTTTATTGTAGTTGTTACAGGCTACACCTTAAATTGGAGAATGCATGCCTGTTTTGATTGACCAGCAGCAGAAAGCCCAATGACATCAGCTAAAACAGGGTCTTGCACTCCCCATCCCAGTTTGTCATCAACAGAGCTGTGACCTTCAGGCTGAGAACCCCAATGGGACTCTAAACATCTTTACTATTTCACTTCCTCAAATTTCTCTGAAAATCACAGGGTGCCCTGGCATCCAGGAACATGGAGAAGTTGCATAGATTCAATCAAAGCTATTGTCTCCCTCTAATTCTAATCATAACTAAGATCTCAGTCAACCTGTGCATCAGAGCCTCAGGAACAGTGCCAAGTTGGACACTCAATAGCATGGCCACGTAAGGATCGAGTTTTGATGAAGTAGTTGGAAGATTCACTCATTGAAAAATTAGGATGGTATTATACCATCATGTTGTGGTCCACCAGCAGCCTACAGAGCTGGCAGCAGAGTCAGACAATGAGGAGGTTGTGGAGGAACATGGGCCAGTTCTGGAGTCAGTGGAAGGCTCGGATGAGGGCTCTGCATCAGAGGCAGAGAGGGGGTTGGAGTCATCTGGGAGTTATGTGCTGCCTCCAAAGCCTCCAGAGTCAGACATCAGTGAGGCAGAGGAACAGGGGGAGCCTGTTCCCAGTGCACACATGCACAGAGCTTCCAGAAGGCAAGAACAGTTAAGACAAAAGGGACGATTTGGGAGTAAGTCTTGGAAGTGATTGGCCCCTTTCATAGGACATAGGAGGAGCAAAGGCACATGAGCCGTTGCAGGAAGCAACTTTGTTTGTTCTGGTTGGTTTAATTTCTGAAACTCCATTTTGACTCTTTGCTCCATGTGGCCTTGCAAACTAATTGCCCATTAGGTCTTTGGCAATGTTTCAAGGGAGATAAAGGTGGGTCCTTATCAGCCTTATCCCGAAAGATTTTGGCAAACTTCTGTCAGACTCTTTACAAGCTATTTGTGACGAGACTGTGAATGAACATAATTCACAGCCGTTGAAAGAGGGTTTTTGGAACTAAGCATGTGCTTTTTCCTGTATCAGGAAGCCTAGGTCAGAACACATCAATTATCTGAGGCTCAATCCAAGTAAGACCAAAGTGTGCACTTTTCACCTTTGAAACCAAGACACAGGGGTGAAGGTTGAAGGTTACGTGGCAAGGGAACCAAATAGAGCATTGCCCTACATGGAAATATCAAATGTGACACTAGATAGAACACTTTCATTTAAACAAAAATGCCTGGATACTAAGGTTAAAGTCAGTGCAAGGAATAACATTATCAGGAATTTGACAAATTATACACGGGAGGAGGCAGCCCTCCATGCTGTGGGCATCGGTTTTGGCCCTGAGTATTTCTGCAGCAGAGAAAGTCACTCCAGCATGGATCCACACTTGTTTGCATCCGCACATGCAAAACAAGTTGACATGGCTGTCAATGAAGCAGTACGTCATAGTGACAGGATGCTTTAAGCCCACATCAGTTGAGAAAATGTGCCCTCTTGCTGGTATTGTTCCACCTAGGACTAGGAGAGAAGTAGCAGCAGATGCTGAGGAAATGATCCCTGGGAGCTTCTGAATGGATATATACCCCAAACTTGACAATTAAGATCTAGGAAGAGTTTTACAGCAAAAACAAATATCCTTGAAGGCCCACAGGAGCAAAACCAAATTAGAAGATGGAGGAGAAAATTTACAGAAGAAAGCATAATCCTAGAAGAGAACATGGTTGAGGGATTTGATTTCCCCTAGGTCACTGATTCAGGGAGGGAGGCCTAACTGTATACTTAAGTAGAGGATTGCTGGTGAATAACAACACACTGCATGAATGTGGACAGTGCAGAGTCTGGGCCGTATATTGGTCTATCAAGGTTATTACCAGTAGAATGTACCAAAAGTGATTTGTTTCAGAACCATGATAAAGCTAAAAAGGCACCCTCATTTTGGCAGTTTAATGTTTGATCTGGACACGAAATAAACAAAAAGTGCCAAGTTCCCTCTCAAACTGCACAAGATGCGTCTGTAGGGTCAAATAAAAACTACCTCCCTATTAAATATTCTGCTTAAATAAGATCTACTGAGGCGATCTCTCATGAACAATGACTTTATTAGTTAACAACAACTAGCTAGGAGAACAAAGAAAACGAACTCCGGTTTGACAGCTAGTTATATGCAGCTGTCAAACTGGCAACCAATTAGAAGGACGCCATCTCCTGCTGATGGCGCCTGCATGATTCAGCCAATCCGGTCAACCGCCAGTGATAATTGACACCTTGCGGTTGCCATGGTTCGGACACAACACTCTCTGCAGCAGGAACAGCTGTGGAGAACTCCACGCCCGTCTCCTAACTCCACATTATGTGACCCCTATCCTAAGACGAGAATCAGATCTAACATGTGACTTCTATTACAATATGTGTTGCAGCATCCCCACATCATGTAATTGCAATTCACGCATTTGGCAACTGGCTCGCAATTGAGATGGGTGCAGCATCCTGCAGGTACACAATCACCGATTGCAACCTTCAGTGCTTGTTTCTGACAAGCCAACACAAGGAGGATGACACAAATGGAGGTCATTGCTTAATGACCACAACTGGGGCAGCCAAAATTGCTATTGTAAGTTGGTATAGTGATTTGTTGTCACAATTTATGTCCACATCATTTAAGTGGTACAATGACCAGTCCCAATCATTATTAAGTATGGATTATCTGTATTTTGTCCTCACTATCCATGTTGGATATCTGCCCCTATTTCCATTAATCCCGTATTAATCATAATCATATGCAATATGCTTCTATGAGCCAGCCACCATTGGCTAGACCTCATATTGTTGCAGGAAAATATTCAAATGCTACTTTCTTGCAGGCAAATTAGGGGCAATTTAGACAGCTAAAAAATTTTCTCCAGTCCAGATGACAGGTGGGATTTAGTTGAAATGCCCTTAGGTCTAGCTCCTATTTTCTCTTTTAAGAATGGATGGATGGATGGATGGATGGATGGATGGATGGGGAAGGAAGGAAGGAAGGAAGGAAGGAAGGAAGGAAGGAAGGAAGGAAGGAAGGAAGGAAGGAGTGTGTGGAGGACAGTATGGTATTATTTGGAATTTGAAAAAATCATGAGTGAAGTGAAGATAATAGACAGTGCCCATGTATACTACAGAAACATTTCTAGCATTTATTTCCAACACTCCTTATACCTGTGATGGTGAACATGTGGCAAACATGCCACAGGTGGTACATGGAGCCATATTTGCTGGTATGCCAGCCTTTAGCTCCAGTACACATGCCAGCTGATTTTCACCTTTCCAGAGGGCCAGGGGAGGCTGTTTTTACCCTCCCCAGGCTTCAGGACAGCCTCTGGAGGCTGGGGAGGGTGAAAAACAGGCCCAATGGGCCAACGGAAGGCCTGCTGGGCCTGTTTTTCACCCTCCCCAGCCTCCAGAAGCTCTCCTGAAGCCTGGGAAGGGTGAAAATGGCCTCCCCCTGACCACTGGAGGACCTCTGGAAGCCAGAAATGGATCATTTCTGAACTTCTGCTTGGCCCATTAGGGCCATTTTTTTGGCCCTCCCCAGCCTCCGGAAGCTTTCCTGAAGCCTGGGGAGGGCAAAAAATGGCCCCAACGGGCTAAGCGGAAGTTCGGAAATGATCTGTTTCTGGGTTCTGGAGGGCCTCTGAGGAGCCTGAGGAGGCCATTTTTGTATCCCCCAGGCTTCAGGAAAACCTCCGGAGTCTGGGGAGGGGTCGTGTGTGCATGGGAGGGGGGCATCACGGGCACATGAACAGGTGGGTGGGGAGGATTGAATTGGTGTGGGCGATAGCGCACGCACGCAATTTTGGCACGCCTAAGAAAAAGGTTTGCCATCACTGCCATACTATTTAAGACAAACCATCTGGCCATCCTTTTACCTGGTTTATATTTGTCCTTTTTTCTCTCTCTCCTAGCAGGTGGGTGCAAGCTCTGGCCTCCAGGGCTTTCATCTATGTGATGACAATGTTAAATACAGGTGTTTTTTGCAGCATACCATTTTCCTTTTTAACTTTTGAAATTAAGATCTATTAAAAAATTAAACCCCAGTGCAGCTTGGAGCCTGGAATGTACCAAGAGAGATATCTGTGGGCTTATTTATGCCTCTAGACACCACTTTGCCTGTCTCCTCGTTGAATTCCTCTTACTTAGTGCCTGCAACTCTTCTGAATTTCTTTCTTTAACTATTCTATTCGATGCTACCTTTGTGTGATTCTTATTTCTGATGCCAAAGAGTGTGGGTGATTGTCTTATTTGCATTTCAACCACTTAACTGCTGGTTGGCAAGAAAGGGACATTTGATGGAAACAGTAGAACTGATTGGAATCCTTCATCTTTTGGGGCTCCAACATCCGTGTCTTTTTTTAGCTTGGCTCTAATAACATTTTAGTGGAATTAACAAAATCATTTAATTAAAACTAAGAACAAACACATGGACAAAGTGAGGGGGTTATATTCCTAAAACACAGCAGAGAAGCGTGTTAAAACATTTCCTTCTCCCATGAAAAGCATCAGTTTTCAACTTGAAACTGTGTATATTTTGAGTTGAAAGGATCTTGAAAAGTTCTCACCAGACACCTTGATTCTGAGTGATTTCCAAAAAAAATGGTTTCCCTCCTTAGTCATTTAATATTTTTTTCTTTCTAATGAAAAGTTAGAAAGTGAAAAAAGTAGATTTATCAGCATTACAGCCCCTGACTTTCAGGATGAACAGGATGACAAGGAAGATAAAAAATTAATACCTTACCTCCATTAAGTATATTAAAATTGTGTAAAACATGCTATATATTCAATACCAACACACACATATGTTTTACTACCTCCGTTGCTGATCCTGAACTTTTCACAGGGATAATTTTCCTCCCCTCCCCCCCCCCCATTGGTACTGTTCTTATCAGAGGTGGGTTCCTACAGGTTCGGCCCAGTTCAGCCGAGTAGGTAGTAACTCGGCCTGCCACGCCCCCAAACTGGTTCTCACCGGGGCGCCATAGGCACTGCTATCTTGTTTTTTGCTTCTGCACATGCGCAGGCGTGCAAAGTTGTCCCTAAGCGAACCACCAGCAGCAGCAGCAGCAGCAGCAGCTGGAACCTACCCCTGGTCCTTATATACTGTAGGACATATTAAAGAAAAACATGGTACCTTCCTGTGTTCTACCCCAAGTGCTTTGCATTATCGTTCAGTTTTTTTATGCTAACATTTTAACCTATCCTCCTGCGTTATGCCTAGCATTGATTGCCCTGTTCATTTTAATGGCTGTAATTATCTGTGCCACGGTCATAATAATTATAGAGTTCTGTGCTGCTTAGCCAAGCCTGGGAGCCATAAGATCTAAAGAGATCTCAGAGTTTCCTGCATGGACCAGTCATACCTGGAATCTTCCAATGGGAAATGTGACCTCTACATCTCAACAGCTTGTGAAGGTAGCTCACAGCTCTTTTGACCTTACCATTCCTAACCACCTTTCATCATTCCCTATTATTAGCATCTGTTCCGAGCTGAAATATTCTATCATGAGTTAATCCTTGTCAGCTTATCTTCGCTATGAAATAATAAACTTTTTTTGGAATTGTGAGAAACTCTGCAATGGTATGGAGTTAAGCTGCCAGTTAAATGGGTGTCAAGTACGTTCTCATGAGAACAGGACACCCTCTCTTTGTTTCCTTACCCTCCCACCAAGCATCACCATATTCATCAAATACTGCCTTTAACATGGGCGGAGCTGGGGAGGAGATGAGTTTTGACACATGTCAAGTTTCACCATCTGTCAAAAGTTACTCCAGGTTTTGACAAGCAGATAGGGGTGGGGGGGACTACACAGTGACACAGGAGAGAGCTATCCTATTGCTCTGGGCAACTCTCCACCCACACATTCTGTTCATCCCTGTTCTTTGGGCTACTTTTCAGACAAGCACTAAACTCGTGTTCAAAAATAGCTGGACAAGCAACAAGTGCTATGAAGGCTTGTAGGATTTAGCAAGAGAGAGCTTTCCCACTGAATCTTCTCAAGCATCCACTGCCTGCTGAGCTGAACTTTTGGCGGGAGTATACAATGGAAATCCTGCGCCCCCATGCTATTTCCTTGGTTGTTTGTCAACTGTAAATTGGCCTTTTCAAAAATGTAAGTACTGAAAGAGTGGTATGGCTTATGTTCAAAAGCAAACAACAAAAAGGTGACAGCACAGAGGAGATGCGATGTGATATGATAGAAATCTAACTTATCCTGCTTTATGCAGTCCCCATCTAGTGCCTGTCACCTATTAGTTGGACGGATGCTTCTTTCAAGACCAGATTTCTGGACTAGGGATCAGCTCAGAAACTGGAGTCATATAGAGGGGCTGGTTTGAAAGGTCCTAGAGCAGTGTTTCTCAAACTTGGTGACTTTAAGTCCTGTGGACTTCAACTCCCAGAATCCCCCAGCCAGCTGTGCTGGCTGGGGGATTCTGGGAGTTGAAGTCCACAGGACTTAAAGTCACCAAGTTTGAGAAACACTGTCCTAGAGCATAGTATCCAGGAATCAGAGAGGAGAAGAAATGTCAATAAATCTGAGTTAATCCCACCTCTGTAGCAGACTATAAATCTCTTATGTGATCTAGGAAAAGAAAATGTGCTGGGGGGTAAGACAGAAAATATTAAAATAATATGAGGTATTAAAATAATATTAATATTGGATATAACATCACTTTAACACTAAGAGTAGGATGATTAAAGTGAGGTGTGGGCTGGAGATCAAATACAAGCAATGCCTTGAGTATATGGCAGACAACCAAGGTTGTTGGGGCATGTCTATGCCATGGTTAGAAGCAAATAAGGAAAGCCCCTAGAATTCCACAGTGCAAATTTAATTTAACCACCCAGATAAACTGATATTGCTGCTGAAATAATATTTTAAACTACATTACAGAATGGCAGCCTATCAATGCCTACTTTGGCCAAGCTTCTTATTTACCTGATTTTATTTTATTTTTTAAAGATAAGAGGTCCCATAGGGTGGAATTAAAAGGAGGGGATAATGTGAACAGAGAGGCTTCTGAAAAATCCAGTTTTGCAACTGGCAAGATCCTATTGGAACTTTTTGGAAAGCGTTGTAGATGTGCCCTTAATTTTTTTTATATACAGAACGTACCTACTACCCCACAAAGAGATGAATTCAAAATGGAAATCTAATATTTTTCATCCTTGTGTTCATGACATGTACAGACATTAGGGGGGTGGACAGGACCCTCATCATAACCAACCACATCCCACCATGAGTCACGATACTGAATCTGCTTTTTTTTCACCCTGTAAGAGAATTTATTATCTCTCTTGTATGAAATGGGCTGGGAAAGAGAATGGCGACATTCCCCCCCCCCCATCCTTTCAACCTGTGCTAATACAAAGTGAGTCACAAAATGGCTAAAATGGCTAATTAGAATTCTAATTCTAATCTAAAACAATACATGCAATCCTGTGATAATAATCTCTCCACAGATCTTGACAGCTGGCCTGTCTGATCCTTGCAGTCTGTTTACGAAGTAGAATTAGTGGCACTTAGAAAGCTGCTTAACGGCGTGAGCACAGATCCAGCTAACCTGTCTCGGGCAGCTGGGCTCTCCAATGCAACCATCAGCTGTTAAATCACCACCGCTGCTGCTTTAATTCGAGAAAATCTCTCGTATCATCAATCAGTTTAACCAGGATTTCTTTTATCCTCTTTTTTTTTTCCTTTTAACCTGCAAAGACTGCAGGAGCATCGTGGGGAGTTGCATTTCATCAACATTCATGTAAACACAGAAAGAGTCTGTGACACGCTGTTGATTATGGGGATGATAGAAGACCAGTCCTTCCCCTCTGTTGCCAATTGTACTCATCAAACAACGACTCAAATTATTCCACCATAGATTGCTGTGATAGTTGTAGCCCGATCGCTTGTGTAAACCCTTGGTGAGGGGCTCCTTCTCTTGCAGGTAATCTGAAGCAAACAAGAAATAAGGTTGGGGATAGGGACATTCATTCTGTTTTTCTGTCACCAGCTTCCTCACAAGAACTTTATGATCTTTAGAACTGGCTCTGGAGTATTCAATAACACAATATCGTTTGGGAGAGCTAATTCTCCTTCTCCTTTATTCTTTTCTATTCATCTGAGCCTGGAGTAAACTGGTCCTTCCTTTGCAGGTGAGATGCGCCTTTCTCAGCAAATGACAGCCAATGACTTAAAAGCCAGCCAATCAACATCTAAAAAGCCACATACAATAGGTGTTAGATTCGGGCAACGAGAGAACAGACTCCAGACGATAGTGACAACAACAGCTCTTTATTTAGTAGTAGTAGTGATCCAGCTTGCTTTGGGGTCGAGTAGCTCCCCTTTTATAGGGATCTGGTAGACCTCCCGTCCAATCAGAACAACCCCTTGTTCCCGCCCTAGTGGCGGACCTGAGTGGAGACTTACAGCGGTTTATGCTAATATCTAACAATAGGCACTATAAATACCACATACAGAAATGCACACACTCTGCTAGAAAGATGTTCCCTGAAGATGCGTTCCAGCACGAGTCTGAAAGCTCAGAAGAGAAAATCTCTGGTCCCGGTGACTGATCCAGATTGGATCCTGTAACATTATCCTGGGACATGTATAGTCACCTTCATTCATGTTGTACCTTTTCCTACTGGAGGGAATTCATGGCAGATTTTGCCTCCTGGACAGTTGTTTCTCACGTTCACCTTTTCCCAATATGATACTATATTCTCTTGGGACACTTTTGTCTCCACTAGAAGAATAGTGACAACACAACATCAATGTTTTCAAATGACTAGCACTGATCAGAACTAGCACTGATGATGTTACCTAGTTAGGGTAATGAAACATCTGCAAGAAAACAAGCAAGCTCAGAGAGCACCAAGGACCGCCTCATTTTAAATAACTTTTCCACATAATACACCGGACCAGAAATCAGGAGATTGCAAGTTCCAGTCATGCCTTGAAGGCCAACTGGGTGTTTTGGAGCCAGCCACTCCGTCTCAGCTCAACCCATCTCACAGGGTTGCACTTGTGGGGAAAATAGAAGGAAGAAGCAGTATTAGATTTTCCTTTCTTGCTTGCATGGGGTGAAGGGATTGTTACCCAGGAGCTGCAGCGTAGTGGCTGTAAAAGCAGAGCGCTAATTGAAGGATTCTTTTTTTCACTCAGCTATTGGTTAGCTGAAGGTATCACTTATTGGTTCAATTAACTGCTGCAAATTGTCCTAGACCAGGGATCCTCAAACTATGGCCCGTGGGCCAGATACGGCCCACTGAAGCCATTAATCCAGCCTGTATAGGACCATGAAGTTGCCCTGCCCACATCACCCTGCCTACCTGCCAGCCCCCACTGGTGGGGGGGGCAGGGAGACCAAAAACAGGATGTGCAAAGGCCTCTGGAGGCCAAAAACGGGCCCATTTTTTGCCTCCCTGTCCAAGAGAGAGAGGGTGGGGGGAGGGTGAGAAAGGGAGAGAGAGAGAGAGATACACGCACACACAAACAGAAGTCCCTCATACACACCCCAAAGCAGCCACATCCCTTCACTAACCTGCTTGCCACCCCCAGAAGCATAACAAATCAAAGTTTAATTTGTGTGTATTGTTTGGGCGGCTAAATTGGCCACACCCACCCAGTCACATGACCACTTAGCAATGCCCATCCAGCTTGTCTGGCCCCCAACAGTCTGAGGAACCATGAATTGGCCCCCTGTTTAAAAAGTTTGAGGACCTCTGTTCTAGACTCTATTGATTCATCGCATTGTCTACAAGGAGTTTGGTAGACTTCAAACTCCAGTGAAAATACACCATTGTAGAAACAGTGGTGGTATGGAAGAGAAGAGAAAGGAGAGATAACTATTACTTCTGGCAGAGGCCTAAAATAATTTCCCAATATTTAACAAGTCCCAATATTTTAAAATTTCCCAATATTTAACAAATTGATCAGTGTTGCCAATCCATTTATATTGCACCACATATAAGTCTGTAAAATCGCAAAGAGACATCAGTAATTGTAAAGGAAAGGGAACTTGCTTTATAGTTATTCCTCCCCTATGACAGAATGAACTAACTGGAATTAATGGATCCTACTATGATTTCTTTGAAGAACTCAACGCCCTGCTGGGAGTGGGGGCATGGTAAGAGGGCAGAATGGAGGTAGAAGCTGAGAAACTCTGTTTTCAAGCCTGCTCTTTAATTTCTTCCACCTTCATTGCTACTAATGTTGGTAGAAGTGTTCAGAACAATATCAACACCAGCTTTTTTTAATCACGTTTTTCTTATATATAGGTGAAATGTTTTTAATGCAATTACATCTATTGAAGTGCCTGATACCCGTAGATTTTCTAAGCAAACAAACATTGTCTGTTTTGTCTTTTGATTGTTACAACTCCAACATTGATGGGGGTCAATTAATGTGTGTGTGTGTGTGTATATATATATATATATATATATATATATATATATATATATATATATATATATATATATGTATGTATGTATGTATGTATGTATGTATGTATGTATGTATGTATGTATGTATGTATGTATGTGTTACAACCCCTGGTATGCCTAAATATGGGAGGAAGGTCACTACTTTCTCATTTCTGTCCTTCGGCTTATCACAGAAGACCATGCAGGCAGAAAACCATATTTTTATTTTTAATGTTGCCTTTTTATATTTGTGTGTGTTTGTACTGATAAATAAATAAAGGGAGACTAGTATAGATCTATTTTGAGCTAATTAGCTCTCATCAGCTAGCCATACCCTTACAGGTTCGAATCCCAGTAAGGGTATGGCCAGCTGATGAGAGCTAATTAGCTCGAAATAGATCTATACTAGTCTCCCTTTATTTTATCAGCACAAATACAACACAAATATAAAAAGGCAACATTAAAAATAAAAATATGGGTTTCTGCCTGGATGGTTTTCTGTGATGAGCCGAAAGGACAGAAAGAGGGAGGAGTGAGCTCCCTCCCATATTAGGTTATACCAGGGGTTGTAACACAAACACATACTTATTTCCCTGGCTCAGCTGATAAAGGAGGAGAAGCCTGTGGCATAGTGGCTAAAACTCTTGCCTAGTGTATAATACAGCCCAGGTTCGAATCCCAGTAAGGGTATGGCTAGCTGATGAGAGCTAAATAGCTCGAAATGGATCTATACTAGTCTCCCTTTATTTTATCAGCACAAATACAACACAAATATAAAAAGGCAACATTAAAAATAAAAATATGGGTTTCTGCCTGGATGGTTTTCTGTGATGAGCCGAAAGGACAGAAAGAGGGAGGAGTGAGCTCCCTCCCATATTAGGTCATACCAGGGGTTGTAACACACACACACACACACACACACACACACACACACACACACACATATATATATATATATATATATATATATATATATATATATATATCCCTCACTCAAGTTTAAGAGCTGGGCTGGAATGTCTTGTCAGAACAGAAAGGCAACTGTCCATCAACCATGTTTTCTTTTTTCTTTTTTACATGAATGTGGGAGGACAGTACAAATATTTAAAATCACTGTTTGGGTAGAACACAGAGAAGCTGATGCATAGCAGCTGTTAAATTATGGATATCTTATGCAATGAGTACATTTCATCTCCGTCTTTTGAAGAATCAAATAATGATGCCCTTGTTCTAAAAACCCTCTGTCAACTCCTTGTGGGAGTTCTTTGTATAAACAAAAGGGTTCATGTGTCTAAAAGAATTATTTTGTAAATGTGTTAAGTGACAGGCACACTAGAGTATATAGATGCCCAATCCAAGGTAGATATTAAAAGAGCTGGAGTTTTAAGTGGATAATTCTACATATACCTACAGTTTAATTGTTTAAACATTTCTTGAAATTGCACACATTAAACCAATCTCCTTCCTGACAACCTAAAATGTTAAATTAGTTAATGAACTCAGCTACTTAATTTGTTGGTGCCTGGTGCTATTATCCAACCCAGGAAGCCTCTATCCTAGGATGTGTTCAGTAGCGATGAAGAAGTGGCTCTACCTGTTGATATATTTAGTACTCGTGATGAATGCTCTGCTGCAGAAAACTCCCATGGTATTTGCACTAGATCCAAGAATGAGCAGGTAGAAATTTGTAGATGATCTGGGGCCTATCCCTCTGGGCTTGTCAAAAACATTTCTGTATTAAGGGCGGCTATATCAGGTGAAAAAGAAAGAGTGAAATCAATTATCAAAATACATAGCCTATACTAGCACAGAGCCGTGGTGGTACAGTGGTTAGAATGCAGTATTGCAAGCTAATTCTGCCAACTGCCAGCAGTTTGATTCTCACCAGCTCAAGGTTGACTCGGCCTTCCATCCTTCCGAGGTGGGTAAAATGAGGACCCAGATTGTTGGGGGCAATATGCTGACTCTGTAAACCGCTTAGAGAGGGCTGTAAAGCACTGTAAAGCAGTATATCAGTCTACATGCTATTGCTATGTTTCAAGGCTTCAAAACACTTCACATGATTTACTTTACACAATTTACTTATAACAGCCTGAAAGGCCAGATTTCCCAAAGATACTTGAAACTGAAATAGTTGAACCATGAACCTTTTGGTGTTTGTTTGCTTGTTTGTTTGTTTGTTTGTTTGTTATAACCACCCATATTACACAAGTGACTCTAGGCAGCTTCTAAGACTAAGGCAATAGCCACACCAGATAATCCATGGTGCTGGATTATCAAAACTTTTGACACACCCACAACAGCAGACTGTATCATGTCTGACACAAATGCTGGAGGAACAGCCAGGTCTCCAATATCTTGCAAAAGATAATCAGGATTAGGGGTCATCCAAATCTCTAGGGGGAGGCGAATACTGTTCTATAGGGCAGGTGCCATGAGTGAGAAGGCATGACTCCAGAGTCAAGCAAGATGACATTGTTTAATAAAAGGGACCCAGAACACATCCTCTCTATCACATATGGTGGCACTGGCAAAAACAATGGGACAAAGATGGACCCATTGGTAACTGACTCTATGTCATGAAGGATTTTATAGGTAATAACCAGCTCTTTGATTTGCACCCAGAAGCCTATAGGAACCCTGTACAGTACAAAGTAGCAATGTTGCATGGGTATGATGATGAACACCAAATGTCCATACTCTGGACAAGCTGCAACTTCTGAGCACTCTTCAAGGGCAGCCCCCCACGTAGAAGTACACATTATGGGAATCCAAGTGGAGGTAACAAAAACATGAGTTGCCATGAGCAAAGCTTCCTGATCCAGGAATGCGCATGATTGATTCACAAGACAAACCTATGTAAAGGTTCCCCTGGCTACAGCCATCATCTGATCTTCAAACAAGAATGAAGAGTCCTGGAGGATTTCCAATTTATGTATCAATTTTGACTGAGGAAGTACACTCCCATGCAAAGTTAAAGATGGAAACTCCCGGGGAGGAGGGGGTTAAAACCCACAGAGAATCTGTCTTGCCAGGATTGAGTTAACGCCTCTTCTCCCAATTCAACTCTTACAGCCTCCAGGCATTGGAAAAGGACCTTGACCACATCATTTGGTTAGCCCAGGCAAGAGTATAACAGGTATCATTAGCATACTGATGATGCCACACCCAATGCTAACCTCACCCAGTGCCTTCGTGTGTATGTTAAATAGGAATGAGAAAGGAGTAGAGTCTTGAGACCCCCCCCCCCCACAAACAGGGTCCTCAGACTTGACTTCTTTTCCCCACACACCAATAATGATTGAAGAAGAGAGGAGAACCATCATAACATGGTCCTTCCACCCCAACCCTCTGAGTCATGCCAGAAACATACCATGTGTGATGGTATTGAAGGCTGCTGAGAAGTCAAGGAGCACCAGGATGGATTCACTTCCCCAATCCTGAGCATGTCAGGGGGTCATAAACAAATGAAACTAACACTGTCTCAGTACTATAACCAGATATGAATCTCAAGTGAAAGGGGTCCTGATAATAGACTTCTTCCAGGGCCCTCAGTAATGCCCCAAGCACCCTCTCAACAATGTTCTTTAGGAAGGGAATGTTGGAAACTGGATGAAAAGTACACAGATCCGTCAGATCAATGATGGCCTCTTGAGGAGAGGACAGACAACTGCTTCTTTCAAGACAGAATGCTCCTCCTACAGAGAGACATTCAGAGAAGTGATGCCTTATTATCTCTGCATGGGGCTGGGGGATTCACATAACATGAAATGACTTTTTTCGTAAGCCAAATGTAGCTTTTGAAGAGTGTTTTCAAAGCAGAGTCGCTTATCTATATCACTACTATACAGTATTGGTCCCAAGAAGTGATTCCAAGAGGAAATATGTCATTCAGAATTCTTGTCACATTACATAAACCTCAACATTTTCATCCCCGTATTTGGGAGCATGCAAAGCAATAAGTAGTTGATCCTCCTTTTGTATCTCAACCCAACCAGCTGGTCCGTCAGGCAAATGTTATTGGCTGACACCTTGTTCCCACCAATCGGAGGATGGAAAGCAAGTTCTGTAGCTCTGTATTACCCAGTGATTTTCAAGGCCAGGAAGGGAAGTACTTTATCTCTGATTAATGGAGTGCAAGTTTTAGAAACTCAGGGCATGCCTATCCGATGCCTACATGGCTTTTGTTCCAAGTGGGAACAATTCGGGTTCCTAAGATCCTGTCTGTGTTTGCTAGCATTGCTTTGAGGGACAGTTTCAGAGGCAGGCTGGCCTTCCAGAACAGTACTTTCTTTTTCCTTTGCCATCTGCCTAATGGTTGTTTCTGTGTATGTATTTAAAATTCCAATCTGAATCACTTGAACAAAAGAAATTAAATCCAGTGGAAAAACTGGCAAAGAGCTGTTTTGTAGGATAGCAAAGGAAGGGAAAACATGGTGTAAGGGGCAGCTGGAGGGTATCAAATCGAATGTGGCAGCTCTTTCTTTTCCTGTTATTGAATTAGCTTCAAAGGATCAGCAACATGAAACCTTCTGGTACCTAAAGTTCCATGTAAATTTAAACACTGATTTTTATGAAAGTCACTTCAGCACAGCATCAAAAAAAAAAAAAGGCTTTCCTTCTTCTGCTGTTGGCACTTGCAGGAAACCACATCTTGCAAACTAATTGATGTAGGTTGGGCATTTACTATAGGGATATATGTGTGCATGAGGCCGGATCCTGTGCTGTGAAGTGCTTTGCATATTGTGAGAAATTCAGATTCAACAGCTGACTCCATGTCTTTGACAGAGTATGTGGCTGCCTCTTTCTTTTAAGATCTCTCCTAAGATTTGGTTCTGGGAGGGATGCCTCTCTTTGGAAGAAGAGAGAAATATATTTCCCTCTTTTCTATTCAGGAAGCTGGTGATAACAGACAGTTAATTGTTATTGGAAATATTTGTTATGCCGCCAAGAGAATGCCACTTTCACATGTTGAGACAGCTTATGCAAGTTGCATCCTCTGTATCATTTCCAAAATTTAATTAAGAATGGATGCGCACCAAAATGCTTTGATTTCATGTCCCATTTCCCTTTCTTCATCCTTCATCTTCCTCTTCCCACAAAAAAAAACCCTCTGTTTGCATTAACTTCTCATTCTCAGCAATGGCTGGGTGATTTTGGGCTGATCACTCTGTCTCTCAGCCCACCCTGCCTCACAGGGTTGTTGTCCCAAAGGTGCTTTTTTTCAAAAGGCAAATGGACTTTGCTTTTTCCTTGAAGACATTTCGCCTCTCATCCCAGAAGCTGCATCCTCTTCAAGCTGAAGAAAGCACCTTTGGGATAACCATGGCCTGGATGACTTAGAACCTCCATAGTCACCGTGTTGTTGTTATGGGGGAAAATAGAAGGAGGAAGGAGTATGAGGCATATTTGCTGCCTTGAGTTATTTATAAAAAATAATGAAAGTGGGATAAAAAATAAATAGCAAATAAACAAATGTATACTCTCTGTAGGTGAGACCCTATTCCGCTCAAGCGGCCATAAAAAGGTAAAGGTTCCCCTCGCACATATGTGCTAGTCGTTCTGGACTCTAGGGGGCAGTGTTCATCTCCATTTTAAAGCCAAAGAGCCAGCACTGTCCGAAGACGTCTCCGTAGTTATGTGGCTAGCATGACTAAATGCCAAAGCCGCACAGAACCAAAGGTGGTCCCTATTTTTCTACTTGCATTTTTACATGCTTTCAGACTGCTAGGTTGACAGACGCTGGGACAAGTAGCAGGAGCTCATTCCATTACGCAGCACTAGTTATTATGATAATTTATTTATTCTTTTCTTCTTAATGAAGGGAGGTGACTCGCCATGTAAGAGGTAGGACTTTGACTAGGAACAACTGAGATGAAAACTGTATTTCTAGTTAAAGAGGGTAAAAAGCTTTTCCCTCCCTCCCTCCCCAAGAAACCTTTAACTAAAATCACAATAACCTCAATTCTCATTTAACAAGCATCCCAGCACCTAAAATGCTTGCAGTGAATGGGCAGAACCAAATATGGTCATGGGAGCAGGAACGCTTTACAAGTAGTCCTTGTTACAATGGCAGAGAAAAAGTACCACATTCCTCACATTTATGACTTTCACAATGGACAGGAATGGAATGGAAAGCAGAAATACGATCAGAATCAGATCATCGTAAGCACAGTCACAGTTGCACTCAGCACCCCTTTGCTTAATGATCGAGTTACCAGTCCTAATTGTGGTTGCTAAACAAGGACTACCTGTACCTTGTCTTGCCACTTTTTCACATGTTTAAGTTTATTCCTGCGTGTTTCTATGCCACTATATGATTAAAAAAATAAAATTTGCATAAAAATGCAGTTATTTACGTAGTGAAATAACATCCCTAAGTCTATTTAATTTCAAAAAAAAAAACTTTTTTAAGAGCCCTGGTGGTACAATGGTTAGAATGCAGTACTGCAAGCTACTTCTACTGCCTGCTGGCTGCCTGCAATTTTATCTATCTCTTAACTTTTTTTCCTTAACTTATACTTTTTGCTATGTACTGTGATAAATGAAGAATATAATCGGTATATAAAAAGAAGAGTGTTGAGAGTGATTGCACAAAGGCATTGGTGTGAACCATGCAAGTACACAAGGCAGGTCATTTTTGCAGCCAAGGTCCACAGGGGACAAAGCAATTCTCCATTCTCAAAAGGTTTCTTGAGATAGGATCATTGCATAAATGGAACTTACTCATTTTTCTCTTTCATTTCCAATTACCTTCTTCTCCTCCGTCATGTTTTTGAGATGTAACCTTTGAACTTCATTTACCAAGTAGTATAATAATTGTTCCTAATAGTGTGCCTACTATTAAGAGATAGGTGTTGATGAATGTATGGAAAAGGATATACCCTAGCATGTGGTTATAATGCTTAAATGAAAATTGCAATAATATTTAATGTTTATGGTTTCTTTGGGAAATGGTATTGAATATACATTTTTCTTCCTGAGAAAATTGTACTGAAATGTTTTTGCCTTTTCCCACACACGTATACAGAGATAAATTTGCTATTTCTTTTCAGGGCAAATAGTGTTGTATGAAGCAGATAAAGGAAGCACGAAAAAGAAGGGGAGGGGAGACACAACAAATAGCAAAGGAACCATAACTGAAACTAGTTTACACTGCCATTACTCACTATATTTTTCCATATATTTTCATCTTCATAAATAACCCTTGCTTCCAACCAGATCTATACATGTATATGTGTATATGTATCTGTATGGCTATCTAATTATATAATATAGTGTGTGTGTGTGTGTGTGTGTGTGTGTGTTGCTTCACTTCCATACACTACTTCATACATTGCTTTTTATTGCTTAGTCTTCTCACCACTTTCTTTCCCTGGATTTTGTCAACCTCATCCTGCTATGACTTTCTCTGACTTCCCATTCCTTTCAACTCATTCACTCTGCCTTCATATATTTGTTTTGCAATTTCATCCTCATTCATTCTCTCTACATGACCAAAGACCAAATCTGCATGTCAAATTACTTCTTTTGTACTGGCTGTGCTCACTTTTAAATTCAATCCACATTCCTTAGGCACCCATTCATTCTTCACCCTCTCTCCTCTTGCTTTCGAGCACACACACTTCTTAAGTAACTCATTCCAGATCATTCAACTTACTTTACATTTCTCTTGACTTACTCAATTCTCATTTGCATATACCAAAGAGGGCAGACACATTCAGGTCCATTGTCCTAGAATGGAGTCATTCTCTGGGAAGGCAAGACAAGAAACTATGGAGTAGAGTCAGTGAAAAATTAGGAGGAGCATTCCCTCACTTCAGTTTCATCCATGGGAAAGGAAGCAGAACTGGACTCGGGAAAGAATGATTGAACCTAGCTAGCAGCGACGTTTCAGAAAAAACTAAAGAGGAAAGCACGAGAAAGAGATTCAAAATGACATTGCTTTGATTGTGTTTGGTAAAACATGGAGTAGAGCAGTGGCCCCCAACCTTTCCATGGAGAAAGGTTTTTCCACGGAACAGAGCGGGTGTGGTTTGTGGTCTGCCTGCATCCTGTGGATGGGGCTTCACTTGTTTGCGTGGCCTGGTTGCTGGCATGCCACGGACCGGTGCCAGTTCAACTCTACAGCAGGCTTTCAAGATTCTGTTATTCCACCCTACAACAATAAACAGGAATCCCTGATGGTTGTCTTTCTAGACCTCGTCTCTCTTGAAAGACTAACCATCTGAAACCATTTGGTCATTTTTATTTTTTTTATCCTACTCATTCTGCTGGATGGTCCCTGTTTAGCTTTTTTTATTCATTTCCGCAACTATTTTTGTTTCTGTACTCATTACTCTTTATTTGTAGGTGCTCTTTATTCCAGTGTTATCTGAGAGGGAGGGAGGAAGAGAGAGATTTTCCATTCCATCACCCTTGCAGTGTATAATCCTGCAGGTTTCAATCCCATTCTATTTGCATTTTTATGAGGCTGCCGGAGGTGATTGTCAGAGGCCTGGGTGTTATTTTTATGACTATGATTTCCAGGTCTACTTTTCTTTTTCATGCTTAAGGTGTGCCAAAGATTTGTGATTGGATTTCTCTGGAACCAGATTATAATCCAGATGAGAAGTGATTTATTGAAACTGAATTGAGGCAGGAGTGTTTTCAATCGGTTTGAGGGAAGATTTTTATTATTTGTTGTTTATGGTTTTAAATAGTAAATTAATGATGACATTAATTTCACTTGCTTTACTCTTCTTCCATGTTCCCCTGGTTTCATTATGGACATTATGATCTGTCCTACAGTTAGGATCTCTAATCCTTCACTAAACATTTCATAATAAACAGTTACAACTATCATGAATTTATGTTTATATTCATTTCGGTGTATTCATATGAGTAAACCTATGCTTAAACTATGTCTTCGTTGCAAATAGTTTTTTTTTTCTAAGTAGATACTCCCCAATCACCATTCTCATTTTTTTTTATTCTGGGATCTTTAAGTGCCCTAATTACTTTTTCATTTCCACTTAGCAATTTATGTAGCACAATAATGTCTTTCCCTGAATTTTATTTACTCATAATAAATAATCTGCTTCTTCCATAATCACTATTCATAGATGCAACTTCATCAACATTCATCATCAAAACATTCATACTTTTATAAGTAACATTTCAGAGGATACCAATCTGTACTTTCTGATACACATTTCAGCTCTAATTCAAACTTAAACTTACACCTTTCTTGAATACATTCATTAGCTTTAATCTACAAAATCAGATCTCCTTCATTCAGATTCATTACTTCTTCCCTTTCTCTTATTTTCATGGATACACAGAGTGCATATTTTTATTTCTTTCATTTCATTTGTTAATTCGGGCTTTTTATCATTAAGTCCTCTTACATTCCAAGTAGCAATCCTCCATAAGCTCGGGCCATGACCTGACAGGCCTATGGATACTGACTTCCATTGCCCATCATGAATTTTGATCAATGGAAACACTCACATAATGCTTTTTTATTCTTTCCAACACAACAGATGGTTGGAATAATTTATGTAAAGTGACTTTCAATTCTGTCCATCCATCTGTCTGACTGTAAGTAGAGTAATTTTTCAAAAAGTGAACAGTATTGGATCAAATTTGGGGGGAGGAGGGAAGCAAGCAAAAGAAAATAATAGTTTGAAAAAAAATGTCAGATCTAGATGAGGACAGTAGTAAAAATAAAGCAGAAAAAAAATCCTTCCAAAGTATATCTACAGAGAGGCAGTATGCTGCTTACTGCTACATTCAAAGCCTCCCCCCCCTCCTACTCACTATGGAGCATATGCTGCCTCACCATGCTTCCTAATGTACATATATACAAACACAGAGAGACACAAACCCAAGGGAAAGCAGAAGGAGGGAGGGAGGGAGGGGGGGAGAGGGAGAGGGAGAGGGAGAGGGAGAGGGAGAGGGAGAGGGAGAGAGAGAGAGAGAGAGAGAGAGAGAGAGAGAGAGAGAGAGAAATGTGGATGACTCTTTTAACTACTGCTGATAAAGTGATTGGAAAGAATTCCAAAAGCTTTGCTCCATATGCTTTCCCATACCTTGTAGATAAGATAAAGGAAGTGTAGACCAGGTAACAGGGATTAGTCATATCTATGTCATATGCAGAATCCCCTGCTAATAGTAAGAACAGTAGCAATCAGTTTTGGACAGTTTTACCCCAAGTATATGCATGCTACTGTATTTTATCCAAATTAGGATCATTAATGTAGGGAGTCTCTTGCAAAATAACCTTTTGTCCATATTCCATCCAATAGAAGGTATACGCAATGGACAGATACATACTCAGAAAAGTACAATGTTATACTTTTATTAATATTATTATTAATAATTATTATTATTAATATTATTATACTTTTTTTGAGTATTCACATTATGCTCATGAAGCCTTTGTCCAAATGTACAGTCAACCCTCTCACGGAGGCCATGGATCACCCTTCCACAGCAACAACGATCCATGCAACTCTTTTTCTTCTAGGAACAAACAGTGTATCATGGAAAAAAACAATCCAGCAAAAGGTACCTTTTCTCTGAATAGCACAATAGTGAACCATTTCCCTCCCTCTTTGGGAGGGGAGGGAGGGAGAAAAGGATTGGTTATATATCAAATCATATCATGGGTTGCAGGGGCAGAGAGGAGAATGCCCATTTAACCGCTTTGTAAAATAAACAGCAACTATAAGCAAAGCTTTTGTTAGGCTGAAGCAAACAAAGAAGTTCAGGCTACTTAAGCTTTGTGTTTGTTACTTTGGCTATAAAAACAATTAGCTTTAGATCGCTCAGGCTGCAAAGTTTGACTTCCACATACCTTTATAATGCTCCTGTGGGTTATCATTCCCATAAATCGGGGAATGCATTCAGCCAGAGCTGAGCCCATTATTGATGAAGCGGCCTCTTGTACAACTAACAATGTAAAGCCTAAAGGTTAGTGTGGCCCTAACATTCAATCTCAGAAGAGAATAGAGGCAAACAGAAAGTTCATGCGAGGACTCCTCGGGCTAGTCCTTCCATTCCAAAGTAGGATGGATCTAGCTATTTCTTTCTCTTGACCCTAAAATTACTTAACCTCCTAACTGTTGATAAGCAACCTTTTGTTATGCCCACAATAAAACTGAATCCAGCTGAAGCTTAGCACTGTATAGCTTCAACCTCCGACTAATACGGAAAGGAGCACAGTGATTTTAATAAAATTCCCTTCCAAACATACGTAGGGTTGCAACCTTAAGGTCTTTTTATTTACACTGAGGGAAAATTAAACATATGTTTAAATCCCCCACTGAAATCAAAGAGATATCCTTGATTTGGTCGGGATCATCATTTATAGCTGCTATACTTATTTCTAACAGCTTATCTGGATTGTATATGATAAGTTGAGAAGTTTTTCTACTCTTGCTGAACAATTACACTTGCTAGTTTCATTGTTAAGGATTTATAAATTGTGTTTCAGAATTTAGATCTCACCAAATTACATATGTATCAAAAAAGATTTACAAATAATCTTTATAAAAGACTTTAATTTCCCTTGTTAAAGCCACATGAAAAGGGTCAAGAATATAAAAGAGAGAAAAGCAACAAAGCCTATAAAATCAATAAAAACTGTTGCTGCATCACGTGGTGGGTCAGAATGGAGGCACACACATACAAGTGCATTCCTATTTCTTACCAACTTAATTTTATATATCAGCATTTCTCAAACTTGGCAACTTAAAAATGTGTGACTTCAATTCCCAGAATTATCCAACCAGCAAGGATGGTGGGGGAATCTGGGATTTGAAGTCCACGTACCTTAAAGTTGCCACGTTTGAAAAATGCTTTACATTCCCAACAGTGGTACCCAAGATTATAGAGAACAGAAACATCAATCTTTCCTCATCTCGTCTATTAAGAGATGAGATATGAGTTGATTTTTCTACACTATGAAATAGTATATAGTAGCAAAATACTATACTATCTTATCTTATCTTATACTATACCAGCGATGGCGAACCTTTTTGGCTCACATGCCATAAGTGGGGGGAGCGCAGGGGGCCGCACCCATAATGCAATGTGTGACACACACCCAGTGCGCATGCGTGCACTACAGGTGCTCCCCCCCCATTTTTTGCATGCTTTTTTCCCCTCCCCAGGCTCCAGAGGCTTTATAGGAGCCTGGGGAGGGTGAAAACAGCCTCCCCCCCGGAAGCCCTCCGGAGGCTTGAGGGACCTTCAGGACACTTCCCTGAAGCTTCCGGAGCAATCAAAACAAACCTCCGAGCAAACCGGAAGTGACTTCTAGTTTGCTCGGAGGGTCGTTTTGAGCGCTCCAAAGGCTTGAGGGATCTTCAGGACGCTCCCCTGAAGCCTCCGGAGCAGTCAAAACGACCCTCCGAGCAAACCGGAAGTCCGTTCCTGAACTTCCGGTTGCCCATAGGGCCGTTTTTTTGTGCTCTGGAGGCTTCAGGGAAGCTCATGAAGTCTCCGGAGGGCCTCCAGGGGGTGGGAGAGGCTCTTTTCGCCTTCCCCAGCCCTATAAAGGCTCTGGAGCCTGGGGAGGGCGAAAAATGGCTTTAAAAAGGGGTGAACTCAGCTGACAGGGCAGCGCCTCACGTGCCCTGACAAATGGCTCTGCGTGCCACCTGTGGCACGTGTGCCATAGGTTCGCCATCACTGTACTATACTGTACTATACTATGCTATACTATACTATAACTATGCTGTGCTGTGCTGTGCTGTGCTGTGCTGTGCTGTGCTGTGCTGTGCTGTGCTATGCTATGCTATACTATACTATACTATACTATACTATACTATACTATAGATGATTTAATGTTTCTATACTAATAGCAGCAGTGAAACAGAAAATATCTTCCCCGCTACTTGCTGCACTGCTCTTATTTGCAGTTGTTATTCCCGGCATTGCTGTCAACCCACTTCTAAAGTCGTTAACGTATAGTTGCTAATGTAGGTGCTGAGCACATTAGCAGCTGCTCCGTCCGCTGCTTTAACTGTTACAGTTATTGTTCTTAGCTTCATTTTGAAGTATTTGGCATTCTGGTATGTACATATACAATTCTCTCTCCTCCTTTAAAATCTGGTCTTACTGTCTGTCGATATTCTCAGTCATCCAGGTCATTGTCCCAAAGGTGCTTTTTCAAAAAGCAACCGGACTTTGTTTTTCCTTGAAGATTTTTCACTTCTCACCCAAGAAGCTTCTTCAGTTCTGGACTAACCTTTCCCTGCCACAGAAACGCCTGCTACAAACGCTGGGGTTCAGTCCATGAAAGTGTTAGCCATCATTTTAACATCTGTTGTAAGAGCCTACTACAGATAGCCTTCAATGACGACAGTTGGGCCCTGCAACTCCATTGTTAAACAAAATACCACATGATTGTGATGGATCTATAGCCTCACTTCTGCTGCAGTCATTAAACAAATCAACTGCAGTTATTGAGTGAGAATTCAAGTGACCAGGACTTGCAATTTTACTGTAGCTTCTCAAATGACTATTAAAAGCTGGCTAGGAAGCACACTAATGGCAGTCACAAGACTGCAAGGACATTGTAATAGTTGTAAGTGTGAGCATTACCCAGAGGTAGTATTCAGCCGGTTCTGACCGGTTCTGGCGAACCAGTAGCGGAAATTTTGAGTAGTTCGGAAAACCAGCAAATACCACCTCTGACTGGCCCCAATCCCATCTATTGCTGCCTCCCGAGTCCCTGATGATTGGAGTCCCACTGATCGGCTGGGTCTTCTTTTGTTGCCTTGCACAGAACAGAGCTGGAAAGCAGGTTAGTGGGGTGAGGAGGGAATGGGGATTTTACAGTATCCTTCCCCTAAAGAACGGTGGAAATGGAGATTTTGCGGTATCCTTCCCCCAGGAGTGGGGTAGAAATTGAGATTTTGCAGTATCGTTCCCCTGTCACGCCCACCAAGCCACAGCCACAGAACCGGTTACAAAAAAAAATTGGAATCCACCACTGGCATTACCTCAAAAAACATTTGTGGTTTGGGATACATCAGCCTAATTCATTTGTCACCAGTGTGAGGACCTCCAAATTAAAGAAATACAACATTAGATATACCTATGTGTTCTCCTTTTTAATACTTAAAACCTCTCTGTTCTGGTTGGTTCACAAGAACATTAAAAAACATGAAAACATACAGTAAAAGACCATGGCTTCTTTTGCCTGGGAGGTGCACAGGGTTTGTTATAAGATAGAAGGCTATATAAATGAAGAGGAAGAGGAAGAGGAAAAGAAGACACCTGGACAGAAATTAAAAAGAAATGAACCCACACAATCCAAAGAGGCCTACTCACTCTCACCAAAGACCTTGGTGAAGAGTAAGGTATTCAAGACCCTTTGAAGCACCATAAAGGGGGGGGAGGCAGTCTGAATCTCAGGGGAAACCTTATTCCAGAGGCCAGGCATTGTGAAAAGGAAGTCAGGTCTTGGGGGTCCTGATAGGTGGCACTGTTTAATAGAATTGGCTCCCGCCAAAAAGTCTGACATAGAAACTTCAGTCAGGTGATCGCTCAGGAGTTTCCAGTACTCTGCTCTCCATCACTGTATAGTTTATTACTAGTGATAAATAAAACTATTTGTATAAAAGGATTAATATAACATGATGTGTTCCACCAACTCCATGTTTAGGAAGAGTAGCACTGCTTGGTTTCAAATGCACACCCAATGGGTCATATCCATGGTTTACAGGCTGGAAAACAACTTCCAAGGGGTTTGCATGAACTCCCTGCTTCCTTCAGATCCCCATTTGTCTTCTACATTTTGATTCATTGAACAAGAACAGCTTTTATTTTTAGATAAATAATAGTATCTATCATCAAAATGTATCACGTAATCACACTCCATGGATGGATTTCGCTGCCTTATATAGAGCAGGAGTGAACAACCTTTGTATGACTATATAGTACATTTGTTCTTATTCTTCTGGCAATCACATTATATTTACTCAAAACCACACAGAGATGATACCAGAGATACAGAGGCAGTTTTATGGCATGATTGTAATGAGAGTTGGATCCCCCCCCTTTAAATAAAGTAGGTGTGCTAAGCTACTGAAAAGGGTCCCCAAAATGGCAGCAGGGGCTACAGCTGCAGTCTGTGGGACACAAATTGCCCAGGCATTCCTGATACAGGAATTATGTCAGCAGTGCTTCACTTCAGGTGAGCTGGCCCTCAGTCACAATCCCTTTCTTTTCAGACTTTAAAAATACAATTTATAGTTCTTGGCATTGTGTTCCAAATCATGTCAATTATGCGAAGGAATATAAAAGCAAACAACAAGCTGACCGTGAGTTTTTAATCAGATTCAAAACAGAGAACCGAGGTAAGACAATGCCGCAATTAATACGTAAATATGTACGTAATAAACAGTCCAAGACATATCAGAAAAGCAAGACATAACAATTACAATGACCCTGGAAGATATTAACATTTCCGCTTGCGAAACTGGCACATTTGGATCCTATCCCAGTCAAAATAGCAGATTTTGTTTTGGTGGTAGGCTTTTTCTTATGAAGATAAGATTAACTGTGAACATTTTCATTGCCACAAAGAGGAAGAATGGAGTGAGGGAGAAAAAAGTGACCTAAAACCTAGAGACAAAGTAGTTGGGAAAGGCAACAAAAGGGACTAAATTTTAAAGAAGTCAAGAATTGTCTTTCAACAATTGTTTTATTAGGTTTCTTCTATACTGTGTATCAAATGAAGACTGAAATGTACAATCTTAATTTGATACCTAGGATGGAGGAAGCTTGTACATACTGAATCTTAATCGTTCTTTTGTACATTTCCTTCTTACATTTACCACTCACTCCTTCTTCAAAGAGCTCAAAACCATATACCTGCTCTTTTGATGTGCCTTTTTATCCTTGCAACACCACTGTGGGAGAGAACGGCCTGGCTGCAAATCATCCAGTGAACTTCATAATAAGAGACTCGAACCTAGGGAGGGTAAAGATGAGGTCAAGAAATATGGAGAAATAGACTGAAATAGGAAGTGGCATAACCGAGATGAAGAAACCTGTGAGGTGAGCAGAAGAAGCTGCCTTGAGCAAAGAGATGGGATATAAATCAAGTGACTGAACATAAACAGAAATTCAGTTATTGCTGTAGGGAGAGAAATGAAGAAACAACAGATGACTGGGAAATAATGACAAAGGAAGAGGAGATGAGAAAAGAAGCAGAGGAAAAGAAAGGAAGTTTGGATTGCAACAGCTGCCTTTTTTGAGTATTTTTTTAACTATTTAAAAAAAAAACATGATCTCAGAATTATCTGAGTTATGCAGTCCTGAACTGTGATCAAAACAAATTCATCATTATATATTGTATTTATCTACTTACAACTAGTCGTCAACTTACAATTGAACCCCAAATTTCTGTTGCTAAGTGAGACAGTTGCTAAGTGAATTTTTCCCCATTTTACAACCTTTCTTGCCACAGTGGTTAAGCGAATCACTGCAGTTATTAAATTAGTGACACAGATGTTAAGTGAATCCAGCTTTTCCACTGACTTTGCTTGTCAGACGGTCGCTAAAGGTGACCCCAGGACACTGCAACCGTCATAAATATGAGCCAATTGCCAAACCTTTGAATTTTTTGATCGTGTGACTGTGGGCATGCTATAAAGGTCGTAAGTGTGGGAAATGGTCATAAATCACTTTTGTCAGTGTCGCTTTAACTTTGAATGGTCACTAAGTGAATTATTGTAAATTAAGAACTGTATTCCTTCTAAAGAGCTCACAGCGGTATCCATAAAGCAAGTTTTTCTCCACAACTCTGAAGCATTTGGCTGAAAGTCAGTGACTGGCCCAAGGTCTCCTTAGTGGTTTCCAGGTTAAAGGGAGATTGAAATCTGATGTCACGATAAATAACTGTACTCCTTTTCAGAAAACATTAACTAAAATCCAGCATCAGGATGATAAGCTTTAATCAGCCTAGAGCTGTGATGGCGAACCTATGTCACGCATTCCACAGGCGGCACACGGAGTCATTTCTTAGAGCACGTGAGGTATTGCCCTGTCAGCTCCAGTGCGCATATGCGCGCTGGCCAGCTGAGATTTCAGCCTTCATTTTTGGCTGTTTTTTGCCCTCTGGAGGCTTCCCTGAAGCCTCCGGAGGGAGAAAAAAGGCCCTATGGGCATGCAGGGGGGTCATAGTGCATGCACAGGGGGGCATGCGTGCGCAGCCCCCCCCCCCACGCTCCCCACGCTTTTGGCATGCAGTGGCAAAAAGGGTAGCCATTACTGGCCTAGAGTAATTAGTGCTGATAAGAGGTTGCATGAGATTTTAGCCAACAAGGTGGGTTTTTTGTTTTCTTTGTTTATTGGTTTTGCTTTTCAAGCACATCGTATTATGTCCAGCTGCTTTCATATAGCAGTCAAATCCATGGTTGATATGGAATTCACCTCAGAAGGAAATAGTGAAACTTAGAAGACCTCTAAGGTCTCTTCCAACTCTGTTATTCTACACTTTGTAGATAGTAGAAAAAGGGAGCTGAGGCAAACGTTTGGCCTCTTAGCCTGCCACGCCCACTTTCATTTGACCAAGTGCCAAGAAATGGAGCCTAGCATAATGCCTCACCAGAGACATGTTTACTTGCTTTATTATATTGTTGGTTTTTTTTTTCTTTTGTCCTGCCAGACTTTCTTCATAAAATGGAGCTTGGCCAAAAATGAGTGTTTCAGTGTAAACACAGATCCAGTTTATGGGATGAGTATCTGTTTGATGGTTTTAAAGCATCTCCCAATGAGCACTGGCACAGGTATGTTTCTGCTATGAAGAAGAGGACAAATAAATACAAACAGCAGAAACCTGGCTCCGTTCAGACTGCCTTGAAGCAATTTGGTGGCATCCTGACTGACAAATGAATGATTCCTTCGGTATGTGGAAATCCAGTGGGTCATAAAAATAACTTTTCTAATACTTTTCTAACAGTGTGGGGACTGTTGTCATCCTATGAGACAAAGGGAGAAAGAGAGAAGAAGAGAGAAAGAGAGAAACAGAGAGAGAGAAGAGAAAGAGAAAGAGGAAAAAAGGGAAAGAGAAAGAGAAAAAGAAAGAAGAGAGTGAGGGAAAGAAAAAAGAAAGAGAAAAAAGAAAAGAGAGAAAGAGGGAAAGAGGGAAAGAGAGAGAAAGAGGGAAAGAGAGAGAGAGAAAGAGAAAGAAAGAAATAATAATAAGTTATAATAAGTTTGAATTTATTAGCCGCTCCCTTTCCAAGTAGGACTCGGGGCGGCGTACAATGGGGCATATAAAACACAAAAAATATATAAAAACACATAGGCGTACATACAGAACATACATACAGATACACAAACACGGACTCGAACTCGGAGGAGGTAGACAATTTACATCATATAGACAGTTAAAAAACCCGCATTAGGATACCCCAATTATAAAAACCCCATATAGAATTAAAATTTTAACGTTTAAAATACAATTTAAAACCAGTTAGGAGGAATAAGAATAATTACGATTGAGCCAGGCCAGATAATTGAAAGAGGTGGGTCTTCAGCTGTACACGGAAGGAGCGGAGATCGGAAGTAATCCTGATGTCACGGGGGAGGTCATTCCACAGGGCTGGGCCCACCACAGAGAAGGCTCTGCTCCTGGGTGTCGCCCCCCGGCACTGTTTGGCGGACGGCACCCGGAGAAGTCCCTCTCTGTGTGAGCGAATTGGTCGTAGGGATGTGTGAGGCAGGATGCGATCCTGCATATAACTAGGCCCTGTGCCATGGAGCGCTTTAAAGATCATAATCAAAACCTTGAAACGCACTCGGTAGACCACAGGAAGCCAGTGCAGCTCGCGCAGGAGAGGTGTTACAGGGGAGTATCTAGTCCTCCCCATAATCACCCGCGCGGCCGCGTTCTGGACCAACTGTAGTCTCCGAGTGCATCTCAAGGGAAGCCCCATGTAGAGAGCATTGCAGTAATCCAGGCGAGACGTCACTAGCGCATGGGTGACTGTGCGTAGGGCATCCCGGTCCAATAAGGGGCGCAATTGGCGCATCAGGCGAACCTGATGGAACGCCCCCCTTGCCACGGCTGTTACATGGTTATCCATGGACAGCCGGGCATCCAGGAGGACGCCCAAATTGCGCACCTGTTCCATGGGGGCTAGTTGGACGCCCCCGATGGCCAGAGATGGAAGCACCTGGTTGAACCGGGAGGCCGGAAGCCACAGCCACTCCGTCTTGGAAGGGTTGAGTTTTAGTCGGTTGCCATCCATCCAGACCCGTACGGCCTCCAGACACCGGGACATCATTTCGACGGCCTCATTGGGGTGGTTCGGAGTGGAAATGTATAGCTGAGTATCATCAGCATACAGATGATATCCCACTCCAAAACCACGGATGATCTCGCCCAGCGGTTTCATATATGTGTTGAACAGGAGAGGCGAGAGCACCGATCCCTGTGGCACTCCACATGTGAGTGGCCTCCGGGTCGAACTCTGCTCCCCTGTCAACACACGTTGCGTCCGACCAGAGAGGTAGGAGCCAAACCACCGTAAAACGGTGCCTCTGACTCCCAGCCCCTCTAGCCGGTGCAACAGGATACCATGGTCGATGGTATCGAACGCCGCCGAGAGATCTAATAGGACCAGGATAGAGGAACAACCCCTATCTCTGGCCCTCCAGAGATCATCAACCAATGCGACCAAGGCCGTCTCCGTGCTGTGACCGGGTCGGAAGCCGGACTGGCGCGGGTCTAGATAATCATTTTCCTCCAGGTGACGTGGGAACTGCTGTGCTACCACACTCTCTACAACCTTCGCCAAAAAAGGAAGGTTGGAGACTGGACGATAATTGACTAGGTCCGTTGGGTCCAGGGAAGGCTTCTTGAGCAGGGGCCTCACCACCGCCTCTTTCAAGGCGGCCGGTAGAGACCCCTCACCCAGCGAGGCGTTCACCAGGCCCAGGAGCCAGTCACGCGTGACCTCCCAGGATGCCAGTACAAGCCAGGAGGGACACGGGTCCAATAAACATGTGGTGGGTCGCAGACGTCCACGCAACCTGTCCAAATCCTCGATGGCAACCGAGTCAAACTCCTCCCAAAGCGGTCCCTCAAGACTCGCAACGGGCGTCTCTACTGAACCACTGAAAGGGGTCCATCCCATCCGGATTTGAGCGACTTTGTCCTGTAGATAATTCCCAAACTCCTCTGCTCTACCCTGTAAAGGGGCTTCCCGTGGTCTCTCAAACAAGAGGGAACGGGTCACCCGAAACAGGGCGGCAGGGCGGTTATCTGCAGACGCAATAAGAGCAGCGCAATGTTGACGTTTGGCCGCTCTTAGTGCCACAAGGTACGTCTTCAAATATGCTCGTACCTGTGCTCGGTCAAATTCGGAACGGGAGGATCTCCAACGACTCTCTAGGCGTCTCTTGTGGCGTTTCATCACCCTTAGCTCCTCGGTAAACCAAGGTGCCAGGGTGGTTCTTCGTCGCAGGAGAGGCCGCAAAGGCGCCACCCGGTCTAGGGCCCCGGTAGCCGCACTATTCCATGCGACTACCAGGTCCTCTACTCGGGGGCGGGTCAGGTCCACAGGAGGTGGCCCAAGTTCCGTCTGGAACCTATCCGGTTCCATCAGGCGCTTGGGGCGGAACCATCTAATACCTTCCAGTTCCGCCTCCTCGCGGCGGGGGGTAGCACCAGGGAAGTCCAGCCGGAGCAGTGAGTGATCCGACCATGACAGGGGAATAGTGTCTAGATCCCCTATTCCCAGATCACTCATCCACTGGCCAGAGACAAAGACAAGGTCCAGCGTGTGGCCTCCCTCGTGAGTAGGGCCCTGAATTAACTGGGTCAGGTCCATGGCTGTCATGGAAGCCATGAACTCCCGAACCCCCTCAGACGCTTCTCCCATCGACGGCAGATTAAAATCCCCCATCACTAAAAGTTTGGGGGTCTCAACCGCCACCGATGAGATCAGCTCGAGGAGTTCAGGCAGGGCCGCTGACGTATAGCGAGGAGCCAGGTATACTATCAGCAGGCCCAACTGCCTCCCTGGGCCCCATCTCACGACAAGGGACTCACACCCGGATGTCTGTGGCACAGTGAACTCTCTCGGCTCTAAGTCTTCCCGGATAATCACTGCTACCCCGCCGCCCCTTCCCTGGGCCCGAGGCTGGTGAAATGCTCGATAACCTGGTGGGCACATTTCCACGAGGGGAAGACCTCCCTCGTGGCCCAACCAGGTCTCGGTTATTCGAAAGAAAGAAAGAAAGAAAGAAAGAAAGAAAGAAAGAAAGAAAGAAAGAAAGAAAGAAAGAAAGAAAGAAAGAAAGATTTTGTTAATGTAAAAAATTCACACAATTCTCTGCAACTGTAACAGAGTGTATAGTGCAGTATCTCAGGATTTAAATGCAGTATCCAAATGTCTATAACTAGAAAGGAAGATGTTATTTAACATGTGCTGAAGATGACAGCTGCCTCTCATCACTTAGAAAAATGGTCTTCTCCAGGTGCTCTTTTCATTAGGTAAAGTTAGGCCTGCTTAAATTCCAGCCTGCTTTTTCTGGCTTCTTCTTGGTACACCTGGAATAATGCTCTGAAATCATTTGCCTCAAGAGGAATGTTAACATAATGTAATCACATCACTAATCATGAAGCCAATATTACAGAACTCACCATAGCTTTTTTCATACATGGCCCAAGAACCATTTTCATTCTCTAATGTAGGTTTGCTAGCACCCTAAGGCAGTATTACAAAATAATGATGGTGAGAGATTTGTTCTCCAAATCCTTACACAGGTATGCAGGCTCACATACATAAACAATGCATACTCCTATATACCATAATCACACTTGGTCAATAAAGAATTCTATTCTATTCTATTCCATTGTATTCTATTCTATTCTTGAGTAAATAGAATTTATTTCTATGTAGAAGGGTAAAGGACAATACTTAAATTACTTTTCTTTTTCTATTGCTTAATTTTGTTTTACTGGGAATATATTTCTTTTAAACATCCATATAAAGCAAGGCATATAGTACCAGTTCCCAGTCACTGTTTATCGTTCTATAATTTTCCCTATATTGGATTATAGCTGGTGAGTGTTTTACATAATACATTTTCCAATCTGCATAATAAATCCACTGTAGTGGTTTAGGGTACTGAAAGCAAAAGATCTTAGCTAGGAATTAACTTCTGCTAATGAAGGGAAAAAAGACCAAACATGTGAGAAATGCTATGAAGAGATAAGAATGTAATCGCCTGATGTGGCTAATAATCTTATAAGAGGCCGTGTTATCTGATTTAACCCACAAACTGCTGCTGATAGAGTTTATAGGAATTCCTATGGAATTCCTTTTAAAAGTGGATCTGGAGCACCCCATGTTTATCCATAAAATCATAGCACTTGCTTATAACACTATGCTATGTATACCGTATTAGAAGTGGCACTGATTTATCTGAAAGGTCAAGCAGAATAGTTACAGATAAGGTCAATGTATCTTCTTCTCTTTCCTTCAATAGCATGACCAATGTTCCTGCATCAAAGGTGAGAGGAGCAGAAGGAATGCTAGCATGCCAGATATCTATGGAGATTCTCAGTCATCCAGGTCATGGTTGTTCAAAAAGTGTTTTTTTTTCAAAAGACAACTGGACTTTGTTTTTCCTTGAAGACAATTCAGTTCAGTTCAGAGGTCAGTCAGAACTGAAGAAGCTTCTTGGATGAGAAGTGAAACATCAAGGAAATAAAATCCAGTCTTGGGATAACACGTCAGATATTTGGATGGTATGTTCCCTACTTCCAGCTAACCAAGGTTTAAGCAAACCCAGGCAATATCAACCTTTGTCCTGATTTCATCTCTTCTGTAGTCCATGAATGAGAGAAGCTTAAGTAATCCTTTTTCCTCTTTAAATTAATTTATTTACTATTTATTACAAAATATCAACGGAATACCAGACTACACAACAAAAACAAAATTAAACTAAACAACTCAAAATGTAAAAACAGTTAAAAAGGAAAAAAAACTCTGTACATTCTATATTGAACTTAGTCACTAGTTTAGTTACAGAAAGTGTGCAATATATACCTTTGTAATACTCTATTATAATCAGTACAAAAGATTATTGTAAAATATCATAAAATCTTTGCCAAAGAAGAGCATATTGTTTCCTTAGTAGCCCTTTCCAGGGCGAAAAAGATTTACATGTTTCCAAAAGCCAATTCTTAATGTCTGGAATAATGTCACTTTTCCAATTTTCCAATATTATTTTTGTCATCTCCCTTACACGATACAACCATAATTCCTCATAGACAGTCAGATTCCAGAACTGTGGTATAGAAACATTGCATTAAAGTATTTAATATTTAAAGATTTCTCCAGAAGTCTACTTAAATACATTAACATTCTATTTTTTAAAAGTGTCAAAAATTTGCAACACCATATCATGTGAGTCAATGAAACCGTACATTTTTTTACATCCTCAACAGAGAAAATGTTATATCCATCCTTTCGAATATCTTTGGGGAGTTTCATGGAACCTAAATAAAACTTTTTGATTAATCACCCTCAAATTCATCAATACCATTTAAATGTTTTTAAGAACATGCAGTCATTGAGGGGACATTATCAGAGATTCCAATTCTTTGGGCAATGTTTCATGTATCTCAGTAGTGACAACTGTAAAAAAGATTCTTAATCTTTTGATAAAGACATATTGTGAGCTTAACTTTTGTCATGGACTCCATCAAGTAGAAAAGGGTGCCTTTGAAACAGCCAGAGCATGAGTTAAAGCCTACCTTTATTTTCACAACTCAAGGTGGCCACAGCATGCATGAACCAACTATCAAAAGAATGTGGGCGTTGATTGCCTGGTTGTGTCTGCCATTTTGAAGCCAGTGACTGAAGACATTCTTGGTAAGAAGTGTTTTCTCTTTCTTCTGACAACACTGGAATGCATAAACTCTTCTGGGCTTTGCCACACATTACCTTGCAGGTCAGTCAGTTTGAAGTAAAGACAATATAGGTAGGATAAAGATCAACAGTAGGAAACAGCACATTCAGATGAATGTAATTCTGCTGATGAATATTCTGGAGTCTTGCACCTGAATTATGTTACATAAGATATGACAGTCTTGGAAAATATTGGATTTGCAAATCTGTTGACAATTCAGACATGTAGCCTACCCTAGCTAGAGTACTGACTGTTGCAGCAGATAAGTATTAACTGAGCTTAGTATCATTTTTGGAAAGTTTTTGTCTAAGTCGCTAAAAAGTATTGGGCATAATTCCACTCTTCTTAATCAGAATATAAATAATAAATGTGCACTGCTGTACTTGTGGGTTGTTGTAAGCCCGAGTTGCTTGATAGTGTGAGGGGTGATATAGAAGTAAATAAACACACATACATACATAATACATGATACATACATACATACATACATACATACATACATACATACATACATACATACATAAAACTGATATCAATGCCTATTGTTCATTCTTTTCAATGAAGGTTATGTAAATACTTTATTGAGATGTGCTTTTTGGTGAAAGCTTCAAAGCTAATTGTATTATAATAGATCATAGCAAGTAAAACATTTTTTCACAATAATTTTCCATGAATAATTCACTGATTTCAATACTGAAAAGTTAAAATTTTGGCATTTTAGGCCATAGCTATCAAATAGGGGATAGGTACCCCAAATGTTTTTTTTTAAAAAAAAACCTTCATGCTATATACGAAAATAATGGTTTAATTGTGAAGCCAGCAATTTTGAACTTATTTCTTCAAATGCTCCTCTATAACCATTATTTTAACTTTTAGGTAAATTCTCACCTATTTTGACAATTTATGAATAAACCCACTTAGTGTAATTGGTTAATTTAGTCCTACTTTTTAATTAGGTAGGTAATGAAGAGCAGGCCATTGCATGATGTAGTAATAATCATTCAAAGAAAAGTAACGCACAGATGGAATCTGGATTTAGAGGTAAGTAGCAGCTTCTCCATTCCAAAGCTGCTTAAGAAGACATAACTCCTCATATAATGTTATTACATGTGCAAATCCACTGATTATGATATGTAATTAAAACCACAGATCACTTGGCATAATATGATGCACACTGATCTTATGCATTCACACAGATGGATGTCATGTCAGTTGCCAATAATCTCATAATGTTTAATTCACAATCCATGAAGACTACTTTTGATGTCTGAATATTTGAAATAAGGCTATAAGGCCATCAGAATATTATTGATATATTATCATTATTTAAACAACAGAGCACATATATTTTGAATGATGGTGATGCCAAAATGTCTCATGCCTAAAAAAGTCCAGTTCTAAAACATCTAAGACAAGAAAAATGCTGCTTATTAGTTTCAAAAAGGAACAGCTAAATTTATATTGAATATTGATTCTGGTTCTATTTATTTATTATTTATTATCTGTTTATTCTATCACATAAAATACTTTAATTTTGAATCAAACTATGTAGCACTGATTTAGAGAAGTATCTGCTAATAGCAAAATGTTAGAGATTGAACTGTTGTTGGAAGATCACATAGCTATATCCTCTGAGTTTAAAGATATATCATTATGTGATATAATGATATATAGTCAGGTATATGTCATAAACTGTTCTCTGTGTACCTGCCTACACTGTAATGCTAAGCATATTTAACCAAAAGCAATAAATTGAATTAAGTGCAACATGAATTACTACCAAGTACTTCCTGAGTCAAAGTTTCTAAAATATGGACTTCCTGACACCCTATTGTCCTAGAACTTCATTCTGGCTAATCATAACATCTGTTAATGTTTGTTTTATTTCTAGTTGGAGACTGTCCCGATTGACATTATGGACTGATATTTTAGTTACAGCAAAGTTACCTCATCTTTGTCTTGGTAGGTGGTCTAGAAAATAGCACATGTTGCTTTAATGTTCTGGCAAACGCATGCAAAGCAGGTGTCTTAATGAGTCATCTTCTATTGCATATTGTGACTAGAAATTATAATTTTGAACCACATTTATTTAAATTGAGATTCAGGTGTCAAATACTTCCTACTTACCTCCCTCAAGTGTAATATTTAGGACAGATACATTTTCTTTTCCTGGCAGAAAAGTTTAACAGCTGTAAGGCAAGTAATAATTCATCCAGCGTAATTTTATTTAGAATGGGGAATACAATGATGAGAAAAGCTATACCTGTTGAATTTCAGTAGCTGTTGAATCATAAAGTTAATTCAGGTAATAAAGGGGACAGCTCAAAACAAAAAGCCTGCATGCAAGTTCCTATTCACTGGAACACCACCACAAATTGCTCAGATTTTGGAAAACAGGCTCTAAAATTAAACCATAAGGAAGATTGTCTGATGCAGTGCACTAAGCTACAGTTTCTCCAGTAGTAAGTCATGACTAGCTGGGCTCACATATTGCACTAGAAAATGAATCATGGTTTAGAAATCTGAAAGTTGGGTTCACACATCATACTCACGGAACACCAAACGGAACACCAAATATGGGGAAATGACTTTTTTCCCCAAAAAGTAGCAGAGAAGATAGAGATCATCTAAACACAGAGAAAGGATAAGGAGTTTACCAAAAATGTCTCCCCCTGTAAGCTCATTGTGTTCTCTGAACAAAATCTACAATTGATATTTTTCCCAGCTTCAGTTACAATCTCTCCTCTCTTTGCACTCAACTTTTTTCCCCCTGTCCTACTTCATACCATAGAATACATTTAATTGTGGAGCGGATTTTAGAAAGAAGTATTGTGCTACCTCGGTTTCCAGAAGGGAAGGGGGAGATATACTTTTTATGCATGTTATCTTTTACTATTACATCTTGGGTTTTATGCTTTCTATTTCACAACTTTTTATTTTATACACCTTCTTTCACCAAAAGAAGGCATGTTTCAAGTTGCTTTCCACACGATGATGACAGCCGTAAGAAGTAATGCTACTGTTTACACATCGAGGCCAGTGAATTCATTATTCAATCTGGGTTGCCTTTTGAACTAGTGTTTAAGGTTTTTTTTTTTTAAAAAAATGAGTTTAATTACCATCAACGCAGAAGAACAACTAGAGAGAGATGGATGAGAGTATCAGCACATTTCAATGAAGATCAAGGTCATGTGGCTAATTAAAATGCCTTGTAGTGCATGTGGCAGAAGCCCTGTGGATAGGCCATCTGCACCTGCAGCTTGACCCATCAGGCTGCCCTTCCACAAATTGCCTGCTACTAATGGGGTACTGTGGTGCCAATGACCATTACCTAATTAGCCCCTAAACGGGTAAAGGTATTTCTGCAGTCTTCAAAACACTGATGGAATACATTACAATTAAGGGAAGACCCAGCCAGTCACAATGCAATTAGACTAGTTTTACTATACAAAGTCTAGTTTTACTATACAAAATCATGCTCCTCCTAGAAAGGGTTGGTGCATAATCTATTTTAATTAGACCTTTACAAACTCATCAAAACAACTTGTGAAGCAGCTCTCAAGGAGACATTAGAAACAGAGGGAAGGTAGCCCCTTCTGCATTTTGCATGGGCACACAAGGCAATGGCCTTGTGTGCCCATGGCGCCAGACTTGTCAATGTGTGGGTTTTTTTCTGCCTTAGCATAGTGTGCATTTGTTTATTCAATTGTAGGAAATTAAAACCCACTCCTGTTCCTAGAAAAATGAAATGTCCTGGGAAATATTGAAAAAAGCAGAATATTATATTTCCCTGGATAAGAAATGGAGAAACATGTTTTAGATAGGAAACAGACTCACTCTTAATAGCCCCCACCTTTGTCAATGGGCCATTAAAATACCTGAGCTAGTCTATTCTGCATAACAAAGATCTCCCCCTTCAGCTCCAGGGTGATGGGATTAAGGCATGATAGTATTAGCCCTTTACCCATCTCACCACGGGGCACCTAGGAAGAAGCAATACTCAACCAAACTTGGACTCAAAACACAGCCTAGAAAGTTGCCCCTGCATGGCCCCATGGGAGTCTGACAACCAATCAGACTACAATATCAAGATCAAAGGCCAGAGCAGGGACGTGTGGTCAGGGGAGGCAGGGGAGGCAGAGCCTCACCTCTCTTCATCAAATAATAGTATATAATATTATATAATATATATATATATATATATATATATATATATATATATATATATATATATATATATATATATATATATATATATATATACATACATACATACATACATACATACATACATACATACATACATATATATATATATATATATATAAATATAAATAATATTATAATATTATATACATCTGTCCGGCTGATGACTGTCGCTTTCGTGGCTTCATCATCCAGGCGGACGAAAGAGCGAGCGAGCGAGCGATGGAGGATCAGGCAGCCTGATCCTCGGTCGCTCGCCCGCCGGACTGCCACGGCGCCACTCTGGCTACCTCCGTCCATCCGCGCCCGCGAGCTGCGGAGGCAGAAATGTTGTCGGCGCTCCTGGATTACGGGGAATGGGATCACGTGTGCTGGAGGCTGAGGCAGCCTCAGCCTCCAGCACACGTGGTCCCATTCCCCGCCTTCCTGATGACGTCACCAGCCTCACCAGCCATAAACCTCACCACACGTCACTGGGCCAGGGTGGGCATAAAAGCAGGGACTTTCAGCATCTCGGTCTCTTTTTCTTCTTTACCCAACATCTGGAAGCATGTGATCACCTTTGCTGTTCAGGAACTCAAGCCATGTGATCCTGTCCACCATTAAACCATCTTTCCAAACAGCCTCCATTTTTCCAGTGTCTTTTACCCCACTTGGAACTGAACCCAGAAGGACATTTCTTCCAACACAATAAACCACAGTAGACCCTGTCTAAGCACAATGTATGAACCCAACCAATGAATCACTGCAGCTTCACTCCAACATTAATGGAAATTCTGGGAGAGGCAAGAACTTCCTAATGTCCCTGGGATGTATTTCCCACCCACCCTGAATGTTAAATAGATTGAATAACTCACAGTGAGTTTCCCATTTGTAATAGCATCATCATAGCTAATTTGTCCACATTTCTATATCCCAGCATTGTTCTGAATCAAATTTCTTCAGAAGTGTATTTCTAGGTCTGTTTCTACTGTGGAGTCTTGAGAGAGACGTTATAAATTCATATTTGTATATATTGGTATCAACATTCAACTTCTGCTGAATGTGTCCTGGATGAGATCTTTTCATATAAGGCGGATTACCAACATTTAATTAAAACAAAATCATGTCTCTGTGTACAGCCATAAGTCAAAGAGGGAAAAGTTCTGAACATCAGGTCTATACCATATTATGAATGTCCATTTTCTTCCATCCAAAGGAAACTCAGGTTTGCCTATGGATATTGCTATGCTTCGGCATACAGTAGCATTCAGAAGAAGTCTATGGAATATTGAAGCTCAGGAATTGCAAACATTCAGTTTTACTTTTCAGTCCCTTCAGTGCAGGCCTATCTGTTGCTTGTTTCCTCCTATAAGTGGAAAATATGCAGTATCCCTCTCTACAGCTGATTCCTAACACGGGTCTGTGAGCAAGCAATTTAATTTTTTTCACAAGACATGCAATATAATAATATTCTGGGATTTGGAGAAATGTTTAAAATAATGACATTGACTTAATCAGAAAACATTGTGGAAAACCTGTACAGGATGATTATTAAATGCTCCCTGTAGCTGCATAGGAAACCTGTGGTCCATCTGTATATCAAGAAATCTAACACAGCTTATTTTACTGAGATGCCAATTTAATCTGAGGCCAGCCTTGTGTCTTTGTATGAGTGATATGGTGTTTGTGAACCAAGCCTTCAGGTTTAACTCGATATACATCAGACAATGATCAGCTAGGGGTCCAGCAGTAAAATACCTTCTTAACAGCCATTTTGTAGCAAAGAACTAGTAAATCATTGATACTGAGGGTGAATGGAGGGTGGGAGAACAGATCTTTGATATAGCATTCATAAGCAATCTTTTTTATGTTTAAATATTGCCCACTGAATCTAGTTTTCATTGTTTTTTCTTTTCCTTGGAGATAGGCAACTTTTTAAAATCATATTTTCTGTGTATACACACAGACATTGTATTGTATTATGTATCATACAATACATAATATAGCTGGCAGCAGTTTCTTATTGGAACCCTATCAAGCTTCCTGCAATCTCTATTAAATAACAAAAGGAGACAGAAGCAACTTAGAAGGCTGCCTGACTAAAAAGCTATCATTATCTATACATCCTGCAGTTTTAGGCCCGCTGTGTGAGCTGACCTGACCATTCACTAGAACAGAAAGAAAATGTTTCACTGCTTATAGGAGATGCATATGGAGCATTAAGGTGTACTGAGAATCCTTGTTAAACAACTCTGAAGTACACATTGAACTGAGGCTCCTATTTTGAGTGGCCTTCGCAGCATTCCTAAGTTGGCAATGCATTTCTGTGATCCCTCATGTCAACTCTGTTCAGCAACTGTGCAAATTTATTTGCTGTAAATCCACTTTTCCACTTGAACCACTGGAGGTGAGTCATTTTTCCCATTGGTAGACTCACAGCCTCCTGGTTCCTGGGCCTTGTTAGCTGTAGTGGCTTCATGCCGAGATGTTTTTTTTTTTCCCCATGAAGAATAATACAGTGGTAGCATGCCCAAGTCACAGAAATTCTGCTCATTATCTTATGAATCATCAAACAAATGGAGGAGGGGCAGGTTTATTGGCAATTATTTTTATACTCGGCATTTTGAGGGTGTCAGCAATAAAGAAGGTCCCAGGCCAGCTTGGAACCATTTCTAAGAGAAGTGAAATGATGGCAATACAGAAGAAATCTAAAAATAAGACTTGACCAAAAAAAATGTAACTTTTTAGTCCAATCTATCAACTATTGTGTTACACCTCTGTTTGGATTCGCTATATAAAGTTCATCATAATTGACAGAAGGCACAGAGTTAAGATTAATAACTACAGTAAGTACCATACTGGGAATAGACTTTAGAGAATGGTATAAAAGTATCCAAATCAGTATTTTTTAAAAACTTGGCAACTTTAAGATGTCTGGATTTTAACTGCCAGAATTCCTCAGTCAGATGCTATTATTATTATTATTATTATGGTTGGTTGCACAGTCAGCCAGATGTTTAGATTGAATTTGGCATTTTTATCTACCTATTGAATCCTTCCCAAGGATCTGAGGTAGGCAGATATTGTTTGATGGGGTTATAGGTACCGTGGCCAGATGTAAGCTGTTCCAAGTAAAGCTCCTTTTTGCAATTGACTGATGACAAATTTGTCAATGCCAATGGTAAATAAATAAATAATAAATAAATATTTATTTCTTAGCCGCACCCTCTCCCGAAGGACTCGGGGCGGCGTACAACAAAACATAGGAAATAAATATATCGACATACATAAAACAAAACATATACCAAGACATATATACGACATATACAAGGAGGAGGTGAACTGATAGATAAAAACAAGTAAAAACACAATGTTTAAAAACCCCTAAATAAATTGAATGCAATTAAAATACCCCAAATAAAAAACCCGTCAGGAGCGATATAGTTGGATCAAAGTTGAGCCAGGCCAGCAACTTGAAAAAGGTGGGTCTTGAGCTTTACACGAAAGGAGCGGAGGTCAGAGGTATTCCTAATATCCGGGGGGAGGTCATTCCACAGGGCTGGGCCCGCCACAGAGAAGGCTCTACTCCTAGGCGCCGCCCCCCGACACTGTCTGGTGGACGGCACCTGGAGGAGGCCCTCTCTGTGCGAGCGGATTGGTCGCAGGGATGTATGGGGCAGAATACGATCCCGCAAGTAACTAGGTCCTGAGCCATGGAGCGCTTTAAAGATTGTTATCAAAACCTTGAAACGCACCCAATAGACCACAGGAAGCCAGTGCAGCTCGCGCAGGAACGGTGTCACATGGGAGTACCTAGTACTCCCCATAATTACCCGCACGGCTGCGTTCTGGACCAACTGTAGCCTCCGGGTGCATTTCAAGGGAAGCCCCATGTAGAGAGCGTTACAGTAGTCCAAGCGAGACGTCACCAGCGCATGAGTGACTGTGCGTAAGGCGTCCCGGTCCAGTAGGGGGCGCAATTGGCGCACCAGACGAACCTGGTGGAACGCCCCCCTTGCCACGGCTGTCACATGGTCATCCATGGACAGCCGGGCATCCAGGAGGACGCCCAAATTGCGCGCCCGCTCCACGGGGGCAAGTTGAATGCCCCCAATGGCCAATGATGGAATTAATTGGCTGAACCGGGGAGCCGGTACCCACAGCCACTCCGTCTTGGCGGGGTTGAGTTTGAGTCGGTTGTCATCCATCCAGATCCGTACGGCTTCCACACACCGGGACATCACTTCGATGGCCTCGTTGGGGTGGTTCGGGGTGGAAAAGTACAGCTGAGTATCATCAGCGTACAGATGGTATCGCACCCCGAAACCACGGATGATCTCACCCAGCGGCTTCATATATGTGTTGAACAGGAGTGGCGAGAGGACCGACCCCTGTGGCACCCCACAAGTAAGGGGGCGTAGGGTCGACCTCTCCTCCCCTGCCAACACACGCTGCATCCGGCCAGAAAGGTAGGAGCCGAACCACCGCAAAACGGTGGCCCGGACCCCCAACCCCTCCAGCCGGCACAGCAGGATACCATGGTCGATGGTATCAAAAGCCGCCGAGAGGTCTAATAGGACCAGGATAGAGGAACAACCTCTATCTCTGGCCCTCCAGAGATCATCCACCAATGCGACCAAGGCCGTCTCCATGCTGTGACCGGGGCGGAAGCCGGACTGGCGAGGGTCTAGATAATCATTTTCATCCAGATGCCGTGGAAACTGGTAGGCCACCACACTCTCTACAACCTTCGCCAAAAAGGGAAGGTTGGAGACAGGACGATAATTGGCCAGCTCCAAAGGATCCAGGGAAGGCTTCTTGAGCAGGGGTCTCACCACCGCCTCTTTCAAGGCGGCCGGGAGAGACCCCTCGCTCAGCGAAGCGTTCATTAGGTCCAGGAGCCAGTCTCGTGTAACCTCCCAGGATGCCAGTACAAGCCAGGAGGGGCACAGGTCCAATAAACATGTGGTGGGTCGCAGTCGTCCATGCATTCTGTCCAAATCCTCGATGGCAACCAAGTCAAACTCCTCCCAGGTCGATTCCTCAAGACTCGCCACGGACGTCTCCATTGGACCACTAACAGGGACCCAATCCTTCCGGATTTGAGCGATTTTATCCTGCAGATATTTCCCAAATTCCTCTGCTCTGCCCTGTAGAGGGGCCTCCCGCGGCCTCTGAAACAAGAGGGAGCGGGACACCCGAAACAGGGCAGCAGGGCGGTTCTCTGCGGATGCAATGAGAGTGGCACAATATTGGCGTTTGGCCACTCTCAATGCCACAAGGTACGTCCTTAAATGGGCTCGTGCCTGTGTTCGATCAAGTTCGGAACGAGAGGATCTCCAACGACTCTCTAGACGTCTCTTGCGGCATTTCATCACCCCCAGCTCCTCGGTAAACCAAGGGGCCAGGGTGGATCGTTGCCGCCGGAGAGGCCGCAAAGGCGCCACCCGGTTCAAGGCCCCGGTAGTCGCATTATTCCACGCGACCACCAGGTCCTCTACCCGGGGGCGGGTCAAGGTTACAGGAGGTGGCCCAAGCTCCGTCTGGAACCTATCTGGTTCCATCAGGCGCCTGGGGCGGAACCATCTAGTGCTTTCCGGTTCCGCCTCCCCGCAGCGGGAGGTAGCACCAGGGAAGTCAAGACGAAGGAGTGAGTGATCTGACCATGACAGGGGAGTGATGGTTAAGTCCCCTCCTCCCAGATCACTCAACCACTGGCCAGAGACAAAAACGAGGTCCAGAGTGTGTCCTCCCTCGTGTGTCGGGCCCTGAATCATTTGAGTCAGGTCCATGGCTGTCATGGAAGCCATGAACTCCCGAACCCCCTCTGATGCTTCTCCCATCGATGGCAGGTTAAAATCCCCCATCACTAAAAGTTTGGGGGTCTCAACCGCCACCGATGCGATCAGCTCGAGGAGTTCAGGCAGGGCCGCTGATGTATAGCGAGGAGCCAGGTAAACTATCAGCAGGCCCAACTGTCTCCCAGGGCCCCATTTCACAACAAGGGATTCACATCCGGACGTCTGTGGCGCAGTAGACTCCCTCGGCTCTAAGTCCTCCCAAATAATTACTGCCACCCCACCGCCCCTTCCCTGGGCCCGGGGCTGGTGAAATGTTCGGTAGCCTGGTGGGCACATTTCCACGAGGGGAAGACCTCCCTCGTGGCCCAACCAGGTCTCCGTTATTCCCGCGAGGTCCGGCTCCCCCTCTAAAATTAGATCGTGAATGAGGGGGGCCTTGTTAACAACGGACCTCGCATTGCATAACAACAGCCTCAGGCCCTGGGTCTGTAACTCTTGACCACCTAGACCGCGGGGATTGGTACAAGCGACCGGGTGTAACCAGCAACCACGGTCTCCCAACCGACTATAAGTTCTTAATCTGTCCTCGTATCTGCCCCTCCCTGCGACCGTTGGAATTAAAGAGCCCTGTATAGGAATGATATCCTCCCCCTCCTCCTCCCTTCCGCTCCTTCTGCTCACAACCACACCTGGAGGCCCAGCTCTCACATCGCTCCTGATCTGACCCACCCGCCCCTGCCCCCCCACCCTGGAGCCCCCTAAAAAGGATAAAAAACATTTCATTAAAAACCCCCTAAGTTTGCGCTTCCTCCACCTCTCTGGGTTCACAAACCCGTCATCAAGGTGGGCCCCGGAGGGGGCAAAGGGCCATGCCTGCGAGAGGGGGGATTCCCGCAGCTGGAGCAAATCCGACCTCGAATATGTAATGGTAAAAAGCTATGACAAAGTCAGGGTGCTATTGATGTTAAAATCAATAAGCCAGGATCTAATGGGAGGAAAGAAATGTCCACGATCACAACTAGGTGGGAAGATCTTATGTTGGCCAGGTGATCGGTTGGAAGATGGATGGTAAATAAATAGATGGAGGCCTGGGTGCGGTCCATTATGGTGTTCAACTTGTGCTCCAGATGTTTTGGGAATGCACCCAAGGCAGCTATTATTATTGATACTATCTTCGCTTTCTTTGGCCACAGTTATTCTACTTCTATTTGCAGGTCTTTTTCATTTGTTATTTTTCTCCATATAAATGGAGGTATAGTAGTCCCTGTTTCCTTGATAATCTAATCTAATCAATCTAATTTAATCTAATCTGAAGGCAATCAGTATAATTTATTATTTTGCTAGAGGTTAGCAAAATCCAGAAGTGATTGGCATCATTATATTATGTATATTTTCACCTTAATTGAGCAGAAGGTGAAATCCTGCAGATGGAGACATTTGCTAGTCATTTTAAATTTACCTCAAAGCTAGCAAAATCTAACAGAGATTGACAATTTCTAAGGTCTGCTGATTGTCTTTACCTCTTCTGTTTAGAAATCAGCAAACTCAGCTAGCATTCTGGTTACAATTTATTGTTATCTATAATAATATCACAAACTATCAACATCTAAAAAAATCAAATTTGAAAGATTATGTCATCAATAGGCCGTGGTGGTCCTAGTCATTATCAGCACACTAGTGTCCGTACCCAAAAATATTGTACAGCACTTGGAAATTTTGCACATTGGCAAAATTTCCATTTGTCAATTGCAAAAGGCCACACTGCTTGGACATAATATGTTGATTTGTTATGACATCCTAGATTCTTGGGAAGAACTCGATGCATATAAAGGCCAACAATAACAGCTGAAGACCTGGCAGCTGTGATTTCACATAGTTGTATAAAAATTAAATTTATTAAATGTATATGCCACCTGAATCCTAGCAATTCTGAATGATGAATTTCCCTAATTAGGGGTAACTACCAAGCCATCTAACATTTTTGGATAATTGCTTTTGGTCTATAGTAGTCTATGAAAATATTTTGTGATACTTTCATTATTGAATGAAGGTGAATATAGGTGTCCCAGGATAATGTCGCCGAATACAATCTGGTTACTGGGGCCAGCGGTTTTGTCTTCTGAGCTTTCGGACTCATGCTGGAACCCATGCTCAAGGAACTTCTCTCTAGCACACTCTAGAGAGAAATTCCCTGAGGATGGACTCCAGCACGTGTCCAAAACCAAAAGCTCAGAAGACAAAACCTCTGGTCCCGGTGACCAATCCAAATTGGATCCTGAAACTTTCATGATTAGTCTATGACACACAACTATCTATTTGGTTGGCTAATCATCCCAAGCTCTAAACTCAATCCAAGGCCTCTCCTTATCAACTTTACCATTCACAGTTGTAACCATGTGAATCTGTGCTGAGAAACCAACAGGAAAAGCACGGCAGAAAACATGTGTCCACAATCTCAACGTGAAGCACCAAGCACACATAGCCATAAGTACTTCCCCCTCCTCTCTTCTCCCCAGTTGCAAAAGTGCATGAGAGGAAAAGCCACAGAACTGCAGAGATGCCAAAGGTTTTACCAATTTACAATAAGCTGCCACCACGTTGCAGGCAGCATGAGGACAACAGAGGATTCCTCCTGGAGCAAGTGTAGGTTATTTCTCTGTGAAGTAGGACTCCTTGATGAGAGTCAGAAGAGAGAAATGACTTATAAGCATCAATGATGAAATGGAAAAAGTTGAAGGTCCAGGTAATCCTTGACTTAATACTTGTCAATGACTTATAAGCTACAATGATGAAATGGAATCATTCATAAGGTCCAGGGAGTCCTTGATTTATGACTAATCAATGACTTATGAGCAACAATTATGAAATGGAACCTGGCAGAAGGTTCAGGTAGTCCTTGACTTACCATTGTCGATGGAACCACAAAACCACAAAAAGCTATTTACAACCCTTTTCAAAGTTCTGATGATAGCAATAGCAACAGTGCTTAGATTTATATACAGCTTCACAGTGCTTTACAGCCCTCTCTAAGCAATTTTACAGAGTCAGCATATAGCCCCCCAACAATCTGGGTCCTCATTTTACCCACCTTGAAAGGATGGAAGGCTGAGTCAATTTTGAGCCTGGTAGGATTTGAACTGCTACATTGCAGTCAGCAGGCAGTCAGCAGAAGTAGCCTTCAGTATGCACTCTAATCACTGCACCAAGGCTCTTCGATGACCCCTCCCATGGTTACATGACTGCATTTTGGATACTCAGCAACAGGCCCACATTTACTGTCATTTGCAGTGACCCAGTGGTCTTGTGAGTACAATTTATGACAGTCTTTCTGGAAATCAACATTTACTTCCAGTTTTTGGCAAAATGTGCTCCATGGTGGATAATGATTTTTTTAAAAGACTACAGTATTCATTTAACAGCCACTTCAGAAAAGTTCATAAAATTGGATCTGGTGAGCATTCACTTTTTGACCGTCACAATGTACGAACTTAATTGTGGGGCTCAATGACAGTCGTAACTCAAAGGACTACCTATATCTCACTCCTAACACAAATATACACTTTGCAGACCACATGGGGATAATCAAAGGAAGGGAAAGAGTATCCATTTTGCATTTTGGCATGTAGAGAACATCAGTGAACACCAACGTATGTCATCTTGATAAACTTGCAAAGGATGGTGGGAATGGATTCAGTGTTTATCTGGAAGATCTTTCTGAACATAGCTGGTCAAACTAAGCATTCAGGAACATTTCAGCTGTTGTTCTTGACAAGTCCTAAGGGATGCTGACTCCAATTGCAGTTTTCCTTATCCTGAATCTATATCAGTGAATAAATATCCAATAACAGAAACATAACCCAAAAAACATTTAAGCACTTTCTATGTGTCTCTCTAGATTAATGATATTTTGACTACTTGAAAAAGATTTATTATATTGGAATTTGGTTTCTCCATAGTCATTGTTAATAGCAGATATCCTTTGTATTAGACTTGATGAAGAAAATTATTTCCCAGTAAATATATTCTGTGAAATATTCTAACACAGAAAACTTTGCAATAAAAGATTCTTTTTGATGGGAAACGGCCTAGCATAGATAGGTTTCTTCAAAGTATCCTCAGGGATGTATAGTACCTTCCACCAGGAAATCTACATTTGTGAACTCTTGCCTCAGCCATGAACTCCTTATCTGATTGTGCAGAATACTTTTTGGGGGCTCAAAAATGAATTTTAGCGTCAGCTTCTTCATAACCTTCAGTCTACTGTTAATGTACGATATCAAGGTAAAGTGAAAAGCCTTGAATAACAGGATAGAAATCCCATTTGTATTTTTATTATCATCCCTGGCTCACTGCCAAGCAGGATAATTTTGGCATGTTACAGAACTGCATTTGGCTCTTCCAATATTGCAGAAGGCTTTTTATTGGATGGAAGGAGTGTGCAATTGTGGACTTTGTTTCACTGCACAGCATTGAAAAGGATCCAATCGGTGACACATAGAGAGGGAAGTTCCCTGAGGATGGGCTTCAGCATGAGTCTGAAAGCTCGGAAGACTAAATCTCTCCTCCCGGTGACCAACCAAGATTGGATCCTGCAACATTATTCTGGACACATATATTTGCCAACATTCAAAAGACCTGCGAGGGCTCTAATTTTTTATTTTCTCTGTTTTGTACAGAAAGATAAAGCAATCTCACACCCCTTTTATTTACTCCAAGAATGAAGGAATAAATAAATAAATGTAAAACAGAATACATTCCTCCACACCTACTCAACAGCATTGTTGGTTGCTTGCCTTTTTACCAAACCTTTGCAAACTGGATGCCTACCTGGGACAGCAATTTGAATCCTGATAAAAATGCCTAACACTCCAGCTGGTTGAGCAATTCAAGAGAAGATGCCTCCATGTTCCCACTGGCTTGGTTGCTCCTCAAGTATTTATTTACAGTAAGGTTTAGGCCAAACGTCGTTACTGATTTTCAGCCAGTGTAAAGTCTTCTTTGGCAGGCCTCTTCCCACTGTTAAAGAGACAAGGTGTAGGCTATGCCATGATACATAATCGGTTAGGTAATTATAATTAGCTGGAGGTTTCAATTCTCTTGTCAATGATAGAAATATAGGCTCCCCATTTTATCCCATTCTTTCATATACCCTTGTGCATTCTTCATTTGGCAGTTTCTTAAAGAGATTCTAATAATGCCAGCAGCTTTATACTGTATAGGCATGTTTGCTTCTGAAAATACTGTAACTTTTCTTTTGTGGTATGCCAACAAAACAATTTGTAACAGAGACGTTGGACCAATTTCAGTCCTGGCTCAACTCCATTAAAAATAATGGCACTATGCCCTTTTCTATCAACGCTGAATCTACGCCTTGGTTTTTTTTTTCTCTCCCCCTTTCTTTCTAAAGGAGCTATCTGAAGTCTACTAGTGCAGTGCTTTATTATAGCCTCTACCTTTGAAGGCAGCAGCTTCCTTTATCATGTGCCCACCTAACAAATATCTGACAAGTTATACTTTTGAAGGTTTCCCTCTTATAGTAGACATAGGGGTGGGGTGGGGTTTTTATTTTTATTTTTTATTTTGGTAATAATTGCTGTTCTATAGACATGTCACAAAGAGCATAATAGCACAATAGGGTAATCATAGGAGAAAGAGAATAGACCTCCTGGTAAAGAACAGCCATGTTTCTTCAGACGCCAACTGCTGCTGCTTTTCATCTCTAATACTGTACATCATAACTCTAGACTCTTTCCTGTTGGAGAATTATTGTCCAGTTTCCAATCTCCCCTTTCTAAAAAAATGTTTACCAAAAACATGGCTGGATGAACAATCTCAGAACAATCTGGATGAATTTTTGAGGAAACCAACTATCTGGACCTGTTTCAGGCTGTAGACACTATTGGACACATTTGCTGATGATCCTTGGTGGAGCCAGGATGGGGTGGTGTATCCATCCTAGTGCTCTCTCACTGACTTTTGATACCATCGACCATGGTATCCTTCTGGACTGGTAGTGGTGTTTAGCAATAGAAGACATTATGCTCTATTCCTCATTTCTCAACTGACAGTTCCAATTAGCATTGAAGGAGGTGCAAGCCTTTCTCTCCCCTGTCCTTCTTTATTATACCCTTGTTGCTTTGATGCTAATGTTAAAGCAAAAGGAACCAATTGTTCCTCCCTTCCTATGTTCCATGAAAATTGTACAGCAAGGAAACAGAGCAGCAAGAAAGAATTGAGGGTTCACTTTCATAAAGCCAAAGTTCATTCACAGAACTTTTGTAATGCCATTCCAACATCCCCATGTTGCAACTTAAAGATTTAGGGGGAAAGGGGGGAACCACAATTAGGACCTGCAACTCAGCTGTTAGTGAAGTAGTTGCTTAGTGAAACCATGACTGTGTTTATGTTCACACTTCAGTTTTCCTTTCCTGTACAGAGCTGCAAAGGTAATCAGTATAATAAGGATTAGTTGCAAAGTTACTTTTTCATCGCCATAAATGCAAATGGTCACTAAACAAGGATTAAACAAGGGGGAGGGGGACATGCTTGCTACAACCAGTATGGAAATAGTGTCCACTGGGAGGGTTGAATGGAGTGCTGAACTCCTAGAGGAGATGGGAAAACACTGGGTGCCTGATCTTGCACTGGGCCACTGGGCCAATGCAAAATCAGCCACCAAAACAAAAATGGCAGTGGGACTATTGATGGAGGAGAAATGGCTGCAAAGGACAGCAACCAGCTATTAAGAAAGGGTGAGAATTCCAGATACTGTGGTGCAGTGACGTGCGGTGAGGTTTATGGCTGGTGAGGCTGGTGATGTCATCAGGAAGGCGGGGAATGGGACCACGTGTGGTGGAGGCTGAGGCTGCCTCAGCCTCCAGCACACGTGATCCTATTCCCCGCCTTCCTGAGCGTGCTCCGCCGGCTCGCGCTCCTCAGTCCCCAACAGCAGCTGCTTTTCAGTGCTTTTCTGAGCGTCTGGCGTTTAGGACATCCAGCTATCTACCTAAACGCCAGATGCACAGAAAAGCACTGAAAAGCACTTAGCCTCCAAGCCACTTCGTCTTGATGACATCACCGCAGCTGCTGGGCGCGGCCGGACGGATGTAGCCAGAGCGACGCCGAGGCGGTCTGGGCGGACGAAAGAGTGAGCGAGCGATGGAGGATCAGGCAGCCTGATCCTCAGTCGCTCACCCACCGGACTGCCTCGGCGCCACTCTGGCTACCTCAGTCCGTCCGCGCCCGGGAGCTGCGGAGGCAGAAATGTTGTCGGTGCTCCCGGATATCGAAGCCACGAAAGCGACTGGGGAATGACGAGAACCTTCCTGCCTTTGCTGGACTTCGTGCACTCCTCACGACTGCAATATACATCCAGAAGTGGCTTTTGTGGCTAATGGGGTTTGGGCTTCCAGCCCATCAGCCCCTGCCACTTCTGAACGTCTATTGCAGTCACGAGGAGCGCACAAAGTACAGCGGAGGCAGGAAGGTTATTGGCGCTTCTGAGAACCCTCCTGTCTCTGCCGGTTGCCCAGCTGGCACCGCCCGGCGCGCGCACCTCCTCCTCCTCCTCCTCCTCCTCCCTCCTCTTCCTCTTCACTCCCCAAAGGCTCTTCTCCTTACCGGAGCTTAGCGGGAGCCGTGTAAAAGGGATGGGAGGAAATATATATTATTATTATATATTATTATTTCATGATGATAGGTGAGGCTCTGCCTCCCCTGCCTCCCCTGACCGCAAGTCCCTGCTGTGGTGTACTGCAGGGGTCTCCAACCTTGGCAAATTTAAGACTTGTGGACTTCAACTCCTATGCTTGTTGAGGAATTCTGGAAGTTGAAGTCCACAAGTCCTAAAGTTGCCAAGGTTGGATACCCTCGGTGGTGTACTGTACTGAGCTGAGCTTTCACTTGATCGGAAGGAAGTGATGCAAGCCATTTGCGTAAGAGGCCTTAAGGCAGAAGGGAGCTTCTTTGAAGCAGAGCTTCAAAACATGAGTGGGGGTGCGATTGTGATGGGCTGTGTGAGTGCATGGAGAATGATGCTCAAAATGTGGTGGCTAGTCCATAACAACCATTGGGGCCAGCAACAAGTGAAGATTTGCCCTAAAAGAGAGCAAGTAAATGCGATCTATTTGCCTTAAAAGAAAGATCCACTCCATCTGACAATGAAATTCCTTCTTTCCTTGTGAATCTTCTAGTGGAATATAAAAGACAAGATCCATAGCATTCTAGGATCTTTGGCGGTCCCTCTCCAAGCAGTAAGATTGAAACTTGAGTCTTTTTTAAAAAAAAAATCTTGTCTTGGCTATGGGGATACTGTTGGTGGAAAAACACATCCTAAACAGCTCAAGTAATAGTTAAGGGCAAAGCAGATAGCTGCGTAAATCACATATCACAGCTGCACAGCTAGCTTAAGTAAGCATATCTTTTTAACAGATCAGGCAAAAATATTCTAAGTGTGAAAAATGGTTACTTTTAAAAGCAACATGCATACAAACAAGGCCGAGAGGGAAGAAGTGTGTGTATGGTGGGGCGGGGGGGGGGGGGGAAGAATGATGTATTTTCCGCCCAGCTGAAGCCAACTTTTATTGTGTAAAATACCATCATTAGCAATGCTGTAGCTGTTTCTTATGCAACAGCAAACCACTTAATTAAACGTAAAAAAAAATCTAGCTCTATAAAAAGAGATAGACTTTATTAAATCCCAAATAGTATAATAGATGATGCATGTTCACTGCAATGTAGACAAGTGACTGCTATGTCAATTTAACAGTCATCTAATTGTTAATTGAGTTGTTTTCTGTAGGCTCCGTTTGCACTAATACATAGAACACCTCTTCATTAATGATGGAATCTTCTTATAGATGCCCATTGGGGACTCCTGCTAATATCCTTCTACACAAGGTAAAAAGTCTGCATTTTCCCAACTGCCTTTGAAACTCTGTTGCAGCTTGATATAGTTTAGAAAACCCCCGAAGATTATTATTTCTCAGCCCTTTGTTCTATTTTACTCGGCTTACAAAATCCCAATATTCTTTTTTTTTCCTCTTCTCAAGTTATTTTATTTTTATAAAGATATTGAATTGGCAAATTTCCCTTCAATTGACCGTCCCCCCTACTCCACCCCACCCCCAAAAATAAAAAGACCCAACCTCTCCTCCTCCTCCCAAACTTTCGGGAATTTTCCCGAAGTTGGAGAATACTTTGAGCATGCATTCAAAAGAGAACCCCTTACATTTAGAATTAAATTTAGGGTTGATATTTCGGAAGGGCAAATTTAAGATGAAAAGGGGATATGTTAAACTGGACAATTAACATCACCATCTCACTAGAATATACCTCTCTATAGCCTCCAGAGGCCAAAGTAATGTTTTTACAAAGTATAGTCCTGTACTAAAATATTTACTTATCCCATCCCATATAGAAGCAATGTAAAAAATGATAACTTAGCAATAAGTGTCCATTCTTGGTACTTAGCTGACAATAGATACTATGGTTCAGGGGTTAAAGATGCTGAGCTTGTCAGCTGAAAAGCTGGCAGCCTGGGTTCAAGACCCGAGTGTGCACAGCAAGGTGAGTTCCCGTAACTTGCTCCAGCTCATGCCAACCTAGCAGTTCAAAAGGATGCAAATATAAGTAGATAAATGGATATCACTTTGATGGGAAGATAAACAGCCTCCCATGCACCTTGGCATCATTTCATGCTGGGCCCATTACCATGAAATGCTGGCTTCCTCGGCTAAGAAACAGAGATGAGCATCGCCCCCTTGAGTCGGACATGACTGGAGAGGACAAGCCTTTATTTTTTAGATACTAAATATTCTCACCTATCCCTCCTCAACCTGTACTTTCTAGATCAGAGGTGACAAACACAAGGCCCATGGGCCATCCTGGAAAATGTAAGGGGCCAGTCTACATTGCTTTGGCCTGGTCTATCCAGTGGGAAGAGGAAACATGCCAGCAGTTTGGGGAGTGGTGTCAAGCTGGCCAGGCCCACCCAGTCAGCCACACCCAGTCGACCACGCCCACCCAGTCAGCCACACCCAGTGACAGGCCATGCCTACCCAGTTGGCCATGCCTGGCCAACCCCCGGAGGTCAACCACAGTCCTGATGTGACCAACAATGAAATTGAGTTTGACACCCCTGTTCTAGATGGATTGGACCTGGGGATCCAGATGGGTTGGATCCACACCTCTGCATCTGAATTCGCAGCACTCTCCATCAGCATCAGAAAACAAAAGGTGGAACCTAAAGTAGGTTGAATAAGGCTAGTGGGCTCCCACCGCTTTTTTTTGTGAATGCTAAATATGGAGATTATGGTCTCAAGAAAAAGTTAGCTATGTACCAGAGGGGGTTTGCCAAGCATTTATCTCAGCACTTCTGCTATTTAACCCTATATCCTATCATGATGGTGAAGAAGAGTAATGTTCCTCTTTTTCAATTTTCCACCCTCCCTCTCCCCCCCCCCCCATTATTTTTAATAGAAATGCTAAATAATAATAATAGGCTTTGGCAGTAGGCTCTGTTGACCCATGTCTCCAGTGTTTGAAATTAATTTTTCCGCTTTGGATACCATATAACTTTCTCATTATGTGTCAATGATGGACATGAAAACCTTCCAAAAATGTATTGGGGATCATGCCAAGTGAGGCAATCAAGTCTCTTGCACTGGCTGCGGAACATACAAAGGGTTTCACACAGTCCAGGGTGTTAGCTATGCATGCTTTCACGTTGCCTGGGTTCAGCTGAGCACTCGGAGAGAACAACACACATACATGCACATTTTTATTTCTTCTCAGATACTTCTTCGGAGGGTTGCTTTGTCATGTGTGCTTTGTTAGATGGAGATTTTTTTTTTGTCTTTTATGAGTATCATAATTCAGGGAGAAAAGGGGGAAAGGAGGAGGGGGTTGGGAAGACATTAATCCAAAGTTTCCTAGAAGTCGCTTGTTCTTCTGCCACGAACAGACATTCCTAGAAGGACAGGAAATGAAAATTTCTCCTACCTGCTATTGAAAATGGTAACTGCTGAGCAGATTTGATCAATGCCAGCCAGAGAAAAGGCCTAGAAAATGCAGCACAATAGAGGAGGCTCTCCTTTTGCCAAAACAAGTGTATGCACACTTTGTTCTCGTTATCCTTAGTTAACACTGCCAGCTGAATGGAAACTGAGGTGGGAAGGAACTGCTTAAAATCTTCAATAGCATGCTCCAGTTAGTAGATCCATCCATAAGTTATTACACTAGCTCTCTTCCTAGATTATAGCCAAGCACTCTCTACTGAAGGCCAGTAACAATCTTGCCTGTCAGATGGCAAGTTCAAACACACAGAAAATTGTCACCAAAATGTTTCCCCTTGATAGGATTTCCTTTTCTAACATAGAAAATTGTGCTGAGTTATTTTCACAGATCTCTAGCATAAAACCTTGAGGTATTTTCACCTGGCGGGCTGTCAGCTACATTCCTGCAAGCAAGAGCGACTTAATTGGCCTAAAAGGAAATATTGTAAAAGATTGAAATAAGCAATTCCGTTGTTTCTTGTAGATCCATTCTCTTTCAGTATAATTCAGTTTATTCAATTGTATCAAAATCCCAAATGTTCCTTTTCTCACTCTGCGTGAATTGGAACCAAGGTGCTCTATTTCATTTGGTTCCATAAGTGATACAGATGAAAGTAAATGCAGCAATTGCTTATAATAAAATACTCATTTGCTGTAAATACAGAGGAATGGACTCAAACTCAGCCATAGCAAGACTGTGTGGCTATAGATGCATGGACTTTTGTGTGAGCTATTCAAAGTTATAATAATAATAATTTATTATTATTTAATAAACAAATTTATATAGTTGCCCAACAGACATGTAAGTAACCCTAGATGGCTTACAAAAATATCACTTAAATGGGATGGACAGCATATATATGGATGTATGGATGGGTGGGTGGATGGATGTATGTATGGGTGGGTGGGTGGATTGATGGATTGATGGATTGATGGATTGATGGATTGATGGATTGATGGATTGATGGATTGATGGATTGATGGATTGATGGATTGATGGATTGATGGATTGATGGATTGATGGATTGATGGATGATAGACTGACTGACTGACTGACTGACTGACCGACTTTGTATATCCATGGACTTTCCATCCCTAATTCTGAAGGGGGTAGCATTTCCTGAGATACAACAGGAAGCAATTTGAAGATCTTTCACTTTCGTCATCCTGAAGAAAGTTTATCTATGAGGTCACTAAAAGTAACACTGATTTGAAGGTACATAATCAAATAAATCCTGGACTGTCAGTTCCTGCTCAAAAAACAGGTACTTGCTATAGCCAGAAAGTCCTTTGAATAGATTCTTCTTAGGCATCATCTCATTCATGCTTGTTTATCTTTTATGTGTACTACTACTACAGTATGGTCCATGTGGGGCTGCCCTTGAAAACTATTTGAAAGTTTCAGCAGGTGGTAGCATGAACAGTCCTGTTCATGCTATTGCATGCCCAGCAAACATCTCTGTTTCATGAGCTGCATGGGTTACCAGCCATCTTCTGCATTCAGTTCATCTACAAAGGCCTACATGAGATAGGGCAGGGGTGTCAAACTTGATTCCATTGAGGGCCACATCAGGGTTGTGTTTGACCTTGGGGACCCAGAATAGGCATGGTCAAGATTGACGTGACCAGCTCAAGATCACTGGTGTCAGGGGTGCCTGTGGTGGCCCGAGCACTCTGCCAGAGAAAATGGGCTCGGTTTTTGACTGCAGCAGCCTCCTGCAACTCTCTACCAGCACAAACTGAGCTCAGGAGGGCCGTATGCAGTCCTCCCGAGCTCCATTTCATTGGCAGAGGCACCACGGGCCAGTCCTTTGCTGTTTCCAGGACAAACCTGCAGACCAGATCTAAGCACCCCGGGGCCAGATCCTGCCCCGGGGCCTTGAGTTTGACAACCCTGACATAGAACCTAATTATTTGAAGAATTGTCTTTCTCCCATATTTCCACCTACCTTATACGTTCAGACAGAACCAGGCAGTATCAACATCATCCGTGTCCTATCCATTAAACAATACCAGTATCATTTGATAGGACCCAGGAAGCATGACTGACATGGTTTCTACCCTCTGAAACAGCATCTCCCCAAAGAGTCAAATGGCCCCAACCTCTATTTGCTTTAAACAATCCTTGAAAATCTTTCTCATGCTGGCTAGGCTGGGATGTGGGCTCCTTCTGTCAGGGTTTTTATGCTAGCTCTGTCAGGCTAACCATCTCCTTTTCTGCGTCTGATCTTATACTATAAACTTGCTTTTAATTTTATATGCAGCCCATAGTTGAGTTGGGAGTGTGTCTGTGTGTGTGGTGTGCGTATTTGGACTGCAATTCATATTGGACTGCAAAAAAAAATTGGACTTCGTTATCCTCAGTTAATTTATTCCCCAACTGAGACATTTTTTTGTAGATTCCGTATCTGATTTGGATTTCTAAACTAAAGTAAGTCCAATCTTAGAAGTCAACCAATAGAATCAGATAGCAGAGATAGAGCAAAATGGTCTAAAATTCTAACTGCAATAATGTGGACAACTGAACAGTACAATTTTACATGCATTCTGGTATTATGTGTACAGGTAGTCCTCAACGTATGACCACAGTTGAGCCCAAAATTTCTGTTAAATGAAACATTTGTTAAGTGAGTTTTCTTGCCATAATTGTTAGATGAGTTAGTCAGTTGTTGATAAGTTAGTAACCCGGTTGCTAAATGAACTTCGCTCCCCCATTGACTTTGCTTGTGAGAAGGTCGCAAAAGGTGATCACGTGACCTTGGGACACAGCAATGGTCATAAACATGAACCTGTTGCCAAGTATCTGAATTTTGATCACCTGAACATGGGGATGGTGCAATGGTTGTAACCAGTGGTGGGTTTCAAATTTTTTTAGAACCTCTTCTGTAGGTGTGGCCTGCTTTGTGGGAGTGGCTTGCCAGCCATGTGACTGGGTGGGAGTGGCTTGGCAGCCATGTGACTGGGTGGGCATGGTCAACTTATAAAATGTGGTTAAACCCATTTAACAACGCTCTTGCTTAGCAACCAAAATGTTGGCTCAGGAACACTGGCATTGAAGTGTGCAAGGCTTAAAGCTGTCAAGTTACAAGACCCTTGCACCCCTAACCCTTTAGAAAAAAAACCCCAGGGGTGTTCAAACTTGACAGCTTTAAGACTTGTGGACTTCAACTCCCAGAATTCCTCCTCTCACTCTTCATCTTGATGATGTACGGATGGGCGAGGAGAGGGAGCTGGAACCAGTTCTAAATGGCACTGTAGATTTCTGGAACCTCTTCTATAGAAGATGTTAGAACTGGCAGGAACCCATCCCTGGTTGTAACTGTGAAAAACGGACATAAGTCACATTTTTCAGTGCTTTTGTAACTTTGAACAGTCACTAAATAACCATTCATGAGTCTGGTGGTGCAGTGGTTAGAGTGCAGTACTGCAGACTACTTCCGCTGCCTGCCGGCTGTCTGCAATTTGGCATTTCAAATCTCACCAGGCTCAAGGTTGACTCAGCCTTCCATCTTTCCAATGTTGGTAAAATGACAACTAGATTGCTGGGGGTAATATGCTGACTCTTTAAACCGCTTAGAGAGGGATGTAAAGCACTGTGAAGCCGTATATAAGTCTAAGAGCTATTGCTGTTGCTAAATGAACTGTTGTAAATTGAGGACTACCTGTATTTAGCCAATGTATAGATTTCCAGAAACTGTACAGAGCTATATTCATCAAAGCTCCTTATTAACAATCTATTAATCCATTCCTATTTTTTTTTAAATTGGTGTTTACCCTTTCCAGTATTATACTACAGTACGTATCATTATTATTTCTAAAACAGATTTTATTGCACAGGTATAATGCTATCATAATTGATGTGACACCCAGTGATAATGGCAATCTTAATTGCTTTTTTCTCCATCTTGCTACCCCAATAAGTGTGAAAGAAATTGGGAAATGCATACAGCAGCTGCATTTGCCAACAGTTAGAGCGTCCACATTCCAAAGACTAAAAGCAGGGGGGAAACTTGGTTTTTTTCCCTATTTCTTGAGTTCTGTTCACCATGTAGTCAGGGCAAAGATTATCCTCATGACTTGACCCCAGGAAGTGTTCTCACACTCAGAATACAGATAAACTACCACACTGGAGTCTCAAAGGCTTCATTCTTCTACTAAAGATGGAGGGTAGGGCACTTCTGCAGAATTTATCAGGTTGGATAAGATATCCAATATGTATCCTGATGAAGCTTGTGTTCTTGGACTGATGGGAGAAACCAGAATTCTTTGCTTAGCATCATGACAGCTGCATCCTCAGTCTCTCGCAAAGAATTTTATTTTATAACTTGACAGACTAGATATTGCCTAACCTTGAACTAAGCAGGAAAGCCCTTCAGAATTTAAGGTCTAAAGTTGAATCACCTGAGTTCATCCAAAGCGAGAGAGAGAGAGAGAGAGAGAGAGAGAGAGAGAGACAGAGAGAGAGAGAGAGAGAGACAGAGAGACAGAGAGAGAAACAGACAGAGAGAGAAACAGAGAGGGAGGGAGGGAGGGAGAGAGAGAGAGAGAGAGAGAGAGAGAGAGAAACAGACAGAGAGAGAAACAGACAGAGAGAGAAACAGAGAGGGAGGGAGGGAGAGAGAGAGAGAGAGAAACAGACAGAGAGAGAAACAGACAGAGAGAGAAACAGACAGAGAGAGAAACAGAGAGGGAGGGAGGGAGGGAGAGAGAGAGAGAGAGAGAGAGAGAGAGAGAAACAGACAGAGAGAGAAACAGACAGAGAGAGAAACAGAGAGGGAGGGAGGGAGGGAGGGAGGGAGGGAGGGAGAGAGAGAGAGAGAGAGAGAGAGAGAGAGAGAGAGAGAGTGAGAGAGGGTGAGAGAGAATTTCGCTAACATTAGCATTGCCGGCATTTGACTAAGCTGCTACAAGTGCTGTATTCAGTAGTTTCAGGCTCCTTTGGCTTTGTCATAAGCAGCAGATATATATTTAGATGACATTTGTAATTGCTGTTTTTGGAGGTCTAATGCTGTGTAACAGCACAGTCATCAATAGAGCCATTTCTTTTGACTATAATTAACAAATCAAGTCCTAGCACGTTTTTGCTATTTGCCAATCTGTTGAATATTTGCTCTGTTCCCCCCACCCCTTACATTTAGCAATGAACATGTAATCTAGCAGGAGGGTTGATACAAACAATGCCTGAAGAGAAATAGCAAGGAAGAAAGGTGGGGAGGCAGGTATTTTTTTTAGAAAGAACTCCTAAACATCAGAACATAGAATAATAGGGTTGAAAGGAATCTTGGAGGTCTACTAGTCCAACCTCTGCTCAAGGAAGAGACCCTACACCAGGGATGTCAAACTCAAGGCCCACGGGCCAAATCCGGCATGCGGGGTACTTACATCTGGCCCATGGGACTGCCTTGCGAAACAGCAAAGGACTGCCCAATGGAGCCTCTGCCAGTAAAAACAGAGCTCAGAAGCATTGCACACAGCCCTCCCGAGCTCCATTTTCACTGGCAGAGTACTGGTGGAGGCTGTTGTAGCCAAAAACGGAGCCTGGTAGGAGTGTCCGCCATACAAGTGACATCAAGGTGGCCATGGCCACCTCAGCCATGCCTCCCCCCCCCCCCCCCCCCGAGGTCCTCCACAATCCTGATGCAGCCCTCAATGAAGTTGAGTTTGACACTCCTGCGCTGCACCATCCTGGACGAATGGCTGTCTAGACCGGTGGTGGGATTCAAATAATTAAACAACCAGTTCTCTGCCCTAATGATTTCTTCCAACAACCAATTCACCAAAATGCTCAGAAAATTAACAATCGGTTCTCCTGAAGTGGTGTAAACTGGCTGAATCCCACTACTGGTCTAATCTCTTTTTGAAAACCTCCAATGATGGAGGAGCAAATGTCGTGATGAGACGACGTGCAATCTTAATGCTCTGAGATCGCCATCGACACTTTTGCTGCTGGGTGGTCCAAATGGACCTAAACCGTCCCGCAGAGATGGTGAACAGGAAGAATAGGTCTTGCTGATCTCAGGGACATCGCAAAGTCCCTGATCAATCCAAGAGAAGTTCTTCAAGCCAGCGACAAAAAATCCAGCCATTAGGCTGATGAAGTCGGGGCGGCTCCAAAACGGAAGGATACGGAAAGAGAAAGTGTTTCCAGCTGGTGAGGAATTTTTACCGTTTTAAAAGAGACTGCCTATAAAAAACTTAAAATTAATTTAAATTGGAGAACAGAAGAAATAAGTGGCGGAATTAAATTTGGAATGGTTTTGGACAGTGGGTTATCTTACTTTTTAAATGCTATCTTCATGGATGGAATTTATACAAGCCTTTTAAAATGAATGGATTAAGTTTTCTTCTTCTATTTTTTTCTTTTATTATTCTTTGTAACCTATGGACTAAAATTATCATCTTTCATTACTGAGGGTGTTCTTCTAACTCATTCAAGAATTGAACTTTTTTTTAACTTGAAATACAAAAAGAAACAAAAAGAAACAAAGAAAATTGCAACAATAACACTGCTACTTGGAGGCTGGAGGTTTGTGTATTGGAAACGAAACACTGTTACTTTTCTCACTGATTATCCTGGCTTGGCACTCCAAGGTCTCACTACTTGTTTATTATAGAGAGTGCTAAGAAGAAAAGCATACAGATGTCTGTTTGAAGTATATCTTGGTTTGGTTTGGTTTATTTGGATTTATATGCCGCCCTTCTCCAAAAGGATATCTTTAACCAGAGAAAGGTGAAAATAAAACATTATTATGAATCTATGCTTAATCTTGTTAAAACCTTCCAAGCTAGAGCAGCAGTGTTTGTTAGCTTGGAGATAATGGCACAATTTCAACAACAGAAAGAAATTTTAAGTCTGCAAAAGATATTCTCAGAAATACAGAAATTATCAAACACATATGAGAGGATAGAGAAGAAGTTGGAAAACTTAGAGCATCTAACAGCAAAATATGATGAAGAAGTTGGAAATGTTTATCAAGTGGAAAAAGTGGTGGTTAAAATCCTAAAAATCGAAGAGGAAAATGAATATAAAGAAATTAAAATTGCTGATATTTATGGTGATTGGTTTGTCTCTGAAAATGGAAAGAGTGGAATACTGAAAGAGGAATTAAATGGAGGGGAAATCTACCCCAGATGTCAAGATACAGAAGAAGAAAAAACAAAAGAATTTATGGATTTAAAGAGAGAAAATTTATTAGCAATATCATTGATAACACTACCAACAATCAAAGATAAGCTGATTAAGGAAACAGAAGAAGGGCATCAAAATTGCATGAGAGATTTTATAAGCAAGGAGTTGCTAAGAGGAGTCCATACAAAGTTGATTAAGGAGATGATTAGAGGACTGACATCACAAATGGCAGAAGATATGAGACAGTAGCCTCCCACCGTCCAGTGCTATCCCACAGAGTTGGCCTCCTCAGGGTGCTGTCGGCCAGACAGTGTCGGCTAGCGACCCCCAGGGGGAGAGCCTTCTCTGTGGGAGCGCCTTCCCTCTGGAATGAGCTGCCCTCGGAGCTTTGCATAATCCCCGACCTCCGGTCCTTCCGACGCGCCCTAAAAAGTTGGCTTTTCCAGCAAGCCGGCCTGGCCTGTTAATTTTATCTAATTTTTAAAATGTTAGTGTTATATTAATTCGGTTTGTTTCTTGGATTGTTTCTAATTTTTTTAAGTTTTGTAATATATGTTTTTTAATGCTGTATGCCGCCCTGAGTCCTTTGGGAGAAGGGTGGCATATAAATCCAATAAAACAAACAATAAAACAAACAAACAAACTGTTTTGCTACTGGAAAGATACAGGTTGATAGATGGAAGAGTATAATTTAAAACTAGTTAAACTTAGTGAAATTTAGTGACAATAGATATAGTTAAATAAATAATTGATAATTATAATAATGTATACAATGTGTAGTGTTATGATAAGTAATAATTGGATATGAATATTGAATGGTACTCATGAAAGGAAGATTAGAAATCCTTTTGATTATATATAAAGGTTAATAAAAAAGAACTAAGATACAGTTAAGTCTTGATTATTAGGGGGAAAATGTTATGATGCAGGATATAGTTAAATAAAGGAGGGATAATGATAACAACGTATATAGAGGTATGGGTACACCATAAGAAAATTGGATGTAAATTGTAAACAGTGATTTGGAAAGAAGGATTAGAAAACTTTGTTATTAAATATTATGGATGTTTAGCTAGAATAGGACATAAGGATTCAGTGTTATTGGAGGATTTTAGAAATAATAAATGAAATGCCAGTATGCGGTTGTGTATTAAATCTTGACATATTTTATGATGAAGGACGTTTAAACAATTATAGTCAAATGAAAATGGAGGTATGATGATGGTAACATGTATAACTGAGTTAAAATACTTGAGTTAATATGAATTATGTTTGTTGACTGTGGAAGAGATGCACGAAAGCCTTTTTGTAACCAACTGATACACTTTCTACAGTATGTAAAGAAGGATGTGTTGTGTTTGTTTTGAAAATAAAAAATAAAATAAAAAAATATTTTAAAAAAGAAAAGAAAACCTCCAGTGATGAAGCACCCCCAATTTTTGGAGACAAGCCATTCTACCGATTAATTGTTCTCACTATCAGGAAATTTCTCCTTACTTCTAGGTTGATCTCTCTTTAATGATCTTTCACCCGTTACTTTTTGTCCTGCCCTCAGGTGCTTTGGCAAATAAATTAATTTCCCATTTTCTGTGACACCCCCTTGAGTACTAGAAGACTGCTGTCATATCACCCCTAGTCCTTCTCTTTGCTGGACTATGGTTAGACAGTTCTCTTAATTAGACCTAGTTCCCTTAATCATTCATCATATGGTTTATCTTATCATCGTTATTGCTCTTCTCTTGGTCCATTTCCCCACTAGTAACTGAGAATTTGTCTATGGAGATTCTCAATCCTACAGGTCCTGGTTGTCCCCAAAGTGCTTTTTTCAAGAGGCAACTGGACATTCTGGTTTTTCTTTGAAGACATTTCACTTGTCATCTGAGAAGCTTCTCCAGCTCATGACTGAGAGTGTCATCACAGCAACCCTTGGTTGGTTAAAATGACCTGAGGTTTGTGCTTTATTACCGTAACTTTGGCACCACAATGGCTGGGTGATAGTAGGAAACATTGCAGAGCACCAGTGGGGAAATTACTGTAAAACAAGGGTCTAACATTCACTTGGCCTCAATCACAAAATCTGATAGAAGGTGCTAGGCTCTTCTTGCAACCCTTGACTGACTCTGTTTTGTTTTTTCCTCTATGGAAAAATGTGTTCACGTTCCTAGCATTACTATGCCTCTTATGCAAGTAGAGATTGTGAATGTGGGGTCTCTATCTTGCCCCAGATTTGAAATGCACATCACTATAAGAAATCCATGTTTCACCAATGGCTACAAAAACAAATGCCTAATTGAACAAATGTGTGTCAGAACACAGTCATCTTAACAGAATCTTGAAACACTTGAGCACACCATGGACCTGTCACTGCATCCTCCAGCCAACAATTACAGACTTGAACAAAAGATATTAAGTCAGTAACCTAATCCTCTCTCCACTCAAGACAGTATATTCTTTTCGTGTTGTGTCCGTTTGTCTCTGGTTTGTCAGAAAAAAATAAGATATTGGGGGATGGGGTCTATAAAGCTTGGAGAATTGGCTGTAGGAATTGGATATGGCTAGTCTAAAGACAAGAAGAACTGTAGGTGACATATTTTCGTTCCAATATTTGAGAGGTGGCTCAGTGGCTAAGATGCTGAGCTTGCCAATCAGAAAGGTCAGCAGTTCAGCAGTTTGAAGCCCTAGCGCTGCGTAACGGAGAGAGCTCCCATTTCTTGTCCCAGCTTCTGCCAACCTAGCATTTGGAAAGCATGTAAAAGTGCAAGTAGAAAAAATAGGAACCACCTTTGGTGGGAAGGTAACAGCGTTCCATGCGCCTTTGGCATTTAGTCATGCCGGCCACATGACCACGGAGACGTCTTCGGAGAGTGCTGGCTCTTCGGCTTTGAAACGGAGATTAGCGGTGCCCCCAGAGTTGGGAACAACTAGCACATATGTGCAAGGGGAACCTTTACATTTATCTTTACAGAAAGAAGAGGGGGGGTCAATCTATTTTCCAAAGCATGAGAAGGCAAGACAAGAAACTATGAATGGAAACTAATCAAGAAGAGAAGCAACTAGAACTAAGGACATACTGCCTAACAGTGAGAACAATTAACCAGTGGAATGGCTTGCCTTCAGAAGTTGTGCATGCTCCATCATTAGAGGTTTTTAAGACGAGAGTGGACACCTACGCCTCTGAAACGGTATAAGGCAGGGGTGTCAAACTCACGTCGTCATGGTGGCATCATGTGATGTATTGGGACTTGTTTCCCCTTTGCTAAACCGGATGTGGGTGTGGCCAGAGCATTATGCATCTGCCCCACAGGCCGGGAGTTTGAGAGCCTTGGTATAGGGTGTCCTGCTTGGACCACAAGACCTCCAAGATTCCTTCCAACTCTGTTTATCTGTATTCTGTACTATCTCTTGTCACATTTTAAGGAACTGTGAAATAAACATCAGGAGCTGAGCAAGATGTTATGGCAGCTAACAGCAGTGAGCTCAGGAGCCAGGAGCCAGGGTGACATAAGAGATTCTGCTGACTGGAAACTGTCTGCTGACCAACTCTTCGGAACATTAACACTGCAAAGCGGAAATTGCTTCAACCGTGGTTTGAGAGGTGTTGCAGCTAAACAGGAAGTAATGGGCTTGGTGAGGAAAGGACCCTGCGATCCTACCGAGGCAGCACTAATCAGGAAACACATAGGAACCCCACCCACAATGGCTCTTCTGCTAAACATCTCTCCAACCCTTCGCAGCCTCCCTGACTGCTTCTGTTTCCCAGTCTGGAAAAAAAAGGGCCTTTCTGCTTTGAATTGAAGCATGAGAAGCTGGGGCTGGCGGGACCCTATTCAAGATGGAGATTATTTCTTTGATCAGCTGTTCCTTTGTGACTTTGAAAAGTTTCTGTTAAAAATAGCATCCCACAGATGTAGTAAATGCATATGTGAGTACGTTGATGGGTGGCTATTCTTATTTCAAATATTGACTCAAGAGGCCATTATATTTAGAACGATGGCACGAAGAATGCTCTGTGCACGAAGATGCTTTTGTGCTCGTGCTGAACAAAAATGGCAAAAAAAGGGGGGGACTCTTTTCAGCTCTGCCTCTTTGTGCGGCACCCTTCTAAGCTTTATGTGCACACACACACGCAAACCAGAAGATAGAAATAGAAGCCAAAATGTTTTGTCATAAGATTTTAATATCTTTCCATCATTAATCACCATCATGAATACACAGGTTAAGGGATTATCTGTGATTTCAGGATCCAGGACATATTTGTGTTCAGTTTGACTGATGCTTTAAAAACCGTGTGTATTAGGCGGATAAAAGAATACCTATTGATTTCTGAGTGATTGGTTGCTCATGAAAATGTTCAATATTATTGAACTTCTGGGTTGCAAATTTAAACTTACAAAACCAATGGACTTGGAAACCGTATCAATGTCATTCACCTTTTAAATTAACTGATGTCTCGGATTAGTTCTTACCTAGATTCTCCACTACAGGTGGCAAAGGAAAAGTGAAAGAATTCTCAATATCCTTTCTTTTCATTGGTCTTTCAGACTTAATAACCCGTGCTACACGCAACTACTTGGGTTTAAGTTTATTTCCTTTGACACGTAATACAACAAAGTTTTTCACAATGAAAGGAATACAACACAGTATAAACATTCATAATGTGACACGTAGTCTGAAATTTGCAATTTAAATGTAGACTTAAATAAGAACAGTATAGGCACATAATATACTGAGGAGATTACAACTCTGAAATGTAAATAATTGCCTTATGTGGCCTCTCACCCCTCAGCACATAACATTGGGGTGGGGGCGGGAATGCTTGAGAGGGCGTAAATTAACTTCATATCATTTTAACATATTCCTGTGAATATTTTAATTATATAATTTTTTATGGTCTGTTTAGACTGTACCAATTACTGCAAGACACAATAATGAGGAGAGGTTACATAGAGCAGTATTAATAATTCTGTTTCCAACATTTTTCCATTTTCATGCCCTAAAGCAATTTTTCCAATTACTTCCCAAATGTGCCAGATCACAGATCACATCAGTCCCTGCATAGCAGAGCCACGAGTTACTATTATTGCTACAGTGGTTCTCTTAGAATTACAGTCTCAAACATATGCTTGTGTTTAGTAATGATTGACCTAAGTATCTATCCAGGGACGTGGCGGCTCAGTGGCTAAGATGTTGAACTTGTCAAACAGAAAGGTCAGCAGTTCGAATCCCTAGTGCCGCCTAACGGAGTGAGCTCCTGTTACTTGTCCCAGCTTCTGCCAACCTAGCAGTTCAAAAGCATGTAAAAATGCAAGTAGAAAAATAGGGATCACCTTTGGTGGGAAGGTAACAGCGTTCCGTGTGCCTTCAGGATTTAATCATGCTGGCCACGTGACCAGGAGACAGCGCTGGCTCTTCGGCTTTGAAACTGAGATGAGCACTGCCCCCTAGAGTCGGGAACGACTAGCACATATGTGAGAGGGGAACCTTTACCTTGTAAGTATCTATCCATCATATATATTTACATAAATGTATAATATACATGTTAAAATGGGTGCATGGATGTATGTTTCCATCCCCTCTTATGGAAACTATTTAGAATGGAACCTGCAAGATCTTATTATTCCCCAAGAACTTTCCCTTTTGTAGGACACAAATAATGCCGAACTCTTATTCTAACAATAAGAACTCTAACATTAATCATAATACCGAACTCCTACTAGAAACTGTAAGGATAACACAGAACTCTTACTAGAACGTGCTGGAAGCACCTTTTACATTACTGAGAGGAAAAAAATAGACCTCAAGGGACCACAGGCAAAGATAGTATATTGATCCTTATGCCACTATCTTTCGCATCATTTATCCAAACGCAGTGAGGGTGGGAGTCCTTTCCATCTCAACAGAATGTTGGAAAGAAATTATTTAAAAGAGTTTAAGGCTCCGTATGCGTCATTTCTGTCATCACCAAATACTGGATTAAACAGGACAGCAAAAGGCGCAGAGATCAATCTCTGGTTGCTCCTTAGCTCATAGATGTTCCCTTCCCCTGCAGGGAGACAGGGCCAGTTTGATCGGCCTGCCAGGCAATTGATGGGCCCAATGGGTTCCAGAACTTGGGGTCTTCCCTGCGGATTTTGTGGGCAGTATGATCAAACTCTTACTTGCCTGAAATGGGTGAGTGCCCCAGGCCTTTGATCTTGGCATGCAATATCACAATGCTTTTAGCTTCGAGTCACATGACCTAGAGCAGAACATGCACAAATGGCCCTGTGCTTCCCCATGCATATACATGGAAACACACACAGATGCAGAACAAAGGGGGGGGGAGATATACAATACACACATAGGCACAACATATTACTTTATTACATAAAAGAAATCTTCACACAGCCATTACTGGTAAAAGGACTGGAAGGATTTCTTGCTTTCTTAGTGTTATTTCTTTGTTATTATTGGGTTTTTTTTATTACTGCAAAATGTTAAAGTTAAGTCATTCTGCCTGTAGCCTAAAATGAAATATCCATACTGGGAGAGACAGAGAGTTATGATTGTTCTTTGAAAAAAGTAACATGGGAGGAGATGAAAGCCTTGAATGAAACAATCTTAAATCCTGGCTTATCTTTTTATGCTTGTGTTGTAGTGAAATCTTTCTACACTCTGCAATTCGATTTATTTCATTACGTCTTGCTTTTAGATGGCTCACCATTTCATTTTTATTTTGAATGCTTGAGGCTGATGTTCATCCAAGAATTGGTGTCACTTTCTCTTGCCTTTGTCGATGTCATCCCTAAGACAAATACGATTGGCTGGAATAATCTCTTTTAGCCCTTTCTAATGCGACGTCCTTCAGATATCCTACAATTGTAGCAGAACTATCCAGGTAGGAGTTCTAAAAATGTAATCCACTATCAGGCACCAAGTTAGAGAGGCGAACACATGCAAACAATATTTAAACAGCATCAGCTCAGATAAATGTTTGCATAGCTGAAGTAAAGCATAAAAAAAGAGAAAAAAGGAAAATGTCTAAAACAACCTGACAATACCTGGTGGAATTTGTCTTTATGTTTAATGTTGTATAAGAAGGGCACAGAAATATGATCTATAACAAGCTTGCCCAACTAAATGAAACCCTTGAATTTCCCTTTCTTGTTTTTTCAAGGAAAGGAAGGCTCAGCCCCTGGTGATACAATAAAGATAAAAGAGTCCCTGAGGATTTTACTTCCCTGGTTATTGCCGACTATAGGGGGCAGTGCTCATCTCTGTTTCAAGGCCATTGAGCCAGCCCTGTCCAAAGACATTTCTGTGTTCATGGGACCAGCATGATGTCATGGAGCACTGTTACCTTCCCGCCAAAGTGGTACCTATTTATCTACTCGCATTTGCATGCTTTCGAACTGCTAGGCTGGTAGGAGCTGTGGTGAGGACAGAAGCTCACCCTGTCATGTGGCACTGGGATCTTGAACATGGGCTGTCAGTACAGTAGAAATAAGTAAACTCTTCTACAACCTATCTTATATATTCTAGCCCCTCCCCTCCAGTCAGAGGTGGGTTGCTCCTGGTTTGGCCCAGATTGAGCAAACTGCCCGGATGCTTCTGTACATGCACAGTAGCATCGCACATATGAGCATGAACGAACCTATAGCACCAGGATTTGCAACCCACCTCTGTCCCCAGCCTTATACTCACAACAATGCTTCAGAATATGAATAGGAGTTTTCATATTGTGAGAATTAAAGAAAAAAGTTAATGGCTGTGTCTTCCTTGTGTTTTCTGAAAACCTGTATGTTGATGTGTCTGTATGTTTGTGCTTATTGTCTCCTGTTTACCTACAGTGTTCTGTTTTCAATAATATTATAGGTCTACATTCCAGAAGGCAGAGTATAAGCCAACAGATTCCTGTGCCTGGACAAAAATCCACTTGCTAAGCTAAGCTACTGGCTAAGCAAGGCCAGATTTATCTAAAAGACTTCAGTGATAGGCTAGTGGCATATTATAGCATTTATACTATTGGATTCATTGCATATAAGAATCAAATGAACATTTTAGATACCTAAGAGTCCTACAGAAACAATTATAGAAGATAACATTTAAAATATGTCTACACAGATATGCACATTTGAAAAATTTTAATAAATGAAAAAGCAAATATTTCCCTTCAATTATTTTCTACTGCCTAGCACTTTCTTAAAATGAAATGAAAAATGTGGTTGTAAATGCTAGGCATTATGTCATCTGGCAATCTTTCATTTTGAAAGAATAGTGTTTTGCATATGAACTAGCAAAGAGGTGAAGGAAAGGTTAGTTTGAAATGGCATCATGCCTTGGTTAGACACAATCAAAGCAATTGTCAGATTAACTGTACTATGGTGTGCAGTTAAATATCTACCATCACTGATATTTTTTATTGAAGGGATCCTCCCAAGGAAGCAAGGAATATCAGAGCTTCATAGAATTCAATTTGAATCTCATTGTCTAAATAGGTACACTAGCTCCTGAAAGACATGTATTATTCTTTATAGCCAATGATAGCTAACCAATGGTTTTAAATTTAAATTAAATAAAAGTTAAAAGTTAAATAAATAAGAGAAAGTGCTTTGTCATCTGTTGATTGCCTGGGAGGGAGGGAGGGAAGAAGGAAGGAAGGAAGGAAGGTATAGTGTTTGATGTGTCAATCAGGACTGTAGATGATTCCTATTGGCTGAGAAATGGGGAGTGTTCAGGCAGGAAAAGTTCATGTTCTCATTGGTTGCAGGTTTGACAGGAGCTGTATAAATAGCTGTCAAACTGGAGTGTTCTGTTCTATTTATGCTAGTTGGTTATGATTAAAGAGTTGTTGATTTGAGCCTTTGCCTCAGCCAGTTATTCCTTCCCAGAGAATACACAAAACTGGTGACGAAGGTGGGATCCTAATTCCCTCAGCCACCATAACCAGCTCCATCAGTCTCAGCCTCAGCATGTCGGCTATACCTAGTTTTGCATCGTTCAGCGCAGAGAGAGAATCCTGGGACACATTTATTGAGCGATTTGAATGCTTTATAATCACTAGTGATCTTACTGAGGTAAATAGTGAAAGGAAGAAAGGATTTTTTCTTAGTGCTTGCGGCCCAGATATGTTTGGCACGGCTAGGCGCCCCGGTGCCTATATCAATGAGTACAGTGCCCTGGGAGCTGCTGTTAACCAAATTAAAGAATCACTATGTCCCAACCCCTTCGAAGATCGCGAGAAGGCATGCCTTTAAACAGTGTATCCAAAGAGAGGGGGAGTCGATCAGCCAGTATGTGGCCTCGCTACGTAAAGAAGCGATTAATTGCCAGTTCCCTTAATTAGATGATGCCCTAGTGGAACAATTTGTATGTGGCATTAGGGACTTGAAACTACAACGGAGGCTATTGGCTAAATCTGAGCTCACCCTCCAAATTGCAATAGATGAGGCAAGGGCCACTGAAATGGATGAGAGATCTACGGCTCAGATCCAGCGTTACATGGCGGCTGCTACCTCGAGACCCCAATCAGCTTTGGTCAACCAGCAAGAAAGCCCTGAGGAGGAGTTATTAGATGACTACAAAGAGATTGCCCGCCTGAAAACCAGAGCGACGGGGAATGGATGGCCCACCAAATTACCGCAGAATGGGTGCCTCAGTTGCAGCGGCAATCACAATAGATCGAATTGCCATTTTAAAACAGCTATCTGCCACCGTTATGGAAAAAAGGGCCATTTGGTGAACGTATGCTGGACCATCCTGACGGGGCCAGGACAAGGACATGATCCTTATGAGGAAAGGAAGAATGCGGGCCAAACTGGCCACCCAAGAGCATCCTGCGCCGTGGTGGACGACGATATTCCATAGGAAATGTGGGACGTGCGGTCCGCAGAAGAGCGCTCGCAGAAATCAAAAAAAGTTTTCTTCACAGTGCAGATTGAAAGATCTCCATGCAAGATGGAGATCAATTCCAGTTCTATGAAAACGATCATCTCCTGGTCTACTCTAAAAAAACTGATGCCGGCTATTACTAAAGACTCATTATTGCCTTGCAGCTGCGGGCTCCGCAATTACCAAGGCAACATGATTCCGGTGCTAGGCAAGATCTTGGTGTTAGTGCAGCTGAAAGAGTTCCGAAGCCACCTGCCATTCATCGTGGTAGCCAACCCACTGGCGAGCCTTTTGGGCAGTGACTGGTTTGAGCCTCTGGGCCTAACTATTGCTGGCATTCATGCAGCGACTGTCGATGATGACTTTGAGAAACTCTCCAAAGAGTTTGCAGATGTGTTTGAGGGGACACTGGGTAATTATAAGGGCAACCCTATTATGCTGAATTTGGACCCCACTATTGCCCCTATTCGCTTGAAAGCTCGCAGAGTTCCTTTCGCGCTTAGGGCAAAAGTGGAGGAAGAATTAAATAAATTGATCAGCCAAGGAATCCTGGAACCCATTGATCATTCACAGTGGGAGACTCCTATAGTCACCCCTGTGAAAGCCAACGGGTCCATCAGGATCTCTGCGGATTACTGCTCAACTTTGAATAAGGCATTGCAATCTAATCCGTACCCTGTTCCTGTAGTGCAGTGCTTCTCAATTATTTTCTGTCATGCCCCCCCCCTAGGAAGAAGAAAACATTTCGGGGGGGCCCCCCGCGCGACTGTAAATAGTATAATTTGTCTATAAAATTGTTATAAGTACACCTCTGCATAACATAGCACACCGGTCTTTCCTCGTCTCCCACCATAGTCACATGCTTTCTTTCCTCTTTCCCTCTTACTTGTCTATCCTTCCTTCCACCCTCCCTTCCTCCTTCCCTTCCTTCCTGCCTCCCTTCCAGTTCCCTCCTTCCTCTTTCCCCCTGCCTGCCTTCTTTCCTCTTTCCCTATCCTCCTATCCTTCCTTTCTCCCTCCCTCCTTCCCTGCCTCCCTTCCAGTTCCATTCTTCACTCCATTTCATTTTTAGGGCTCCTTAACTTTTAAGCAGTTTTTCTTCCCCATAAGGCATCTGTGGCAGAGCCCCTCCACAGGCTTTTGGACAAATCAGCTGTGTGGCATTGGGGGACTAAGGAAGCCAAAGCGTTTGCTGCCATTAAGGCTCTGCTGATATCATCAGCGGTCCTCATACAGTACAATGAGTGACTGCCATTGACTCTCACATGCGACGCATCGCCATGTGGCATTGGTGCTGTCCTGGCTCACAGGCTACCCAATGGTCAGGAGGCTCCTATTGCCTATTTCCCACGTACCTTATCGTCGACTGAACGCAATTGCAGTCAAGTTGATAAGGAAGCGTTGGCGGCCGTTGCTGGAATCAAGTGTTTCCACGACTACTTGTACGGCCGCCGTTTCTTACTAGTTAGGGACCATAAGCCCCTTCTGGGTATTTTGGCAGGAGACCGCCCGACCCCCTTGATCCTTTCGCTCAGATGCTACATTGGGTAGAATTTATGGCCGCATATGCCTACCAGCTAGAACATCAGCCTGGGAAGCACCTAGGGCATGTGGATGCCTTAAGTCATTGTCCGTTGCCCATACCAGTGCAGAACCCAGCTCTGGCCAGTCAGGTCCTTGCGTTGGAGGACCTGGGTGTGCCTCTTACGGCTTCTGACATAGAGGCACACTCTCGCACAGACAGGGTGTTTCTCCAGGTCCTAGACTGGGTGCGCAGGGGGTGGCCTCCCGGTCCAGTAACAGAAGAGTTCCTGCCATTCTATCATAGATGCACCGAACTATCCGAACTAAAAGGTTGCCTGCTATGGGGCAACCATGTGGTTATTCCTGAGGCGCTAAAATCCCAGATTTTAATGAGGTTGCATGAGGGCGTACCCATGGCCTCCACCACTGTCGAAGTGACAGTAAGGGTGCTACAGTGACTGTTTGTCAGTCATGAGTTACCCGATGTGGTGGTCTCAGATAATGGGCCCCAGTGGATGGCAGAGAGGTTCCAAACATTTTCAGCCTCCCCTGGGGTGCGACAGGCACTGATTTCCCCATTTCATCCCACAAGCAATGGCCGAGCAGAATGTGCAGTCTGTTCTGCAAAAGAAGCATTAGCCAGGATGGGAAGTGGTCAGTTGCAGGATAAAATATCATACTATCTGCTGTTGCAACACACAACGCCCTGTCCTGTAAATAACAAAAGTCCAGCGGAGCTTCTGATGGGCAGAAGACTTCAAACGACTCTGGACCACCTGCATCCCAATTATGTTATCACTCAGAATCCAGATAGGGAGTACAACACTAGGGGTTTTGCTAAGGGGGACTGGGTTTTTGTTCAGAACTTTGCAGGCTCCCCAAAGTGGGTGCCAGGGGAAATAACCAAAATAACAGGACCCTGCTCTTACAGGATCCTACTGACTGATGGTTGGGTGTGGCGACGACACATCGATCAACTGCATCACCACATTGCACCTTTGGGTCCACTGGCCGAGGAACCTCGAGGTCACGACAATGTACAGGCACCCGACGTCCCAACCACCACTGAACACCAAGGCACCAATGAAGCACTGCATGCCACCTGCTGGCCCAGTTTGTCTCCCCCGCTCATCTGCCGCTGCTGCCCAATGACATCTTGACAACCAACTCACCTGTAGAGCCAAGGTCCCAGGCCAGGACGGAGTCACTGAGAAGTTCTGGCAGGTGTCATCTGACAGCTCCGAGGGGTGATCCAGAGCCTTCTCCACTGACGTAAGGCCTGACACTACAACGCTCTGAATGGAGCTGGCGCCGGCCAGCCTACCTCTCAGACTACGCGTGCGCCGTCTTGGGGGATAGTGGTGTAGTGTCTGATGTGTCAATCAGGACTGCAGATGATTCCTATTGGCTGAGAAATGGGGAGTGTTCAGGCGGGAAAAATTTGTATTCTCATTGGTTGCCGGTTTGACAGGAACTGTATAAATAGCTGTCAAACCGGAGTGTTCTGTTCTGTTTATGCTAGTTGGTTACGATTAAAGAGTTGTTGATTTGAGCCTTTGCCTCAGCCATTTATTCCTTCCTGAGGAATACACAAAAGAAGGAAGGAAGGAATGGTTATTCTTGATTCACTTCAGCATTTGTTTGGTACAATATATCACATTTTGTAAATATTTAAGTATATCTTGCCAGCAGTTTAAACATTAATGGCTGTGTGTTGTGTTATTTTGAGGGGACAGCACATTTACACTGTTATACAAGCTATATACTCACTACTTTACATTGTAGCCAAGTGTCATTTCTTTAGTATTTATTTACAAAAGCACAAATATATGCTTTATACTGGACTGGGATGTTTATTTTGAGGCTTCATCATATTATATCCCCAATAGGTTTTCTACAGTTGAACAGTACATTTGCCATATTCTGGAAATGGCAACATGAAACAAAGTCCACTTCTGGAAAGCACAGTTCCACATCAATTAAAGTAAAAGCAAGTTTTCTTTTAAGAAGCTACTTATAGTAACAGTAGGTCCAGTCTTCTATTTTTCCATCCCACCCAGCCATCAACCCCGGCTTTTTGCCAGCTAATTCCTGTCTTTTTGCCTCTTCTAAGACTCTTCCAGACAAATGCTGCTTGTCTGGGGCCAAGGATTCTATCCCGTTCCCCTTCTTAGGAATCACCCTCCTTCAGCATTTGCCATCTGCCATGCCAGTAGAACCTGGTGAATCAGCAGGGGCACAAAAGAATGTTGCTGTGACACTTGCTGAATATTCATGATATATGAATATTCATTCAATTAGCATCTGTATGACCAGGCCTCCAGATTCACAACTGGCATCTTAGGAAAAGGGTCCATTGTATTTTAATTAAAAGCCAGCTTGATTTCTAAATAGCTATATTTATCAGGATTTAATCAGCTGAGAAGAATAGCAACACATTTCCAAAACCTGGGGATACCACCCCTCCCTTCTTGCTTTGCATGTTTAATACTAGTGGGAGTTATGTGTTTGAAACAACGGGAGGCAAAAAAACCACTCTCTGAGCAACCAAAATAGTATCAGATTATCTTATAATAGATTCACACTGTGTGGGATCCATTGGCATTTTCCCTGAGGCTTCATCAGAGAAAAGTTGTAAAGTGGTTAATGTATCTTCAGGGAAATGAGAGAGAAGTTTGCCTTATGGTGAGTTATTTATAAAAATAATAAAGGCGGGAGAAAAAAATACCTTTAAAAACATATAGAAAGTGGAAGGGCCGTGCACGCATCAAGAGTAATGAGAACACCCTACTAGAGTCTTAAGGAACAGGAAAGAAGTATTGTTAAGCATCTTTATATCTATTAATATAAGGCAGGGGTCAGCAACCTGCAAGTGGCTCTTTCATCCCTCTGTTGCGGCTCCCTATCATCGGTTGGAACCACAATTTTGAGAGGACCTTCTGGTTGGGTGGGGAGCATGGCGCACCAGGAGGAGACTCTATGGCAAGGGGCAGGTTTTCTGCTTGGCTCCACAATTGATATGGCTTTCAGTTAGAACAGGTATAGGAAAAAGGATGCTGCGCTAGGAGGAGACTCTATGGTGGGGGAACCGGACTTCCAGTCAGCTCTAGAATTGAACAGGGGGCTTCTAGTTAGGACCTTTGTGGCTCCCCGTGTTTTCTTTTCTGTGGGAAACAGGTCCAAATGGCTCTTTGTGTGTTTAAAGTTGCCAACTCCTGATATAAGGCAAAGGAGAGCATATGGACCCTGCTAAAAAAAGGAACCTATGGAAGAAGGAAGCAATACCAGTATGCTACAGTGGTTGGTTAGTTGGTTGGTTGGTTGGTTGATTGATTTTTCTAGGAGCAAATGTGGCTTACAGAGAGATCTCACTTCAATTTATTCCCACAAGAGTTCCGTAGGGTAGAATCAGCTGAAAGAGAGTTACCAGTCCAAAGTCACTCAATGACTTTTCATGAGTGGAAGTGGACTTGAACTTAGAGCTCCATGTCTAGCACCTTGGCCTGGGAATACTGAGTTTCAAACTACACTTCACTCATGAGTCTGGACCAGTCACTATTTCACAAACAAATCTATAAAGGATAACATTAGAGGAGAACTATTTTGAGCTTCTTCAGGAAGGTAGGAAATAAAACACTGATCTGGTTCATACATTATATACAGTGGTGGGATTCAATTTTTTTTACTACCAGTTTTGTAGGCGTGGCTTGGTGAGCATGGCATAGATTGGTGGGCATGGCAGGGGAAGGATACTGTAAAATCCCCATTTCCTCCTGATCAGCTGGGACTCGGGAGGCAGAGTATAGATGGGAGCGGGGCCAATCAGAGGTGGCATTTGCCAGTTCTTTGAACTACTCAAAATTTCTGCTACCGGTTCTCCAGAACTGGTAAGAACCTGTTGAATGCCACCTCTGATTATATAATATTATAATGTGGTTAGTTTGAGTTTGGATTAGCAAGCTGGGCGAAATCAGTCAATGGTGGTTTATTCATTGTTTTTTATTTATTCAGTTTATATATATATAGAATTAACAAAATAATATTTAATCAGAAAAGAAGAGAGAGAGCTTCCAAATGTTCAAGAGCTGCCCCACGGACAGCATGGTGCAATAGTCCAAATACATTATTTAATTCTTAAATCATAGGAAACCTTAAAAGCATTTCTGATCCCAGTAGAATGTGCTGTAAATAAATTCACATTGGAGGTATACTAGAGAATGGAGATGGGGAAGTAAAATTTACAGCCACTGAAGTTTGCAGAAGCAGTTTTACATGTTTGCATATCTGCTTTAGAAAATACTTTTAAAAGTTCATGAAAAGCCCTTATCCTGAATATAGTTTCAGAACTTGCAAACACAATCAAAATCTAACATTTTGCCTATTATTAAGGGATTCACCAATAGGTTACTGGGTGAATTTAAAATATTCTCCACAATTTTTGGTGATTTTTATCATAAACCATTGTTGTACTTATTTATTACACATATACTCCACCTGTCTTCTGGTAAAGCCAAAATAAAGCCATATTTTATTTACAATTGGTTAAATATAGTAACTACCCATGTGTCTATGGCAGGGGTCAGCAACCCAAGGCTCTGGAGCCACATGTGGCTCTATCATCCTTCTGCTGCAGCTCCCTGTCGTCAGTCGGATCCACAATTGATAGGGCTTTCATTTAGGACAGGTAAAGGAAAAAGGATGCCGTGCTAGGATGAGACTCTATAGTGGGGGAACCAGACTTCCAGTCAGCTCTAGAATTGAACGGGGGGCTTCTGGTTAGGACCTTTGTGGCTCTTTGAGTGCTTAAGGTTGCCGACCCCTGGTCTATGGAGATTCTCAATCATCCAGGTCATAGCTGCCCTAGAATTGCTACTGTTTGTCAGAGCTTGTGGCTAATATGGTTCCAAAGCTCAGAAGCTCTTGCCTCATCTTGCTTTTCATCATATTCACCTCCCCACAGAATTCCAAAGTTCTGCTTATTTAGAAGATCTTGCCTCTTTCCACCATTCCAGCAACTTGCAGAGTTCCAGCTACTGTCAAAAAACATATATCTGCAAAAACAATCTACAGTTCACACGGTCTGTTAAGGGCAGCAAAGGAAAGGGAGCTTGGCAGCTTTGATTGCTTTCCATATGACCATGGAAATGTACAGAACATGGACTAGAAACACTAGCAATATTTTTATCCATTTTGAGGAATGGAAGATTTTTGTTACTCTGGGACCTACAGTGGCTTAACAACGAGGGCACTGTAAATATTAGTCCTTCATATTTCCTGCTGGTCAGCTGGAGGAAGCAGCGGGGTTTTTTTTTTCTGTGCTTCAATCAAAAATGAAAATCATCATGAAATGACTTTGAGGTGGCTGGAGATTGAAAATGGCAGTGATATGCAAATGCTTGACACAAAAATGCTCTTTTTTTATTTGCTGGTCTTTAAAATATTTAAAGGGAACCATAATTTCCCAGCTTCATTATGAAGCATCTTAAAAGCCAGTAATGCCAAATGCATTAATTCTTTCACGAAACACAGATAAATAACATCATTCTTCTGTCTTCTCAATCTGCTATTTCTTGATTTACAGCTGCTTCTATATTCCTTGGTATGCTGTAGCTGAGGAAGATAACATTTTCAGTCCAATGGTTACACTGCAGTTTGGCCTGGGAAGCACACAAAAAATTAAAAACATTTTAATTTTTTTTAAAAAAAATGTGAGGATGCTATACAAGAAAAGCATTTAAAAATATTAGAAAGGATTGAAAAGCATTACAACTATGTTGCCAATGTTATAAAGGATTTCAGCAAGTTACATAAAAGAAGCCTGTAAGCTATAGTTTAACCATTCTGGTGGGTTTTTTTTTTTTAATCTATGGATGTCCTTATTTTGAAATCACAGAAATCTCATTGTTTTCATAATTGCAAGAATAAAATGGGGGGCGGAGGGGAAGTAAAATTGTAATGTAGAAAAGCAGCTACTACCCCATGATATTTCAAGGCCTCTTGGCTGCAGGGGCCTTAGAAATTACTCTTGGTGCGCTGTTCTACCTCTGCCACTATAGGTCCAAAGTCTTCCATTTGATAAGCTTGTAAATAAATTCTGAGACAGTACCTTTCATTCTACAGAATAGGCCTCACAATTATCTTTTATCATTCGCTAATCTCTTGCAAAGCTCTGTTCTCTCTTAAAACACACATTGTGTTTTTTTTAAAAACACCACATACTACGTAGACGTTCTATCATGTAGATACGTAAGCGTCTGATATGAAAATGGAAGATTGTTGAAGGTTCCTGATTTCACACACATTTTTCTTTGTTTTGGGGGAAAAAACCAAGAATTGCTTTCCACGAAGCTTGTGGTTTTCTAAAACCGATTCCTTAAGTTGTTTGGGTGGCCCTGGGCCTATCTCTTTTGATGTCCTGTGTGGTTAAAACAAGATATGGGGGCAGCTTGACCTGATTCCTTCAGCCTAAACTGTATATTGAAACCCTTTGATAGTGTTAGACAGAAGAAAAGAGCCTCACAGTCCCATACAAACAGGAGTACACACACACACATGCACGTGCAAATCGGGTTGTTTTCAGCTGTTCCAGAGAACGGACACCAACAGTACAAAGAAGCAGAAATGAGCTGGAAAAGCATTGTGGGTATTGACATGATAATGAGCACTCCAAGTCCTTTCTGAAGGGAAACAGCATGCTGACTTTCTTAAAGCCATAGACTTGCCAAAACAGTTTGCAGCTCTTAAACTGAGTCCAAACTCTGGTGGCATGAATGGGTGTTTGGTTTCTAAAATCCAAGCTAGTGATCACAGGAACAGATATTTTAAAGCTCAGAGAAAGCCTGCTTTGGCAACATGCAACTTAATGCCTCCCAGATCAACTACCACCAGCCCCAACTAGCACAGCCAGTGGGTCCTGAACTCAAAAATGATTAAAGATGACTACTTTCCTTATTCTAATTCAGAAAGTCTGTCATTGGAGTTAGACTTTCTTAGAAGGCTTGTTACTGAAACCAGTGATATTACTAACTTAAGCCCACTTGATTTTAGATCATTTATAGTATGAGTATAAGGGGCGTGATGGCTTAGCAGTTAAAGACACTGAGAAAGCTGACAGCCCAGGTTTGAGACCCGAGCACTGAGTGATGGGGTGAGCTCCCATTGCCCCAGCTCCCTGGCCCAGCTCCCGCCCACTCAGTAGTTTGCAAGCATGCAAATGTGAGTAGATAAATGGACATCACTTCAGTAGGAAGATAGCAGTATTCTGAGTGCCCTGGCCTATAGAGGAATAGAATGGAATGGAGTAGAGTGGATTGGAGTGGAATGGCATGAGAGTAGAATAGAATAGAATAGAATAGAATAGAATAGAATGGAATGGAATGGAATGGAGTGGAGTGGAGTGGAGTGGAGTGGAGTGGAGTGGAACAGCATGAGAAGAGAAGAGAAGAGAATGGAGTGGAGTGGAGTAGAAGGGCGTGAGAATAGAATGGAATGGAATGGGATGGAATAGAATAGAATATTGGTAAAGTGTAATTGGACACACAGGAATTTGTCATAAGCTCTCAGTATACATACAAGCAAGAAGTGATAAATCAGTATTATTATCATAAAATACATTCATCTTAAATCATAAGATAACAACACTCAGTGATAGACATAGGACACTAAATAAGAAATCAACATAAATCATACTAGGATATTAATAAATTGATTAATAGAAATGATAGATATAAGCAACAAAATTATAGTCATAAGAAGATAAGGATAGGCAATAGGAAAGATGAGAAGGATAATAGTAATACAGCCCTACTAGGTAGTTTGACAGTGTTATGGGAATTAGTTGTTTAGCAGAGTGATGGCAAGGGGGAAAACTGTGTCTAATTGTTTTGGTGTACAATGCCCTATAGTACTGATGGCTAACCTTTTCGCCATCACGTGTCAAAAATGGGGGGGCACAGGGTGGTCGTGCGTGCACATGCCCACACCCATAATTTTATGTGCCCTTCCCTGTGCATGTACACAACCCCCCCCGTACATGCATGCAATGTGCATGCGTGCATGACCCCCGCCCTCCCCCTGCTTTTGGCACACGATGGCATGGTGGAGCCATTTTTCACCCTTCCCAGGCTCCAGATACTTTCTAGGAGCCTGGGGAGGGCGAAAACAGCCTCCCCCGTCCCCCGGAGGCCCTCCTGAGGCTGGAAACGGTCCATTTTCTGACTTCCGGTTTGCACATAGGCTGTTTTTCGCCCTCCGGAGGCTTCAGGGAAGCCTCTTGAAGCCTCCGGAGGGCGAAAAACGGCCCAACAAGCAAAATGGAAGTTTGGGGGTGGACTTCTGGGTTGCCCATTGTGCCATTTTTCTCCCTCTGGAGACTTCAGGAAACTTTCTGAAGCCTCCAGAGGGGAAAAAATGTCCCAACACGCAAACTGGAAGTTTGGAAACAGACTTTCAGTTTGTGCAGTCAGCTGTTTTTTGCACTCCGGAGGCTTCAGGAGGCTTCCTAAAGCCTCCAGAGGGCGAAAAATGGCCAAAAGTCATGGCCAAAATCAGCTGGCATGCACATGCGCACTGGAGCTAACAGGGCAATCCCTCGCATGCCCTCAGAAATAGCTCTGCATGCCACCTGTGGCACACGTACCATAGGTTCACCATCACTGCCCTACAGTGTCATAGAAGGAAGTTTATGTCAAAGATGTGAGGGTCTGTAGATATTTTCAGAGCCTTCTTTCTGGCTCGTGCAATATACAGGTCCTCAATAGAAGACAGGCTGGGTGCAATTGTTTTTTTCTGCAGTTCTAATTATCCACAGAAGTCTGTGTCTGTCTTGTTTGGTTGCGGTGCTAAACCAGACAGGTATAGAGGTGCAAATGACAGACTCAGTAATTCCTCTGGAGAATTGTATCTGCAGCTATTTGGGCAGTTTGAGTTTTCTGAATTGGCGCAGGAAGAACATTCTTTGTTGTGCTTTTTTTATGACGATGTTGATGTTAGGTGTCCATTTTAAGTTCTGATATATTATGGAAGTTGAAAGTCTCTACCGATGGTTCTGTGTTGTCTAGTATTGTAAGAGGTGGTAGAATAGGAGGGCTTCTCCTAAAATCTTTCTATAGTGTCTTCAGGCAATGCTGGCTTCTTTGGCTAAAGAATGGAGCTGAGCAACACTCCTTTGAATCAGACACAACCAGACAAGGGAAACTTTTACCATTACCTTTATTGTAAAAACATCTGATTTACACATTAATTCAAGCTGCTCTGAAGTGGGGAGAGGAGAGATAATTTGCCACTTCTTTCTGGCTTTCTGAAAGTTCTAATCCTAAACAGTTTTATTTTGGGAGGAATGTTAAAATAATATAGAGAAATGAGACCAATGACCATTGTAGCCCTGTATTAAAATCTGTATTGCACAAGTAGCCAGTATCCTGTATTGAACTCTGAAGGTATTAGCAAAACTGGCACTCAATCTTTTTAGATATTTAATCTAGAAAAAACTCCCCAATGAATTTAAAAAAAAACTTGAAGGAATATTTCACATTGTTGCCATAATGAAGTAAAAATGTGCAGCCTTGGCCTGATATCATTCAACAAGAATGAGATTCGTTTCAATTTTAGGGATTAAATGTACACATAGCTAAGCTGGGAAGCCAAATCTATCTAGGGAAAGATACTTTGTTTTCATAAAGAGCACATTTGTAACAAGCTATTCCTGTTATACGTGGCAGTTTCCGTCGGTTGTGAATATTCTGGGAAAAGTTTTTTCCCTCTCTCGTGAATATTCTACTAGAATCCCTATTAAAGATCGAGATGGAGAAAGTCCCGAGGAAGAGCTAATACTAACAAATTGATTTGATGTAGACCAACACCAATCAATCAGACCTTCAGGGATTAATAGCAAAATGGAACATCAACACGAATAATATAAATGAAACATCAATAGTAAAGACAGAACGAACAAAAATCACTGAGGCAAGCTTATACCACAATAATAACCTACACCTGAAGGCATCAATTCAGTCTTCATCAATTCTCTAACACAGAGATTTGACTACATTTGCAAGGCTAACAGTATGGAAGTTGGTCTAATTTCCACAAGGAGGCTCTTCTATGCTAAGGATGTGTTTTCATAGATTCTATAAGCTTACATCTTCTCATTTCCACAAAAATGGGAGACTGCTAGCTGTTTGGGCATTATATCAATGGAATTTGGCATTGTATCAGTGTAATGTACCTGTGAAGACAAGCACCAGCCATTCTGCACCAAGTGAAGCTTTCTTCAAAGGCAGCCCAACCGTTGCAGTAGTTTGCACAGGTATCTGTTGAGAGCGTGACTCACTTTCCCAAAATCTTTCTTCTTCTAGGTAGGGCCACAATTAGAAGACCAGCCTGACATGGGCAAAGCCTGTCCCTGCCCCTTCCAGCCTTAGACACCAAATCCTTCAGGGGCAATTACACTCCCTTGAGAAACCACATTGGACCTGACAAAGTAAACTCCAAGGGGAGTTTCTGGATTCAACCTCAGAGACTGGGCCAAGAGGTTTAGCTTCTCCTCCGTGGTTAGACTAGCAATATTTCTGATTTATTAGGTTCGTGGACCACTCTGCATCCATATATCAAATTAAAAACATAAAATTTGTTTTTCAAAAATCAGCTATATCAACATAAATGAACACCAGAAGCAACATTTAACATCCCAAGAGGCCAGATCCAATACCAGAGGAAACCACACTATAACAGCCCAGTCCCAAGGGGTTATCATCATCACCAATTAGTATAGTAAGAATGGCATCTCCCGGCAGCTTTATATAAACATTATAGAGCAGTGGGAAGAAAATAGACCCTCGTGGTACCCTATGAGGTAACAGCTATTGGTTCATAATTTTTATTCCCTGACTACCATCATCGGAAACAGGAAGGCAGAAAGCCACTGTAGAATAGGGTTGCCAATCCCCAACTATCACAAGTGTCCCAGAAGAATTCTATAGGTAGTCCTCGGCTTTCAACAGTCCATTTAGTGACCATTCAAAGTTCAACAGCACTGGAAATAGTGACTTATGACCATTTCCCACACTTATGACCATTGCAGCATCCTGGTGGCCAAATGATCAAAATTCAAGTGCTGGGCAACTGACTCATATTTATGATATTAATGGGTCCTGGGGTCATGTGATCACCTTTTGTGACCTCCCGACAAGCAAAATCAATGGGGAAGCTAGATCCATTTAACAACTGTGTTACCAACTTACCAACTGCAAGCATTCACTTAACAACTGCGTCAAGAAAGGTTGAAAATGGAGCGAAGCGTACTTAACAACTGTCTCACTTAGCAACAGAAACATTGGGCTCAGTTGTGGTTGTAAGGTGAGGACTACCTGTATTGTCAATTGTATTAAAGGCAGCCCCAAACCCTAAAGGAAGTAAAAGAGGCACAGAACCGACAAAGGTGGCTAACGGGACTGTGAAAGGTTGTGTCCATTCCATGCCCAAGTCTGAGCCCTGAGTGAAAGGGGCTTGGATTTTTTGGGGGAGCAGAAGAGCTATGCCAAGTGGTAATAGGGCCAGGTGGGAGCTCTATCTGCCAGTGATCATTCTAAACAAGGCAGCCAACACAATAAGGGAGAGGAAGTAATGTTTCACTTCACTTACAGCTAAGTAAAGGTATGACTCAAACTTCAGCTTTTAGCCATATGCAGTGGGGGTTGTTTTTCTCCTCCACATCTCTGCAGGTGTTTCTTCTTCTAAAACTCCTTAGTAAAAGGAGGAAAATCTGGGACTGGCCAACAGAGGGAGGCTGCTCAAGAGCAATATTGCCCACCAGATGGAACACAGAGAAATTAAATTGATTCTATTATTGATTTTTTTTAAGGTGGAATAGCTCATCTACAATAGCAAAGATACAGCCAGGGATTGTTTGTGAAACAGATTAGCAATACGCAACTTTCAAGTCAAGTTAAAGTGAAAGAACAAAGCCAACCAGTTTCCATAATATGATCTTGACCATACACCAAACTATTTTCAAGGAGAACATCAGGAATTGCTTTAAAAGTCTTTCATTCTTTCATACGGAACCATAAGAACAGTGGAATGAAATCAAATAAATGGTTGAGGTTAAATGGAAAAAGATACTGTCAAAGACCAAGGAACAGAAGAAAAACAAACTGGATGTCAGGACAGGTGATGAGAATTGCCAAGAAAAAAAAAGAAAAAAAAAGCCAAAGCCAAGAAAGACAAAGAGCTTGGAAAGGAACTTATTAAAGAACTGCTAGAAGTAACAAGGAGTAAAATATGTAAAGACATCAAAGATGGAAACAGGTATACCAAAGCAAAACAGTTTTCAAAACAAAGTCTCTGAACTTAAAAGAGTTTCCAACCTCAAACTGGTCTGCTAAAGGATACCAATGACAGATTGTAACTGATTCAAAGATTAAACAGAGATGGGAGGAGTGCATTGAAATTCTATATAATATGTATGTAAACATCAAAGATATCTCTAGCAGTATAAAATGAAGTTAGATCAATTTTCTGGTCATTATCAAGCCAGAAGGCTGTAGGAATATCAGAAGGCTGTAGGCTGTAGAAATATGACCAGCGACAGAAGAATTGCTGAAGTTCTAAACAAACTACACCTGCAAATAAAGAGAATGACATTGTGGCAAACAGACTGGAAAGAGGTCACTGTACATGCCAATACCAAAGAATAGAGACTTAATAGATTGTACAGATTATCAGGGAACATCCTTAACTTCAATGCTAGCAAAATAATATTCAGGGGAACCAGGCATAAGTTACCTTTTTCCAATGCCATTGTAACTTTGTCATCAAATGAATAATGCCAAGAACCACCTGTATTTGCAATGGGGGAGGGTGTAAGTCAATCTACCTTATAGTTTTGTTGTGGTGGTGAAAAATAAAAGGTTATATTGTTCCGATATAATTCCTGAGGTCCGGAACCAAAAAGGCAGTCTATAAATCTAAGAGTAAAGACCAAACCTTCAAGGAAAAAAAAAAGGACACGATAACCCAAAATAAATGTTTTATTTCAGTAGCAGAGGAAAGAAAGCATGCCACCTTTGTGCATCTACACTCCTACAAGTCATAGCTGTGAATCCTCAATGTAATCTTTAATAATTAATTCCAGCACTTCTGTAAATTATTTTTAGTCCAGTGATTCATGGCTTTCAAAAAAAAATCAAGTTGATGATTTCATCTCAAAAATTCCTCCCTTCCCTTTGTAAGAATTACAAAGGTAGTAGTTTATAAGGTAATCATTCAACTTGCCATTAATTAATCTATTTTCAATATGCCACAATAACAGAAATCACCCAGTCCTCTCCCCTTACCATTCCTTTATCTCCTATTCACAATTTCTTCCATAAAGAAAATAAATAAGACTGTTAAACAGGAATAGTTATAAATTGGACAGCAGTGAATATATTGGGTGGGTTGGGAGAGTATGTGGAAGGGAACTACTTAAAGCACCTATTGGAATCACATATTACCTCAGCCTGAAGGAAATGTTTTTCTGGGATGAAGTTGTAACTGGGATCATCCAGGTTGTGGCACTATCACCAGGTCTCTTCTGCATCTGTGGCATCTGTTGTGCCTCCACAATATTCACCCTAGAACACATTTTTCACACAATCACTTAGGTGCAGGTAATTTAGCAGATTTTAACAGATTAACACAGTTGGAAGGGGCATTGTAGGTCATCTAGTCCAACCCCCACCCACCCACCCAAGCAGGTGACCCTATACCATTTCTGACAAATGGCAGTCCAATCTCTTCTTGAAAGCCTCCAGGGTTGAAGCTCCCACAACTTCCGAAGGCAACTTCTGTTCCATTGGTTGATTGCTCTCACTGTCAGAAAAAAATTCTCCTTATTTCTAGTTTGAATCTCTCCTTGATCAGTTTCCATCCATTATTCCTTTTCTGGCCTTCGGGTGCCTTGGAAAATAGCTTGACCCACTCCTCTCTGTGGCAGCCCCTCAAATATTGGAACGCTGCTATCATGTCTCTCCTGGTCCTTCTCTTCACTAGAGTTCACTAGCTCTCAACATAACTGAGTTCAAAATTTCTGCTTCTCAGCAAGACACCTGCAGAGATGTGGAGGAGAAAAACAACCCCCACTGCATATGGCTAAAAGCTGAAGTTTGAGTCATACCTTTACTTAGCTGTAAGTGAAACATTACTTCCTCTCCCTTATTGTGTTGGCTGCCTTGTTTAGAATGATCAGTGGCAGATACAGCTCCCACCTGGCCCTGTTACCACTTGGCATAGCTCTTCTGCTTGCAAAAAAGCCCTTTTCATTCGGATTTGGGCCCAGAATGGACACAACATTAGGCACGCTTGTTAGCCACCTTTGTCGGTCCTGTGCCTCTTTTACTTCCTTTTGGGTATGCGGCTGCCTTTAATACAATTGACAATACAGGTAGTCCTCGATTTACAACCGCAACTGAGCCCAAATTTTCTGTTGCTAAGTGAGACAGTTGTTAAGTACGTTTTGCTCCATTTTACAACCTTTCTTGCCGCAGTTGTTAAGTGAATGGTGGCTGTTGTTAAGTTGATAACACGGTTGTTAAGTGGATCTAGCTTCCCCATTAATTTTGGGAGGTCACAAAAGATGATCACATGACCCCAGGACACTGTCATAAATATGGGTCAGCTGCCCTGTGTCTGAACGTGACTGTAGGGATGCTGCAACGGTTGTAAGTGTGAAAATCAGTCATAAGTCGCTTTTTTCAGTGCTTCAAACAGTCACTAAGTGAACTGTTGTAAGCCAAGGACAACCTGTATATGTATAGGGATATTAAAATGGCAGCAGGAGTGTGTATAGGTATGTTGAGTGGCTGGAAGTGGAGGCTTTGGTTCCTGTCCTTTAGTCAGACCTCTTCACTTGTAGAAAGTGATCTGAAAGATGGAATAGATCTCACTGAAGTGCTTCATTGAGTCCTTAATTTCCCCTTTTTTAACACTTTTTAACACTCCTGCCTGAACGATTTGTTAGCTACAAGCACCAAGCACTTTGAGAGTGAATAATAAATGAAGTTCCTAGGGAAAAGAAACAAACCACAGACAAGCAATAGAGAAATTCACCACCTTGTCCGGTTGTCCTTTGAACAAGCTCTGGTCTAAGATCAGTTTGGATTTTTGGTTAATCTGTGTCCCTGAATTACAGCCAAGAAGGGCTTTTCATCCATAGGAGGCAAAAGAGTTTCAGGAAACTAGTTCAAGTGGATAGTTAAATACGTATGTTTGGAATCAAGGAATATTGAGATGGGAAGAAGTAGACTAAAATTTTAGGCTTCTAGTTTTCAACTGTTATTTATTTATTTATTTATTAAATTTCTACACCAGCCATCTCAACGATGTGATTCTGGGTGGTTTACAAACAAGTTATAAATTCCACTTGGCTCCCCTTAAACAAAGTTTTCTAATTGGTGAATTCGTAAGTTATTGGGGTGGGGAGTATTACAACTATTTTTCGGTAGGTTTGAAAAACCTCAATCCAAGGTGTTTTAAAAAGCCACGTGTGATAAATTCATAAGCAACAAACCTCTATTATTATTATTATTTTTAAAAATATATAGCATAAGGCTTATATAAGCACAATAAAGTAATTGTTGAAGTTGGCGGGAGTTTTAAGCTCATGACACAGGAACCTGAACTGCGTTAGAAAAGAATCTTCCTTAAGCAAATTCATGCATCTCAAAAATAGCCTTCAAGAACTGTTATATAACCAGCTACCTAATTATCATTGTCAAATTATCCTATGACAAAGAAGTCTAATCAAAGCTGCATCTCCCAGGTTAAACAATCATAGGTGTTTATGTCTTACTATGTCAGCTTAAAAATTAAACTACAGCAAATATTTTTGTACAGCAAAGGAACACCAAGATGATCACAAATGCAAAGGAATGCATATACACAACACACATGTAAACACACACAGAGAGATATCTATGTATGCATGTGTGTGAAGTATATATACAAGATTGATTTTTATACTAAAGATTTATAATCTACAACAGGGGTGTCAAACTCAAGGCCCGGGGCCCAGATCTAGCCGGGGGGGGTGCTTAGATCTGGGCCACAGGACTGCCCTGGAAACAGTGAAGGACTAGCCCATGGCACCCTTGCCAGTGAAAATGGAGCTTGGGAGAGCTGTGGGCCTCCCAAGCTCTGTTTTCACTGGCAGAGGGTTGCAGGAGGCCGTAGCAGCCGAAAATAAAGCTCAGGAGTTTTATTTTCTCGGGCAGAGCGCTCGCTCCACCACTGGTGCCCCCGACACAAATGATGTTGAGCTGGCCATGCCCACCATGACCCCTGAGGTCAAACACAACCATGAGGCGTCCCTCAATGAAATCGAGTTTGACACCCCCGATCTACACCATCTTATTTTAAATGTTCTTTACCATCTTCCATGAAGACATAAATAGTAAATTGCCAACAGTACAGAAGCCAAAATAAAACAATCTAATCCAGAGGTCCCCAACCCCAGGTCCATGGACTGGCACCAGTGGCATGCCAGCAACTGGGTGATGCAAACGAAGCCCAGTGGTGGGTTATGACCGGTATGCCCCGGTACAGGCGTACCGGTGCCTGCCGGGAGTACCGTTCCAGTATGGTACTCCAGAGGCCCCACCCACCCACCCGCCGTCCTTACCTGTATTTGAGCTCTTTGGGGCTTCCGTGTATGGAGCATACAGTGCCTGCACGACGCTCTGCCAAGCAGCTGGAGCCCCGGAATCGTCGCAGAGCATCGCAGGTGGTAAGTAGGCATGCGCGCATTGCACGCATACATGTGGTGGATGCTGGGCCCCGTTGCACCATACCAGTTGCAACAGGATCCAGAACCCACCACTGGCAAAGCCCCATCACTGGGGTGCAGGCAGCTTGCAAAACCACACCCCCTCCAGTTCCCAGAATACCTTTCTCCAAGGAACCAGTTCCTGGTGCCCAAAAAGTTGGGGGCCACTGATTTAGTCCATATCCATTTCTCTGTTTGAGATTAAATGCCAAAAGACATTCAAATATCATTTATGGTGTCAAAAGAAGTACTAAAGAGGTAGTTTTCGCCATACACACATTCATTTGGTGACCGTTCAAAGTTACAACGGTACTGAAATAGTGACTTATGACCATTTTTCACACTGATTACCATTGCAAAATCCCAATGGTGATGGGATCCGGAATCATATTTATGACCATTGCTGTGTCTCAAGGTCATGTGATCACCTTTTGCAACCTCTGATGAGCAAAGTCAATGGGGAAACCAGATTGACTGAACAACTAACTTATCCACTGCCATGATTCACTTAACAAGTATGGCAAGAAGGGTCGTAAAATGGGACCAAACTCATTTAGCAAATGTCTCACTTAACAACAGAAATTTTGGGCTCCATTATGGTCGTAAGTCAAGGACTACCTATACCATTTATGGGTTTACTCCATTTTTTTTTTAAAAAAGGCTAAAACCTTACTCTGGCATAATTTGAATTCAGATGAGTTTGGGTGGATTTTAGTTTGGAGATCACATTCAGCCACACCAGAAAGCTATTCTAGACTTCAACTTCTGATTGCCAGGAACTTTTCTAGGATGACACTAGATTTTAAGCCATTTAAATATGTAGGGCTTGATTCATCGCTAAATTAAAAATGTAATGGCAGATTAATATTTGCTTCTGCGATTAACAAGAGGAACAAAAGTATAGTAGTTTGTACAAAACTGGTGTGTAATGTGTATCGACATACTGCATTTTGTGAACACGAAGCAAAATGGTGAATTTACCATTTACCTGAATCTTCAAACCAGCAACTAATTCACATTTTGAAAGCTGGCATTGCAGACAAGTAACCTTTCAGTCATTATTAATACTGTATATCTTATATATCTCCCAATTGCAGTCTTTTATTGTACTATTGGCATAGTTTCTGCTTATGTTTTATTATTTTTCCCAAAGAAGAGAATGACTGAGACTCTGGATTTTCAAACTGATGAAAACAGAAACGTTAAAGATCTATGCTGTCCATTCAGTATTCTGAAAACCATCACTACCACCACATTTGGACTTTAATATCATGCTAATTTATTTAAACAAACAAATCTGACATTTTACCGAGCTGACAGCTTTACTATTTACCCGGAAGCACTGGTTTCAATGGGACTTCCTTCCATGAAGAAAATTGTCCTAATGAAGTTCTGACGATCAGCCAAATTCAAGTGGAGAGAGACATTTGGTTGCACTTCCATAGAAAACAGGAACTCAGAACAAACACCCAGTTTTGACAAACACCCATTTTAAAGAATACCAATTACTGTAATAAATAAGCTTTATGGGCAGAAGAAATATTCTCAAGGGTACACACGAACAACAGAGATAGAAGAATAGCAGAGTAATAGAGTTGTAAGGGACCTTAGAGGTCTTCTAATCCAACCCCCAGCTCAGGCAGGAAAACCTATACCATTTCAGACAAATGGTTATCCAATCTCTTCTTTAAAACTTGTCAAGTTATTCCACTAATGAATTGTTCTAACTGTCAGGAAATTTCTCCTTGGTTTTAGGTTGCTTCTTGCCTTGATTAGTTTCCATCCATTGCTTCTTGTCCTGCCTTCTGGTGCTTTGGAGAATAGGTTGACCCCCTCTTTTTTGTGGCAACAGCTTAGATACTACTGCTATCTTGTCACCCCTAGTCTTTCTTTTCATTAAATTACACACACCCAGTTCCAGCAACCATTCTTTATATGTTTTAGCCTCCAGTCCCCTAGTCATCTTTGTTGCTCTTCTCTGCATTCTTTCTAGAGTCTTTTTTACATTGTGGAAGGAGAACATTGAGCAAGGAATAATATTAAAGGAAGATATGACTGAATAATCTAACCTCCCTTACACTACCTGGATTACCCTGAATAGGTTGAGAGTTGGAGTGCCTAAGTATAAAACCAATATGGCCAAGTGGAGACTCTCAGAGGATAACAACAGGCTATGTGAATGTGAAGAGATACTCCTGGCCCATTTGCTGGTATGTCAGAAACATGTACCATTAATGACTTATTTTTGGCCAACAAGAAAGCCAAGAAGGTGTGTTTATTATGACAGTTTAAAGTTTGATCTAGACAAGGAAGAAGAAGGCTGTAACACAGGGCTGTCAAACTCCCAGCCCGCGGGCCAGATGCATCATGCACTGGCCCACACCTGGTTTAGCAAAGGGGGGAAAAGTCCCAATATGTCATGTGATGCCGCCATGACGACGTGAGTTTGACACCCTTGCTGTAACACATCAAGCAACCCTCTGGTTCCTAGCTTTCTACCACAAGGTTTCATTTTTCTCATTGTGAAGCAATTTGAACTTGATAATAAAGTGAAGTAATTAAAATATGGCCTTAAAATGGATGTGAAATATTCACTGTGTTAGTGGCTGAGCTAACTAAAAAAGGTTCTCTCCGACAGGTCAGATTTAATTGTTTGAGTAATAATTACAGGATTGAAGCATACTTCATTGGAGGTGGAGAATAAAATCTTGGAATGAAAGAGAAAAGGAGAAGGAAAAAGAGGATGCAAAAAATTTAAGCAGCTACATTGGCCTAAAGAATTTCTCCTTTGCTCAATCAGAACAGCTCATGGTAGCGCACTCAGCCTGGGGTTATTTAAGAAGAGAGAGAAAGAAAGAAAAATAGATGAAGAGTGATACAATTGCAAAGTGAATGGAAACCAAGTAAAACAATCCCTGAATTAGAAACTCCCACTAGTTAGAATTCATTTTATCACTCACGAATTAGACTGGGTCCAAAAAACATGTGATTCATAGAATAATACAGCTGGGGGGGTTGGGGTATTTATAGGTCATCTAACCTCCTATTCACCACAGGAAATCCAGGAGTTGAGCACACATAAAGACACCTAACAGATGGTTTTTCAGTCTTTGCTTAAAAACCTCCAGCAAATACACATTCTCCTGGGTATTGTTTCATTCTATTTTTGAATGTTCAGATATTTTGCTTAATATTTAAGCAAACTCTACCTTGCCTTCTAGGCAGACTATAAATCTCTGCACTCTTCTACATGCCAAAACTTTGAAAAACAGTACCGGTCTTTGTCTGAAGTTTGAGTCATGGCAACTGGACTTATTTTTCTTGTTAAGTAGTCTTTGCGTCTTTAGGGCAAAGATACCCACTTTTTGTATCTCTTCCTCACAAAAGTTGTTCTCCATTGCTCTATCTTACTGCACCCCCCTAGAGCCATTCCAGTCAGAGGTGGTATTCAACAGATTCTGACCAGTTCTGGAGAACTAGTAGCAGAAATTTGGATTTGGAAATTTGAGTAGTTTGGAGAACTGTTAAATACCACCTCTGACTGGCCCCACTCCCATCTATTCTCTGCCTCCCGAGTCCCAGCTGATCGGGAGGAAATGAGGATTTTGCAGTAACCTTCCCCTGCAGTGGGGAAGGAATGGAGATTTTACAGTATCTTTCCCCTGCCATGCCCATCAAGCCATGCCCATCAAGCCATGCTCACCAAGCCATGCCCACCATGCCATACCCACAGAACTGGTAGTAAAATATTTTGAATCCCACCATTGATTCCAGTTCTATTACAACTTAAAGCATAAATACATAGGTAAAAGCATTATTTCAAATGAGACTGGCAAAAGTTTATATAAACCTCTTATTGGTGGGGTATCCTCAAGTGGGACTTTCCTACCAATCTTAACAACCAGACAAGATCATAATAGGAGAAAAGTTTCCTAGATACTCAAAATCTAATAGCAATAGCACTTAGACTTATATACTACTTCACAATGCTTTACAGCACTCTCTGAGTCAGCATGTTGCCCCCAGCAATCTGGGTCCATTTTACCAACCTCGGAAGGATGGAAGGCTGAGTCAACCTTGAGCCAGTCAGAATTGAACTCCTGGCTGTGGTCAGAGTTCTGCCTGCAATACTGCATTCTAACCACTGCACCACCAGAGCTCCTAAATCTAAGGTCTTTAGATCTATAAAGGATAACACCAACAACTTACATTGTGACCAATAAATAAATGGCAACCAGTGCAGATCTTTCAATACAGATACTATATGATCCAAAAATTTTGCACAAGGTAGCAGCTAAGCTGTTGCATTTTGCCATCGATTGGAACTTCTAGACACTTTTGAAGGATAGCCCATAAGGAAAGCAGTAATCTTGACTTTCCATAGTCCAAATAGATTGTAATCAAGGCATGGATAATAGTTACCAACTCCTACAGGTCAAATACTTGCTACACTAAACAAGATTGTGAAAATTGGATCCAGTGACAGCTGTGGATCAAAGGAGCTCTTTTGGATGAATCTGCCCATGATCAAACTTTGATCATGTTGAAGGATATGACTGCTTCACTGGAACTGGATAGTAAACTGAGTCATTATCGGCACAGCATGGATTACACCTAATCCTCAATTTACCACCACAATTTAAGGTCAAATTTTATGTTGCTAAATGAGAAATATGTTAAGTGAGTTTTGCCTGTTCTTGCCACATTTGCTAAGTGGTTCATTGCAGTTGTTAAATGAGTAACACGGTTGTTAAGTGAATCCAGATTCCCAATTGACTTTGCTTGTCAGAAGGTCATAGAAAGGGATCACATGACCCCAGGACACTGCAACTGTCATAAATATGAGTCAGTTAGCAAGCATCCAAATGTAAATCACATGGGGAGACTTCAAATGGTCATAAGTGTGAAAAAGGGTCATAAAACATTTTTTTCAGTGCTGTTGTAGCTTTGAATGGTCACTAAATAAACTGTTGTAAGTTGAGGATTACCCGTACTAGCACTGATGACATTACTGTCAGGGGAAATTTCACCCTGAGCTAACAAGGTTTAGAATCGATGGCTTTCCAAACAGCATATCTTCAGAAAAAGCGAAAAATAAAAATCCGAGAACATGTTCTAATGAAAACAAAACTTTTAATATGAAAATAAGAAAAATAAACAAATCTATCTAATTGTTATATTTTGGCAAGAGCAGTTATCGTCCACCTTCTTGGCAGATGAACAAAGATCAAAAGTAAAGAAGTCTCTGGAATGTGTGATGTATTATGAAACGTGTTAAGAAGCATGCGCAGTAAATCATTGCTGATAAGGGCCTATGACCTGCGCAGTAACTTTTCAGCTCAGCTAGCAAACAATTAACGCAGTGACAGTTACCTAGTTTGGGTAATGAAATGTCTGCAAGAAAACAAGCAAGCTCAGAGAGCACCCAGGACCCCACATTGATTTCTGCCCCTGATCAATAGACTCTGTCCCCTTTTAATGACCTTGGAGGAAGAAGAGTCAAGTATATAGAGTGTAGCTGTCATACTATTCATAAGCTGCAAAGAATCCAAAATAACAAAATAAACGTTTGCCATGAATATATCATTCTGGAGTTCAGGTCAAGATGGATCAGCTGATATTGTCTTCAACAAACAGTGCAATAGCAATAGCACTTAGACTGATATACCACTTCATAGTGCTTCACAGTCCTCTCTAAGCAATTTACAGAATCAGCATGTTGCCTCCAACAATCTGGGTCCTCATTTTACCGACCTCAGAAGGATGAAAGGCTGAGTCTGGTGAGATTCGATCTACCAAACTGCTGGCAGTCGGTGATCAGCAGACGTAGCCCCCAGTACTGCACTCTAATCAGTGCGCTACTGCAGAGCATTGTCTTCCTCGTGGCACAGCTGTTTCTTCCTGTATCATCTTAGTCAAAGTGATTCTGCATGCTGATGTAAAAGAGTGGCATCACTCTGTGGTTGTGGGTTCATGACATACAAGCAAAAATTAAGTAATCTAGGACTCTAGCACACACAAAAACAAAATATGACAAACATACATAACATTAAAGCCAACATATAAATGTCCCAGACTGAGGACAGATCCACCACTCTTTTTCCTCCAGGGTCATTAAAAATGACCATCACTCAAATTAACATGCAATCATAGCATCACCTCTCTGTTTTAGGGGGGAGGGGAAGACTTTTTCTTCACAATAGAGGTTAGATATGCAACTTTTTAAAAAAAAGGAACTGCATTTTGACCTGAATTCTTTCATTTTTTCAACTTTAATTCGAGTTAGACAACGATGTAGCTAAATGGTTGCTGTTTGAGATGTAAAATGCCTATGTCCAATGGGGCTATAATTATAGTGCGCAGTGGTAGGTTGCAGGCGGTATGCCCCGATAAGGGTGTACTGGAGGTTGCCCCGTGCTCTGGAGGGTCCACCCACCCGTCCACGCTCTTTACCTATCTTTAAACCCCTCAGCACTTCCACGCACGTTCATGGCACATACAGTGTCTGTATGACACTCCGCTGAGCAGCTGTACCGGTTGCAACGGGATACGGAACCCACCACTGTAGTGCAGTTACAACTGTGCTCTGCTCTGAACTATAAAAAATCAGTAACTATACTGCTCTCCTTGTGGGCAGTTATTTTCAGATTTCCCTGCCTTAAATGGAACAAAAGAATCCTTTTTCATGAAATGCTACCTACCTGCACTATAATAAATAGGAAGCTAGGTGGAAGTATATATTTAGAAAATTCTGCCTTTATTGAATAGCTAAATATTTAATCTAAGATGCAACTTGTGGTTTTTTTCCTTTCCAGCTGAACGATTATGGAATAATTTATCTAAAAATATTGGTTCTCTTATTACAAAGAGCATCCAGGCAATGAACTTGACCTCTCATACGTACAAGTCCAAATATCCATATTCAGCTACATTCACAGAGTAAATAATCAGATGTCCCCGGGGGTGCTTTTTCAAGAGGCAACTGGACTTTCTGGTTTTCCATTTAGTTTCTCATTGAAAGTCCAGTTGCCTCTTGAAAAAGCATCTTTGGGACAACTGTGACCTGGATAACTGAGAATCTCCATAGACATAAATAATCGGAGTAGTCTTACGAAACATAACAGGATAGGTGAAACTCTTTGGGTATATGCTTGACATTCAGTGTTTCTTAAAAACACATCCATGTGGACTTCCAGTGAAAAAATGGCCAACTGACTACACACCCAGGGAGAGATCTGGGATTCCTGAAGGGTTTTTCCCTGGGCTGTAGCTTTTTCAACTACCAACAGAAGAACCAACATTTCTTTAGTGTATAAAAACAAGCTCTTTAGTTACAAAAACAATTGGAGCAGTTGTCATCAAGACTATAGAATTATGCAGTATTTAATGCAGGATAACTAGATGTTTACTAAAAGATCGAAGCTACAAAACATTGGGGCAAATCTTCAAAGCCCATCCTAAAACAGGCAAGAAAAAACTTGGAATAATAGAATAACACAGTTGGAAGGAACATTGGAGGTCTTCTAGTCCAACTCCCTGCTCAGGCAGGAAACCCAATACCATTTCAGACAAATGGTTGTCCAATCTCTCCTTAAAAATCTTCAGTGTTGGAGAACTCACAATTTCTGGAAGCAACTCATTCCACTGATGAATTGTTCTAACTATCAGGAAATTTCTCCTTAGTTCAAGATTGGTGTCTCCTTGATCAGTTGTCATCCAATGCTTCTTGTTCTGCCTTCCGGTGCTTTGGAGTATAGGTTGATCTTCTCTTCTTTGTGGCAGCTCCTTAAATATTGGAACACTGCATAAAACTCATAGGGAGCTTGTTTGGCAAGCCTACCTAAAAGAGATTTCTACAACATAAGTATCACTACTAAAAGGCTTAGTTTCAAATTAAAGTTGGAAACTTGTGCATAACTTGCTGGCAAAATCCCTCAATAAATGCAATTAAGTATATGAATGGAATCCAATCATTAAAGACAGGATCTTGGCAACTGGGGCCTTCAGATATTTTGCACCACAAATCTCAGCAATTGCAGCCAACATATGAGAAGCAATTGTGGTAATTACAAATTATCTAGAGGATACCACATACTCTTTTGCCTCTAAATAATTTCTATAAATTAAAAGCAGTTCTTTATATTTAGGCCTTTTTATTAGCACACAGTGGCTGTATTCTGGTTATATCATCTGATTACTGAAATAATCCATCATCTGGGTTAATTGGAAAACAAATAAAAGTTAACTGATTTTTAGCATATTTAGCCCCACCAACATTTCAGCCAAAAAGTCTTCACTTAACCTAGTTAAGTGTGCTGTGTGAAAATAGCTGGTAAACATGTTGCCACAGCAGAGCATTCACACTGTTATTTTTCTGAACAATTTAGCTTTCAAGATATTGCACAGAACTGTTCCAAGGACTATTGTGAGCAAAGATCAGAAGCCAACCAAGAAGCATATAAATCTTATCTGAAAGATGAACTTTTCATATTTTATGTCACATATCATAGGTCATTTCTTCGCTGGGCAGACTCAGCATTAGAGCAAAATAGCCAAAACTTCCTGATAGTAGAAGAACAAGTGAAAATAAGACAACTCAAAGCTCTTTGATACAGTCCTATGAAGAAGACTGACTGAACTGTAAACATTGATAGGAATATACGTCAATTCTCAATTTGCGTATTATTTGGGAGTGTAGGTGCCATGCATATCTGATGTCTGGTACGCTGTAACCATTTTGTCCACTGCAACATCACAAAGATAGTTTTCCTCATCGGTTGGAGCACGAAAACATTCAAAGGTTCTGCCAAAAACCAGTTTTCCCTTTGCAAATTAGCAAATATGTTTTGAGGTTAGCAACATTTTATAAGGCTTGCAACTCCATCAGGTAGAAGAGGCTAATTTTCCCTCTTACTATATTTACCTGAAAGAAAGGCAACCCTAGGTTTAGGATGGGAAAACTATACCAAAAATAATGATGAAACAAAATATATTTTTAGCCCAAGTAAGACAATATTTCCTTTTTAGAAGTAGCTCATTTGGGACCTGATCTTTTTTCAGATACTGTAAATATAGTATTCTTAATAAAATTGATTGACATTTTAAAAATATTTTACCTTATTTCTTCCATAAATTGGTGCAGCTTCTTGTTTATTTTTCATTAGTAGCCAAACATACAGATTCTTTTGAACCAGTATTCTATGTCAACAATGGAGCAATCTGGTCAGAGAACCATAGTTTTTTTAAAAAAATAATCTACCTTCCATGGATGCAGAATTAGGAGTCTCCTACTGACAAAATAATATTATTGTGAGGGCAAACTGAATGTTTTCTGGATGATTCGTTCAACCATCAAAAGTAGAAACTGAGACATAAACATAGACATTTAATTTGTTCCTAAAAGTTCAAAACTCTATTGCTACACTTGCTGAATTATGGCACAGCAACTTTGGGATATTCTGAGGAGTCAAAATTTGATTGCCCATCTCTGCTTTACATGATAAATATTTGTGCTAAGTTACATTTCTGATTATCAAAGCATTTTTTTCAAAATAGATTAGATCCCCCCCCTTTATTTTTTTAAAAAGTCCCATTATTACTGATTGACATTGTAAATTTGAGTTAATTTTGAGTTTAGCTCTGAAATCACAGCTAAGTTACAAAGGAAGACATTGTTTTGGTAAATAAAAGGTACAAAATTGCAAATGAAAAGGGAAAACCCTTCCGAGTTGAAAGTTCAACTTATCTGCAGTTTTGACAGACCCAAAAGCCGTGTCCTCCATGTTGAATTGCAAAAGAACTGAAGGTGACTTTGACCTACTGAAAAGTAAGGCATGGCATGGCTGTTGGTCTTCTGTGTAGGTCTGTCATCTGTATCGCAAAAACCCAGATAACCAGGATGTTTTGGATTGTGTGTGTGTGTGTGTGTGTGTGTGTGTGTGTGTGTGTGTATACAAATCTCCATTTGTCACCACTCTGATTTATACAGCTTGTATAAAATAACCATACCATAAAGACAAAAAACTGTAGGATTTTTAGTAATACAATACTCTTAACAAAGTTCTTCCCTGGGATTTTTTTAGCTGTGGATCTTTTTTTTAAATTGAACTATGCTTCTTAAGTGGATATTAAACTGAGGGGTGCCAATTGCTCCACAGAGGCAAATCTGTTATATCAACTAGTTACTCAGAAAGGTTTTTTTAAGTCCATAGAAGGAAGGTAAATTCTCCCCAGTTTTGGTATTTTGCCATTAAACAAGTATAATCCCCCGAATAGAAATGTGTGATACACATGCAGGATTATAATGCGATGGTTTTTGTTCTTTGCTTGGTAATTGTAATTTTCTTCTGTCCGGTGGAAGTGTAATATTTCATTAGGGCCTCTGTTTTCTGTAGGTTATTCTATAATATCCAAAGTCTTTTTAAATACTTTATCTTTCTTTTTTTATTCAGCAGCATGCTTAATAAAAACATTTCATCCCTTGACAGAATAAAGATTTAATTTTCTTTGGAAAAATGGTGCTTACCACTACAGGTAGTTCTTTGTCTTGCAAACACAATTGAGCCCACAATTTCTGTTGCTAAGTGAGACATTTGCCCAATTTTACAACCTTTCCTACCACAATTGTTAAGTGAATCATTGCAGTTGTTAAGTGAATCTGGCTTCCCCACTGACTTTGCTTGACAGAAGTTTGCAAAAGGTGATGACATGACTCTGGGACACTGCAATCATCATAAATATGAACCAGTTGCCAAGTCTCTGAATTTTGATCACATGACCATGGGGATAGAATAGAATAATAGAGTTGGAAGGGACCTTGAAGGTCTTCTAGTCCAACCCCCTGCCTAGACAGGAAACCCTATACCATTTCAGACAAATAGCTATCCAACATCTTCTTAAAGACTTCCAGTGTTGGGGCATTCACAACTTCTGGAGGCAAGCTGTTCCACTGATTAATTGTTCTAACTGTCAGGAAATTTCTCCTCAGTTCTAAGTTGCTTCTCTCCTTGATTAGCTTGCACCCATTGCTTCTTGTTCTACCCTCAGGTGCCTTGGAGAATAGTTTGACTCTCTTCTTTGTAGCAACCCCTGAGATATTGGAACACTGCTATCATGTTTCCTCTAGTCCTTCTTTTCATTAATGGTTTCCTGCAACCGTTCTTCATATGTTTTAGCCTCCAGTCTCCTAATCACCTTTGTTGTTTTTCTCTGCACTCTTTCTAGAATCACATCTTTTTTACATTGTGGCGACCAAAACTGGATGCAGTATTCCAAGTGTGGCATTATAAAGTGGTATTAACACTTCATGTGATCTTGATTCTATCCTTCTGTTTATGCAGCCTAGAACTGTGTTGGCCTTTTTGGCAGCTGCTGCACACTGCTGGCTCATATTTAAATGGTTGTCCACTAGGACTCCAAGATCCCTCTCATAGTTACTACTATTGAGCAAGGTACCACATATATTGTACCTGTGCATTTTGTTTTTCTTGCCTAAATGTGGAACCTTACTCTTTTCACCATTGAATTTCATTTTGTTAGATAGTGCCCAATGTTCAAGTTTGTCAAGATCCTTCTGAATTTTAAGCATATGGAATGTTGCAATTGTCATAGGTAAGAAAATGGTCAGTGTTGTTGTAACTTTGAACAGTTAATAAATGAATGGTTGTAAGTCAAGGATTACTAGTATAGAGATTGCTCCTTGCTTGTTCAAAACTCTTAACTCTTTTTTGCAATTGTTGCTCACCATCTTCAAACCAATGATTCAACATTGCTTTCTAAAAATCTGACTTGCTGAGCATAGCGGATAAAGAAATGTTAGTGGAGATGAAGCAATGGTTTACAACTTTCTCTGGTGAAAGGTTATTTCTGTAACTAACAAATCAAATCCTTCAGACCTGTCACCAGGCTCAGCATGAATTGCCATGGAGACAGCCATTTAGAAACAAATGATAAAACCAAAAAACGAAAATCCTGGGATTCTTTTTCATGACTCAATTCTCATTAATGGATGATATATGCCTGAATCTCCATAGAACTCGTAGTGATGTGGGATAATATTCAAGCGGCACATGGTCCTTGAGATAAAGTTTAATCCAAAGGCCCTTTTTTCAATGATAAAACTCCTAAATGAAGACCCTAATATGGTTTCTTTAGCTCAGGGCTGTCAAACTCGCGGCCCACGGCCACAGGCCGGATGCATCACACGCTGGTCCCATCTACGCCCAGTTTAGCAAAGTGGGGGAAAGTCCCAATATGCCACAGGACGACCTGAGTTTGACACTCCTGCTCTAGTTAAATTATTGAAAAACTGTATGTTCTCTCTAGAACATCATTCCCCCCGAGACTGGAACAGCCCCCACTCTAATACTCTTCCAGAAGCTGCTGAAGACCTTGTTCTGCCAGTGGGCATGGGGAACCCAGAGCGGAATGGAGCCGATTAAATGGCTCGTGTGATCTGCTGTCACTGGGTAGGGGAGTCGGGGGTGATTTTATTATATTGATTTATTTGATTCATTTTATTAGTTTTATTGTTTTAAATGAGGTTTTATATTCTGTAAGCTGCCTTGAGTCTCAATGGGCAAATAGGCAGAAATAAATAAATCAGGGAAAAAAGAGAGAGGTTTGTTAGTCTGATGGGTGAGTTTAAAGAGTAGTCGTGAACAATGCTTTCTTCTGAGCTAACAGTCATATTTTTGGAGTCTGAAAAGGAAAGACACTTTGGGGGATTAAAAAAAAATACATAGTGAAATAAGAGAAATAATATTGAATCCCCCAAAGGGAAGAGGTGCGACTGTGCCCTGCCAGAAAACAAAGAGAAAGTTTGTGATAGCTGATGACTCACTACTATGAGGAATTGAAATAAATATGAGGTGCATTGTGAGCCCCGAGCAAGGATAAGAGTTGACAGAACAACATGTAAGACTAATCAATCCACTGACAAGACTTATTCCAAGATTTATAAATCCAATGACAATTATCCCTTCCTGCGCATCCGTGTGGAGAAAAATGATACTGCAAAGAACTGATCCAACTACATCCCCACAGACTTTGAAACTTTAGGATGCAAGTTCAAGATCTCGAGGGCTTTACGTGATATTCTCATCCATTCTTCCAGCCCAGTGGATGAGGTCTGCAAAGGGAAAGAAGAATGCTGACTCTGATTGATTGGCTATGCAAGTCGCGTTGAGAGAGTTTGGGTTTCTGGGACCATGGTTTGAATGAATTGGATGATGGACAGCTCACATGAGACCAGTTGCCTTTCACAAGAACTGGTCAAACTGAAGCATTGCAAGCCCGAATCTGGTAATGGTTAGTGATGAAAATCCTGAAGAAAGGAGTTCATATAAAGTTTTGTGTTCAGCACACGAGAAATAAATGAGTCTAAAATCCCAATACAGAAAAGCAAACATTAATTTAATAAACATTACAGATGGGATGGGACAAGATTATTTCCATTATTGAAATATAACACTTGAAGCTTACAATATGTTCAAAGGAAACAGAAGCCATAGACATGGGGGAGAAACTAATATTGTATGTTCAGAGTATCTTTCACTTTGGATCTTAAAAAACCAGATTTTTAACAAACTCAGAGCAATTCTTAGGAGAATTCCATGGAAAGAGGAAGCTAATGGGAAAAGCAGATTAAAATGAGCTGAAGTTTCTTAAAAGGGAACTACTAGAAGATTTTTGAAAACAATTCAATAAGAAAAAGTAATGGAGGACAGCAGAAAAAGCCAAGGGGGATATTACTCTAAAAGCTTAGAGGGGGGAGGGGCAGAGGGAGTACAAATATAGAAAGGGGAAAAGAGGAAGATTGCATTCTCTACCCTGGTTGGTAATTGGGAATTTAATGGATACCATAAATTGGGAATAATGATAGCAAAATATATTTCACTATTTAAATTGGCCAATACAGAGCTTTAAAGTAAACAATCTGGTGATAGAATATCTTATTCATTCATATTTTATAGCCATCTATATTTCTATTGTTGTGTACCCTGTTTCCCCGTAAATAAGACCTCCCCGGGTAATAAACCCAACCCAGCCTTTGAGCTCATGCACTAAAATAAGCCCTCCCCTGAAAATAAGCCCTGCATAAAAATATTGCAACGCAGCAGCAGTCATGAGGTGATCATGCTCAATGTCTCCTTCACCTCAAAAATAATAAGACCTCCCTGAAAATAAGGCCAAGTGCTTATTTTGTGGAAACACAGGAGTAGTTAAGATAAGAAAAACCCAAGTCCAAATCCATCTTCAACTATGAAAACTTAGTGAATGACTTTTTGAGTCAAGTAACCATCTTACTGTCTTTGAGGGGTACAGCAAATATTAGTAAAACATTATATTATCCTGCAAAAACAATAAGTATACAAAGAAACTCAAGATTTGTTGGCTTACCTATCTTTGGTATAAGAATAAGAGAAAGAGAAGTTTTTTTCATGCTTCCAAGTCTCTGCTATTATAACCTATAGTAATAAAATACAACTGTAGTATGTCTTCTCATATCTGTTTCCTGATCTGATCTACTTTGAAAGGCTAGGGACAGTACAATTTACCTCACTGGATTGTTGCAATTAGAATAAAAGGAAGGGAGAAGCCCATGAAAGCCCTCAGAAGGGTATAAAACCTAATAAACAAATAACATCAGCTTAAAATGTTGTTATCTTACTGATTTGATTGAGAAAATTCAATTGTTTTAGGAAACACGGAATTCAGGAGGTTATCTGAATAGAGTTTCAGAATTTGCTTTGCTTGTTCAGCCTATAAGGGCAATATCTGATCTGGCATCATGGGAAATCAATTCACATACATGCATGTAAATCAGTCAATGGTATTATTATACTTTATATAATGATTACACATATCTCATCTTCCTCTATGTTTATACAAAACTTTGTCATTGGAACAGGAAGCAAGTTGGGGCTTGGCACCACGGAAAGTACCAGATGATGCTGTTGACAGATTGCTAGAGGAAACTCACTTCCCAAGAAGATCAGAAGATCTTTTGTCATTTCCTAATTTTACTTCATGGCCTTTCTAATGCAACAATACCATTCGTACTTATATGACTAGAACTGACTAAATCAATGGATCTTTCTTCTGAATAGATAGCCTTAGGACTGCCTTATTAAAACTAAAAAGGAAGTTACGGAATGATAAGATCATAAAATATCCAGACTTTAATTCCTAATTAAAATATGGATTTCCGTTCTGTTTTGCCATGTGCATAGTTGTCCCTGAATACTCTAACAGTGATTAAAAACCAGACATATGAAGGCCACATTCTGAAAGAATTATAGGGAGTATAAACAGTAGATTTCTAAGACGGAGGAATAAGAAACCTTAAACATGGGCCAAGACTGGAATATTTCTGTTTACACCTTGGACATTTCATTTCTTATCGGTTCTTAATTTAGTAGATAAGACTGAAAGTCAATATTTACTTATTCCTCCAAGAGGAGCACATACCTTTGTGTGTTTAACAGAAATGGAAGACGCTATTGTGTCTGCAAACAAGGCTTCAGAGAAGTTTCCCCATATCAGAGCAGTCCCTTTACTCCCAAGAGTCCATAATACCCATTGTTATAGTTCAGGCAGTTTATATATGTGCAGAAGCCCCAAGTTACTTTGTATATCGGAGGCTAATGATGTACAATGTCTTTGTATATTGAGCCTAATTCTAATGACTGCCTTGATACAGAGATACTATCAATTCAGTGTATTACAGTTATACATGAGAGACCAGAATAAAAACATTCAGTAAATATACAATTAAAAATTCTAGCATAAAATAATAAATAACAACTAAAATCCATGATAAAATCCAGTCTGCCAATTATACATGGTCTAACTATACTAACTATATGAAACTATACTAAAATTACAATCCATAGGGTTAGGGTTAGGGTAGAACTATGGAAACAATAGATATAAGTATGTTGTATAATATCAAGTTACTATATTTTCTTCTTCTTATTTTAGCTTTCTATGTTGAATATTGTATGAATAAGAGAAAAATGGATGGATTTAGGATATGTAACATTATGTATATTTTTAAAAGTGCTGAAACAACCAGTATATCACTGTTGCAAAGTTGAAAAAGTTGAAATTGAAGTTATCTAGTTTAGGCAATGAAATGTCTGCAAGCAAATAACTTAGCTCATTCCTTGAACGGCAACTGTTCTCCTTTATTGGTATCTATGCTGTTATTCCACTGCACCAATTCCACATGGTGCACTGAGTACCAGTTAGATCTTTATCCAGTACAAATTACGCCATTTATCCTCCTTGCTTACTTCCTGGTATTTCTGACTGCTAGCTGGTACAGGCATTCTCCCTGACACTAGTCTGAAATTGCCAAAACTATTTGCCCTTTTGCACCTAACCATGCCACAAACAGGAATTGGCAGCATTTCTTCCCATGATACCCTTCAACACATATTTAGTTGTACCAATGTTTTCTCCTTTCACTATCAGCATCCATTGATGGTACATCATTTGACAAATGTGACTAGCATATCAAGAAACTCAGTTCTAATTTCCTCATTTTAATTCCTGGAAAGAAAACATAGATTCCATCTACTAAAAGAGTAGTTAATGGGTCCTTTATTTCCACACCGGTATGCTGTACCGGGGCGTACCGGTGCCTGCCGGGAGCACCGGGTCCCATTCTGGTATGGTGCTCCGGAGAGCCCACCCGTCCACCCGCCATCCTTACCTGTATTTCAGCTTTTCGGGGCCTGCATGATGCTCTGCCGAGCAGCTGGAGTGTTGTAGAGGTGTCGCGGAGCATCACAGATGGTAAGTACGTATGCGTGCACTGCGTGCATGTACACGCACTGCGCATGTTCCTGTGGTGGATGCTGGGCTCCGTTGCACTGTACCGGTTGCAATGGGATTCGGAACCCACCACTGTTCCACACATACATACAGTGGTGGGTTCCTACCGGTTTGGACCGGTTCGGCCAAACCGGTAGTGATTTGGCAGCCTGGGTTGCTGGAGCCAGCAGCGACCCAGGCCTGCCACGCCCCCGAACCGGTTCTCCTGGTGGCGCCTCTGGCCATTTTGCATGCACAGAACAATTTTATTGTACTGTGCATGCATGTGCATATGCATCAAGCGCAAACCCATAAGCGAACCAGCAGTAGTGGCTGCTGGAACCCACCCCTGCATATGTTGCAATATAACTTGAAAGTAAGGTTGAGTGAAAATATTAGGAATAATAATCTTACAACAGCATTCAACAACCAACTTTTTTCCCCAATCATATTTTTTCCTAATAATAAGACTGGTCGAAAATTGTTTAATTTAGGCATACACCATAACAAACTTCTTTCAGCAATTCTGAATAGGAATAAGGGATTGAGCAGGCAGGATTGTCTATGTTTAACAAAAATACATATCCAATTCATGTTATCTGTTATATATCAGGAAAAATAGTTGTACTCCAAATCAGTTTTGGGTACAACCTCACCAGTGACATGCGGTGAGGTTTATGGCTGGTGAGGCTGGTGACGTCATCAAATGATCATCATGAAGGGAGGACTGTGACAAGTTTGATCTTTGCAAGCGTGCAAAGCAAAATACCCCAGGATCATGGTGCCGGGGACAGCAACTCCTTCCACTGCGCTGGGGAGAAGAGCCACGCTGTGCTCCTCAGCACTAGCCTCAGATCAGCGTGAGCCGCGGTCCCCTTCATGTTGGCTCAGGAAGGAGGGGAATGGGACCACGTTTGCAGGAGGCTCCTCAGCGCTAGCCTCAGATCAGCGTGAGCCGCGGTCCCCTTCATGTTGGCTCAGGAAGGAGGGGAATGGGACCATGTGTGCAGGAGGCTCCTCAGTGCTAGCTTCAGATCAGCATGAGCCGTGGTCCCATTCCCCTCCTTCCTGAGCCAACAGGAAGGGAACCACGGCTCTTGCTGATCTGAGGCTAGTGCTGAGGAGCACAGCATGGCTCTTCTCGGCAGCGCAGCGGATGGAGTTGCTGTCCCTGCCACCATGATCCTGGGGTATTTTGCTTGCACGCGCAAGAAAGAGATGAAAAAGAAAAGAATTTTTTTCTTTTTTTTTCTCTTCATGATGAGAGCGGTGAGACTCTGCCTCCCCTGCTTCCCCTGACTGCACGTCAATGAACCTCACAAAGATGAAATATTTTAATTTTCATTTGAAGAGAAATAAACACATGAGCAAATGTGCAAAAAAAGTAATTTAAGTGGTGAATTTTAGCTAAAATGTAACCATTATCTGAATTGCAAACTACATGTCACTGAAATCAGTGTCAGATTTTCTGTTGGTTTTAAAGGGGGTGTCTAATACTTATGTGATAACATTTCCCCCCAAAGGCCATAAGCAGAAAATGTATATATCTTATCTATGAATTAGAATTAGAATAGGCTGGATGATATAAATCACATTCTAGATCAGGAGAATTAATTCATCCAATCTAATGAAAGCTTACATCACTGGGATGTTAATTTAAAGATAACCAGAAGTTATCCGAGGTGAAGAACATGGAAGCCCTATATCAGCAGTCTTGCATGCTCCAAAGAAAATGGAATATAGCTGTAATTGTTAAAAAAAAATCTAAGGCTTGTCCATCAATAAAATGGAGATATGGCTTAACAAGGTACCAAAACTATCAGTGAAGTTAATGTGAATGATATTAACTGAAACCTGCTTTCAAGAAAGAACCAGGAATCCAAATCATTCTAATTATTGTTTCTCTTATCTCAATGAAGCATATTAGTACTAGTATCTACTATGAGTTTTCTGAGCTAAAACAGCACACCTTCTGCCTTGTGAGATATTCATCCGCAGCCAGATAAATTTTTGCCAAGTCTCCAGTTGCTAGACCCAGTCCAAAAACAAAGAGTAGAAGACTGGAGTACAATACAGGCGGGTTATTATCCTGAGCAAATCATTTGTTCCAGCTCATCTAAAACATGATTACACTTTGTTCCTAGGACAGGTATGATTAAAGTTCAAACCCTTACCCAGCAGGCTTCTCTTGCCGGGAACTGCGTGGGATTCAAGGCTTTGAGTCAGACTATGAGAAGGAAAAAGAGTCTGGAGAGCAGTCATGAGTTACACTTTAGAATGGAGCTATAGAATTTAGAAGTTTACAACTGTGTCCTCCTTAGGCGTTGAAAGGAGACAGGGATCTGCTCCAGCCAATTGATTCAACTGCAGACAGGAAAGAGACAAGGAAGCAGTGGAGCAGAGTTGAAAAACACACTGGGACCCTCTTCACTATTTTGAACAGATCTATTTAAAAACAATCATTTAATGCTATTTATTGTACCAAGTGCTTTTTTTGACATTATCTGTTGAGGTTTCGTTATTTAGATCTGTTGATATTGCAGCGGATTTTTGTTGTTGTTGTTCTATTATGGTCTAAGTAGCAGTGACTTGATGAGGATTCAGAGGCCAATTTTTGATAGGTATATAAAAATGTTCTTGGATAGCTACTTATTTTGAACCAAACCAGGAACTGATCTCAGCTCCAGTCCCATCAGCATTTAACATCTGTAACAAGAGTGTGCCGCAAATATTATAAAGACACTTAAGACCCATTTTGAAGACTTCAAGTCAGAGGCCATCTATCAATTTCCAAGCAATATTGGGCCATTCATAAACTCTTCTCATAGGGTGTGTGTGTGTGTGTGTGTGTGTGTGCGTGTTTGTGTGTGTGTGTGTGTGTGTGTGCGGGCGCCTTTAGTGTTGACTTCTGGCAACTGCCTGGACAAGTCCCTGCAGTTTTCTTGGCAAGGTTTTTCAGGAGTGGTTTGCCCTTGCTTGCTTCCTGGGGCTGAGAGAAAGGAACTGAGAGAAAGGACTTGGTCACCCAGGTGGCTTTGTGCCCAAAGCAAGGCTAGAACTCTTTGTCTTCTGGTTTTAACCTGATGCCTTAATCACCATAGCAAACTGAGTTACTTCTTATTTTTTCTGCAATGATTAGAACTGACCACTTCTTCCTGTTCCATCAATGGTTCTGGCAAAATATTGTTTTCTCTCTGCCATATAACAGCCTCTGCAATTTAGCTCTCTGCCTTATCTTTTCATCTCTGAACATGTCCCTCCAATAGAGGAGAGTTTTTGTAGCCCAGGGTTGAACTGTGGTGTCCTTGCTCTTATCCATTTGGTTGTTTGCTTGGCTGTCTCTTTCCTTTAGCCTCGGATTTCACTGATTTACAGAATGGAGCTTTTGAAAACACCCAGTAGGACACCTACTTTGTACCCCACGTTTATTCTTCAGTATTTTGTTTTGTCCAATTTTTTGCTCCACTTCACATGAGAGACTTAAGGTCCGCAGTCTGAAACAGACCATTGTTATCCTAACACTGTATCTGAATGTAACCATTTCTTGGGACGCAGTAACCCATCTGCCAGCAGCAGTGACTGACAGCAATAAAAGCCAAGTTCTCTTCGAATTTGGAAAGATTGCCCACCCAGACACCTGGGACACTGAATTCAGACTCCAGAAAGCAACGTTACTTTATTTAAAATGTGTCTTGGCTACAAAACAAGTAAAGCTTCATTCAGTCTACGAATGGCACTGGAAACCTTTGAGGTACAACAAATTATTCAAATATGCAGATGTCAGCAGAACCATCCATGTCACTTAACTTAATAAAAACATGTATAGATTGGATGTAATTTGTTTTAAGTCCAAGTCCTTCAAATATAGTTGCATTTAACTGATCCGAATGACTTCCCAACTATTTCACTCACTTGTCATCTAAATTTATTTAGGCTTTATTTTGAATGCAAATTTGTTTTGGGAAGAAGAAATAGCAGTGTTTTTTTTTTAATTTGGTATTGCCTTCCTACATTGGGGGTCTCATTATAGCCAACAATAGATGAATATATAGGGGGGGGATTTTTTTGTAGAGCTCCGACATCATTCTTCTATATCAGTGGGTTCAGTCTATCTCCACTGTGGGTCGGGACCCCTTTGGGGGTCGAACAACCCTTTCACAGGAGTCGCCTAAGACCATCGGAAAACACATATTTTTGAAAAAATACAGAAAACATAAAGGAATTCAATGGTTGGGGGTCACCACAACATGAGGAACTGTATTAAAGGATCGCGGCATTAGGAAGGTTGAGACCCACTGTTCTATATATTCCAGTCAGAGATGGTATTGTGCTGCTTCTAACCTGTTTGTCTGAACTTGTAGCAGAAATTGCAGCTGGCCCCACCCACCCACCCCCAGCTCTATGGCATCCCATTTAGGCCCTTTGTATTTAGGAAAAGCACATGTGTAGATGACAGAGTGCATGCATCAGTGGTGGGTTCTTACCGGTTTGGACCAGTTTGGCCAAACCAGTAGTGGCTTGGTGGCCTAGGTTGTTGGAACCAGCAGTGATCCAGGCCTGCCACGTTTCCAGGCATCGGTGGTGGCAGCGCCATCTTGTTTTTCAGTTCTGCGCATGCGCAGAACATTTTTAATTGCACTGCGCATGCACGCAAAGCGCACACGCAAAGCACGCATGCAAAGTGTGCACATGAGCAAACCAGCAGTAGCGCCTGCCGGAACCCACCCCTGTAATGCATGGGTGTGCACACTCACATTTACGAACCGGTATGGAAGGCAAGTGAATACCACCCCAGATTCCAGTGATTTGACACTATAAGTAGCTGCAGTGCACACTAACTTATAAAGGGGTGTTTCAGTTGTTTTAATTAGTGATACCATCAAAGTAAACAATCAAAATTTGCCATATATGACATGATACCTAATCCCATCAGGAAATGTGGCTTGTTGCCAGCCTCAAATTTAAAATTAACACAACCCTTACTTGATTGCACAGACCTCTGGTAACTCCAAAACTTGACTCTATTGAAAACCTATATTTTAATGTAAACCCTATTTTGATTGCTTCTGAACAATTAAAGTTTTGCTTCAGTTGAGTTCATGAAATCCCCACCTTAAATGAAAGAAATAAAAATATGTCAACCTACGTCCTGCTTTTCTGTCTTTTCCAAAACTTAAATAGGTATACATATTTTTTTGCAAAGTTTAATTGGAAGCACCACACAAACACATAGACACATACCTGTATCCTTCCATCCCTCCAGCAAGCAATAAAAAAAAAACCATCAAGCAATGCCTTTTTTGAATTTTTCTGGAAAAAAATAAAGGCTGATTAAAAACATTGCACTCCTGAATATAAAAGGTTTAACTGCAGATATGCAGATATACAAATAAGCAAAAAAAAAAAAAAAACCCTGATGACTGCTGATATGTGCAAAGCCCATCACAGAAGACAAAGTTTGTTAAGTGTCTGGACATGCTCAGGGTAACTACTCTAGGTACATTCGGAGCATTCTCTGAAAGCATAAACATGTTACTTAATAAAAGGAGCAATGGTTACATGAACCAGCACATCTGCCATGCCTTGCATCAGTAGAGATGGCATTTGTGGTGGGGATGTCAGAAATATTAAAGACTTATTTGGGAGAGGATACAAACTGGTAAAATCACAATACTAGATTTGTTCACAGAATTTTGACCTGAGAGATAGACAGGTAGCATTTGTTTTACTGCCCAAGAGAGCATCTTGTAGTTTTAAGGGGAGTTGGGAGCATCTTCTCAACCGCAAATTGAGGGACTGAGCACATAGCATTATGCTGTTCTCCCCCTTCCTCTAGGATCAGGCCCACTTGTAATATATGAGGGTGAGGCAGAAGAATTTTACCTACACTGGGTTTTTTTTTTAATGTGCAGAGCCTCAGGCTTGATTCTCTTTCCACTTCTGTTTAATATCTACTAGAAATTGCAAGAGGAGGTCATTAAATGGCACAGTGTGAGGTATTATTAATATGATGATATTCAGCTGCCACATGACCAAAAATTTCAGCTTCTGGAGTTTGTGGTAATTAAAATATTGCGCTAATTGCAGAGCATGTCTATGGGTTGCATCTTCCCATGTGCATTTTTGGGGGGTCCAGAACCCCTTTAATCAAGTATCATCTTTGTCACTTTAGACAAAGTTGAACAGGTATAGTGGTACATGGGGCAGGATCAACAGGGACCCGTAAGGAATGGTGAAATATGAGGTGTACTTTGATGCTAGATGGAAGCTTGATTTGGTACACCATAAAGCTGACTATAACTTCTCACGAAATGGATCTAGAAACTAGTGGTCTAGTGTTTTCTGTAGCTGTTGTATTGCAACTGCTTTCTAGACATCCATACCAAGTCTCCTGATGCCAAGGAAGCTTCAGTCTAGCAATGTCAATATTTTGTTGGCTTCTTTGACCTTCTGAAGCTGGTCTGGAGGACTTGATGAATTGCTTGTGGTTCCTGCAAATGTTGGTGTAGGAGATATGCTGCGAGTTGTTATAGATGGAGTCTGCAAAAGCCAGAAGCTCCACCTAGTTATTCTGGAAACTGACCAAACAACTCAAGTACTGCTCCATAATCCAGCTCACTAGTTCAGTCTAACTATCTAACTAGAGAGGATGTTCTGATCAGAGATGAATGAGGCTCTTAAACAATGTCAGAAACTGGCAATGAATTGTGGACTGAAGCCAGAAATCATATGGGCCAGTAGTCCTTGAAATCCATGCAAAAAGACAATGTTTTGTAAAATGCTGGATCATCTTTTAAACTATCAACAAACCCTAATACTATAAATTTTTATACACAATATGTGTTTTTATACACAATGTCAAGATTGTATAGCTTTTTTGGATTTAGATAAATCTTTAATGATATTTATGAAGATAGTTGGCCTGGGATGTCAAACTTGAGGCCCGTGGGCTGAATGCATCCCAGGCCATGCCCACACTGGCTCCACAAAGGCAAAAAACATCACGATACGTCACGATATGCCATGTGACACGATCGAGTTTGACATCTATGGTGTAGGCAGAGGCAACAGACATTTACTAAGAATATTCTTCACCTGGCTACATCACACAGAAGGCAGTATATATTGACTCACATCAGCTTGAATTTACATCCTCAAAGGATGTATACCCAAAGTCCCTCAAGGCCGAGTGTAGGAACTTGGGGAGACTAAAGTAACCAACTGATGTGCTTCCACAGTATACCACAGCACACCAAAGCATCAAAGGTCCTAAGGACCTTGTCCCATGTGATTTAATTATGTTAAAATAAGCTTCTGTGAGTAGTTAACATTTAGAAACAAGATAAATGAGTGTTGATCTGGCTAGTATAACAGTGTTGATGGTTATATCAGAGATAAAACAAATGACAAATGGCTGTGAGGTGTCCAGATGATGTCCAAAATAAAGTGGTCAGGATTTTGAAAGTCTTGGGCAGTCTTATCTGACAGAAAGAGTCTTTTTTTTTAAATAGGTGATACGCCAGCAGCACTATGAGGTGTGCAAAGCCAGGTATAAATCATTTAAAGTCATTTCAAACCAAACGCAGATGTTGAAACTATTTAGCCTTGAATGCTGGCTTCCAGGTTTGGAATACTTCCACCGTAGCTGAATCCATGGCAGTGTCATCAGGAGAAATATGATGACATAAGGAATTAGTGGTAGTTTCAATGGAATTGCATTTTCATCCATTTGCAAATGAATAGTTCTCTCCGAGGTATTGCAGCACAGTGCATATATGTTCTCGTGTTCTACAGAGACATAAATTACCATAGATGTGTATGTATCAAGTAAATGATGACATCAAGAACATTCCTGAAGGTATGGAATGGAATGAATGAATGAATGACCTTGGAGAAAAAGAAGAGGAGATGCTGCCCAGGAAGTAATCAGACAAGGGAGGCAGCAAGCCAACACTCACTTAATGGTCAAAGAAAGAACCTTAGGAAAGGCCCACCATCAGGGGTGGGATTCAGTTGGTTTGCACTGATTCGGGTGAACCGGATGTTAATTTTGCATCTGATTCGCCGAACCGGTAGTTGTAATGACTGGTCAGCCCTGCCCACTGCACCCCACCCCACCCAGGAATCTACACGTGACAGATAAGTGCAGGACCTGCATGGAGGCTCTGGGAGGGCAATAAATAGGTCTCCTGGAAGTCCAGAAACACGCCTACCGGAAGTACCAGAAGTCCAAAAATGGGCCTGTTTCCAGCCTCCGGAGCCTGGGGAGGGCTGTTTTCGCCTTCCTGGAGGCTCGAGGAAAGCCTCCGGAGCCTGTAAAAGGCAAAAATGCCCCCTGCGTGGTGTAGGAGGTCAAACAGTCCACGCCCACCATGGCCACACCCACCCAGCAACCAGGCAGAGAACCAGTGGCTAACATTTTTCAATCCCACCCCTGCCCACCATAATAGATTGTGTTAAAAGTAAAGGTGGGTGTTTTGTGCTTTCAGACTGACAAGATTCTGCTAGTGTAACCTTACAATAAAATAGAATTAGTTCATCTTGCTGTGTTTCCTGTCTGGTTTACCTGGGAGCGATGACAAGGTATTGTTCATGGAATTCAGGAACACCACTAGATCTTAGAATAGGCCAAATAGCACAACCACTCAGAATGGCCATATGGGTGTAGAACAGGGTCTTCCATTTATTGCCTTCACAGATTTGTCCAGGTTATACCCTTCTCACAGCTGAGCTTGGTGTGGACTCAGGCATTCTGTAAGCAGTTCAAACATTCTGGGGTTAACAATAGGGAGTAGCAATTCCTGACTATAATCATGTTTAGCTGGCGGTACTCATTGCATAATATCGATTTGCCTAATTTATTTTTGACAAATAGGTGCAAGTAGAGATGAATGTAAATTCTTTCCACATATACGTGTTGATGAGATCCAAAGGGGGTTGCAACCTCTGGCTCTGAGAGGGTAATTTAGCCCACCATTGGTATCTTGGAACTTGATACCAAGTCTGTGGGGCATTCATATGGCTGATCTGAGAGTAGCCTCCTTCCCATGGAATATGTATACAAATTTCTGTATAGTTTTGGGGCAAACCGTAGGGGAATTTTGTGTGTTTGGAAGCCAAAGTCTTGGGGACAGAAGTGACATGAGATTTGCAGTAGAAGGTCCCAAATGTGGTGGCTCCCGCAAACCTCACAATGTGGAGACCATTGGTGTGGTCCCAAAACAAGCAGGAGATGCAGAGGTGGGTTGCTCCCGATTCAGCTCGGTTTGGCCGAACAGGTAGTGGAATTCAGGTCTGGGTCGCAGAACCCGCAGTGACCCAGGCCTGCCACACCCCCAAACCGGTTCCCTTGCTGTCGCTGGGCCGTCCCCATTTTGGTTTTTAGTGACTGCGCATGTGCAGTTCACTGTAAATTGTTCTGCCCATGCACAAAGATTTACATTGAACAGCGCACATGCACGCAGTGTGTGACTGGCGCACGCGGGGATTGCAAACCGGTAGTAAAACCGGCAGCAACCCACCCCTGAGGAGAGGTACAGTACACCAAGGTAGAACTGAAATTGGGGTGTTTTTTTTTTGGCTTCCCAACTTCATGTGGAGTTTGTTAATTGTCCAGGCCCTAGCAGAAACTGCCCAGCAGTCTTTACAACCACCAGTAAAGGTTGGGTGTCATGCCAGGAAATCCCCTAGTCCTCAACAAACTTAATATCCATGAAGTTTGCAATGGCCCCTTAATTTACTATGGCCCAGGTTTGCTGCTTTAGCTCATCAGAGCTCTGCAGCAGCACTAATTAATAAGGAAAGGACAACACAAATGTGATTTTTTTTCCTGAGCCATTGGATGTGCCAATGTGTAATTAACTAATTCTTCACACCATAATAATCTAATTCTATAGTTCTCTGTGCACAGTATGCCATCCAGTTCCTAATTTTAGCTACCTTTCATTTTTGAAGCGCCATAATTGAACAATAGAAATCAAAATACTTCATTCATTGGTGATGCCGACAGAGGAAAGGCAGAGAAAGAGAGAGAGAGACTATTGCTAAACTAACGCTGTTTCATTCTTATGCACAGGGCCAGAAGGTTCAGAGTGCTTTTGAAACTGTTTCAGAAAGTTAATTTGGAAAAAAAAAAAGCCTACATACTTCATGAGAAATATTTGTTCTAACTTTCTTAATCACTCTTCTCATTATAGAAGATACATGCAAAGTGCATTACATATTAAAAACAGCTCAGGCTGGCACCAATTACAATTTAAAGTGTGGGCTAATGACAAGAAAATTACATCTCTCGTCTGAGTTTACTAATTGAGTAACAGTCCATTCCTCCAGGGTGGCTGGCACGGATCTCTCTATCAATCTTGTGTGGAGACTGGAAGGCTGAGGCAAAGCAGTAATACTTCTATGACACCCCTTCTCTCCCCTTTCTACAATGCCTGGCTTTAGTCTTCTTTTCTGAACAGACACTCAGGGCATAATCAAAGTAATTCTGAAATCCCCTGGTGCCGTATACTGTCTGACCAATGACCTGGCATAAGACAAAGCAGCTCAATGCAGATCTTTCTTGAGCAGCTTTTGACCATCCCATTCCAGGGCTTGGAAGGAGGCAGGGATGGGAAACAGGACTGAAAGGTAGGGATAGCAAGTAAAGAAGACTATCTCACTTCTGTCACACATGGAGTCCGACTTTCCCATAGAATGGAGGGAAGATGCCTGCATAGGATTTTCTATAGATTCTTGTAAAATATATCATCCCCTACATTAAATAGGGGGGGGGGGACACACCGTGGCTCAGTGGCTAAGATGCTGAGCTTGTCCATCAGAAAGTCGGCAGTTCAGCAGTTCAAATCCCTAGCGCCGTGTAACGGAGTGAGCTCCCATTATTCGTCCCAGCTTCTGCCAACCTAGCAGTTCGAAAGCAGGTAAAAGTGCAAGTAGAAAAATGGGAACCACCTTTGGTGGGAAGGTAACAGCGTTCCGTGCGCCTTCAGCATTTAGGCATGCCGGCCATGTGACCATGGAGACGTTTTTGGACAGCGCTGGCTCTGCAGATTTGAAACAGAGATGAGCACCGCCCCCTAGAGTCAGGAATGACTAACACATATGTTAGTCATTTGAAGATATGAAGATGCAAAACAAAGAAGATGAAGAAAAGGCTCCAGAAAGACCCGGATATCTTGCTGATGGTCTATTACATTGGTGAAAGATTTTCAACCTTCAATGGGAATGTGGGGTGAATTTAAAAGGAAAATGTATTCTGTATGAGACCATCCCCCCCCCCTCATCTTCTCAACTTCCTTCTCTAAAATACCTGAGTTGGTCGCTGGTCAATATCTTCTAATCAAGGAGAGAAGCAACTTAGAACTGAGGAGAAATTTCCTGACAGTGGGAACAATTAATCAGTGGAACAGAAGTTGCCTCCAGAAGTTGTGAATGCCCCAACATTGGAAGTCTTTAAGAAGATGTTGGACAGTCATTTGTCTGAAACGGTATAGGGTTTCCTGCCTAGGCAGGGGGTTGGACTAGAAGACCTCCAAGGTCCCTTCCAACTCTGCTATTGTATTGTATTGTATTGTATATGTGGGAGGGGAACCTTCACCTTACATTTAAAAAAAGTACAGCAAGGCATTCATCTGGCAGTATGCACTTTTTTTAATGAATCAAACCTACATTGATCTACAAAGACTTGCCTTTTCATGTAACCCAAGTCTTGTTTCTTGGCTATTCTATAGCAATCAATGCAATTCATAGTTCCTATAAGCAAACTTATTAAAGTTATCTAATTCATGATATTCATGATTGTAATGTATGCAGCCAAACATTTCTATAGGCATTAGATGTGAGTAGGTAAGCATAAAGACATTACAGCATGCAAATATAATGCATGCTACACATGCTTCCTACATATTTCACTGTCTGGTTAGAGAGGAGATCGCTTTGTTTTATGCCGTAATTCACTTTCAAAATGATATAAAACTTACATAATGCAAGCAGAGAAACCGCATTCAGGGAGACCTATCATCCTTAGATCTTATTTGTGGTGGCAGGTTTAGGTAATCTGGCTTTTCACCTATTCTGATGGGATCCAAGTGATGTTTTCTTTTAGTAGAAAGAATAAAGAAGTCATTTTACAAAGACCTAGTTTTGCCTCATTGACAACAAAATGGTGTCATAATAAGCTATTATTCACAAAGAGTCTTGCATGCATAATAGTTCCTGCTGATCAGAAACTATTTGCTGTAGCTGGGATGGCAAACCTACGGCACATGTGCCACAGGTGACACACAGAGCCATTTCTGAGGGCACACAAGGCATTGACCTGTCAGCTCCAGAGCGCATGCGCGTTCTGGCCAACTGATTTCGGCCTTGATTTTAGGCTGTTTTTCTCCCTCCGGAGGGTGAAAAATGGCCCAACACACAAACCGGAAGTTCGGGAACGGACTTCCGGTTTGCACATTGGGCCGTTTTTTTGCCCTCCAGAGGCTTCAGGGGGCTTCCCTGGATCTACCATGCCATCAAGCACCTAGTGGGGGGGAGGGCACACAGATGTGTGGGTATGCGCATGCATGCACGGGGGAGGGCATATAGAATTATGGGTGTGGACACCCACGCCCCCCCCCACACGCCCCCTGCTTTTGGCATGCAATGGCAAAAGGACTAACCATCACAGTGCTATAGGATCAGTAGAACATGCCATGCATTTTTTTAGAAATTTCCTAAATTAGCCAAGTTTTAGCTACCATGCTTTCAGTTGTTTGACCTGTGACTTTATTGCCAATTCAGAATCCCATGATATCAATCAAAGGCCAGAATGATTGTTGTTTACTCATGTCAATAGAAGTCCCTGTTAAGGAAACAACAGGGCCTGCCAAAATATACTTAGGGAAGTCCTCAGTAAATATGTGCTATTGTACAAGGAGATGAAAGTCAAAATAAAAGGATATTTTTGCCCCTGTTGAACAAATATTCTGTGTTTCACTAGTACTATGTCGTCCTTACCAACTGTAGAGTTCACCATGCTGTACTTTTAATCTTTCACCTAACTTTCTCTTACCTTGACCAGATATCTTACATCACAAGATTCTAAAAACCTTCAAGCATAAGTACCTGTTCAAACATAAGTACCATAACAGCGCAAAAATATTTCAGTACAGCCTGAGGAGGAGGAGGAGGAGGAGGAGGAGGAGGAGGAGGAGGAGGAGGAGGAGGAGGAGGAGGAGGAGGAGGAGGAGGAGGAGGAGGAGGAGGAGGAGGAGGAGGAGGAGGAGGAGGAGGAAAGAAAAACATAGGACCTGTCTTTTGTTTTACCAAATCTCACAATACTGTTAAAATTGACTTTCAGTAGTTCTCTATGATTAGGTATAACATATCCAAGGTGCAAAATTCAATATGGCCATTAGTTGGCAGCCATGAGCTAGAATTTTCTGTATTCCTTTGTTAGTTTCTATTGGTTATTTGGAATTCTGCAGTCCAGATACAGTATGTAATCTATGGTTTAAGATAAAAATTTTGCTCATAATTTCAGGAGATATCAAAAGTTGAATTTGGGATATTCTGCAAACAAAGCATGTGTTTTACCTACCTTGGATCTTTTTCATATCAGATTATATATTGTGTGTGAAATGTTTCAAACTGCCACAAGTCATAATTAAAATGGGATTTGATCAGATACAATCTAAGAAATTATCATTACCACCAAAGATTGCAATATAAGGCAACTATGTACTTAGAAAAAAATTAATCTACTGCATTATATAATTGGTTTGTATATTGGACAGATATGGAACAATGCTAATTTGTCATTAAAATGTAGTGTTTTGGCAGCAAAAGATGACATAAGGAAATCATATATTTGTTTCTACTTGAACACATAGTTCAGTGCCACTATTTTTTTCCCCATAGGAACTTGTACTCACTAAAGTCAGGTATCCAACAATTCAATATCAGAAGTAACATGAAAAGAAAAAGGAAATTGACAGGTTCTGTTATGTCCATGCAAAAGCATTTCATGTAGAAACCAATCAAACTAGGCCAATGTAACAGTCATTGATAATTTCAAAGTATTAGCTTTAGGTCTTCAGATGGAAGGTCTACAAGAAGGAAAATGCATCAACAGATATCTCAATGCATGGTGAGAAAGGTTCTAAAGACAGAGACTTCAGCAGGCCATATGGCTGTGAATCTCCTTCAGCCTTTACAAGAGACCTAAACATGTTTGTTGGCATTTAATTTGCCAAATGTTTGCAGGTACAGCTTAGAACTTTATAACTTTATAAGGTAATTTCATATTTTTTGGGGGGAAAATCTGCTATGGGGGCAACACTCAACCCCACATTTGGTAAAAACAATCAGTTTGCAACCACTTGAGCATCTTCACTCAACTATGACATTCATACTATCTTGAATCCTTAAACGGGAGGAGGGGGGCAGTGGGGATGGAGTAGAGCAGCAAGGTCAAAGGATAGATAAGGCACATTCTTTCCCCTCACTATGGAGCCTATCACTATTAGCCAGATTCCTTCCCAAGGAACAGCTGCCAACTCTGCAGTGCTTATGCAGACAAATGACTGGTTAGTCTACTAACAGTTATGATTATTACTTATTTACACCTAAAGACTTCCCTCCTGTATTGTCTGGAAAGGAAGGAGCGAAAGACAGTCCAAACCAAAGCAGCAGCAAAGACAACACAAAGATAACAATGCAAGCGGTATTCTATCTGGGCACGAATAGCTATCAGCAAGGGGCAGCCACATTTGCTTCGCAATGTATTAGCAATCCATTTAAAGTGCATTAGCTGTTATTCCAACAACTTATTATTAAAAGTGAATGTAAAACTTCTTAGTTTTGGAAGCAACAAATGCCTTCATTTTCTTTTCATTTTTTAAAAAAATCATAAATGTAAGAAGGTTAGGCCCCTTTATCAAAACAGTGAAAACTATTTGTAATGATGACTGAATGATTTTCCAATGCTGTACATATTTTATTCATGAAGTCTACTTCTTAGAATATGTGCGACAATTCCTTAGATGCGCCTGTTTCTTTCCAATTCAAGAATAAATCCAGGTAATTTTATGGATAATATTCTTCACTACACCTCCTGGCAGACCTAATTTAAAAGAAGCATTTCTACATAATGGGGTGAAACTTGATATTTGATGAATATGCAGATGAAAGGCTGATTAGGTTATGTATATTCAGATGTATTTTCTGAATTATTTCTGAAGCACAGCTCCTCCATTTATTTCCTATCTTTACAATATCTTTAATAACCTACTACAGTGCAATGTTGTTTTGAGGTTTCTTTCAGAATGCAGCTTAGTCAGAAATAGGTTGAAGTTCAGTTTACACCCTAAGTTTGACCTCTTCTGAAGATGTCCTTAGTCTTGCTCTCCAAGTTCACGGCATGATAATGATAATAACAATAACACTGTTGGGTCATTCTAATCTCCCAAACAATGAGCATCATATGGGAGAAGAGACAAAAGTACTTGCTCATAATCTTTAGTGCCCCTCTGAATTGGGATCACTTATTCTCTATAGAACCCAGCACTTAGGAAACCTGTATTTGTCAGTGAAGTGAACCTGCAGCACATCTCATGTAGCTCAAATGATATCTATAAAAAAAGTCCTTTCAGTCTAAAATATTGTTACCCTTAGGGCAAAAGAAATGTTAATGAAAGCTCATCTGTAAGGGATGTTTTACCATCCACTTAAGGTAAAGGTAAAGGTTCCCCTCGCACATGCATGCTAGTCGTTCCCAACTCTAGGGAGCAGTGCTCATCTCCATTTCAAAGCCGAAGAGCCAGTGCTATCCAAAGACGTCTCCATGGTCATGACTAAACACCAAAGAATCATCAGGTACAACACTTATTTGTACCCTATGATAATCATAGGGTACAAATAAGCCATCAGTCTATGAACTTTTCAAAGAACCATATATATTCATTAATACTTTTCAAAGGTACCATGATTTGTGGACTTATGTAACATTTGCAGCTGATTTTTGGCTGTTCTGAAAGCTTGGTTTAAAAGGAAGCAATTCAAAATAATATGCTCAGAGACAACAACCAACTTTATTTGGCTATTACATAGTTGTCTTTAGAGCATTTTATTAATATTCTTTCAAGGGACCATTTCCTATACTGGTTAAACTTCAGGTTTTTGGTTTTTTTTTAAAGGGAGGAAGGTGAAAAAATCCAATATTGTTTCAATATCAAGATTGTTGTCAAACATTACTCTCCAATAATGCTCTTAATAGGAATGAAAAAGAGGATCACCTCATTTTAGATTAGACTAGACCAGGGGTGTCCAAAATTGGCAACTTTAAGACTTGTGGACTTCAATTCCCAGAATTCCCCAGCCAGCAGATTCTGGGAGTTGAAGTCCACAAGTCTTAAAGTTGCCAAGTTTGGACACCCCTGGACTAGACTCAGTCAGATATTATGGTTCTAGAATTTTACAGTCATGCATTTGTTAGCAACTATCTATTATTATCTTGACTAATTTTTACCCAGGTATCAATTATTACCATTAAAAGGAACCCTATGTGACATTTCTAAAAAGTTGATAATGACTGGGCAGACTCTGTTTCAAATTTCCATTTATCCTTGAAGCTTACTAGGTGACTTTGAGTCAATCACTGTTTTTCAGTAATTAGGCTGAAAGGGTGGAGATAAAAGTGGAGGGCAGAGTCTATATAGATTTTGTGTTCCAGAATACAATCCAGACCAGTAAGTTGGGAAAGTAAAGTTGTATGCCTAAATTTCTTTTGGCCTTGCCTATTTTTTTTTTTCTGGTTAGATGGGCTCAAATAAATCTTTCCAAATCTCTGCCACCACCAAGATTTGAAGTAGCCAAATGAAAGGCTACATATTGATGATGGAGGTGGTGGCAGAGATATTTGCCCCAGGATATTGCTGTTTGTGGTGGATCTGGGAGAGGCAATTCAGTGGACAGCTAAGATGACATTGACAATTTTTCTTCATCCAAAATCTAAGGTCAGCAGAACCTTTGGTGGATTTGGACTTCAATTTCACATCCGCTTTTCCCAATTAAGAGGCTGTTCTGTTCGGGCTCAAATCAGTTTTCAATTTATTACAATAGCCTAACATTACATTTCCATCCACTGAGAAACAAAGTTTGAGTTTCACCTGAAAAGTAAATAGGCATCTCATTCCACCCCCGAGTTATTATTTATACATAATAATGAAATGCATAGCAACCAGTTGTGGTTTCTACAGTTTCCTAAGCTATAGTAAAACAAGCATGACTTAATATAAGGTACAAATCCAATCACTTTGTGCTGTAAAACTCCACGAACAAATATACTATATACACAAGTAAAGAAAAAATAATTGCATCTGCACATGAAGCCACAATTCATACTATCTAGACCAGTATGTGATTCACAGTAAGCCAATATTGCAATATGAACTGAATTAACGAACACCCCAGATATTTTGGAAACCGTTACATTTGACTCCGCTGTGCTTAAAAGTCACGGTAAATTCTTGCAATTGAAGTTTCTTTTTCCAGAACCCATGTGCTATGGGTTCTGAAAAAACTATAGATTGAATTAAACTTGATTCTATTGAATGTTTCAATGTTTAGTGAAATCAAATAATTAAGCAGTCCTGGACTGCACCATTGCAAATAGGGAGGAGGAGGAGGAGGAGGAGGAGGAGGAGGAGGAGGAGGAGGAGGAGGAGGAGGAGGAGGAGGAGGAGGAGGAGGAGGAGGAGGAGGAGGAAGAAGAAACCTGTCTTCTGTTTTACCAAATCTCACAATACTGTTAAAATTGACTTTCAATAATTCTCTATGATCAGGTATAACATATCCTAGGTGCAAAACTCTATAGGGCCACTAGTTGGTAGCAAAGAGCTAGAGTTTTCTGCATTCCTTTGTTACTTTCTACTGGTTGTTTGGAGTTCTGCAGTCCAGATATAGTAGGTAAACAGGGAGCAGGAACACCATTTTGGAATGCTTGCAGATGACTAAGAAAAGAACCCCATTATGAACATGGTAAAATAATGTGCTGGTGAGAAAGGATAATAACGCAAGGACCCTACCGGGAAGAGAGAACAAATTGTACTCTTGTGCCGGTATGGATTCAATGTGCTCTAAGTGTTGAATACTGATACAGAAAGTCAGGTCTTAAGATGGATAAGACATTAGGTCATGTAAGTTCATTGTCTCATTAGTGCTGGCCTGTGTACATTCCTGTTTTAAACTAATACCCCAGATAAAATAATGGAAGCCTAGAAAAAATATGACATAAACCATCCCACCGCAGAGGGATGTGTTTTTCAAAGTCAGTTTATGACATGCTTGTGAGCCTTTCAAATCCCCTTGGACAAGGGTTCGCTCCACCCATCTTGACTTGTACCCGATGATTATTCCTGTTTCAGAGCTATTTGGTTTAGCAAAAGCAAGGAGATAAGAGGAATTACAAGCGTATGGGAAAAGAAAAGCTTTGTGTTCTCCAGTTGGTACCAGGGATGGGATTGTTTCCAGGTAGGTCCAGCTAATCCACCAAAAAAAAGCACCCTGTGGGTCTGTTCAGAATCAGATATAAACCTATAAAGTTCAGGGAGTTCAGAGATAAGCTTAAATCTCTGGACTAATGTCCTGCCCTCAATTAACACAATTGTCCTTCAAGTAGCAATTAATACCTGCAGCCAAAGAAGGTATTCCTTTGGGATAGTATCTTCAAAATATGTTGTCTCCTTCTAAAAATGACAGTCAACAATCAACAAGATTAGCCTGTGCAAGCTTCATGGAAGGAAGAAAATCCGCAGCTGATTTCTGAATGGCTTGCCCAACAATTCTTAATTTATATGTGCTGGGTTTTGGCTTTTCTTTGTCTCGCCCCTTAGATGGAATACAGTCAGGGAGCTAATTTCAATGAAGCCCGTTGACAGTGTGTGTGGGGGGGGGGGAAGCAATGTCCAAAATACCGCTCAACTTACAGTAGGACCCTTTACCAGTTTGTGAAATATAAGGAAGGGAATTTCAGTACTGAAAGCGTTTTAAGAAATTGGAGAGTTCCCAAGGCCACTCCCAAATCCATACGATCAGTCAATGGAGAGGTTTCTACATACAGTATGTCCAAGAAATTCTTGTCCTAGAAGAGAAAGCAGTTTAACAGCAAGTCTGCCATTGCAAGTCTACCTCTTCTGCTCCCGCGCCCTCCACACATTGGATCCACCATTTTAATATGGTGGTACCATTTGCTTGCCTAGCTATTTGTCATAAATTTCACATAAATGGAAAAGCTAGTGAAAACTATAAATAGAACACTGGACTGAAATATCATGTCAAATGAGGCTTTATTTTTAAAAAATTCAATCAGTTCCTAATGAAGCACACATCTTTGTATCGTTCTCTTTGTATCATTCTCATGTTAGCCTAGAAACCAGGAGGCTGTGAGTTCTAGTCTCACCTTAGGTATGAAAGCTGGCTGGGTGACTTTGGAACAGTCACTCTCTCGCAGATCAACCCACATCACCGTGTCATTGTGGGGTAAAAGTGGAAGAGGCAGGAGTATTACGTATGTATAGAATAATAAGAGATAGCTGAGCTACTTGTAAAGTAATAAAGGCAGGATAAAAATCTAATCTAATAATAATAAATAAATGTCCTAATCTTTCTTGTCTACCACATACTAAGGAAAAAAAATTAGCTCTCCACTACTTGATTCTCTAACTGATGAAGAACTGTGGAAATATTTTTTTTTCATCACTTGGCAGGACAATTCAGATGACTGAGTTGCCATCTGATAAATTATTATCTGTATTCATCAGTCACATTCAAAATTCCCAATAGAAATTTGTTTTCTTTTCAGTTTACCCAATGAAGACAGTTCTCTGGGCAGATATCCAAGAAAAGCTGGAGATGTTGAAACTTGCACAGAATTGATTTAGAAATGATCAAAGCTCTCCCAACATTTGAATAGAAATGAGGTCATTGAGGCACTTACAAATCTTGCCTTGTACACTGGGAGCTTTTACCTCCCAAACCCAGGCATATGCGACCTAGTCTGTATGATGATGCCACATTCACTGAAAGCCACATTTTCTCCCCATTTATTTTTGACTGAAACTGAACTGAAAATCATTACCTGCCCTACCTTTCAACTTAGTTAAGATTAACTGCGCTTAAATACATGACAATAAACAACAGTTGACTGAAACAGCTTCCAATTTCCTCAAAATTGCATCAAAAGACAAAGGAGGAAGATGTACTTTTGAGGATTGTGCTTTGGAAGCCACAATTCAGTGGCCAATGTCGAAATGAACATTTCTTTGTTAGTAAGACATGTAGTACTACAGCCACACCTGATTCCTCGTTGAAAATGAAGTGATCTTTTGCTAAATCCTTCAGCACATTTGATTAAAACTCATTTGCCAAAATGAAATAAATTCAGTTTGGAAAGGTGAAAAAGAGCTGATAGAGAAGTATCATGAGGTATAATACATGTTGAAACACCCTCTAATTATGTATTTATCCAGCTTACTACACAATTTGTGGGGGGAGGGGTGTTTATAATTAGAGGTTATGAAAATGTCTACCTAGCAATATTATAATACCTAAATATAGCACTCTTCCTGAAGCCTTTTAAGTTGGTTAAGAAAAAGAAAGCTGAAGACCAGTTTTTTTATTAACAGACCAATTACACTTGCAGGGAATCTGTTGTTAAATCAGGCAAAATGGATTTCAGGTATAAGTTTTAATATCATGCATTTTCTAGTTCAGTGATGGCTAACCTTTTCCGTACCAAGTGCCCAAAGTGCGCACCCAAACTCCCAAAATGCAATATGTGCGCGGCCCCCATGCATGCACTCCGCTCCTGTATGTGCACACGGCTCCCCATGCGCCGGCATCTCACCCTTGCGCAGGCATCCCACTGCATGCCACCTGTTCCCTAGTGCATATAGGGCAGAAATCCAAAGACCAGCTAGCCAGTGGGAGGCACACATGCACACACATGCGCAGAAGAACTGAACTGGGATGGCAGCTCGCGTGCCATCAGATAGGGTGTTGCATGCCACCCCTGGCATGAGTGCCATGGGTTCTTCAACTCTTAAATAAATAGCAATGATACTGTCGCTTGTTCAACTAATTATGTGAGGAGAACCTACCTCATGCTTCCATTTGAAAGATTGTTAAATCTAATGAGATTTCTAAACTATATTCCCCTTTGACTTAGAGGAGACGTTATTTTAAAGGGCCTTGAAATTTCAAATAGTTTCTGATATCTAATATCAAACATAAATCAGTTTAAACAAAGTTAAGATACCCAAAAATTTGTGATGAGAGCCCATAGAAATAGCTGATTTTGCTAATTGCTCATTCCCATTCCATAATAGCATAAACTACAGTAAATACCACTGCCTGGAAACTCATGGAAGGTACCAGTTGGATCATCAGTTACTAACAGAAGAGAGATGAAATGAATCACACAGTGTCTTTGCTGGCTTTTGCTGTCATCTCATTTTAAGGAACTAACTCAAGAGCCATACTCTTGCTCTCTTTTTTTTTAAATTACATTTCATGTCGGACTTTATTTACTTTACTCACATTTTATTCAGTTACACTTTCTGTTGGACAGCCTGGAATTACACTATTGTTTTCACCATGTGAATCTTAGGGTTGGAAGAAACTCCTCTTTCCTCTATATGACAAGCCATTAGATCAGTGTTTCTCAATCTCAGTAGCCAGCACGCTGTATGGGGAATTCTAGGAATTGAAGTCCACACATCTTAAATTTGTTGAGGTCAAGAAGCACTGCATTAGATATTAGAAAGCTGCTATATTTCCCCTCAATTGTCTCTGTAAGCTAAACATCCCCTCAATTGTCTCTGTAAGCTAAACATACCCAAATACTGAATAGGACTCGGCTCCCAGATACATTACCACAGTCCTCCTATGAACCTGCACACTTTGTAAATATATTTTTATAGGTTGGGGTACTCAAAATATAAGTTGTGGGATACGGTGGCTCAGTGGCTGAGCTTGTTGATCAGAAAGGTCGGCAGTTCGGCGGTTTGAATCCCTAGCACCATGTAAGGGGGTTGTCCCAGCTTCTGGCAACCTAGCAATTTGAAAGGACGTAAAAATAAAAGTAGAAAATAGGAACCACCTTTGGTGGGAAGGTAACAGCGTTCCATGCACCTTTGGCGTTTAGTCATGCCAGCCACGTGACCACAGAGATGTCTTCGGGCAGCGCTGGCTCTTTGGTTTTGAAACTGAGATGAGCACCGCCCCCTAGAGTCGGGAATGACTAGCATGCATGTGCGAAGGGAACCTTTACCTTACTCAAAATTGGACACAGTACTTCAAAAGGGGACAACGCAGCAGAATTATTTCCAAGGATCTGTACTCTATATTCTTGAAATCACAAAACATTTGCCCTTTTAACAAGTGTGCCATATTGCTGTCTCATGTACTAAATACCAGATCCTTTTTATATTACTGTTGCTATCCTATATTCTGTTTTTCATTTTTCTCTCCCAAACTATTTGCTTAAGGCTGACTATATCTTCCTGAATCCTCTCTTTCTCTTCTAAAGAGTTAGTTACTCCTCTTAGCTTTGAGTCATCTGCACATTTAATAACTCTCCCCTCTTTCTTTCATTCCAGTTTATTAATTTAAATTGCTGTTTCTCAACCTTGGCAACTTTAAAGATATATGGACCTCAATTCCCAGAATTCGTCAGCCGCCATTCTGACAGTTGAAGTTCACACAGCTTAAAGTTGTCAAGTTTGAGAAACACAGATTGCAATGCTGAACACTGCAAAACTGTGACGATCCTCTCAATAATATTTTCCAAGCTGATATGGAGCTATTTATGATATTCTCTGACTGCATTCATTCCATCAATTTTGAACCCAGCTCACATTTTACCATTTCATTAATCATGATAGTCTCTGCCAAACACTTTGCTGAGATCGAAATGTACTACACATACTGCATTCCCACAACTATCCATACCTCTCCTGGATGTGCCTTATGAGCCCTTACATCACCTTGTAAAAGTATACTCTTTTTTTCCCTCAATACTAGGAGGGTGCTTGTTTGTATTGCAATTATAGCAAATCCTGTAAGCCATTTCTCCTAAAAGCTTTGAGATGCTAACACAAGTCAATGGAAACAGTTCATTCTGGCTGTTCTTTCTTCCTATTGTTTGCAATGGGAAGGTGGCTGTTGAGCATACCACAGACAATGCTGAAAATCTGCTATTTTCAGGAGCTTATCCACTACCCACAATAACTGCTTTCATAATCATTCTTTGTCCATGAGGAATCTTGTCTCCAGACTAATGAGAACTGGAAGCAAGTTAGGTAATTAAATAAAGTTCAGCTTGAACAGATTTGAGATGCCACCAGTTGGCCGCTCTTCACAATAGAGATGAGTAACCTTTACACTGTTGGAGGAAGACACATGCACATATGATTGCATTTTCAGAAGGATAGTTTTATCAGACGTTGTGAATGCTCAAACACTGGACTTTTTTTCAAGGAGAAGCAGGGGGTTTGACTAGAAGACCTTCAAAGTCCCTTCCAACTCTGTTATTCTAAATCTATACAACTGCTGCAAACAGAAGGTTAACTGTTATTTGTGCTTCCTAACTATCCACCTTGCAGCCTGATTTTTCAGGCCATAGCCCCAGCAATTCTAAAATACTCTCAGTGCAAAAATGAAAACATTCGAGCGTTTCTGGGTGGAGCTTTATAGAAAATGGCAAATGTTGTTATTTCCAATATCTTTGGAGAGCCATTTCGATGGTTAAAGACACCAGGCTACAAACAGGGAGACTGGTAACTCTAGTCCTGCCTTAGGCATAAAGCCAGCTGGGTGACCTTGGGCCAGTCATTTTCTCCCTACCCTGGGAAGGAGGCAATGGCAAACCAATGGCACTTCTGAAATTGTTGCCAAGAAAACTGCAGGGACTTGATCAGATGGTTGCTAAGAATTAGTACAGACTTGAAGGCATGTGTATGCATGCACACACGCAGCCACAGAGAGAGGGGGAGGGGGAAGGGAGGGGAGGGAGGGAAGAAAGAAAGAAAGAAAGAAAGAAAGAAAGAAAGAAAGAAAGAAAGAAAGAAAGAAAGAAAGAAAGAAAGAAAGAGACTATTATTGGGATCTCTGACTTTTGCACTTGAGAGGCTCTACAATTCCTTGGTTTGCTGCATCAAGAAGAAGTTGGAAGTAGCAGTAGAAGCACCTCAAGATTGGAAGCCAAGTGGAAAAGAAGTTTTCTGAACACCTGTGACAAACAATATATCAAAGATGCTGAGAACATTATGCAACCCAGGAATCACAGATTGTCTACATTGCCTTTGAAAGTTGAACTGGACTTTTGTTTGTTCCTACTGGCACAAATATGAGACCCCGGCATCGTATTCCTAAGGGCAATTATTCCCAACCCAGTGCTTTCCAGATTTTTTGAGGCTACCGTTTCATAACACACCCACCACCCCTGCCAGAGTTGACTTTTAGAAGTCCCTACAGATCTCGACAGCGCCCACAGAATTTGTCTGGAAAGGACCGAGTTTTTAAAGAAACATTTTTGTAAAGCCCCAGAAGCATGGTCAACACTCTTGCTAAACTGTAATTCCCAGAATACTTGTCTGAAAGCCAAAGCAATCCACTTAATATAAAACCAGTGTATTTTGTACTCCATCTGTGCTTTTCAGACATTGTAAATTTAGCCTCCCAAACTTGCTCTACTTTTCTACTTCCTCAGCTCCACGATCTACTGTGACTCATTTCCTTAGAAATAATCAATAAGCTCATAGATAATAGGTTGAACAACACAAAGATTGACATTCTCAGGGTTTTTGTAAGAGAAAGCAACCAGGACAACGTCTGAAATCCCGGAATTCAACCAGCAACGTCTATTTAATAAAAGTTGCCTAAAATTCAGCTGAGATTTTCTGCAGGTGGAGGGGATTGTAGGATAATTTTAAAAGCAGGCAGATCACAGGATACATGCTTGTTTGGCAAGTATTAGGTTTTCTGCTATAGTGTATTATACATGGAGGTTATGTGATCTCAAATAATTGTACCAATTATGTAATTTGATATAATTAGACTAATTACATAAACAGAGAATCATTTACTTAGTTATTCCAAAAACCAATGTTGGAAGAACATTAAAGAACCTGATTTTTTTCCCCCTCTTATCTGCCCTGCTACAAGTCAGGTATGACGCCATGGAAAACAATAGATTTATATTGACATTAAACTGGTATGAAAGGAAAACCTTTACGAATTGCATACCCGTATACCCAGGGGTCTTAACCATCAAGATATAATTAAATAGTCTATAGTGAAGGAATGGAATCCTAGGATGATTAAAATCCAATGCGTGGAAATAAAATGGCTTTTCTAAAGTATCTACATATGTTTTCATCCAGTGCAGCAAGCAGAACTAAATAAGAACTCTGACATCCGTTTTGCAATCTAAATGTAACTATAGAGCTGAAGAATTTTAGAACCAGAAAAGATCTCACAGATTGTCTATTGGAGTTCAGCTCCTGCTCCATGAAAGGTATGTAGATACCATTGGTGGAAGCAATTCTAGAGATCCCTGACAAATGGCTCTTTCAGATGCTGATTTAATAGCTCAACCAAAGAAGAGCCCACCATATTTCAGAGTAATCTCTGTCAAATAGCTCTTGCTGTTAGGAACTCTCTTCTAACCTACCATTTTCATCCACCAGGATTTGTTCTGATCTATAGTGCATCTGAGAGCATTCTGGTCTGTCTTCTAGGTAAGACCCTTTCAGCTACCGGAAGACAATTATCAGTTCTCTCCTTAGGTATTCCTTCTCCAAGTTATGGATACCTTCTGTTAGATGGGTACTGGATAGGCACAAACAGGCTTAACGGTAACAACAGCTCTTTATTAAGTACAACAATCCAGTGAAGGTTGAGTCTGACAGCAGCCTTATAGGGAGTTGTCAGACCCTTTGACCAATAGGATTAAACCTCCGTTCCTGCCGGAACAGAGGACCTTGGTGGAAACCACTGTAATTAGAACAAGTATCTAATACCTCTCCCCTCTTGGATGGAACAATCCTACTTCTTACGTAGTCATGCAGGTTGGCGGGCTTTTTGGGTAGCTCCAATTCCTACCATCCTCGAGCTCTACGAGGTAAGAGTGAGGGCCGGTGATGCCTATCACTGTGGCAAGAATCCATACAGTTCTCCTGGCATAGTTGTGGGCATATACGGAATCCCCTACTCTAAAAGTCCGAATCTTGCTTGTGGAGTCTGGGGGCGATGAGGCAGAATAATTGGGGTGTAGCTGGTCTAAGTGGGACTTTAGCCGGTGACCCATGAGAAGCTCGGGGGGGTTCTCTCTGTAGTGGCACTGGGTGTGATGTGCTGAATTAGCAAATAGTGGTCAACCCGTGTTTGCCAATCCCCCGGGCCCATCATAGAGAGGGCCTCTTTTGCAGATCTCACCATTCTCTTCGCCTGACCATTGGAGCCTGGATGGAATGGCACAACTAGGGCATGCCTGATTCCCTGAACTGCTAGGAAAGTCTCAAATTGCATGGCCCTTAATTGGGGCCCATTGTCAGAGATCAAGATGTCGGGCAGGCCGTGTGTGAAGAAAAGTCTCCATAGCACCTTGATGACCGCTTCTGCCGTAGTGGAAGTCATCAGGACTACCTCTAACCATTTCGAGTAGGTGTCCACAACTACGAGAAATGTCTGGCTGTGAACTGGGCCAGCAAAGTCAATGTGCATCCTAGACCATGGTGCTTGAGGTTGCTCCCACTCCTTAGCGGGCACCTCTGGGGAAGCTGGTCTGGACTCCTGGCACGGTGTGCAGGTAGCCACCCATTCTTCAATCTCCCTGTCTATGTTAGGCCACCACACATAACTCCTAGCCAAAGACTTCATCCTGACAATTCCAGGATGCCCTACATGTAAAACCTCTAATACTGCAATGCACAAAATGTGGCAGCCTCAGCTTTGCCCCAGGACCACTTCGCGTTCTTAGCCAGGAGACGATGTAAGGGCTCATCAACGGTGGCTTTCTGTTTCAGAAAGACACTGTAGAAATTAAGGAGGATGAGGAACGCCTGCAGCTCAGTTTGATTGTGAGGTGTGGGATCGTCCTGAATTGATTTGATTTTTTGTGTGGCAGGTGAATCCCAGAGCCATGGATTAGGTACCCTAAGAATTCAACCCTTGGCACGTTAATTTGGCATTTCTCTTTTTGGAGACGGAAGCCTTTGTCTCTAATTCAAAAATGGCTGCTCGAAGCCGCACTGAGTTCTGGGCTGGATGTACTTGCTGGATTGCTACGCTCTTCAGTTCGCCTAGTTGCCTTCGTCGCCAGTGTTAGATTGGGTAATGGATAGGCACACACAGGCTTAACGATAACAACAGCTCTTTATTAAGTACAACAAGTGAGGATAATCCAGCAAAGGTTGAGTCTGACAGCAGCCCTTTTATAGGGAGCTGTCAGACACTTCGACCAATAGGATTAAATCTCTGTTCCCACCGGAACAGAGGACCTTGGTGGAAACCACTGTAGTTAGAGCAAGTATCTAAAACCTTCTATGACTAAGTTTCCAAATCTCACAAGGTCCAATTTGTTGCTCTACTTTTTAGGCTGATACTAGAACTGTGACCCTTCTGTTTTCTCTCTTCAAGTAGCCTTTCTGTTTACTTTTCTTTTTCAATGTGAAAAAAAGGGAATGCTACATCATGCCTTTTAATTAGTAGTGCTTGGAGCCTTTGACTGTTGGATGCTGCTAGCAATGTTTTTGAGCCCTATAAGCATTTCACAGGGTTGCTAGAAAGCACATTGGAAGAACTATCTAGCTTCCTTCTAAAAAAAACTGATATAACAAAAAAAAAATTATTATTACAGCTAAGGGCCCCCAGGAAGCTGATAATACCACTGAAGCAAGACAAAGGACTGATAGGAAGGTACTGAGTGAGTGAGTCACATAACCATCAGTTTATCAAAGTTACCCAGAAAAAGAGTAATGGCACACACTATATACCAGTGCAGAATGTAATATATAAATATCATTTTGCAGAATTGTTGTTATTTGACAACAATGGGTGATGCTGTAATTACATTTATTTACTGTGATTCAAAGTAAATATGGTGAAAATGTCTGGGAAAACAAAAAAATGTCTGGGACTGAAAATTTTAAGTGTAAAGTTTAATATCTTGAAAAATAAAAGAAAAAAAGAAACAAGGAGTCACCTTCTTAGAATTCCTACAAAATTAGGAAATGAGTCGAATCCTAGGGGATGCCCAGATATGACTTTGCCAGGGCAACAAAATGTCTGGAGCCAGTCTGGGTCAGTAGCCATCTTTCCATGAATGAGCATGTTTTTCATGGTATCCATTTTGTGAAGGTTCTCACCATATGCTCTTAAAATTACAAATCCTAACCTAGCCTACCAAATGAAGGCTAACTGAAAAGGAAGATGATTTTCTGAATATTTCAGGATGCATTACCTTGATTTGGCTACCCCAAAGCAAAGACCCCAGTTTGAAGCATGGGTCCTGAGGAAACAAAGCTTAAGTTTAGCATGCATGCTGGCTAAGGAATCACGCTTATGTGAATTAATATATCTGTTCCACGGTCTCAAGCATGGGGAAGAAACAGCCTGCTTCACTTCGCCTCGGTCACAACATTTCGTTACATTCTTATTATACTTCTTTTTCGAAAGTCACACCACAACTGATGTTAATGTTTTCCCACTGATTTCCCATTGATTTCATCAGGCAGAAGTAACTTTCTCAGTGGGCTCTGTTGCAACAGTCACTCTTATTCCAAGGTTGAAACACAAACCCCGAGGAAGGGAGAGGCTTGGCTAACAGTGGAAAGAGGAGAAAGTTCATAAAATTTAAAAGGAAGTAGGTTGCACTCTTTCAATCAAGAATTAATTATGTTGGGTCTAGGCCAGGTTTTTTTTTAAAAAAAATAACTCAGTCTTGAGCATTGCAGTCTTAATCTGAAATAATTTAATAACAAGGGTTCAAGAAGAAGAAAAAGATACACACTCTTTGCTTGATTTTTATGCATTTCAGTAATGAAAGCTTGATTGTATACTTGGGAGTTCTCCCAGATTTTGACTTGTCCTTTGAATTTAGGTAATAGCATTGCAGGGAACAGGTATACATAATTGTATGTAGAGGTAGTTTAGTGACTGTTCTACATTACAATGCCATTGAGAAAAGTGACTTATGACCAATCCTCGCACATACGACTGTCACAGCATCCCCAGAGTCACGTGATCAAAACCAAGATTCAGGCACTTGGTGACTGGCATGTAATTACGATAGTTGCAGAGTCCCAGGGTAATGTAGTTGTCATTTGTGACCTTCCCTTCCCATTTGTGATGGCTTCTGATAAGCAGTCAATGGGAAAACTGGATTCGCTTAGCAACCATGTGATTCACTTAACAACTGATTGGCTTAACAACTGTGGCAAAAATGTTGTAAAATCCGGTGTGACTCCCTTAACAACTACCTTACTTTGAAACAGAAATCCTGGCCCCGACTGTGGTCATAAGCCAAGGGCTACCTTTAATGTACTGCTCCAAGCGTTTCTCAGCCACAGTGACCTAGCAATGTTAACATGTTCACTTGAGTTATATCACATCTGAACTGCTGTAATGTACTCTACACTGGAAGCTTCAGTGAAAAGCAAAACAGCTGTTATCTGGGTCATATCAGTCTCCCTTTGAAAAATTTGCCCTTGACTGCAAACATTTTTTTGAGAATTCATGTGGTTAGGTTTCAAAGCCTTAACTCCAATTGGGGGTATGCCTTCTTATTCTTTTTTTTTAATTTATTTTTAAACAAACAAGCATAGACAAACATAAAAACCATCCTCCAGTTACATGCAGTGTGCCGATTGGTTACAAAACGTCTATGCCTCCTCACCACAGTCCTCACAATTCATATAAAATCCCATATTATCAATCCAATATATATACATACAATTATTATCATTATTAAACATTTATTTGACTACAACCATTATTACTCCCTTTTATGTGAAATATTCTAAGCTTAGAATAAATTTACATTATGGCATTTCATCACATCACAAAACCATCCAGTAATATTACATCTTTAAATTGTATTCTGTATAAAATTGTTTATCTTTGGTTATAAAACTTTTGTGTATCCTCTCCATAGTCCTCACTTACAATTTATATAAAATTTCATGTTGTCAATCTAGTATGTATGTATGTATGTATGTATGTGTGTGTGTATACACATACATAAACATACATACACATACACACACATACACACACGTGTGTGTGTGTGTGTACAGTATATGCACACACACACATTATTATCATTGTTAATCATTTATTTGACTATAAGAAGGTCTGCCTTCTTATTCTGAACTCCCCCCATTCTTTAGAAAAGGTGTTGTTTGCAGAGGCCAATTTGACACTGAAGGAAAGAAGAAGAAGAAGAAGAAGAAGAAGAAGAAGAAGAAGAAGAAGAAGAAGAAGAAGAAGAAGAAGAAGAAGAAGAAGAAGAAGTAGTAGTAGTAGTAGTAGTAGTAGTAGTAGTAGTAGTAGTAGTAGTAGTTTTAAGTGCTTTTGATACATTTCAGGGACGTTTTATGTTTTAAGTTACAGTTCTCTGAATTCAGCAATTATTTGAATTATTATTGAGAGTTTGATCTAGTGGTTAAGGCACCAGCTAGAAACCAAGAAACTGTGAGTTCAGGTCCTGCCTTAGCCATGAAAGCCACCTACGTGATTCTGGACCACTATCTATCTATCTATCTATCTATCTATCTATCTATCTATCTATCTATCTATCTATCTATCTATCATCTATCTATCTATCTATCTATCTATCTATCTATCTATCATCTATCTATCATCTATCTATCTATCTATCTATCTATCATATATCTATCTATCTATCTCTATCTCTATCTCCCTCCCTCCCCCCCCTCTCTTTCTCTCTCTCTCTCCCTCCCTGCCTCTCTCCCCTCTTCTCTTTCTCAGTCCTACCCACCGCATAGGGTTACTGTGGGGAAAATAGGAGGAAGGAGCATTAGATATCCTGGCTACCTTGATTTGTTTGTAATAATAATAAAGGCAGGATATAATCAAATAAACAAATAGTGTTCAGACAAGAATTATAGAAATAGTTTTAATAAATAAATACATGCAGATAAAGGCCATCTTCTTGATGATTGGGAGTTCACGATACAGACCGAGTTATTTCAAGATGAAAAGTGTCCATAATGATATAATAATTTTATGTACAGTTTTCACTAATCTCAGGTGATATTGTACTTAAAGCTAAAGGTTTCCTCTGTCCAGTCATGTCCAACTCTAGGAGGTGATGCTCATCTCCGTTTCTTGGCCAAGTGAGCCAGTGTTGTACAAAGATAATTTTTGGGATCATGTGGCCAGCATGGCTATACATCAAAGGTGCATGGAATCCTGTTAACTTCCCACCAAAGTGGTACCTATTTATCTACTTGCATTTGCATGCTCTTGAACTGCTAGGTAGGCAGGAACTGGGGCAAGTAACAGGAGCTCACCCTGATGCTCAGCACTCGGGTCTTGAACCCAGCCTGTAAGCTTTCCATCTGACAAGCTCAGCATCTTTAACCGTGATTCCTTTTGATATGGTACTTACCAGGTGATAAATCAATATGCATGGATAAAAGAGCCCTTACACACTGAACGTATCAGGGGAAAAAACATTCCCTTTCACAATACAATCCTTTGACCATCATGATTGCTGTGTGAAAAAGTATACAGCATCCCTCCTTGACGAATTTCGTAACACCGCAGAGTTCTATGGGAAATATTTGTTCCTCTTTGGATTTCCTCATGTCTTTGCTACTCAATGTTATCAGAGTCTAAGTGAAAAAAATAACACCAACGCTTGGTGCTTGCTTCACTTGTTTGCGAAGCAATCATCCAACATTCAAGGTGCCAATGTGAAAATGAAATTGTCCTTTTAGAACCAGTAACTGATGATGGCAGCAGTAGCTGACAACCAAATGTGTCTTGTAATTAGTGATTGCTCTTTCCCTTCAATGTGTAGCAATTTTAGCTCATTCCTTCATGAATTGCTTCAACTTTAGTAACACATGTGGGTTTTTTAGCAGAAATTGGACTCTGCCTATCTCTGTGGAGAACTGGTCTGGAGCCTGATGTGGCTCTTCCAAATTGTTATTTATTGTTTGTGGCTTTCTACTTTCCCCATGAATCCATTTTTGCTGATATAGCCACAAACACTGACTTTAGCCAAGGCAAGAGAAGATCACTGGATGTTGTTTTGGGGTGCTTGGTGGCCTCCTGGATGAATTTATCTTGAGTTCTTAGAACGATTTTTGTAGGACAATTATTGGGAAGTTTCACTGTTGTCCCAATTCCTGAGTGTGGATATTTATGTACTTGCATAATTTTTTTTTACTACCTGTTCTGAGGGTGTGGCTTTGTGGGAGTGGCATGCCTTTTTGGGCGTGGCTTTGTAGGCATGGCAGGGAAAGGATACTGCAAAATCCCCATTCCCTCCCCACCCCATTAACCTGCTTTCCAGCTCCATTCTCCTGTTCAGGGCAACAAAAGAAGATCAGCTGGGAGGCTGGGAGGAAGTGGAGGAGGGGCCAGTCTATTTGCCGGTTCTCCAAACTACTCAAAATTTCTGCTACCGATTCTCCAGAACCTGTCAGAACTGGCTGAATACAATCCAATTCCTAAACTGTTGGATAGTTTACCAATATATGGTTAAAATATGAATAAACCAGCTACCAACAACCCCCCCCCTCCCAAAGGTTCAAGATCAGAGCAATCCAAATAGCAACTCAAATACATGACCATCCAATAATTACAAAAATCTTATAAACAATACCAACATCACTAAAATCAAACTTGCCTCTGATCAAAACAGCCGTTGTGGTTCTATTGAAAATCAATACTCAAAACTCCAGGCATAATCCCCAAAACAGTCTCCCAAAATATTGAGGCTAGCATGGAGAACTTTTCGGGGGTTTCTGTCCTCCTCACTTTTCTTTAAGGAAATTTTTTTATTCTATTCCCACTCTGCATATTTCGACCAGAGGCAGATCACCTTGGGAAATGATGGCATTTAGGTATCCTGGATCAAAACTATGTGGGCCTTATAAACTAAACCAGTGGAATAATTATTGCAGTAACCAGATATTATTACATCTGGTTACATTACATTACAATAACTTTCATCCACTCACTGCCTCACTGCCATATATTGTATTACCTGCAGTGTCAACTTTCAAAAGTAGTCCCTTTTCAAAGCAGTCATCAAGTGAATCATAGAATCATTGACCCAGATGGGACCTCAGAGATCTAGTCTGATCCCTGCCCAAGTCAGGAGTCCTTATACCATTCTGGGGAAAGGGATGTCCAAACGTTCCTTGAAAATCTTCAGCACTAATAACTCTGGGAAATAAATTGTTCCATTGATTAATTGCTCCCACTATCAGGAAATTTCTCCTTAGTTCCAAGGCTGGATCTCTCTCTTCCACCCATTATTGTTGTCTTGCCTTCAGGTGCTTTGGATAATAAGTCAATTTCTTCGTGACAGTCCCCAATCCTTCCCTTGTTAGGTTAAACATACCTAATTCCCTTAACCATTCATTGTACAGTTTAGTCTTCAGACCTCTTATCATCTTTGTTGCTCTTCTCTGCACTCTTTCTAGGCTCTCATCATTTAATTTGATTCTCTAGTTTATATTCTTGTTTTTCCTCTGTATGCAAGATAACCTTTGTATGCAAGAAGGGGTCTTCTTTTCTATCAGGTTATAGAATGTAATTTCCTGAAAGCAAGGCTGGGTGACCACTATAATAGATGACAGGCAAGAGTCTTTCCTGCCTTCCAGCCATCCTTTGGATTTTTGCAGCCTTCAATTACAAATTTCCATAGTACTGTATGCAACCTCAGTGATTTTTAGCAATGGTTGGGTAATTTTTTTTGGTAAAGTAACAGTCTTGTTTATATTGATACGGAAAAGGCAGATCATATTTCAACTTAAATGTTGATGTCTCGTGAGCTGAGGACCACCATTACCCAAACAAAACGAATAACAATAACTTAAATCATCGTCATTGGAATAATAATGCATTATTATGAGAGCATTTAAGGTTGTGAACATCTGTGACCTGGTGTCTATTTTTAAATAGTTTTTAAAACGAGAGACAGATCTAGATCTCCCCTCTGTACATAAAGAATTAGTTGGAGAATAGAAAGAAAAATGAATTTTGATTGAAAAATTTTGACCTTCTTTCCATTCTGGTATGAATTTGTAAATGAGTGGATCTTCCTTGGGCTACAATTATTTGTTTTCTAAACTGATATCTGGGACAAAATGGCATCCATAGCGACTTCCCAATATCTGGCAGGACACATTACACCCCACAGCTACTTCTAACTATCCAAGGTGGTTTCATTTTCCAAGAATTATTCTCTGGCAATTTCTTTCTATTCTAAAATTTGCTCTGTTCCTATTTTGCCTGCTATGGGCTGTTTCTTTCCTAAAATGTTGATAACATCAATAAATATTGTCACATGATGATAATGATGATGGCTGAAAAAAGCATGGAAGCATATATGAATGTTTTAATATGAAACAATTACATTTTACTACTTAAACAAGTGCCTCACAATGTGTTGTCCATGTAGGTTGGGGATTCTGGAAGTTGAAGTTCAGCATATCTGGAGTTCACCATTGTGGGAAATACTGAACTTTCCCACTGTCAAAAACCTTCCCAGCATTTAAATCACTGCAGAGATTAAATGAATGCAGCCTAAGCCAGAAGCTGAAGACACTTCAACCATGCATTATTTTGTAGAGTATGGGGGCTTTGCAAAGTAATCCTTGCTTTGACAATAGGGATTTTAAAAACACAAATCTGTTTTCCTCTTTAAATAATGGAGGGAAGACACAAGGCTTAGCTATCAGGCTGTTTGGGCCAGGGCATCAGAAGATATGTACACTGGGTTTGGCAAACTATCTGAAGATTAATTGGCTCAAATTCTGGAGAGAAAAAAATACTACAGTGGGAATGAGGTGTTAGTAGTTCAGAGAACAGAGACCATATTTTTAAATGTTTAAAAATAGTGAGAGAGGCTTAATTCAAAAATGAGTTCAATGGCTGATTCAACTGATGAAAATACTTTTTTCTGCCACTAATGCCATTTTCTAAATAAAAAACATTTACAGTACTTTGAAGGTTCTGATTCAGGTGGTTCTCTTTCAGTGAGAACAATTAGGACCAGCAATTCAGTTGTTAAATGAAACAGTTACTAAGTGAAACTCTGATTGTGCTTATGATGTTATTTTAGCTTTGCTTTACAGACCTGAAAAGACAAAAAAATGTGAGGATTTGTTGCAAAGTTACTTTTTCATCGGGAAGTACTTGTTAATGGTCACTAGGCAGTTACTAAATGAGGACTATGTGTATCTTTCTTGTAAGGGAAATCTTTCTAGGATTCAGGTGAAATTGGTATATTTTTCATTAACATGTTTTTCCAATGCTGGAGTCTCAATCTGAGTCAAGAGGATTATTATTTGAGGTGAACAAGTAGCTTTTGATCTTTACATTTTAGCTCAGGGTTAGAACAGGCCTCCCTTCTACTTTAAAGGAGTTCTTGCTTGACCTAGGAAAGTTGTCAGAAATTCCTAAGTAGGAATTTCACTAACAGCAAAGAAATTTTCTTAGAAGTCCACTATTAGCAATTTTGCTTTGAACTGTGAAATTATATGGGAAACATTTGAAGCCTCATACAATATTCTACATAGGCTGAACTTAGTAACTTAGGCTCTCCATCATGTAGAGGGCATGTGGTCCATGCATCCCCAACCTACTACCTTCCAGGATTACAGCTCCTAGTTTTCCAAAGCTCTTTCTCCACTAATAGTTTTCATAGTGCTAGAATCATGGTTTCCATGGTTCTCAAGCCAAGATTTCAAGCAGTTATGTCCATCTTTCCTATTCTTAAAAATAGGTACTTTTTCCTGCTTTTATCAACAGGATCCTAGTGCAACAATATGGTGTACAGGGAAAAAGCATTTGTGTTCTACCACTCCTTTTCTGGGAGGCAGGGTGACAAGAAGATCTGTTGTGACCAAAGTGGAATTGAGCTTCTGGGAAAGTCATGTCTCATTCCCCGGTCATCATAATTTAGACATTGACCAATATTATGTGGAAAGATTGGCCTTCAACCAATGAAGCAAGATGTTTGATTACCAAGGTATCCTGAAAGACAGAATGGGGACGATCACCCAGACATCCCACATTTTTCTACTAACATGGTGTGAGCAAAATGGTGCATTAAGTCAGGAATGAAGAAAGGGCTGAAGGAGGGTGACAACTTGAAAAAATGCTGCCCCTAAATTCCAGAGAAACACACACCCTTTCCTTGCTAAGACCCTCCAGCAGATGCATATGGATTCTGTAGCAGAAAGTCACCATGGGAAGCACTCTCAATTGAAAATGGCCACCACGACCCACGTAGGGTATTTTATCCCAATCGTCTTCAGTTTGTAATATTGTATATACAGCCTTGTTTTCCACAAGGGGTATTTCTGGTAAGAATATTGTGAAACGATGGCTGAGGAAGAGCAAAAGCATGCTTGTTTTCAGCTAATCTTGGGATTTGCAGGGCCCTAGGCCATGTTCCCCTGAATTGTTTGCTCAAAACATTAGCCCTGTGGAATTTAATGGAGTTTGCACCTGCGCTAAGTTCCCTGGCCCTTATCCGACCAACGGTTCCGCATTCATGCTTCCATTCAACAGTGCATAAGCGTGTTCAACAATCAGGCCTTGATCCCCCAAGCTAAAGATACTTTTTAACAAAGCTTTTTTCCAACAGTTCAGCATAACTGCAAGAAGCTGCTGTAGTTCTCAAACTTTTTTTTCCTCTTTTGTTTTATTTACTTAAACTGTACACAAATGCAAAATACTCGGACAGCAAATGTAAGTGAATGTTGTTTGGTATTTAAATTACTATGGAACAGAACCTACAAGGGACTTTATTAAATAAACAACAATTTGGGGTGGTTTTTTCCTTCTTCTTCTTCTTCTTCTTCTTCTTCTTCTTCTTCTTCTTCTTCTTCTTCTTCTTCTTCTTTTTCTTCTTTAAACGATGCACGTCTTGGAATGTCTCCAACACAGGAGGGCATAGAGAAGATACTGATCCAAAGACAATGGAATCTATTTTGTCCCCTGAAAAGAAACTGACAGGCCTTCAGTATCGCTGTGACTGTAGATACTGCGGCCTTGCCATCTGATAAAAATTATAAAGTTGTTGGCCTCTTTGGTTCCAAACTTTTCAGTATAATATATTTTCATTGTATCCAGTATTTTTTGCTGGTATAAAAATAACCTTCCCCCACCACCCATCCCCACCCCAAAGGATAGTTTCTCTTGTCTAAGTCATGCAACTACATCAGTGCAAACATGAAAACCAATCACTCGCTTTTAAAAAAAGAAGCAAAAGATTTAATTTCAAGTATAAAAAAAATATAAAAAGTACCGTCTCATTTCAGTCCAGTTTCATCTCGTTTGGGTTGACACTTTTAAATTGCATAGCTCATGCGGCACTTGTTTTTAAATCTAGAGAACAGTGAGCAAAAGGAAGTGCGCTATCAAGTACCAACCAGTCAAGGCATTGAAATCTGCAAGTGCTAAAGGAACGTGCATTCAAGCAGGTTGCGAGTGCTGTAGTGGAGCATGGATTTCTGAGCTCTGCAGCCACCCTTGATATGGAAGTGTTTGGAAACCAAACTAAAGGTAACACCCTCTACTTCTGCATTCTCTCTCTCCCTCTCGCTTTCCCTTCTACAGGATGTACTAAACATTCTCACCATTTCAAACACTGTGAGCTACTCCTTTCTCCAAATATATCCACTATGCGATTGAGATTTCTCTTATGGCTCATAAGTTTACTTGTGCTAACACTGGCTTCTCTTTCCTTCTGTCCTCTCCAGCTGTTCCCATTGTCATCTTACTGTTACTCCAAGCATGGAACTTCAACTCCAGGTTTTGATGTTGCAAAACTTTTTGTGAATGTAGGACCATGAGCAAAACTAGAACAGGAAGGGCCAAGACCTTTTTTTTTTTTTTTTGACAATATAACAGGGATGGCATGTCCAATAAAGCATAAAATCATGCCGATCTATCATTCAGAAGAATACAGCTACCATTTCTGACATTAATCCCATGGTACTGTTTCTCCCTCCCTCCCTCTCTCTCTCTCTCTCTGTCTCTTTCTCTCTTGCACACACAAGCATGCATACATGCATACATATAGTTAAGAGAGAGACTGGTTTCATTAATGTGTTCTCTCCAGGAAGTGCTATATGCATATCTTACACTTCCCATCAGGAAGAAGGACTTATCTTGCACAGAGCAGGTAACCTGCTGCTTCGATTTAGACCTTAGAAATGATGGTAGTTGGTTGCTTGTTTGGTCACTGAAATGCTTGTCTGTTGAGCGTATAGGATTGTTTTCTTTGTTTTTTTTAAAAAAACATTTCATTTCATAGGGCTGGCTGAGAGAGAGAAAAAAATCTACTGGTCTGAATGCATACATCACCAGCAGACATTGAACTCCTTTACATAATGCCTTCCTCCAAACTGGATCACACAGTGTGCGCGTTCATGTTGTTGTGTGTATGTGTATATAAGAGTATGTGTAAATATGTGTGTATGTACGTGTATACACACACACACACACTTGTGTATTTGGGTATATAGATAGGATTAAGTAACTTGAAAGCATTAGTTTATATGTGGTAGCATACTTTTAGTGTCCAGGATGCATTGACTGCCACTGTCCTGACAACAGAGTGCAATTGATATATATTTATATGTATTTTCCGTGCTATTGCTGCCCTTGCCACTGTTGCCTCTGCAGTAGGGTTTAAACATCCATGCCCAGAAGGAAGAAAAAGAGCAGTAGCGCGTCTAAATCCATTCAGTAGGGGAATCTTCTCACTCCCCCCCCCCTCACCTTCCCTGCCCCCACCCCCACTCCTTTCTAGCATCCTTCTCCAGATCAGGCACAGCCACATTCTTCCACAATCATATTGGGAACGTCCCTCTTCACGATGTTGTATTCATCATCAAAGTACAGCATGGATATTGTGCTAAGTTTGGTTGGAATGCAGCAGGAGTTCACGGTGCCTGGGTTCAGCCCTCGCATGCGGTACTGATTCACGACTGCTGTGTGAAAAGAGGAAGCTGAGCCCGGGACTCCAGCCAAATAGGCTGGGCAGCTCCCTTCACAGTAATTCCCATAGTAACCCGCTGGTGCTATGATCCAGTCAGTCCATCCGATGATCTTAAAGTCAATGTAAAACTCTTGTCTGCAGCATAAATTGGTCCGGCCATCGCATTCCAGACCTCTTTTCCGAATCCTGTGCTTGTTGTCAGCCAATCGGGCTTGCACCACTAAAAAAGGCCGGTGGGATTCATCCCCAGAATCCACATAAATTGGCAGCACTGAATACTCTTCACAGCCTTCACACTGAATGTCCAAACTCAATCTTCTCTCTCCTTTCTCAAACAGAGCTTGGATTGCTTCTGTCATAGGAAATGTGTGCCAACCACTTCTTTTGAGATCAACTTTCTTTTCAACCACATTCCACTTGTTGCTGGTGTCCGAGTCTTGGAAATACACTTTGACTCTTACTTTTCGCCGGCTGCCTTTCTCCAAGACGTAGGGAAGCAGCTTCAAGTAAAGCCACAAACTGGCTTGCACCACAAACAGATTCTGATTGCCTTCATTAGAAATGAAGAAATAGAGGCGCATTCTAGAGGATGACAAGTCATCTGGAAAATAATGGAAGGGGGAGAAAAACATTAATGTTTTTTAATGCTTGATGTTTACGTTAGGTTTTCTCAAGGAAAAGGAAAAGAATCATGGATCAAAATAAATGCATAATATTAGTAAGTGCCACAAACAATATACATAAATGGCTAAACTGAAAAGAGGGAGGGGGGAATATACACCATCAGCTATAGATTGCAAAGTTGTTCAGTGGCTGAATCAGTACTAGAAAGCCATAATAAAGCAAGTTCCCAGAGAGAAACTAATAAGGGTATATAAGGAGAGGGGGTGGGGGAGCCAGATCCTTAGAAATCAGTGTATAAGCAATTAAGTTCAGATAGATGGAAAGTCATGAAAGGAACTCAGAGCACCTGGATAAGTGCTAATTGGTTTTTTTTTTAAAGTGTTGGCCTGGCACAGGCACCCCTCCTGTATAATCTTCCCAGAAAGCACAAATTGTTAACAATCAGGGAACGGGGTTTTTTTTTCCTTCGGAGAAAGGATTTGGTTACAATTTATATGCACTGTAAACTCACCCAGTAGCTCTATAATTCTTGGGAAATGTGAGGACTTGCTGAATTTGTCCACTTGACCAAAGCAAATTCTTACTGGGATTGTAAAAGTGTCTGATTTTGATTGTTCCAGATTGCAAATAGAAGCATGCTCCTTTGTATAATAATATTCAGGACATAAAAGTGTCAAGAGAAAACCTTCTAGCACAACTATCTCCTTGACATTTTAGCTTTTAGAGGGCTGGGGTGAAACAAGTTATTATTCAGTAATATGAGCCTTACCTACCAGCAGCACAAAGGGTTTACTACCTTAGTAATAACTGAAATGACAGGACAGGTGCATTTGTCATCATTGTGCCCAAAGACATACCTTCTCTGCCACCTTAAATTCTCTTTTGCACCATTCTTAAAGGTACTGTCTGATTTATTTACTTGGCATCTGGACACCTAAAGGGAACAAATCCTCTTGTACTCCTTGCAGCTCTTTCGTTTAACTAAAGGATGAACTTTAGACATTAATCATTTATAAGTCCCACACAATTTTTCTGGGTATTAAGCAAGTTTTCACTGCAGCCAATGGGTGACAGATCTGCACTTAGTCATACTTAGAGTTGTTCTTGAAATCAATCCGAGTTAACTTAGTCAAGACTAATTCAAGTCCCACTGATGTCAGTGGAATTAATTCTGTATCCAACATAACGCCATTGCTGTTTTCTTTTCTTTGAGATTAAAGCAGGAAAGCAGATGCCATGAGCAACTGGTTGCTGCCTTCTGGTTCATATTTATAATATGAACACTAAATGGAACAAGCTGGCACCAAATCTCTTACCCAAACACCTCTGACCTAGAAATCCTGGGCACATCCATGTGAAACTCAGCAGGTCTACCTTTGAGCAAATATGCACAGGATCACACAGCTCCAAAGTTTATTCAATATTCTTCATTCTGCTTCAATTCATTCCAATCCAATTCTACATTGTTCAGTATGTTGAAAAGAAAAACCCTGGTGCTGGCATTGTCAAACCGAAGTGCAAATCTTTATATTTTAGACCTAGTTCTTGCAATGGCACAGGATAATGCTTTATTAGTAGTAGTATGGGATGGATATATTTTCTTAGTCTATACTTTGCAGGAACATGATGACAACAATATCCTACAGTGTATTGAATGTGTATTTATCATAAAGCTGTAGTTCCATCACAGGCAAACAGCACCAAACCTTTAAAGGTAACAATAACATGCCATGATAAACAGGTTAAAAATTATAATTCCACTAGAGGAAGAAGACTAAATTTTAATAGTTTAATCCTTCTCTTATTTTACTAACCCAGGTAATGAATGCATTCACTTATCCCTCTATTTCTTCCTGCCCTGTATGTATTATAATGATTTTCAAACTTTTTACCTTAAAACCACCCTTTTTAGAATGCCTGCTCTTCTGAGGAACCCCTGAACTTTTGGTATGAATACAACACTGCTGCAATTAATTTAGAAGCACATGCCATAATCACACTCAGCTCATTCACAGGACTGTTAGTCATTGCTTACTTAGAACACGCTTAATATTCAAGTATATTTCTCTGGAAAGGAAAGCTTGTTTGTCATCTTTTCATTGACAAGTACCTTAACTTCTAAGGAGTAGCGTACTTGATAATGGTATTTAACACTGGTGGTTTTGCTAGTTGGCAGCTGTAGAACACAGAAATGTTAACATAAAGTATCAGAGAAAGGTGGGTTAGACAGACAGATATGGTTTATGAAGAACAGTAAGAAAATCTCACTTGGATATGCAAGAAGGTAACTTCAGCAAATTGGAGCAGCTAAACTGGAGATGTGGGATAGACACAGTGCTATTAAAATAGAAGGATCAACAGAATCATAGAGAAGTACAGAAGTAGGAGAAAAGGGTGGCCATTACACCAGAGAAAGAAACACAAGATGAGCCGATATTGTTGTGACTGGGGAAATGAGAGGAGGAAAATGGATTAAATGCTATCACAAATGCGATATTAATAGGGGGGATTACAGGGTAATAACAGATAATTTTTACTCGTTCATAACTTTATACTCTGATTTAATGAATACACAAGTGGATGCGTATGGAATAGGAAGTAGAAAGTCTTGCAGAATAAAGGATGCATACAAAAATGACATGGATGGAATCACCAAAGGTGTATGCGGTATGCATGCATGCATGCATGCATGCATGCATGTATGTATGTGAGAAAAATAAATTAGAGGTCAGTGAGTGGATGGATACCCAGAAGACCCTGTCTGAGGCTGAAGAAGAAGAGGGAGCAGAAGAAACTCAAGCGCTAGGCAGGTTGAAAGTTAGCTAGAAAGTTAGAAAGGTTACTGAGCAAAATATGTCAATAAAATAGAGCAAATTCCATTTTACTAGTTGACAGCAGGCACAAAAGGAGAAGAATCTATGGCCAGGAAGGAGGGAGGAGCAGGGGGAAGTTTGAAGGATGAGAATGGATTCAGGACAGATATTCTGTATGACACAAGATTAAAAAAAAAGAAAACAGGATATGGAACATTCAGTGGTATATAGAAAAGAACCAATGCATAGCAGAAGAAATTGTGATTGGGTTCTGCATGGTAAAAGATTTATTCTATGCCATGAGGACAGCACAGGTTTCTGACAGTAGCCTTTATAAACCTATAGCCTGTGGGAGGAAAATATGACAAAGTGACCTGATCAGCAGAGCGCAGAGGATGAGAGGTAAATAGATGGGATTTTTGCAGTAAGCAAGATACTGGAAGGTTAAGGTACACACCCATTAGCCCCCTACCTACATACCCATTGAAATGGAGCAAGTACTGCAAATAAACAGAGGATCAAACTTAATCAATGAGACAGAAACCACGGATGGAGAGGGAATGGACAGATGGGTGCAGAGGGTAAATCAGAGCGGAGCAGGAGTTACAAAGGTGTGACAGGAACTTAGCCCACATGCTGAAGAATAAAGACGGGTGTGGCAGCAGTCAGAAACGGGGAAGTGAGGGAGCGCAAAGCAGAAGGATGGGGTTGCATGGATGGGCCGATCCAGGACGGCACCGGTGTGGAGGAAATGCACAGGATGGGAAGCCGGGGTCCCCGCAACGAAGAAGCAGCAGCAGGAAGCAGGCGGAGGAAAGACCGGCGGCCCCCAGAGGGAAGCGGTGGGATTGCAGGATTGCCCGGGGAGAGGGAGACGGGATGCTCGGACCGACGTTCCGTGGTGGAGGCGACGGATGCTCGGGGCCAAGAGGGCGAAGCGGGAAGGTCCATGGGGGGGGGGAGTGCACGGGCGGGCCACCCACCTGTCTCGGCGAAGCTGATGATCTCGGAGACCTGCTGGTGAGCCGCGGGGCCCCCATTCGCCTGCCCATCCAGGTTGGGGATCTCGACGCGCCCGTCCTCGCGCAACTTGCCGGCGTGCAGCTTGCGCAGCGCCGTGACCAGAGCCGCCTTCGGCACGGCGTGGGTGATGTTGGGCCGGTCGCGCATCTGGAGGCGGTTCAGAATATGCCTCTTAATGGCCTCCAGGAAATCGCCGTCCACTTCGCCGGGCTCTTCGGGTGGTCGGCGGAAGCCGCAGGAGATGCAAGTGTCCAGGGGTGCTGCGCCGGGAGGCGTCGGCGAAGCTCCGGCGCTCAGCATCAGACAGCACGCTTCCGCCAGCAGAAGCAGAAGCGAGGCGGTCAGGGGCCCCTTCCGATCCGCCCCGTCCATGCCGATCACCGGGCAGTTCCGCTGGGAGGTTGCGAGGTGAGCCAGGGAGCCGGCCGGATCGGACGCGCGGAGCTCAGAGTGGTCGGTAGAGCGACGGGCAAACCCCACCAAAAGAGTGCCAAGCGGGGCGAAGGCGCGATCTGGGCGAGAACGGCGTCCGAATCGGCGAGGGCACACAGGGCCAGTCGAAGGAGCTCCGGCGGAGAGGTTGCGAGGCGGAGGAAGAGGATCGATCGGGAAAGCCTCTTTCCCCCAGGGCAGTCGGAGTCCGCCCGCGGCCTCACTCGGTCACTTGCCAGCGGGTAACTCCAAAGCAGCCAACTCCTCTGTCATGATGTCAGTGGTTTGCCTTCAGGCAGGCAGCGTCCAGCCAAAAGCAGGCAGGAGGTGGAGAGAGAGCGCTCTTTTTTAGCCAAGAGTCATCGGGGGGCCAAAGGGGAGGGGGAAGACGGGGTGGCGTGGAGGATCCACGAGGCAGATTTTAGAGTCAATCCAATTTATAACGACGAGCTGCGGGACACTCCAATCAACGATGCCTTCCTATCTTTCGCCACACGAGGAGGCGGTCGGCTGAGGGGGAAGCTCGCCAAATCCAATCCACCAAGCCGGTCCCTTGGTACGCTCTGCAGCTGTCCTCTTTTTTTCCCTTTTCCTTTTTTTTCTTTTCTTTTCTTTTTTTTAGCGCGGTGGGCGCGCTCTCCGCTCTGCGCCTTGGGTCGCTCCTCTCTGACAAAGCCGGTGAACCTGAAAGCAGAGAAGTGCCGGCAAGTAGGGAGAGAGGAAAGATCCTAAAAAGATCCGGTCAGTTGCAAACAAACAATTTCTTTCTTTCTTTAGCAGCTGCTCCTTTCTCCCGGACGGATTTCTCTTCTGGATCAAATTAGGGGCTACAGTCCAGCCGATGGGTCCCTTTCCTGGGAGTCCCGCGAATAATTCAGCTTTCCAAGTTAAAAAACGTGGTTGGAAACAAGCGACATCAAAGAAAGCCGCGGGAGGAAAAAAGCTCCCGAAGTAACTTGAAGAAATCTAGCCGGTGGGTCCTGCTTGAAGCTGCTCGCTCACTCGAGGCTCTCCTTCGCCTCGAGCAATCCTGTCCCGGTTAGTATTTGGCACCGGGACTTCTTATGAGTAAGCGCAGTCTGCGAGCGCTGCCTCCCTCTGCCAGTTGATCTTTGCTTGTGCCTCGTATTTTAATTTCTCCCTCTCCCTAGCTCGCTCGCTCGCTTCCGCTCCTGAACCTGACGTTCCGCCCCCGCTCTCCAAGCAAAAAGTCTCGGTTGGAAAAGCGCTTCTCTTTCTCTCTCCCCCCCCCCCCTCCGCTTCTTCCTTCCCCCTCCCCTTCCTTCCTTCACCTGCCAAATCGCAACGTTGAGCCACTTTTCTTTCGAAAACGTTTGTACGGATTGCAGCAAGTTCCTGATGCGGAAATAATATCTGCTCGTTTCTTGAACGAACTCTATCCCTAATTTCCTCCCTGACACGCGAGCGCGCGCGCGCTCTCGCACACGCAAGTGTAGTAGAAGTTGCCGATTAAAAGGGTATCCCTCGCCGGTCTACGAGCAATAACGTTAATTTATTGCAATGCAATAAACTGCCAAGCTGGCAGCCTGTTTGGGAGGACAGGTGAGAGTTTGTGCAAGGGACGGCTTTAAGACAAAGTGCCTATAGAGATTCTCAAACATCCAGGTCATGGTTGTCCCAAAAGTACTTTCCAAAAGGCAATTGGACTTTCTTGGGGGTTTTTTTCTCTTTCTGGAAAACTTTTCACTTCTAATCCAAGTGAAGAAGCTTCTTGGATGAGAAGCAAAACCTTTTTAAGGAAACAAAAATACACCCAATTCCACTTGTCTTTTGAAAAGCACCTTTGGATTAGCCAAAGTGCACAGCTTTCTCCTCCAGGTCTTGCCTACCATGTGGAGATAACAGCAGTAGAAAAATGCTGGATTGTTGTAGGAAATAAATAAACTGCCTGGACAAAGTGTGACCCCTGCATCACTTGGATAGGGAGCAACTATATCCACAGTATGTTCCACAAGCATAACATTCCTTGAGAGAAACTGCATACTAAAAGAAATTTGAACATGACAAGATACAGCAAATGGGTTTGCATTGAGTAAGGCAGGCATCCAGTTCAGCTTAGGAATGTACACGTGTAGTTTACCTTGGTATAGAAGATTTGCTCTCACCCTCCATAACATACAGTGTTTAAACTTTTCAACCCAGACTGCAGTGGTTTGTCATCTCCCATCTGAAGAATAAACAAGGTCCAGCTTGCTTAATTTTTCTTAAGATCAGCCAATATTGGCTGGCCCTATCCTGAGGATTAATTTAGCTCAGAGCTTTCTTGGAGGTTACATGAGGCTAGTCAGGCCTCCTAAGGAGCCCAACTCATTTCTCCTACTGTAAAAATTGTTATTTCCCTTAGGTTGGAGTCAAGACTCAAATCTAGAGCAGATTTAACCCTAAGTATGAATGGCAGGCAACAGTTTTGGGAACTTGCCCTTATAAAAGAAGTAGAGAAAGCAGGACCAAATTGAGCAATCTGAAGATTTGGATGAGTTTTACCTTGCTCTTGAAAATAGCACATAGACTGCAGAAGTACAGACATGCAGTCCATGAGACAGGCTGGTGTGTGGTGAAAGATGCTAAGGAAAGGTGCCAAAGTGTTGGTAGGCATCTCTCTTTAAGTGGTGCTTCTCATGATCAGCTTCTTTAAAGAAGGGTCTGAGCCAGTGGTGTATTAACCATTAAGCAGACTAAGCACGTGCTTAGGGCACCAGGCCCAAAGGGGGCACCACGAAGTTGAGAAAGAAAGAAAAAACCAACGAAGGTTTGTACAGTATGTACAAAGGAGGGGGACACCAAGATTTGGCAATGCTTAGGGCACCAGTGAGCCTTAATCCACCACACTGTGCTTTTGAGTCTTAAGGGGTCAAAGGGCGTTGAAACAGGCATTCCCGTGTCACCCAAGCCCACAAATATTTAGAACAGGGTGCATGTAAAGCGGCAAGGAGAATCAAATCCCGGCAGCTTGCCAGGGGATCATTGCTCCTCTGTGGCCACATCAAACAAGGGGGTCGTACAGGGAGGAAAGGCGGACCGGGCAGTTACCGCTAAAGAGATGGGCAGAGGGAGAGAAAGACAAAAGGCAAGGGGCTGGTTGGTGCCCTGCGCGCCTCTCCGCTTGTTGATATTCCGGGGGCATGCTCGGCTTGGTCGCGGCCGCCTTTGGCGGGCTTCTCATCGGGGAAATCCCTGGCTTTCCTTGAGGCCTGGCTTCGACCAACTCCCCGCCATCCAGCGCCCGTCCTTTTTCATCCGCTCTCGCCGAGGGTGGAAGGGGAAGGAGGGGTTAGCCTGCTTGTGTCCCCCCCCCAACTTGACGTGGGGGGTGCGTGGGGACTGGGGGTGGCCTTGATTCAACCGCTCTGGCTCGCGGCGCGGTTTTTTTAATAGGCAGCCGCAGGCTCCGAAGGCGGCGAAGAAGGGGAGGTGGGAGGGGGGGCGAGAGAAAGAATAGAGCTTGCACCTGGCACTGCCAGTGGTAATCTTGCCCTTATCCCGGGCAACAGAGAGCAAAGAAACCAAATAAAAGCCACCCAGCGCACGAAGATAGCACACAGAGTAAAACGCACACGCAACCACGCCGCTAAGAGCCAAACGCTCGCCGGAGGCGGAACAAACACACACTGTTAGATATTAGCATATATCGAGATAAGTCTTCCCTCAGGTCCGCTCCTACAGCGGGAAACAGGTATTCATCTGATTGGTCAATGGGCGTGCCTCATCCCTATAAAAGGGGAACCCTCCGACCACAGGTTAAGCTGGATCACTACTACTACTAATAAAATGAGCTGTTGAGTTACTTCGTGTCCGCAGTCTGTCTCTCGTTGCCCAGATCTAACATTGGCGACGAAGGTGGGATTGAGAGACAGATAGGACGAAGAGCGCACTTCAAGAATCTCCGGATTTGATCCAGCCCAGGAATTCGGCAGAAATTCCGGCAGCCATCTCAGATCACCGCAGCGCGGCAAATTCAAACTGAGAAAATGGCGATGCATGCTCCCCCCGCTCCTTTCGACCCAGCAACCGACGAATGGGAAGCCTTCATGATTCGCTTCGAGTGTTTCCTCGAAGCAAATGAGTACACGGGGATCACCGATGCAAGAAAGAAAAATATCTTCCTCGGCTACTGCGGAAAGGAAGTCTTCAATACGGCCAGAGACCTCACCGCGCCTACTCCAATACAAGCAGTACCGTGGGCGACGCTGAAACAAGCCTTGGAAACACATTACGCGCCAAAACCGTCCCGCCATGTCAGCCGCAAAGAATTCAACACGAGGACTCAAATGGCGGGAGAATCCATTAACCAATTTGTTGCAGCTCTACGAAGAATAGCAGCCCACTGTGAATACAGGGATTTGGAAGAGCATATCTTAGAGCAATTCATCTGTGGGGTAAGAGACATTTCGTTGCAAAAGAAACTGTTAGCCAACCCGAATCTAACCCTACAGTCAGCATTGAACAAAGCAAGAGCGTCGGAATCAGCGGAGAAATCAGCAGTGACCATACAAAGAAGGGTCAACGAAACCCAGCCGGCACCGAGACAAACCAGAGTCCACTACGAAGACGCAAGCCCCGACTACGTGGATCCCGAGTTCGAGGACAGTCACCTAATGCAGAGCAGTCACTGGAGGCCTGGGGGGAAACCCGGATCCCGCTTGCCGCCCTGCGCAAGCTGCGGAGGGAATCACCCCAGGTCTACTTGCAGGTTCAGGAACGCTGTTTGTTCGCACTGCAACAAACTTGGGCACATCGCACGAGTGTGCCGGAGCGGAGTCCCTGCCTCACGGCAGCCACCCATGTACCGCCAACAGAAGCCCAACCCAGGGGCTTGGCGAAATCAAAAAGGGCGCCCAGAGAGAAATCCACAAGTGTTTACCCAGAGAGAAACTCCCCAAAGAGCTGAACGAGCGTATTCCCAGAGAGATTACTCACAAGAAAGTGAGCGAGCGTATCCCCAGAGAGAATTCACACAGAGAGCCGAAAGAGCGTTCTACCAAGACGCTCAACGAGAGTATTTTCAGGATATAGACGATGAGATAGAGTTGACCCAGAGAGAGGAGTTGCGAACGTATCTCACCACGATACATCAGGTCCGCCCTAAGCGGCCCAAAAGGCTGAAAGTCACAGTCCTCTTGGAGGGCTCACCCTGCGAGCTGGAGGTTGACACAGGATCAACCCTGACGATCATTTCATGGGCATCCATGAAACAGGCCATTCCCGGCCTCAGAAAGAGCCAACTGCGCGCTCCTGACGTCCTGCTACGAGACTACCAGGGGAACCAAGTCCCCATCGTGGGCCAAGGCACATTCCACATCCAGTTTAAGGACATCGAAGCCCAGCTGCCCGTGACCATCTCCAGCGCGCCATTGCAGAACCTCCTGGGGCTTGATTGGTTTGAAGCCCTGGGATTAGAAGTCACCGGAATCAACGCCGTGAGAAACAGCAGCGCTGAAAAGATCTTTAAGGAGTTCGAGGATGTGTTCAGCTCCGGTCTTGGTAAGTATGTGGGCAAACCAATATCGTTCAATTTAGATCCAAATGTGGCGCCAATCCGACTTAAACCGAGACGAGTGCCTTTTGCACTCCGCCCAAAAATAGATAAAGAGATAGATAAGTTAGTGGAACAAGGAATCCTTGAGCCGGTAGATCACGCGCGTTGGGAGACACCTATCGTGACCCCAGTTAAGTCAGACGGATCAGTCCGCTTGTGCGCAGACTATAAATGCACAATTAATGTCGCGCTACAACAGAGCGCATATCCGGTGCCCGTAGTACAGCACCTATTGCACTCATTGGGGCCAGGAAAGGTTTTCGCTAAGTTAGATATGGCACAAGCTTACCAGCAACTGCCAGTAGATAGCGCCACAGCGGAGGCCCAGACTATAGTGACGCACAGAGGAGCGTTTAAATGCAACCGGCTACAATTCGGCGTAAGTATTGCTCCAGGATTGTTCCAGAGCGTCATGGAACGACTGTTGCAAGGGATACCGGGAGTCGTCCCATATTTTGACGATATCTTGGTGTCCGCTGCAAACGAGGAGCAACTAAACAAAAGAGTCAGATCTGTTTTGGCCAGAATCAGAGAGAAGGGCCTCCGCCTTAAAAAAGAAAAATGCCAAATTAACGTGCCTAGTGTAGAATTCCTGGGTTATAGAATTGATGGTCAGGGAATTCACCCCACTGAAAAGAAAATTAAGGCAATCCAGGACGCCCCCACACCACGAAATCAAACCGAGTTGCAGGCCTTCCTCGGACTACTTAATTTCTACAGCGTTTTTCTGAGACAGAAGGCGACCGTTGCTGAGCCACTACACCGTCTACTCCAGAGGAACGCACCATGGAGATGGGGACGAGCCGAAGCTGCAGCATTCGCCGGGGTAAAGCGCCTGCTCACCACTGACTCACTACTTGTGCAATACAGTCAAACCCTCCCGCTGGTATTGACCTGCGACGCATCGCCTTTCGGGGTTGGAGCAGTCCTCAGCCACAGGATGCCCGACGGGAAAGAAGCACCCATTGCTTTCTACTCCAGAACTCTTTCATCGGCCGAAAGGAACTACAGCCAAATGGACAGAGAAGCATTGGCTGCCGTTGCAGGTGTGAAACGTTTCCATGAATACCTCTACGGCCGCGATTTTGAACTCATTACTGATCACAAACCGCTGTTAGGACTTTTGGCGGGAAATCGCCCCACTCCGGTCTCCCTTTCTCCACGTATGACCAGGTGGACTGTTTTCCTGGCTGCGTACTCTTACAAGTTAATTCATCGACCGGGCTCCACTCTAGGGCACGCAGATGCGCTCAGCCGTTGCCCATTACCAGACATTTTGCCAGACCCCACTCCAGAAGTACCGGTATTGCTCATTGACTGTTTGGATTCGGGACCGGTTTCTTCTTACGATGTCGCAAGGTTCTCCTCGAAGGACAATTTAATAAAACAAGTGCAAACTTGGGTATGGAGGGGGTGGCCGAAGGGAAATGTGGGCCCGGAATTCAAAATGTTTTGGTCTAAACGGGACGAACTCTCCGTGTTACAGGGATGTTTGTTGTGGGGGGATCGAGTTGTTATTCCTTTTGCTCTACGAAAAAAGGTATTGAATGCTTTACATATGGGTCATCCGGGGATCGTGAGAATGAAAGCGTTAGCGAGAAGTTATGTGTGGTGGCCCAATATGGACAAAGAAATAGAGGAGTGGGTGGCCACTTGCGACCCATGCCAGGAGTCGAGACCAGCACCCCCGGAAGCGCCCGCCACAGAATGGGAGAAACCCAAGGCACCCTGGTCACGCATTCATATTGATTTTGCAGGACCATTCCAGGGTCAAACCTTCCTCATAGTTGTAGATGCTTATTCTAAATGGTTAGATGTAGTCCTAATGACATCAACCACGGCAGAGGCAGTTATAAAGGTTCTTAGGCGGCTTTTCGCCACCCATGGTCTACCAGATCTGTTAGTATCGGACAACGGGCCCCAATTCACGGCCATGCAGTTCGAAACATTTTTAGCAGGGTTGGGAATCAGACACGCCCTCATCGCGCCATTCCATCCAGCGTCCAATGGTCAGGCAGAAAGAATGGTGCGATTCGCGAAAGAGGCCCTCGCCAGGATGGGCCCGGGGGATTGGCAAACACGCATTGACCATTACCTCCTCATTCAACACATTACCCCGAGCGCAACGACGGGTAGAAGCCCCGCTGAACTACTAATGGGTCGCCGCCTACGGTCTCACCTGGACAGGCTCCACCCGAATTATTCTACCTCGGCTCCCCCAGACTCTACAAGTAAGGTCAGATCTTTTAGAGAAGGAGACACTGTTTATGCTCAAAATTACACAGGGGGGACATTGTGGATACCGGCGAGGGTCATTGGCATCATGGGCCCTCGATCGTATTTGTTAGAGCTTGAAGATGGGCGGAATTGGAGAAGGCACATCGATCAGCTTCGAGGTCGCCTAGCACAATCCAACTTACGGGATGAGGGCGAAAGTTTCCTGTCCACAGAAAGACAACCGCAGGGAAACTTCATCCCAGGAAACGACGACACCGGCGAGCTAAGCGGGGGACAGGACATCACGCACGCAGCTGAGCAACCCCCCGTCATCACAGCCGCTGAGCAACCCCCCGTCATCGCAGCCGAACAAGATACCAGGGAAAAGAGCATCGAAAACGCAAGACCTCCAGAAACAGAAAAAGCACCCGATCCTGCAACCACTTCAAACCAACAGGAAACCAGTCCTGCAAGTACTTCAACGCAACCTGAACTCCGACGTTCCTCCCGAGCAAGACAAACACCCACCTACCTAAAGGACTATGTCACCTACCGCAACGTCCCATCTAGGAGGGGAGGGGTGTTAGATATTAGCATATATCGAGATAAGTCTTCCCTCAGGTCCGCTCCTACAGCGGGAAACAGGTATTCATCTGATTGGTCAATGGGCGTGCCTCATCCCTATAAAAGGGGAACCCTCCGACCACAGGTTAAGCTGGATCACTACTACTACTAATAAAATGAGCTGTTGAGTTACTTCGTGTCCGCAGTCTGTCTCTCGTTGCCCAGATCTAACACACACCAAGCGAGCGCTTTGCAACAATGGGAACAGAGCGCGAGGGAAGGTCGGAGCAGCGCCGCATCCTTACACTTTGAAACTCTCCCCATCCCACCACCCGAGAACACGAGGCCCTAAAATGCCCTTCGTTGAGAATCGCGGCTCCAACCTTTCCCCCCCACCCCCGGGTTAGGCCTCGGTTCTGGGGCCCTTGAGACCGGAGACCAGCGGCCTCCGGGGCACCCAAGGTTGGGGGTGGGGGCAAATCCGTCAACGCCTTTCCAAACGCGCACGAGGCTCTCAGTTTCATACGTTCTAATCAAACACGCGTTTTCTCCAGTGAGCCGGGTGGCTTTGCTGATCTCGAGCCTGGGCTTCTTGAGATTTATGTCCGCGAATATCTCTGGGGTCAATCTGACTCGGAAGTCGGACCTCAAGTTTTTTTCCTCTAGGTCCCGGATCTCAGCCGGAACTTGGCACTGCGAAGTGGCTCACTTCCAAGAAGTTGAGCGCCGAGTGCCACATTTGCTAACGGATAGCTCCGTTTCACGCGATGGGCGATTGTGTTCTATGGGACAATTGAAGCGTTTCCCCCTGTGGGGCGATCGGAGTCTGTGAATCGAAGTGTTTGAGGGTGCTTTGGGCGTCTCGCGTGGGGATTCCGTTGATTCGTATTAACAGAATCTGTGGGCCCCACACGCGCCCCTCTTCAACTCCCTTTCCCTCCCCTGCGCCCTCGGCGCTTCCTTTCAATGGCTACCGCGTAACACAGCGGGATTCAAAGGGGGCGCGGGAAAAAGCACCGCCGACAGAATCGAGGCTCTGATGCCGGCGGCAGGTTCATTGAAGGCCTTATTGGCTTGGCAGAAGAGCCGCTTGTCCACCCGCTCCAGACGGCGCAGAACCAGTCTTTCCTTCCCCCCCCCCCGCTCCCGCCCCTTGGGGTCAAGGCCATGCGAAGGGGGCGAGTCTGTTAGGAAGTAGGCGAAAGAAGAGCCGTCTCCGTCAGGCGCCTCCCTGGTCCTCTCTGGCAGGCCGGAGACGATCCAGGGAACTTTAGGCAAATGGCGCCGCCTGTCGCTTATTGCTGGAAAAGGGCCAGCTGCCCACTGAAAAGGTTCGCCCCCTTTCCTTCTCTACCAGCGCGGTCTTCGGAGGAAGTGTTATGGCAGATAAAAATGTATTGCTTCCATCGTTTTTATACTTCCTTGGCCTTAGTAAGGCCTTAGTGCAGACTCGTGCCTAATTTTCTGTGTGCCTCGAAAAATGAGATGCTAATAATTAATCCATTGATGATCAACGATTTGAAAGTGCTAGCTTAGCCTGCCTCTTTCACCTCCCCTGCCTTAAAATCGGAATAATTTTGCAACTGTAGGGGGATCCTGCAGGTGTGTTGAAAAGTGAACGTTGGAATGTTTTCAAGATTAAAAACCCAGTTTGAAATTTAAACTGGATGCTTCCCCACTTTTTTATGTGTCTTGAGCTGTTTTCTGCAGAACCACTGCCAGTTTCCAGTTGGCAGCACAGACAAATCGAATAGTTTGTCTTCCTCTCTGCTAAAGAGCTTTGTGGGCACTTTGTTAAGAAATGCTACTTGCATGAAGTAATTAGGTCAAGTGCAGAGACTACCAAGTGTAAATCCGAATGAATTGCCCATGTCCAACTGAGATTTCTATTATTATGACAAATATCAGCAATTGCTTAAGGTGATCTACTTTCTGCAGCTTTTAGACAAGCGGTTGTCATAACACCCCATGAACTTGTTCACACATCATTAAACCAAAATTTAGTTTTATGTTAAACAATTGTTCACACATTATTAAACAACAGTTTTGCATTATTTTATAAAAGCAGAGGCCAAGAATAAATAAAAGCAAATGCAAAATATAATGATTTTTCCTACCTCTATTAAGATTGCAATCTATGTACTTGTAGTAGAAAATAACCCCACCAAATACAACTGGGAATTACTTTTGCATAAATAAGAATGGGAGAACCATAGTGTCATGGATTTGATGTAGTCTGGCTTCATTCAACTTTTCCTGAAATTCATTGCATTGTATGAGTGCCTCCTATACATACACTACCCTATCCATTTCTGATTGGGTCACTGTTTCAGAGACATTTCCTTATCTAAATAAACAAAATTACCAAGGATGGGTAAAAAAGCAGAGAAAGAAGGAGCTGGATTCCCCATTGAGTTTCATTGTGGGGGCCTAGCAAGGAGCATTGGAAATCTTCCCTTCCCTTCCCTTCTGCTGCTGCTGGGTGCTAGTGGGTGGGTGTCAGGCCCAAACCCAAAGACAATGCAGACAATACAATTGAGACCTCTACTTTATTTGGTTGCACCTGATAGCCAGAGTCTTGCCAAACGAAATAGCAATAGCACTTAGACTTATCTACCGCTTCACGATGCTTTACAGCCCTCTAAGGCTAAGCGGTTACCAGGCAGCATACTGCCCCCAACAATCTGGGTACTCAGAAGGATGGAAGGCTGAGTCAACCTTGAGCCAGTGAGAATTGAATCCCTGGGAAAGCTCTGTATTGTCAAAAGTCCTATCCACTAATTCCACAGGTGCCTATTCCATCCCAGGAAGGGATTGTGAGACCGGCTGGGAAACTGTCAGGGCTGCAGCAGCAACCAGTAGCACTAAAACAGCCACAACTTCCCCAAATTTCATTTTTTCAGGAGTCATGAGTCTAGACATATTTGATAAGTTAGTCCATTTGATAAGCCTTGATTCAAAAATTGCTCCCCTATGATGCACCATTTCACCCAGTTAAGATCATGACGTGAACTGCCTAGACTAGAGTCACTGAAAGTGAATGGGCAGCCATGTAAATTCTCCAAATAAAATAAAATAAATGATATCTATATTTTTAGCAGTATATAGCTATAGGCACACATACACACATATAGATATCCACAGCAATCCATTGAAAATCTGTCTTTCAAAATGAGAAGAGGCATATTTGATATAGCAAATCCTGGGGCATTGTGATAGCATAAGAAAAGAAATTTCTGAGCACCATGAAACATTTCCACTTTGAACATGATTAATGCTTGTATTTTAAATATTTTTACATAAGAATTAGAATTGGCATATCTCCAAGGCTGTGATTCCAGGTAACAAACTCTTAACCCAAATTCTGAATCTATTTTACCTTTCTGAATATATTGTACACTGCCCATAATTGGCTGGAGCAGCCTATATTTGTTGCAGCTTAAAATATTATTTGGCTTGTGTGGTTCATCGCATACATTCCAACATACATTTATTAGTTCTAAACACATATGTTTAGTATCAGGTGTTAATTAATTCATACTACATAAGAGCAATTGAGCTCATCACCGAAAACTCAAATGTGCCGATATCTAATGCAGAAAGTAAAATAAGATTTCTTTATTTAAATCTGGCAACTTCTTTTCTATAATTGCAGCATCAAATGCACCTGATTTGTCAGGAACATATGGGGGAAGGTGAGTCTCTTATAACTCTATTATATATTAGTATATCTAAAACATTAACACTTATGCTGCAGGTTCTAATATCATTCAATATGATTTCATTTTCCAGTCTAGTTGAGGACTTGTGATCTTTTTTCATATTTTTTCCTGACACCCCATTTACAAGTATTAACAGCCTCTGCAGCTCCACATTTATAATCTCATTTGCAGCTCATAGCAAGTACAAAAGTTGCCAGTTTATACCAACATGAATATCCAAATAAACCAATGTCAGAAACTTTCTACACATTGATTTTTTTAAAAAATGGACATGTTATGAAATGAACCCATAAAGTTATAGACACTGCTCTAATGTCAATAATTTAATTATTGCTAGGAACTATTTTTTATTATTTTTAATCTGGAGGATTATTTAAATCTATCTAGAGTATTAAAAATATTGAAAGCATAGCTTTAAACTTTCACAGGTGCATTTATGGAATAATTTGAACTGCATGGATTTAATTCTGAATAAAGTGTATAAAAAACCAGGCTGATTTAAGAAGATTCAAGCTCTGAATTTTAGTGCTGAAAACTTCACAGAATCATTTGTGTATCTTCTCAAGGTTTTATTACTTGTTTTAGAAATTACTCAAGAAGTCCTAGCAATATACCCAGAAAGGTAAAATTATATAAAACAAAATAGCTTAAAATTTGAGTGTAATCTGGAGCTTTGAAACAGAATCAAATTGAAATAGTCACATAATTTGTATTAAAATACTTTATCTAAGCCATCAAAAGTACATTGCAGGAGAAGGAGTGGTAGAGCTTGGGGGCAGAGTCAAAAGAGGAATCAGCCTAGAGTCTGTTGCCACAAACAGACTAAATCCAATCCCTCTTGAATTCCTTAATCCTTATTTATTGCCAAAATAATGCTGTTAGTTGTCTAGATTCTTGTGCATAGGCATGAGCAATAAATCAATTTAATTGGAACTTAATACGTGGTCCTGGTCTTTATGCCTGACTGATATGGTGTTAGCCCACCCCAGAGTATTTCTAAGGTGGGATATCACCACAGAGAACAACATTCTTTTGTAGATGAAATCTCTATTTTTTTCCCCTTGTGGAAGGGGTGACCTCTGATAATCTTAAAACATAAGGAGATGAATGCTTTATAGAAGAAAGTATTCCTTCGGTTAAATGGATTCCAAACCAGTTAGACTGAAGCACCTTTAATTATATTCAGTAGCAAATATATAAGTCATCTTTCTAAGAAATGAGTAAAGAATTGCAGTCTTAAACATCCTGCTTAGAACTTTTCCAACCCAGAGTTTATAAAACACATCACTGAAAAGGGTTGTCCATTAGGAAATTCAAATAATTTCTCACTTCTACATGCAGCTCTGTATTTACTTTTATTCCTCTAAATATATCCTTTATATCTTTTATATACCTTTATATCCTTTAAATACCTGGGGCTCATATACATAATCATATTTATTAAATTGTCTTTCAAAGAAAGTTGAGTGGGGGGGGATAAAATGGCACATTTATTATTTATCAATGAGGTGGGGTTTTTTTTTTCATTTATTGAGGACAAGTGCCTTTGATATAGTGAAATAGGGTTTTCTGAAAAGCTTTATTACATAGGTCTCAAGGTTCCTGAGGTAAATTTAAGGCAACAATTTTCAAGCAGAGTGAAACATGAATTCTTCCTGTTTCATGAAACTATTCAGCTTTGCTCTGCTTCTTAGTTGTAACTTTATTGTGCTTTACTAATTGGGGAGAAGGGCCTGAAAATTACTTATAACCATACTGTGAGGGAATCATATGTGGACTAAAAAAGACAGGATGACCACTAGATAACTTAAAAGTAAGATTTTCCATCTCTCTCTGCTGTCATCTCATAGTTGTCTGGATTTTTGTTGCCCAGGTTTAGTAGCCTTCACCTCCAATATTACACATGATAATTAGTGAAAAGATGTACTTTATAGTAGTGTTACAGGAATGTCTACACTGAAGTGGCAGTTTGTTCCCGGCCTATGGACTGAAGAAGTATTCCCAGGGACTTCAGTTAATTCTTGAATCTGTGCTGCTAGAATGTTTATGTTCCAATGAATTGGCCAGGGAAAAGTTGAGAAGAAATAAAAAACTTCTAGGGCATAAATAAATGAAAGGTGGGGAACGAAAAAATAGGCTAATTTACAATATAAATTAGACAACCTACAGTTGATATCACGCACATAATATTCCTGTGAGAACCACTTGTTGAAATGGGTACCTTTATTAACTGATGAAATAAATAAATATTATTTACATATTGATAAAATTTTATTGCCTAAGGGCATGCTGTTTATAATCTTCCTCTATACAGAAATAGAACATGGAGTAATGGGGCTGGAAGGGACCGTGGAGGTCTTCTAATCTAACCTGCAGAAGCAGGAGATCCTATGCCTGTGATGGCGAACATATAGCACATGTGGCACATGGAGCCTTTTCTGTGAGCATGCGAGCCGTCGCCCCAGCTCAGCTCCACAGCGCATGCGCATGTGCCTCCTGCCGGCTAGCTAATTTTCGGGTCTCTGCTGCACATGTGAAAGATGCACACGCATACGTGGGGGGCAGGGAGGGCAGGCCCAAGGGCAGGAGAAAGCATGGGGGAACGGTGTGCCTCCCCTGTGCCCCATTTTTGGTCCCAATAGACTGCAGGGAGGCCTGCTAGACCCAAAACGGGGCACAGGAGTGGTCACAAGTGCATGCACGGGGTGGAAGGGGGTGGGGGTTGTGCATGCATGCACAGGGGGTGGATGTGCCTTATGGATGTGGGCACGCATGTGCGTGCTGTCGCACACGCACACAGACTTTTGGTACAGAAGGACAAAAAGGTTAGCCATCACTGCCCTATGCCATTGACAGTCAAGTCGAGGCCATCATATATTTTTGACTTTATATATTTTCTAGTTTAAGTGCTCCAAATAAAATAAATGAATCAGAATCAAAATGAGTGCAATTCTTTCCCCAGATTTGCTAGTGTTTTGGAGTGAAGTGGCTAACCATACATATGAGAACACATATTGCCTTATTTTTCCTCTTAAGAACAACTACTTTAAAAAATGAACATGAATTTTCTATGCCTTTTGTAAAACATCACATTTGAGTGTAACAGTTGATCAACAAGACAAAGTTATATAACCCAATTAATATGTATTAAATATATATTATACTAATTTATAACTGTTTTTATAATAAAGTTTTGATAGAATTATTTATTTTATTTTAGTTTTATAGATTTGATTAACAGAGTTTAGTAACATAATCCTATACATCTAGAGAAGGGAGGCAGTGGCTCAGTGGCTAAGTTGCTGAGCTTGTCGATCAGAAGGTCGGCAATTCAGCGGTTCGAATCCCTAGCACTGCGTAACAGAGTGAGCTCCCATTACCTGTCCCAGCAGTTCAAAAGCACGTAAATGCAAGTAGAAAAATAGGGACCACTTTGGTGGGAAGGTAACAGCGCTCTGTCCGCCTTTGGCGTTTAGTCATGCCAGCCACATGACCACGGAGATGTCTTTGGACAGCGCAGGCTCCTCAGCTTAGAAACGGAGATGAGCACCATCCCCTAGAGTCAGAAACAACCAGCACATATGTGCGAGGGGAACCTTTACTTTTACTTTTATACATCTCGCTCACACAGGGAGCTCACACAGGGAGGGGCTTCTCCTGGTGCCGTCCACTAGGCAATGCCAGCGGGCGACACCAAGGAGTAGGGCCTTCTCTGTGATGGGCCCAACCCTCTGTAATGACCTCCCCCCCAACATCAGAACCACCACTGACTTCCGCTCCTTCCGGCAAAAATTGAAGACTCACCTGTTTCGATTAGCGGGCCTGGCATAATTACAACTGTTACCTCCTGGTAGACGTATTATTAACTGGTTATTTTAGGGTGTAGGAAGTTATCACCTAGCCCTCTCCCAGAAAAATGAAATATCCTAGGAAATATTGATAAGACAGAATATTATATTTTCCTAGATGTGAAAAAGGGAGAAACACATTTTAAACACAAAATAAATTCCTGCGGCTTCCAGCCCATCCCCACTTTGTCAATGGGCCATTAAGAAGGCCAAGCTAGTCCACTTTACATAATAAAGAGTTCAGCTCCAGGGGGATGGGTGTAGAGTTCTGGCAGTGACAATGAAGGCATGATAATATAAGCCTTTACTCAACTGACCACATGGCATCTGAACTCAATCAAACCTGGATTCAAAACTCAGCAGCCTAGAGGGTTGCCCTTGCATGGGCCCATGTGAGTCTGACAGCCAATCAGAATACATTTCTTACACAGGAACAGGAAACAGATAGGTGGGGCAGAACAGATTATAAAAATCCCTGCAAGCCCTTCTTCAGCCCTTCTCTTCCCTTCTCTTCTTCTCCACCAACATTGAAGCATGTGATCACCTTTTCTGTTCAGGGCTCAAGCCATGTGGTCCTGTCCACCATTAAACCATCTTTCCAAGCAGCCTCCATGTCTCCAGTGTCTTTTTCCCCACTTGGAGCCAAACCCAGAAGGACATTTCTCCCAACAAGGGGTATTGTTTTTAATTTAATTTGTGTGTTTTTTAGGGGTTTTAAAATTATATTTATATATACTGGCTAACTGTACAGTTCTTTTTAACTCTATTTTTAACCTCTTCCATATTTAACTGTACATATTTAATTTTTCTATTTATTATATTGTGATGTATTCTTTGCATGGACTGTACACCGCCCCGAGTCCCTTTTGGGAGAGGGGGCGGTCTAGAAGCACAGTAAATAAATAAATAAATAAATAATAAATCTATAATACACTTAAAATAAAGTGGTAATTAGAATTGCATATAATTGAAACTTCAGAGATAAATGTCTTACAAAGAAAAAGGTTATCAAAATAATAACATTTAATGCATATCAATAACATGTGATGCAGTTAGGACAGTGGTGGGTTCCTGCTGGATCGCACCGGATCGCGCGCGCTCCCTTTCAGCGCTCCACCTGGCTTGCGCGCTCCCTTTCAGCGCTCCACCTGGCTTGCGCGCTCCCTTTCAGCGCTCCACCTGGCTCTCGCGCTCCCTTCCGGCGCTGAAACCGGAAGTACAGTCTTGCCCCGCCCCTGGCGAAGCAACGACGCCTGCCTGCGCTCCACCAGCTCGGCTGGGAACGGAGATGTTTCCTCAGCGGAGCGGAGCGCCTGAAAAGACTTTTCAGGCGCTCCGCTCCGCTGAGGAAACATCTCCGTTCCCAGCCGAGCTGGTGGAGCGCAGACAGGCGTCGTTGCTTCGCCAGGGCCGGGCAAAACTGTACTTCCGGTTTCAGCGCCGGAAGGGAGCGCGCAAGCCAGGTGGAGCGCTGAAAGGGAGCGCGCAAGCCAGGTGGAGCGCTGAAAGGGAGCGCGCAAGCCAGGTGGAGCGCTGAAAGGGAGCGCGCGCGATCCGGTGCGATCCGGGAGGAACCCACCACTGAGTTAGGATATTCATGATTGGAAAATGGCATTTAGCTGATTAATTTATCTGCAGCTTAGTTTTACTGATTATAGATGTTTAATGGTGTCCTTTATCAATGTGGAAGTCTCTCTCACACAATAATTCCAAATGATCAAACAAATTTAGGGTTAAGAGAGTAAAACAAGAATGCAAGCTTCCGCGTTAACCTGACCTCTATTATTAGGCAAAATGGCAAACAAGGGGGAGAGGAGAGAAAGAATTTCTGATATAGAGCTTTAATTTAATTTTAAAATCCAATATAGAAACAAGTTAGAGAAATGCAAATTAGCCTTTCTCAAGAGTAAAGATAATTTCCAGCTTGCAAAATAAATGATTCCAAATCCTAGATTTAAAGGCTAGATTACCAAGGAACTGCTTTTATATCAATATTTTCTAATTTTATAGCGTAGCAACCTGAGATATTTCCAGCCCAGATTGACCCACTTTGATATATTAAACTGTGAAAATGCCCTTTAAAAAGCTGCTTTCTGGCCCTTTCTTATTCACAACCCTTTTCCCTTAGGGACAACGCTACCTCTTGCATATGCACAAAAACTGAACTATTAGCAGGACGAATGCTTCACACTCTTGGTGTTTCCTCTCTCCCCAACACCCTTTCACTTTCCTAGGTTGCTCATTGTGCTATACTAATCTGAGAAAGGATGGATGCTCTCTCTCTCCCTCCCTCCCTCCCTCCTTCCCTCTCTCTCTCTCTGTCTCTTTTCACACATACAGTATCAAGCTGCTTAATGTTTAGTTTATTCAGGGTCATGCTTGCCTGATTCATTAAATGCATTCTAGGGAGACAAAAAAGATATTAAATGGAAATAGGGAAGGATCAGATTTGTGACAGATGGGTAGATGTATTTGTATTTAATTTGGGAAGGAGGCTAAAAAAGAAAGTACAAGTGTATTGCTGTGAAGAATGATAATCAGAAGAATCCGACTGGGGGCAGTGAACAGTCAGTGACCGGAAAGGTTTTCTCTCCTTTAGCAAAGGTGGTTAATATTTCAACAGGAAATATTCTTTTATTCTTTCACTGGAATACAACTGCTAGAAGACATCATCTTTCCTTAAAAAGAATATTATTTTAGAAGATGAAATTTGCCTCCTCTCTCTTTAAAATCTTTTTTCATTTTATTCCCTTGGATGGGTGACAATTTTCTTGTCACAATAAGCTGTCTTTGATTTAAACCTTGATCTGGAAGGTTCACATTTCATTGTAAACTATAAACCGTGGTCTCCGACCACAATGACTAGGTTCACGACATCCTAAACTCAAGCCAAATAATGTGTGGCTTAGCGTAATGGGTGAAACCCATAAAGAAGTAGATTAGAGATGCATTATGCATTATACATCCCCCAAAGCAGGATAATAACAATCACTATCACTCTGAGCTTAGGAACCCAAACAAAATAAAAACATCCACGCATTTTAAAGGCAATCTGCAATAAAACATAATGACTGAGAAATGCTTGTTTGAACTGGTGCGGGTTTTGTCTATTTTTGTTTAAATCGTTTAAGATTAAAACTATGTTGTAAAAAGTAACTATCTGTAAACCTCACAAGACATGTTTTTCAGGAAAACAGTAAGAATGTTGGTCTATCCCCTCTGAAAATACCCCCTATATATCTTGGTGTCTGGAAAAAGAAATGGATGGCCCCTGGACAAGAAAAAATTGTCTAGCTCTTTTCTGGAATCATAAATATCTATTACATTTAATGTCCTTTCGCCTCACCGTTTAGTTAGCTCTTGCAACAGTGAGGAGCTGATTTGCTATTGATTTATTCTAGGATGATTTCCAATTTTCTATGATTCTCTGATGGTTTCCCAACCAAATACTAACCAGCTTAACTTTTGGATATTAGATATAGTCAGCCAGGAAGGGGGGAGGGGGGGAAGCAACTGCCTCAAGTTTTCACTCATCATGAAAAAAAAAAAGAAACAAAACAAAGATTAGTTACTTGAATGGATTATTGTCACATTGGTAATACTAAAGAAGGGGAGAGAGAAATGGATGAGGGGTTTTCTTTCCCCGTTGCAAAATCATTGTAACGTCACTTGTTGAGTGAAGGAAGAATGCAATCTTAGGCAGTTTTGATCAACAAAATGCCTGCGGCCCAGGGTGTTTAATCAATCAATCAATCAATCAGTTAGAATAGAGCTGGAAAGGACCTTGGAGGTCTTCTAATCCAGCCTCTTGCTCAAGCAGGAGACCCTACACCATTTCAGATAAGTGACTGTCTAGACTCTTCTTCAAAAACCCGTGATGAAGCACTCACAACGTCTAAAGGCAAGCTATTCCACTGGTTAATTGTCCTCACTGTTAGGAAGTTTCTCCTTAATTCCAGGCTGCTTCTCTCCTTGATTAGTTTCCATCCATTGTTTCTTGTCCTGCCCTCTGGTGCTTTGGAGGATAATTTGACTCCCTCTTCTTTGTGGCAGCCCCTCAAATACTGGAATACTGCTATCATGTTCCCCTAATCCTTCTTTTCTTTAGACTAGCCAAACCCAAATCCTGCAACCTTCTTCAAATGTTTTAATCTTCAGGCCTTTAATCATCTTAGTTGCTTTTCTCTGCACTTTTTCTAAAGTCTCATCATCTTTTTTGCAAATGGGATGACCAAAACTGGATGCAGTATTCCAGTGTAGCCTTACTAAGGATTTGTAAAGCGGTACTAATATTTCATGCAATTTTGATTCTACGCCTCTATTTATACAACCAGACTTATACATGTCTTGTTTTTAAAGTCCAGATATAAATATTGTACAGGTTAAAAACATAGCCTTAAAACAAGGGTAAAGACTGGTGTTATTATAGGGCACCAGTGGCAATTAAAGCACCTAAAGTCAAAACTACAGGTAGTCCTTGACTTAAAACCACAACCGAGCCCAAAATTTCTGCTGCTAAACAAGAACTTTGCTAAATTACTTTTGCCCCATTTTATAATCCCCTTGACACAGCTGTGAATCACTGCAGTTGTTAAATTAGCAGCTTAATAGAGGCCTTGTTGTGGATTAGAGGCAGCGTTAGGTTCAACTGCAAATGGCATTCCACCTCTGAATCAGAAATCTGGTTCTTCTAATCTCTCAATGAAAAAGACAAAAGTCAATCTAGATACTTCCTAAATTCAACACAGAACGGAATAACAGAGCTGAAAGAGCCCTTGTAGGTTATCTAGTCCAACCCTCCCCCCACCCAAGTAGGAGACCCTACTACACCCGTGATGGCGAACCTATGGCACACATAGGTGGCATGTGGAGCCATAACTGCTGGCACACAAGCAGTCAGCTCCAGCATGCATGTGCACACTGGCCAGCTGATTTTGGCCTTCCGGAGGGCCGGGGGAGGCCATTTTCGCCCTCCCCAGGCTTCAGGAAAGCCTCCAAAGCTTGGGGAGGGCGAAAAGCAGGTCCAATGGGCCTACCAGAGGAAATACCAAGCTCAGCTTGGAGGCGAGCAGTGCGGTGCGCGTGGAGGGGTATGTGCGCACATGCGCATGTGGGGGCATGCTTTGCCTTATGGGTGACGGCACGCGCACTCACATTTTTGGCACCCAACAACAAAAAGGTTAGCCATCACTGCCCTATATCATTTCTGACAGATGGCATTCCTCATACATGAAGACATGCAATCTGGAAACCTAAAGTGTGGCAAAATGGAGTTTAGTCCATCTCTTGGAAGGCACAAGTTGGAAAAAGACCCTCCAGAAAATTAAACTGATTAAAATCTGCTAACAGCAGAAATAAGTAGGATAGGGCATAGATTCAAGATTTGGCATTTAATGTTTCTGTAACAAAACAAGCCAGGTTTCCTTCCAGATGCTTGCTAGGTGTGGTTGTGGTTGATGAACGTCAACGTGAGAGGAAAAGTAATTGGGGCATGAAAATTGAAATAACTATTCCACCCGTGGGATCTACAAGCAAAGAAGAATTATTATAGGACTACCAGACACATCTAAACCGAGAGATGCTTCAACAAATTCTCAGTTCAAGCAAGAGAATTTTATATGTCCTAGAGAGGTAATGGTCAGGAGTGGCCTAAGAACACTTCATGCCAGGAAGATATTCAAAGGTACACTCACAGTAGCCCACTTCACAAACCAAATGGGCCATTCCTTATTCTAGCCTTGGCATACCCATACCCAGTCTAAGAAAAACACACACAGCATCAAGAGACCTCTACCTTCCTATTACAACCACAGCATCTAAAAGATGGGGCAGTGTCATAACTTTTGGAATTAAAATGTGGCTAATGAGGCAGGCAGGCAGTTGTCTACAGTAGATAACCAGCCGTATTGTCACAACACACTGGATCATGAATTAGGCAACCATATTTTAGCCTAAGATGTTGCGTGAACCTTGTGAGATGAAATAGTTAATGAGCACTTAACACAGGTAGTCCTTGACTTAGAACCACAATTGATCCCAACATTTCTGTTGCTAAGTGAGACATTTGTGAAGTGAGTTTTGCCCCATTGCATGACCTTTCTTGCCACAGTTGTTAAGTGAATCACTGCAGATGTTAAGTTAGCAACATGGTTGCTAAATGAATCTGGCTTCCCCATTGACTTCGCATGTCAGAAGGCCGCAAAAGGTGATCGCATGATCCTGTGACGCTGCAACTGTGGTAAATATGAGTCAGTTGCCAAGTGTGTGAATTTTGACATGTCCATGGGGATGCTGCAGCAGTCGCAAGTGTAAAAAACAGTCATAAGTCACTTTTTTCAGTGCTGTTATAACTTTGAACAGTCACTAAATGGACTTTTGTAAGTTGGGGACTACCTGTGTTATGCAAGCCTTAAACCTGAGTGGCGCATGATCAGATTTACTCCACCATTTGTTAAGAATAGGAAGATATGTTCTTGTCCACCCACTCTCAACCCATTAGAAACACACACACACTTGGTGTTTTCTATCTGATGCCCTTCCAAGTGGCTAGATTTTCAGCTTTCATTCCAGTCTAATGATAGAATAGAGTAGAATAACAGAGTTGGAAGGGGCCTTGGAGGTCTTCTAGTCCAACCCACTGCTTAGGCAGGAAACCCTACACCACTTCAGACAAATGGTTATCCAACATCATCTTAAAAACCTCCAGTGTTGGAGTATTCACAACTTCTGGAGACAAATTGTTCCACTGATTAATTGTTCTGTCAGGAAATTTCTTCGTTCTAGATTGCATCTCTCCTTGATTAGTTTCCACCCATTGCTTCTTGTCCTGCCTCAGGTGCTTTGGAGAATAGCTTGACTCCCTCTTCCTTGTGGCAGCCTCTTAGATATTGGAACACTGCTATCATGTATGTAATGATATTACGGTTCCAATCGACAATGCTGTAGTGCAATACACTTCCCCTCTCTTCCAGCCATTGGTGATTACTCTGTTCAGCCATTTTATTTTAGATTGCTGGCTCAATGCGTTCTCAGGTGGTCAGCTGTTTTTGTACACACACAAACATCCTTCCAGTTCAGGGGTAGGCAATTAATTTTCACAAGGAGCCAGATGGGAAACAGTAAGGTGACCAACTGTCCTCTTTTAGGGAGGACAGTCCTTCTTTTGTAAGTTCTGTCCTCCCTCGAAAAGTGTCCTCCTACATGTCCTCCTTTTCGATATTTGAAGACTAATCTGTTGCGCGTTATGTGACGTATTTGTATTTGACATGACAATTTGTCAAGACTCGGTATAGTGCGGTATAAGACACGATTATGAGACGCATGCGCTCCGCACGGGAGACCTTGAGAGAGAGTGCCGCGTGCAAGTGGCTTTGTTTACTTCTTACCGAAACACAACACAGCACATACGCACGCAGTAGACTCACGGCACGTCGGGTGTGTAGGAAAACATACACATAAATTGAAAAAAAAAATAGCAGCCACCTTCAAAATAAAAGTAAAGCAGTTGTATTGTGTGCAAGAATATGCTTATTTATGTTTAATTTCTAATTTTTGTTTGATCTCATTGCAGGCCAGACAGGGGCATCCAAAGGACCAGATATGGCCTGGGATCATAAAATGTTTAGTTCTGTTCTAGTTGATTCAATAATGTCCCACAAGGATCATTACAATTTGGAAAAAAAATCTATAAGATGATGTATCATTGGTATTTAACACCAGACAAGTTATCCAGAATGTATAAAGGTATTTCAAATGAATGTTGGAAGTGTAAATGTAAAGAAGGGACCTTTTACCAGTGGTGGGTTTCAATTTATTTTACTATTTACTGCGCGCTCACTCATGTGACACTTCTGGTCCAGGTGAGTGGGCGGATTCTCCTACTGCCGCCACTACCGGTTCGCCCGATCCGGCAGAAACCCAACTTTGCCTTTTACCATCTGAAGTGGACATGTGATAAAACAAAAATATTGGAGTAAGATTCATATTCTAATACAGAAAATTATTAAAGTGAATATAAAGATAGAACCAGAAACTTTTGGGTTTTTTTTGGTTTTAATGGAAAAAGACTTGGAAATTTTTTGGGAATTTTGATGTTATGTATGTTGATGGCAGCAAGACTACTTTATGCACAAAAATGAAGGATATTTTGATTTCCATGATGGATAAATGACTGCAAAAGTTGATGGAGGTAGCAGAGATGGCTAAATTGACTGCTTTCATCAAAGAAAAAAAACACAGGTACTTTTGTTACTACGTGGAAACCACTTCTGGACTTTGTGCTTGAGGTAGAAAAAAATGAAACTTTGATTAGATAGATTTGTTGTTATAGAAATGGCTAGTTTATACTATCATGAAAAAGTAAAAAGTTGAGGTGTGATGTTATTGTCTTATTCTACTGCACCAGAGGTAATCTGAAGGCAACACCTATTTTTTCTTTTTCCCCTTCTTTTCTACGCTTCTCCCTTCCCCTTTCCCGCCCTTATTTTTCCTACTATTTATTTTTGTATTTTATATTATCAGCTAATAAAAAACTGCAAACTTGAAATAAGGACCATAAAGTCTACTAAAATGCCACTACGTTTCCCCAATCTTCTTCCAGTACACCTCCATTCCATCTCCCAGTGGTCAACCTTTGGCTTCCTGTCCAGGATGGGAAAAGTCTTTTCTTTCCCTTTTCATTGTTGTTGTTGCTGCTGAAATCTTTTACATTGCAAGGTAGGCAGGTTGGAACAAAATTACAAAGTTTCAGCAAACACTGTTTGTTTGCATTTATCAACCTGAACCACCAGTTCTTCCTTGCCACCAATTTTCTATGGACCAACAAAGGAGCAAGCTGGATCATTGGCACTGAAGCACTGATGATAAGGTGTGGTGAAGAGGCTTCGGCATTAGGGTCAAAGTAGACACAGGAAGTAAACACTGAGCATATTTTGTTTAACTGTTGCTTATCTAATAAATTACTATTACTACTTACTGGGTTCAGCACTACACTGAACCATAAACCTCAGTAGCTAGTACCATAACACATGGTTATAAACTACCATAGCTGGTACCATATAAAATGCTACATTAAAATTGAACAAATCAATTTATGCTTTAGTGCAATGTGTATGCTTTCAGGATCTGTTACTGTTCCATAATGAAATTGTTCCATTAGATATATCAGTATTGTGTAAAAAAAAAAACTTTAGCTGGTTTCCGGAAATATTAATAAATATCTTGAAAATATTTTGGCCCATTCACTTTTCTCATATTAGCCTACATTCAATGGTAATAACAAAAGGAAGCAGAAATCCTTCCTTGATGCCCAGATGAGATATAAATGAAAATATATCTCCTCTTATACATAAAATCTCATCGTTTTTCATTTTCAAAGGTTGCTTCTTTCCTTCTTGAAAAGGCACTTGGTGAAAACCATCATGAAATATTTTGATTTTTCCTTCTGAAACTAAGTTGAACTATGTTGGAAAAGAAAGTAAACTTTCAGGTCACAGTGCTTGTTCATCTGATTAAAGATAACATCTGAACCGTATTATAGTTTATCTATTTTATTGTGAAGCAGCAAAACTTTTGTTTTGCCAGAAGCTATAGCCATTGTATTACTCTCCTCAAAATTAAGGCAACTACAATGAGAATGTCACTGGTTTGATTTTGGTACATAGCTTTCATTTATCATTCTTAGTTTGAAACTCATAATCTTAGCTCAATTCCCTTTTTGCGTTTCCTATATCCAGATTAGCTAGAGCAAGTTTCTCAAACACCACCCATTACTGACATTCCATCCTTACTAAGTCATGGAAGAATGTTTATTAATGAAATATCTTGAAACATCTTTTCCTCAGTGTTTCAAACATGATTTATTCATTCAATATTCCACTGATGAGAGATTAATTGGCATGCAGAATAAATTCAAACGTTAATTGCAGATGGCATATTATTCAGCTTGTCATGTATTCCTCAGCACTTAAGGTACCATACGGGCCACACCCTTTTAGTTGCCCTTTTTCGATTCAAAGAGGAGTTTTAAAATAGAAGCCGGTAGATCTTCTGCTTCTTCCATTTATCATACACCTTTTCTAATCAATACTGGATGTGCTAATTAAATATTACATGCATGACCAAACATTGGCTGAGGAAACCAGAGAAATTTAAATCGGTTATCCCATTTTCTTTCAAGTTCTGATTCTAATCTAGGATTCTTTGTTAGTAATACTTTCATTGCTCCTGTCTCAGGAGATGGAACCATCAGTGGTATCTTGTGAACATCTTGATGACACAATCACAATCACACAATCATGCAAATTCCACTATTATGTACTTGTATCATTATGATATTTGTATAATAATGACACTACTCTATGGTAATTTCCTTCCACTCTCTTGACAGCTGCTGATATCCACCATCTTGTCTATGGCATTCATCTTCAAAGGAGGAGAACCTACAACTCCCCAAGTGATGCAAACTGTAGTTTCTATACTATCTTATACTAGTTCAGGGAATTAGGGGGAACCCCAATTATCACATCTAGAGGGATGCTGGGAATTGTAATTCTAGTATAGAGACCTCAAGTTCTCCAATTCTGATATAGATGTTTGATTTGCTAAGAGGAGGAGGAGGAGGAGGAATTGTTTCTTGACTACTGTAAAGATTTTACAAGTACAGTTCTTTTAAAAATTATTTCACATCATCTTTTCTTAATTCTTATGTAGTTCATTATTTATGCTACTTTTTTTGCTATCCTGTTATTATAGCTTGCACCTTATTTTTACAACTAGGTGCATCTCAGAACCATAGATACGTATGATACTGTTATGATCAACTACTTAATTGTATTGTTTCCACAAACAACTCTTGCCTATCATCTTCTCGGACTTTATTCAATAATTATTGAGTCAGTTAAAACCTATAGAGGTTAGTCCAGTGCTTACATTATGGTATTTCCAACAAGAAGCAAAGAATGTAATTTCATAGACATTTTATGGACAGCTGAATTTAATGAGCTCTTAACATTATCATGTCTTTTAATATAGTACATAGTTCTTTTATTGGTTTATATAAGGCTGTTAAGTTATGTTGCTTTTTCTTCATTTTAGCTTGGCACGTTTTGATCCTATGTTATATTTATATTAATTTTATTATATCTATAATATGTATGAATGTCATTCGGAGGGTTATAAAATATTACTTATTTTAAATAATTGCTTAAAATAAATAAACAAGCAAGTAATAGCAGGTTAGTTATCTATTGTCTTGTGTGGTTTAAAACTCATTTCCATTTTCTCCCAAAAATCTCAGAGGACTTAGAGGAATAAGATCATACTTATTTGTCCTGACAAATAGTAGCATCCTTGTCAATATTGATCCTGGTCAAGACTCTCCACATGCAACAAAAAGAGACAAAATTCTACTTAAGTTTGCACTGGTGCTAGTAATTCTTCTGAGCTAACTCAGTGTATATAGCTTCTGTCTGTCCATACGTCCATCCATCTGTCCATCCATCCAAATATATAATCCTGTTACAACTTGATATGACTATGGACATATCCTTCTTCAACCCTGCAAAGGTTTATTTTTATTTTCCCTTGTGGTGAAAATCATGGGACTGACTTTTGGAAGGCAGCTGCTCAAAGCAAGATCAGATACACTTTGCTAAAATAAACTTGCTAAAATACTGAGAGTAAAACCTAAATAAATGTAGCTCTTTAGTTAGCAATGCTGTTACAGCCTGCAGAGATTGCCAGCAAAATATCAACAATTAATTAAGCTGAAATACTAGGAGACTCTTGTTTCTCTTGGCTAAATGACAACCAAAGAAACAAAATTTAAATGTTCCACAAACAGATTTACCAGCAAATAAGATATCATTTATAGCATGTATAACAAACAGTTGCATTCTCAGTTCTGTCTCATCCATATTGATAGGAAAATTAAGTCATGTATATCAGGATAATATAATGTAGTTGATCAGTACTGGTATGCAATTATCCAATTCACTGTCATCTGTCATGTGGTTAAAGTTTCTAAAAAATAGCATATCATTATAATTAATTTATCTCATGGAACATATTCAGAGCCTTAATAATCATTTTGGACTGCCTTAAATTAGGTACAGAATAATGCTTTCCAATAGATATTGCTTGGATCATCCATGTAGCTTGTGACAATCACCTCCTCAAATATTGCTAATCAGATTGACCATTTTGGAGTTTCCTCAGACATGGGCAAAATCACAACTTTTGTATCCTGTAATGTAATAATTGGGAGCAACTTCTTTAATATCTGGGTTTGATTCGAATGAGATGTAAGCCTAGAGTAAAATAAGATGTAAGCCTGGTGGCTGTGCTTTGTGGATTATGTTTTATGATTTAATGATGCATGAGCTCAACCATTTCATATTAAACAAGTCATGATTAACACTGTGTCTAAGCAAAATATTAGAAAGAATTAAAAGCAAACCACACTGACCCAAGCACCATCAACCTGATGCCTTCCAGATGTATTGAGACTAAAAATCTGAATTCCTGCCAAAAAAGAAACAGATTTTTTTTTTTTTGAGATGCTGGCTTATAGAAGATTTTTGAAATTAGGCCAGCATCAGAATTCTAGACCCATAGATTGTCCACCCTTGAGATAAATAATGGAGCATATACTTATGTGTGTCCAATCACACTTGGCCAATAAATAATTTAATTCTGTTCTGTTCTGTTCTATTCTATTCGACTCTACTCTACTCTACTCTATTCACTTATTTAGCTGGTAATTTCTTGTAGGCTATATACTACCTCTGCTCTCTTTCCCTTTGCTCTTATAGTTGCACTTGTTCTAAGCAATGAAGTGATTTCAGCAAGCTTTACCAATGGTGAGATAGATTGGAAGTTATAATTCATCTGGAAGGCATCTGCTCTTGAACTAAAGAGTTTAAGGATATGATAAGCAGTGTTTCGGACCAAAGAAATCCTAGGACTCAAAGCATTACCAAACAAGAAATTAAAGCCAAAGATGATTCTGAGCAAAATATACATGACTGACTCTTGACACCTACATCACTCTTAACTACTCAATAAATTGAAAATGCTAAAGTAGTCAGTCTTGGACTGGATTGATTACAGACTCTGCAAATGATGTCTACGTTTTAATTGTCGCATTTCAAAAATAATTCATTTTTAAATCAAACATTACTTTTTTAAAAAATTATTTTTCCAGTGACCCACTATTTCAGATGCACCTGTCCCTAAGATTTATTATGCAAGTCCCCTAAAGCAGAGGCACCCAACTTCTATAGTCTTGGAAGTGTGTCCAGATTTTTCATAGCATCAGGGGTCCCTTCTAGAATGTATTTCGGGAAAAGCTTTCAAGAGTTTTAGAAGTGAAGTGGGTGTCTTATGTATTTCAAATGTTAAGACATCAATTTTGCCTTTAAACTGGTTTGAACCACACCCCCAACTGAAAAAATCTGGAAGCCACTGAAGGGCTGATGGGCCATATGTGGAACTCCATTTTGTTTTTACCTCTGCCTTCACATTTGGATGTATAGAATGCAGCTTGGATTTACTGTCAGATCTCTAGGTTAAGCACAGATCACCATGAATTTATACTTCCTCACTTGTTAACAAGAGAAGCAAAAACATATTCTCTTCATGAGAAAATATATATTTATTTATCAAATGTCTATTCCATTGCAATTCAAAAAGTCACAGCAGTACAATAAAGTCAGCATCCATTCCAAAAAGCTGGAGCAACATGCAATAACAATACATTCACATGATAGCATCACCCCTTTTAAACAGCTAAAAACAACTCCAGAAGAGCTCTGTCTTAAACTTCTCCAGAAGTTGCATACATTAAGGCAAATCTGTCCTTTCAAGCCATTTTATAGCATAGGGGACAAAGCAGGGAACTCCTGTTCTTGGCCTTAACCCCCCCCCTCCCGCCCCCAACTTTGCTGAAATGAGGGACTATCAGCATTTTTTTTCTGGGATGCATACCAAATGGTCCTCAGGTTACAACCAGTTGTTCAGCAATTATTCAAGCTTCTGATGGTGCTGAATGAGGGTGACTTATGACGGGTCCTCCGAGTTCTGGCCATCACAGCATCCCTGCAGTGATTGCAATCTGGGTGCTTGATGCCAATTTGCAATTATGACATTGCAGTAAGCTTCAGTTATTCTCTGCCAGCTTCCAACAAGCAAAGTCAGCGAGAAAGCTAGCTGGAAATCAGAAATCATGGTCACATGAGGTACCGTATCTACTTAATGACCTTCATGATCCTTGCTTAACATTGGCAATGGGGACCACTGGAATTGCAATCACTAAGCATCATGATGGCAATTGGGTTCCAATTGCTGTCAAAACAATTGTTGGATTGTAATTAAAGAAGGATCTTGCAATTACCTTGGAATCAAGCCATATAGAGCTTTACTGGATAAGTTAGGACCAAACTTTAAATTGCTCCCTAAAATCTAGTGCCATGCAGTATGGGATCCATTATATAGTTTGTGGAGTCTAATGCTAGTTACTAAGCAAGGTAACATCAAATACAAGCTGGGCAAAAACGATCTAAAAGATGATCCACACTCTGTCAAAGACCTAGGAGTACTCATTTCAAAAGATCTAAGCCCCAGAGCTCACTGTAACAACATTGGCAAAAAGGCATTCAGAGTTGTCAACTTTATTTTACATAGTTTTCTCTCTGGTAACGCTATGCTGCTAACTAGGGCATACAAAACCTTTGCCAGACCTATACTTGAATACTGCTCACCTGCCTGGAACCCACACTGCATTTCGGGCATTAAAACTTTAAGAGAGGGACCAGAGGTATTTTACAAGAAGAGTACTCAACTTCTCTGCTCGTAATAAAATTCCGTATACCACCAGGCTTGAAATTTTAGGCCTGGATAACCTTGAACTACGCCGTCTACGTTCCGACCTGAGCTTAGTGCACAAGATAATCTGCCATAATGTCCTATCTGTTAATGACTACTTTTACTTCAACTGCAATAACACAAGGGATAACAATAGATACAAACTAAATGTAATCCGTTCAAATCTTGATTGCAGGAAAAGCGATTTCAGCAATAGAGTAATAAATGTGTGGAACACCCTACCTAACACTGTTCCTCTAACACCCATACCTTTTACCTTAAGCTGTCTACTGTGGACCTTACACGTTTCTTAAGAGGTCCCTAAGGGGGCGTGCATAAGCTCACCAGCATGCCTACCATCCCTGTCCTACTGTCCCCATTTATATGTACTCTTTTTATGTGTTTATGGCTATGTTTTGCTTATTTATATCCATTTATTTGTGCCATTTTTAAATGTGTTTCCATACCTGCTTCCTTGTACTTGTTGACAAATAAATAAATAAAGGTTTACACATATTTTATGCAAAATATCCATTTTGTATTCTTATTTCTAAGTTATCTTTAAAGGTAACCACAAGTAGAACGCACTGCAGAGGTCCAGCCAAGTAGCGAGGAGGGAATGAGTTACCATGGCCTTTGCCTGCCATTCAGCAACTGTCCGGAGTCCAGGAGGACTTCCAAATCCTAGATCTATCTCCTCAGGAACAGACTAATTCAAGAGACAACACTGGGGCAGACAGAGAGCCTCAATGAACAAACAGATCTGCTTAAGTCAAATTTCAGCTTTTTTCATGCCACTCAAGATACCCAACAACTGCCAAGATATGGCATAAGACTTTGAAAGCACCATTCATTCAACCTGGGTGGTGATAAAAATTAATTATCAACATATTGATATTGCACTTTGAAACAATGATGGCCTCTTCCAGTGATTTCATCCAGTGATGTGTTGAGAAGAGGACAAACCTTCAGCTATTCTACAAATGGTCAGGCTGGCCTCTCTTCCCCTAGCCTGAAGTGACCCACTGAAGGAGAGGAGCCACTTAAAACAATACTCCTAATCTTTAAATTCCTCCGCTGACCATCTAAAAAGATAGCATGATCAATAATACTGAAGGCATTTGAGTTTAGTAGCACCAGACAGGTATAATTTCTTCTAGGGCACTCTGGGAATGGTTCTCATCACTCTTTTAACAATCCTCCCATAAAAGGAAGATTTAAGGACTGTTAAGATAGTTTTTAAGTATGATCGTATCCAGGGAAGAGTTTGGAAAGGCAGATTTCTAAGTTGGTAATATTGCCATCATCGCCAAACCACGCTTGATATATGCCATTTTCTCTAGACTCCTGTTCATAATCTTAGAATTCTGGTTAAAAAATAATAATCCACAAATACAAAATTAGAGGTCTATTTCAATTTTCCACTGGGGGGCACTGGTGGAAAAAAAATATGTGCTCCAGGCTGCTAATCCCAAACTATTGAATTTTCACATGCATTCTGTACCTTACCTTTACATTCTGCTTCTGAACTGGCAGAAAGGTGAGGAGATCCTGCAGAAGTTTCAGCTCCAGTTCAACATGGCCAAAGACAAGATCACAAGTATTTTAACCCAAAGCTAGATTCTAGAGTATGCCAGGTGTCTGCCCATACACGGAAGTTCATTCATCATTATATCATTATGGGTGAATTTATATCTACGTAATAGTCACTCCAGTATATCATATAAAAGAGTGAACATTAACACTATCCTTTTCCTTCTTGCACTGGTTTCAAAGCAAGGATGGTTGTCTGTTGTGAATAGGGTAGAGTATTGCAACAGTACTAATTCTATGGCTAGATGCAGGCTTTGTCATGTTTAGAGAAGACCTACTATTTAATTTTAATAGGCCCCTTCTAAGTATAATTAAACACAGATTGTACCATAGCATTTGCCAAGTATTTTTCAGAAAACATAAGAAAAAAAAGGGCATGGGAGGATTAAAAATAGCTTTAAAATTGAATCAATACAGTAAATAAACAACACATGATTTGAATTGCACATGATGCCAATTGATTTAATACTAACCATGCACATTGGCATACATTTCGTATGTACTGATATTGCACAAATGTAATGCACACACAAATTATTTATAACTAGCAAACATTAACACACTCCTAGTCAGCCACAAACTTTCATGTAAACTAAGGTCTGATCAGCATAATATTGAGAGTGTTCTGCAGGACTGTTTTGTTCCTTTTTTTAGATGTTTCTTGATGAAATGGGTATTTTCCTTCTTTCCTATTTCAATCCAAAATCAAATATTTAATCTTGATTGTCTCTTTGGGAGGTATTTATCCACATAAAAGCAGAAAAGAAAATGATCTACATTTAATACTTCAAATGTCGACTTAGAAATAATATTAACTTTAAAAAGAAATGTTTTTCAAGAGGCGGCTTACTTTGCCCCCTGAAAAGAAACTGTAGAACCACATGGGAATGTGAATTGAAAAGGAAAAAAGATGCAGTAACATCATAATAGATATACCGTACTGAGTGAATATGGAATTGGTTCCATAACCAATACAAATTGGTTCCAGAGAAATATTCATTGGACAACAATGCTAAATGTGATTGAGCATGGCAATTTTAGCTGAGTGATGGAAATTTGAGTCAACATGATCTGAAGGGCTGTTGGCTCCTTATTGTTATCCAGGAGAGTTACTATTATTTGTTTACCTGTTGGGGATTTAGGACACATTTTTTTTAGTAATTCTCAAGAAACCGTGCATATAGGTTTCAGGTACAGAGCTGCTTACAAAAAGAGATACTTGTCTTATAAATATTTATGATACAGATTAATCATTGATACGGCAACCGTTCTTCAAAGTGCTTCAAAATTAACTAGGTACACAAAATGCACCCCATCAGTTCATTCTTAGGAAACATTAGGAAATCTTTTAGTCCCATATTACTAATCAGTTATTTATTTATTGTAGCAGCTTGTTTTACAGTCCACATATAACTATTTAATTACCAAACACTGTAGTAGTGTCTTTTAAGATCCTTAAAATTTTATCTGTGTGACTATTCTGCCATCTAGCTTCCAAGATTATGAACAAAAACTATAGATGCATTTTGGAAAAATATTCATAAATGTATTTGAAATGTTTATTAACTCAGTGTGTTTAGAATATTGACTGTTATGTATGCAGATGTTGCTTTTTTTAAAAGAAAGCCTATTTGAGTATGTAATTATTTCACTCAAATTTTGCATTAATTGGTTTACCAGGTATTTTATGAAGTAGAAAATCAGTGAAAAGCAGTGGTGGAAAGCAAAATATACTTTCTATAAATTAATGCATTCTGATTTACATTTACATTTCATCTTAGCTTGGAATTGCATATGAACATATGTGATCAGTGTTTGGTTTGGGGACATAATCCATTTTTGATGAATTTATATCGTAATTTGATTTCAGCCATGTTTTTTTTAAAGAAATCTCCAAATCAAGAAAGCCAGATTGCCCACAGCAGACATCTCTTAATTGTTGCTTACCTTTACTTGCCCCCTCTCTCAATGCATCTAAATTTAAAAGCAAAGTGTATGTCCCAATTTTATGTGTGCATATGATTTGGAGAACCTAGATCCTGTGGAACTTTCCCCCAAGTGGAGAACCTTTTGTTTGTCCTTCTGAGATTTATATAATTTACACACCACACTGCATATGAATAGCAGGTGTCACATCCTGTAATTTTAGGGAGGACAGGCAGTGTGATTCTGACCCTCTGCCATCTTCATTTTGAAGCAGCACGAGATTTTATTCCAGATAAAAGCCATACTTGAGGGTCAGTTTCTTCAACTGTAAGCATAGTGGTCCCTAACAAAAACTGATTCGATTTCATACATATATAAAGTTCTACTTCATGTAGCAATTTTGGGAGATGCGCAGAGCAGTGTTTGTGAGCCAGCCTGTTTGTCTGTGATTCAGCAGGTGGCAGTACTTAGCTAAGTGACCGGCCTCAGAAGTTAACAGTTGAGACTAGTATTTATGACAGACTAAAGAGAAGTGGAAAATTTGTCCTGCACTTAAGAGTAATCTTGTTCCTGCATCCCCCCGAGTTCTGAAATTAAAAGTTTCCAATGTAGTTTTTTTTTTTTACTGTATACTATAATGGTCTGTTTTTATGCTTGAGTTTGTAATAGAAATATGCTTGATTTTGTAATAGAAATATGGTTATGGGTTGATAACCCATTGTCAAAATCCTTTTGTCAAAGCTTTTCTTTGGACCAAGCTATTCACTCGTACCTAACTGAAAGCAATATAGGCAATATAATGAGCCAATATAATGAGATGTCTTGGAAAAGTAAAACAAATTATATTTAATAAGACATAAAATGTGTTAGATGTTTTGTTATATTAATTCACTGTCAACTGTCAATTAATTCACTGTCAACAGGAATAGAGGCCAGTAAAATTGGGCTCAGAAAAGTATCTTGAAATAGGACAATTTCTATGGGTAAGATGAGAATTCAAAAGCATACAGAAATCTCTGGACACCCAACTGAATTATAATGCAAATAAGAGATAACCACTTGACTTTAGTCCTGATAAAAACAGTGCTCCGGTTGATTAAATTGAGGGGACAAAGAGATGGATTTGACTACCTGAGAACTGATATGTTCAAACATCAATGGTACACTATACATTTTTAGCATTTACCGATTATATAATTCATCAAGTTGTGGTAAAACATGGCTGCATATCCAAGATTTTGAAGACTATTGTAGCCTTTGACTTGAGCAAGCCATTCCCTGCCCTCTCCTCTGCTGCAGTTCAATTTTATAAGTTAATTGCATATCTCTAAAGGTTCTTCCATATACATATAACTGTATCAGCAATTTACAATATCAAACACTGTGCTCAGTTACATTACAGCGCTTCTATTCTCTTTTCAGTGATGGCTTCTGGCGATATAGAGAACCTTTAACTAAAAATTCAATCTTGAAGTAACATGTTCTGATGACATTCATTTCCTGTGTTTCAAGAACATTATCACTTGACATTGTTGGAAAACACCACAATAATTGCTGGCTATTAAATCCTAGCCCCAGATGAAAGATTTTAAGGAAACTCCAAGCAGTTAAGACTTAAGTGAAACTCCCTTATGACTATCTGAATTTATCAAGTTCTATTGCCTCCTTAGTAGACAAGCTGGCATATTTCAGCAGGTGGCAGCACCTGGCTATCTTGGCAGAGGTTTGTAAATAAGCAGGAAGTGTCCTCATTAACACTTAGATCTTCCAGGAATCCCAGGGCTATAAGGAAATTGAAATAAGGCAGTGGCAAGCCACTTTTGTACTCTTGGCAAGAGAACTACATATATTGAATTTTAGTTACAATGTTTAAGAAATTTAAACTTTTTCATTTGTTTTTCAGAGGTACATAATGGTATACAGCAGATTCATAGATCATAACAAAGGCAAGCTTTTATTCACGATTCTTTCCCTAAAATTGGCACAGTAAAATTCAGGATAGGAATGAATAATGCATTATATAGGCTATTTAGTAAGTCAGTCTTCTACCATCAGTGACTATTATTCATGTGAGATTACTTTTAATATGTTTCATATGTTTTTGATTGTCTCGGTACAGTTGGTTCTTACTTTAACAACCATTCATTCAGCTACCATTCAAATGGCACTGAATGAGTGGCACTTACAATTGGTCCCGAGTTCTGGCCACCACAGCATCCCACAATCACAAGGTGACCCTTTGCCAGCTTCTGAAAAGTCAGTAGGGAAGCTAGCAGAAATCCCAAATGGTGGGCTTGTGACACCCTCACAACCTGCAGTGATTTGCTTGAAGGCAACCTGAAATGCCTGAATTTCTATCACTAAGTAACACAGTCATGTGATACAATTTATGATCTAGTGGCTTATTGACAGCAATCCAGGTCCCAGTTGCCATTAACAGAGGATTACTATATGCCTTAAAAAGGTGGACAAACTCTCAGCTGCATTTTGACTCCAAGGATCAAAAGGTGTTTGGGGGCACATCACAGTACCTGAATCCAACCGCTTAATGTGGTTTTTCCAGTTTTCCTAAGATTGTGCAGTTGTCCTCCAAGGCTGCACCACTTTTCTAAAACAAATGTATTGAATTTAAAGAACTGCGGACAGGAGCCACATGCACACTTCTGCATCGTTCTGCCTTTGAATCTGAAGCCCAGTACAATTCTCCATGTTTACTCATGACCTCCACTACCCCACCACCAATTGCCTGATATACCAATGGTGCAGTCACTAGCAAGTTATTGAAAAGCCTTTGCTGCGAGGTCCAATGACTGCCCCATTTTCTTAGAATAGAACCTGGAGTACCAAATAGGTTGATTTCTGTATAATATGGGATTATGGTAATTGGGCCTTTCAAGAAACCATCCTGTTTGATATCTCACAAAGCCTTCTCACAGGAGAAATTAGAATTTTATTATGCTGTTATGTCACTTTTCATTTCAATTCCATTCTCATACGGAACCATACATGTACATTTTCCAAATGTGCATCAGGGATTTTATTTTTTAAATGCTGTTTGATTTAAAAGTTGAAAAAAGATAATTCAAACAATTAAAACATATTTCATAAATACTGAAGTAACCTTCATATCAATAGGGTTTCTTTATCATCATTTGCAGACAAACCAGAGTAACTTCATTTATACACCATGTAATCATCATTGGTGGCGTTGCATCACATAACATGGAAAAGAATAGAATCTATGAACCAGAAGAGTTGCAGGGAGAGACTTGAAAGTATTTTGGAGGAGCAAGATTGTAATAAAAGCAGCTTATATTGTATATAGTTTGGTTAATAAGGGTCAGTATAAGGTATATATAGAAATTAAGAGACTGAATGTTCCAATATTCCAATAGAATGTTTTTATATTATTTCTGTGAACTTTGATAGAAATTACATTTTGTTCACAATAGCTGTTTTCCTTTTAAATGATAGGAATCGGCATGAGAATGAAAACCGAGTCGTAATTTGGATTTTTGAAAAGATATAAACTATAAAGGATTAAATTTCAAAAGGTTTGGTTTAATATTTTACATCTAAAGATTAAAAAAAGATTCTTTTCTTCAAATTTCATTTCTGTTCATTTCCCATTTTGCACAACCGGCTAGAGCAGTGGTTCTCAACTTGTGGGTAGGGACCCCTTTGGGGGTCGATCGACCCTTTCACAGTGGTCGCCTAACACCATTGGAAAACACATATTTTCAAAAAAATACAGAAAACAAAAAAATTTATGGTTGGGGGTCACCACAACATGAGGAAGTGTATTAAAGGGTCACAGCATTAGGAAGGTTGAGAACCACTGAGCTAGAGATACATATAATCACCAAAACTATTTTATGGATCTAAAATGAAGCAGAATTTTCACTAGAAATTACTTTAATTAATATGAGTGTGTAAGCTATCCATTAGTTTTTCTCCCTCTAATATGTCTCAGGGTTTGTTTTATTACAAGAAAATATACTTTTGAGTTCTCTCTCCTACAAAAATTCTGAACAAATAATTTGGGGTCTTTAAAAATTCCTAATCATAACTAAATTTTAATATTCCAAATGTTTTGATCAACTACTTTATGGAATGAGTGTCATCCTCACAACCTTTTTTTTTTTTTTGTTATTTTGCCTGACTGGTGTTGGTCCATAAGATATTTATACAATAAGCACAAAAATTCAACTCAAACTACATAGCAGTTAAATGCAAAAATGTGTGTGTGGGACCATATATGGTTTATTAATTGTCACGTATGTAGAATCCAATTTGTACAGATGCTTTTACAAGTACAGCTCAAACATGTATGACTGTGATTTTCCAAGTATGAGTAGACTTCATCTCCTATAATTCCTAGAATGGATAAAGTTTAGATGTAGGTCCTATGCTTCTCAAGATCCTTAAGATCCAGATTCCAAACAGCTGGTTTATAGGCAGGAGAAAAATGCATTCAAAAGCAGGAGAAAAATGCATTCATTTGTATACTTAATAAAAACCAAATTACATACAGTATACCAAATTTCATAACTTATTTCAAGCGAGATTGAAAAGTCAAAATTAGGAATTTTGGACTGCTACTGATCAGAGTAGGACTAATACTGAGTTAGATCCAATGATATGAGTCACTGTGAGACATCCTCCTATATGTTTACTGTCCCCAATTGTTGTGAATAAGCAGTCACTGATGCTATCACATTTCAAATCCTCTGAAGAATGTGCACCATTTGCTATTAGAAGATCATTTAAATACTTTGGTATAAGCAGCCAAGCAATTATGCCAGGAAATGCAGAATTTGAATTTGCAACAAACCAAAGCAGCATAGGCAAGGATGAGGGATGCTAGGAATTATAATTCAACAACAGAAGAACCAAGCAAAATCATGGTTTAATTCTTAAACAATGTTAAATACTGATTTCACAGACTGTCTTTTAAAAGTAAACAACTTCTAAATAAATTGCTTCATTTTTACGGCATTATAGGAGAATATGTTTATTTAATGAATTTAGGCAGCAAGCAGTTCTGACACTGGAATAAATTTCCACTGAATAAAGGATTAGAGCAGGGGTGGTCAACTGGCGGCCCATGGACCAAGTGTGTCACGTGCAGGCCACGCCCACCTCAGCTCCACAAAGGGGAAAAAATATCGTGAAATGTCACGGTGACGTGACACGGCAAGTTTGACACCTGTGGATCAGAGTATTAAGGCTGTACAAAGCATGAAAAAGAAGCGGTTTGCATTAAGAAGTATCTCTCTCAAAGAGTTACAACAGTTCTGTAACCGCAAGGCTCATATGGATGTTTCAAAAACTAAAGCCTTTCTCAAATTCCATCCTAAACCCTGAATCTCTGTATATGCCCAAATTTATATGGCCATGCATCTCACACAAGTGATTCTGAGCCACTTGCAAAGATTAAAACAAAATGCTAAAGTAATCTCTAAACTATGCAAGTTATTTCCCCCAGTAAATTTCTGTAGCTCTTTCTACAGTACTTTAATTGCAATATTATGTTCTACATATAAAAACAGGAGAGACGTGAATATCTTTTTTGCTTGCTTTCTTATTGCATAAATCCCCTAGCTTCTTTTTTTAATTACCAAGGTTCTTTTTGTTCAAGTTTCTCATTGCTCAAGTTTCTCATGTTTACCTATTTCAGAGATTGCTGTGAAGCTCTACCTTCTTTCATGATTTCTGAAAGCTTCTACGTATCATCAACATAAAACACCAACTTGGAGTTGAGCAAATTTTGGTCCTCCAAAGAGGGTTCTTCAACACCTGTGAATGATTACTGGGGCTGACCTTCAGCAGCATCTAGAAAGTTACATACTGTCCATCCCTGTTCAAGATGAAATCCACAGGTTTCAGATTGTTGTAACTGTCAAAACTATATCCCCAAAGAATGCTTTGTTACTGAAAGCTCTGTATATCTGAAAATTATGACATCTACATCTGCATTCAGGATAGATGACACTGAACCACGTCTATACTTTGTTAGAAGAGCAATCTGTGGTATTTTATTAGTCTCGCCAGATCCCATAAAGCAGAGCTGGCTGGGGAATTCTGGGAGTTGAAGTCCACAAGTCTTAAAGTTGCCAAGTTTGGACACCCCTGCCATAAACATATTTAGTCACACCCTGCCTTCTCTAACCCATAGTAATAATATGTGAACTCGATATCTGCTTCGCCCTATACATTCATACACCATTTAGCACCATTTTATTATGCCAATATAAAGTAAATAAAACTTCTTTATAGGTTTCCTATTTTAGCGTTATCAGTTGTTGTTTTTCAAATAATCTTAATTGATAAATCCTAATCTTTATACTCAGACATATCCTTCAACTTTTTAAATATCCAGACATGGTTGTGTTTTTCTTCTTCTTCTTCATACTGCTACCTCTTTATTTCCCTATTTTCCAACGTTGCTTATCTCTGAAACAGCTGTTTTATCATTTTTTCAAGTCATGGATACAGGACCATATGAAATGCAGTACAGGCCTCTTTTTTTGAGCCTTCCATAACCTTTGCTGAAAATGATCCAGGCAGTTTCATGCCACATACTAAATGAAAACAGTGTATATACTCCAACATAGACATAACAATTCCAAAAAGTTTTTTTTAAAAAAATACTGAGGTGAAGGGACAGAATGCTGGCTCATTGATTTATGTGACTTGGTTTTATGTGGTATCATAACCCCAATTCTTAAAACTCCCTCTCTCTTAAAGCATGCCCAGATCTAAGCTGGATATTCTAAATCTTCCAAAGCATCCTGATACATGCTGATTATTGGAATTTTGAAAGTACTCTATAATCTGAAAAAGTATTTTTACGACTGACCACATAAGAGCATTTATATGAAGTATATCTGCTCAACAGAATTTTCTCCAGGTTGGTGCTTTCTGAGGGTTCCTCTCACTTCCTGTTTTGAAATGAAGAAAATTACAGTTTAAAAGAGCCCCAAATTCAGAAAGAATGGTTTAATGAACTGGCCATAGCTATTTTTAAAAGTGTAATGATATACTTCTACATGACATTTTTATTTACCCCATTAATGATCAAATGGTGACAAAAGAAGAAAAAAAAGTTAACTGAATAAATTTAGCTGTCTTTACAAACTTTATCCCATTATCCAGTGAAAAACTATAAAAAGTTCTCGTACAAGGAAAGCAAGGGTCAGACTTTTGGGCAACTCATTATTAACTTGGATATAGTTATATGAAAAGATTGTCCATCTCCGTCTTTTTAATTTAGCCACCAGTGCTCCATAAAGTGGAAACCAGTAGGGAGTGAGTGCTCGCTCAGGAGTAGAATTCCGTGTCTTGGTATCACCTAGGCAGATACCAATAACTCTCATGGGAGAAAGAAAGTAAAGCCAACTATAATGCATCATGTTTCAAACAAACTGCTAGAAACATTTTCTGTACAAGTTTCTTTTAAAAATATATATATAGTTCAAATGGAGTAAGTGCAGGATCAGGACTGGTGGACTTTTTTTAACCACTCACTTTTAAAACAAGGACTGTATCCAATTCATGAAACTACAGAATGTAAAATTTCACATTAAAAAAAACACCCCTTCTTCCCTTAAACATTGAGAGCAAATGTAACAAACACTATGGCTTCAATACATAACCACAAACCATCACAACACCATGAGTAAAAATGTCCACATTTTGGGAGGAAACTAACCCTTTGGGAGGAAGGATAGAATTACTCAATGGAATAAACCAAAAATTTCTAGCTTGATGTCATTCATAGGTTTTGGACTTCAAATGCCACAATCCTGAACAAATGTACTGAAAAATTGGGTTAAGCTTAGAAACTCCTCTGCCTCAAGATTCCTAGTTAATTTGCTCCCAATTTAAGATGACATAATTTGCCAGAATATAATTAGTAATGTTCTGAAATTTACTATAGTCATTATGGAAATGCTAACTCACTGCTCAGGGTTGTTTTTTTAAAGATAAAGCCTTACACTGTCCATCTAACATGTTGGCAAAACAGCAAAACTGATACCACCATAACTTATTTTAAGCAGCACTATACAATTTTGTCAACTTGTGGTTTAAAAAAAAAAAAACACCGAAGGAGTAAGCCTTTAAGAACACACAAAATGAAGTCACAAAGAAAAGACAGGTAACTTTGGTGGAACATCAGTGAAAACTTGCAATTTAAACAAAAAAGGATGGTGAAGAGTTGCTGAAGAGTGCCCTTGAAACAGCATCCAGAGGTAAATTCAGAGTGCACCATATGACTAACAGGTAAATTGCTTATGATAAAAGGAAAAAAATGCTTGCATTACTGTTTACCAGTGACAGCTGCTTTCAAGAATCATCCTTCTTGGTATACATGGATCTGTTGAACTTCTATTCTTATATCAATGTGAGTTGAAAAATGTATTGAATTCAGATTTCTTCCTATTAATTCAGTCTTCTATTGTTAGTAGTAAAATGTCTTGTTAGTACTGTCACCTATAAGTGTAGCTCTTAAAGATCACAATAAGCAACATCGTTCTTTAAAACTCTTCTTATTCTTGCTGCTTTTTTTGCCATTCTTGTCTTTATTGTCTGACATTTTCTTGGCTCTAATTTCTCGCATCAAATCAAAAAATACCTAAAAAGAGAGAAAACTAGACTGTATTATCAGCATTTAAAACTGGCTTGTATAAAGAAGTAGCACATGTTTTAAATGAATGCAACATACTATGAAAAAAGGTAACAAATCCTTAAACATATTATTTATTCACAATAGCTATTTTAAATGGCTAATTTTTAACCATCAAAAATTTGTTATACAGGTAGTCCTCAACTTATAACCACAATTGATCACAAAATTTATGTTGCTAAGCAAGACAGTTTTTAGGTGAGTTTTGCTCCATTTTAACACCTTTTGCTACTGCAGTTGTTAAGTGAATTACTGAAGTTAAGTTACAGTTGTTAAATGAATCTAGCTTCCCCATTGACTGTTATCAGACCTTTGTCAGTCGCAAAAGGGGATCACATGACCTCCAACACAGTACCCATCGTAAATATGAGTTAGTCGCGAAGTGGGGATGCTGTAGCAGTCGTAAGGGTGAAAAACGGTCATAAGTCACTTCTTTCAGTGCACTGTAACTTCAAACTGTCACAAAACAAATGATTATAAGTCGAGGACTACCTACCAACTATTGGAAAATTAGTGCAGAAAGCACAGGAACTCTCAGGGATGGAGCTACGTCTAGCTATAGTGGGGAAAAGAAAACCTGAAAAAAACAAGTTGAATTTGCATATTCTATTTTTTGGAGCTTGGCAACCAATTCTCCTCTACGACCATTTGCAGCAACCCACAGTCAGGTCACCGTGATTTGTTACATTTTTTGTAACCTTTTTTCCTAGCATTTATTTCCAGCAACAAAAGGGACCACTGGGGGAAAATGGAGCTGCTTAATGACTGCCATGTTTGCTTAACAATTGTCATAAAGTGGCCGTAACTTTGAATCTGGTCACATGATGTCTTGACTTAAATACTGCAATGATTTATTACTATAATTCTGAGCTCAATTACTGTCATAAGTCAAGAGTTATGCTAATATGTATAATTACCAAAGATATCCTTCTATTTACAAAAGGTAGCTACAGTTCATGATGTCACCATTTCCTCAAGTTCTTTCATTAAATCAAAGTGGTTGATAACTCTTATAGTGATTACTCTCAGATCTTCCATAGGATGTGGAGATCTCACAAAGTGCAAAATTCTTTTGTCTTATGTTTATATAAAAGTACGTTTTTTAAAAACTGTCAACTGTGATCTGACAGTCTCATTTATGAAACACTGCTAAAAACAAACTCTTACTTTACCTTATCTACATTTGCTCTTGTTTTTGCTGATGTCTCTACATACTGCACCCCCCACTCTTCTGCTTTACTTCGAGCAGCTTCTACAGGCACTTGTCGACGGTCCTCCAAGTCTGATTTATTTCCCACTACTAGTAATGGTATTTTATCCTCTTCAGCTTTTACACGGAGAATCTGTTCTCTAGTATAGCATATTAAAAGCAAAACAGTAGACATATGGCCTTAATCATTATTTCCTACTAGGGTGTAAAATACATACATGTCAGAAGCAAAAAGTGTGGTATGCCAAGGAATTGTAATGCTATTGCGTATTACACTTACTGGTCAGGCAGAAGAGTAGAGTTGCAGGTCCCAACTACCAATGAATTCCATCAAGCAGGACCCAAATAATGTGCCTTTTTTCCAGTTTCCATTCAAAATATAATATTTTACCGCAACTAACTGATGCAACCTATTGTACCTATTATTTTATCCACACACACACAGAGACGTTTAAAACAGTTAAATATACTTTAAATGAGTTTAAGTAGGAAGCGCATGCATTATACATTCAGCACCACATTCCCCATCAACAAACAAAACACAGTATCAGCATAATCAGCTCAGAAAATTATTAGCTATTTTTACCGTTATGCCAAAGCAATAAATAGAAGGATGAAGGCCAAATTACAGACCTTAAATTTATCATGTGAGTCCACTGTAGAGGCTTTTAACTTCTCAGTGTAGGGCTGAGAGATAAAGTGGCCCATCCATAAGGAAGGTCAAAATTCAGGTCTCCCAGTCCAGTAACTTAACCATTATTCCACACTGGCTTCATAAACTAATATACTGATATAAAATGCACTTCTGTTTTCTACAGTTACCGCTATTGCAAACATTTATATCAACAGAGGGAGAATTAAATAGTAAAATCTATTACCGTATTTTTCAGAGTATAAGACGCTCCGAAGTATCTAGCTTTTGGGGAGGAAAACAAGGGGAAAATATCTGCCTTTGCCTCCTAGCAATTTTCTTCCTTGCAATAGCACAGACAATATACACTGTTTGTAGTGTTACATTTCAGACTATACTTGTACAGATGCTGTTAAAATTGATGCGCTTTCTGGAAGTATAGTTATTCTCTGCTATTTAAAAGAAGATACAATAGCACTGGGCCTCTTCAGATCAAGCATTTATTTTAAAAAGCTTCTTCATTTTGTTAAGGTGTCTAGAACAATAATAAAGCAGTCTTTAAAAAACAAGCCGAATAATTTGAACATTCCATATGCATTTATAGTTACTGACTTACCTCCTTGCAGCAAATAGTCTGATTAGCACAAGGAAAAAAAATCTACCTCTGCCTCCCAGCAATTTGCCTTGTGGAGCAAAGATCAAGTTTCACTTTCAGTTTCTCCCGATCATCAGCTGTTTCAGGCTGCAGGGATTGCTATAACCTATTGCAACCTCCGCAAGCCCCGTTTGCTGCAAGGAGGTAAATTGCTGGGAGGCAGAGGCCAAAGGGTTGGGGCCGGTGGGTGGGTGGGGCTACATTCAGTGTATAAGATGCACCCAAGTTTTTACCCTCTTTTATGGGGGGAAAACATGTGTCTAATACAGTAACTGCGCTATAAAAATGCAGTCCTCACAGCCATATTTAATCAGTACCCTTTGCGTCTTCAAAGGAAAAGTATTTTCCTGTTCAGTTTAGCAGACGCTCAAAGCTTAATGTGTTCTGGAAATAAAAGGAAAGATGACATCTTTCTTTTGGACACATTGTAGATTCAATCAAAAATCAAACTCCAATGAAAACATCTAGAGAACATATTTACCTAAATTCTGCTGTGGCTGTAAATGATTCATGCTCAGTAATGGAGAAAACTAAGAGAAAACCTTCTCCACTCCGGAAATAGTTGTCTCGAATAGCTGCATAATCTTCTTGCCCAGCTGTATCCAGAATATCTATTTGGACTTCTTCGCCATCTAGAACAACTTTTTTTCTGTAACTATCAGCCTTGGTTGGTTCATAGTCTTCAACAAACTAGAAAGCATAAAACAATACTTAGAAATAGGTTTCTAGCACTCCTTTGAACAGCAAATTAAGTTAATAATAATAATAATAATAAATTTTATTTGATTAGCCGCAACCCTCTCCCGAAGGACTCGGGGCGGCGTACAATCAAAAGGATAAAATACACATAGGACACACATACATACGAAAAAACAAGGACAATTACATTTGTGCATGAAGGAGAGTAGACTTGTAAGTGAAGGACAATAAACACAGCTAAAAACACAATTAAAACACAGTTTAAAATCCCCTTAAATAAAATTGCTAAATTAAAAACCCCTCAGGAGCGTAACGAAGTTATGGTTGAGCCAGGCCAGATATTTGAAAAAGGTGGGTCTTGAGCTTAACACGGAAGGAGCGGAGGTCTGTAGTGGTCCTAATATCCGGGGGGAGGTCATTCCACAGGGCTGGGCCCGCCACAGAGAAGGCTCTGCTCCTAGGCGCCGCCCCATGGCATTGTCTAGTGGACGGCACCTGGAGAAGTCCCTCTCTGTGCGAGCGAAGTTATAAATAATGCCTTTATATGCAGTTAACAAGAATGCCTATTTGCGGCTCCAGTGCATATAGCGCTGAGATAGAAACATTTGTTTCATTTATGTGTTAAAGATTTGCTTCAACTAATAATCTAGGGATCAAAACAATGTACTCTGTTTTTTTTTAAAAAAAATCCCCTTGTAGATTTTATAAGTATAAATTCTGCTTCGGTTTATCATGAGTAAAGGAAAATATTTATTCTGGAAGGAAAATTCACGAAAGCCTTTCATGATAAATCTATTGCCATTAGAATTTGTTCAAGCAATTCTAAGTCTACCTCTGAAGTCCTAAGTATTATTCATTTTTTCTTGAGATTGCAACCCAGTCAGATATTACGCTTCTCCCACATTAGCCTGATCCGTAAAATGGGGTAAAAATTTGGTATTAATAAGCATTTGTACTTTGTATACTCCACTCTTGGTGGGATACTGGAAATAGTATGCTGACTTGCAAAGTAGTCTTTATATTGGAAATCCTACCTTACATAGAGTGAAAATGTTTGGGAAAAACTGGGTTTGATTGTGCTCGTGGCATACTAGTCAAAATATGCCAAAACTGACCCAGGTGTCTTTACTATTAGCAGGAAATGCTTCATGAGGCATGGACAACTAGTAACCTAATCTACTTCTTTCCTGTATTACTGAAAAATGTCTTATGTGAAAACCTTAAGTTATCAAAAGCCACACTGGATAGATGATTTATGTGCCCCATCTACTGATAACCATGGCATGTAGAAGGTTACAACTTGAGTGTAAGAGAAGTAAATGATATTTAAGGGCACGAATTAAGGAAATAAATTAAAGAAAAACAATTACGTTCTATGCTGCGAAACTAGGATAAAAGGAGTAATAAATTTGAATGAAAGCATAGTTGAACTAATGGAGATGATAAAAACATATAAATCAAAGGGTAGATGTAATTATGAAATATCTAAAATGTATGATTTTGATATTCATATCGAACACATAAATGGATAACATCTAGATTGTTGTGGATGAATATAATTGTAGACTGGTAATAACTGTGTGTTACAGTCTGGTGAATAATGATCACCCCAGTGAATGTTGATAACAAAACCGTAGCAAAAATTATACAATATTTTAAATGAATTTTCTAAAACTCATGATCAATTATAAAGGTGATCATTAGGTAAATATATGCTTAGAAAAAGGCTTGTTTCAAATACAGGTAGTCCTCTTGTTACAAATGTAATGAAGGCTGCCCATTACATTTGTAACCTGAGGATTTGTGGGAGTGAGCAGGCCTAAACGGAGATTAGGAGGGGCAGGCCTCCCCTTCTGAACCTCCATTTTGGCCAGCAATGTGCAAGGCGAGGCCTACCCAGGCCTAAACTGAGCATTGGCGCAAGAATGCCCCTCCGAACCTCCATTTTGGCCAGCAAAGTGCAGGAGGAATGTTGTACTCTCTCCATCATTGTTCGTAAGGGTGAACTGCCGTGGTGCTACAAGATTCGTAGTTTTGGGACTTGTTCATAAACACTAGGGGGCGCTGATCGCATAACTTTGAATGTTTGCTAAAGGAACGCTGGTAATCGGAAGATTACCTGCATATAATTTAAGTCAATACATAGAAAAACAATGAATAATTAAGTGTGACAATTTTGATAGTTTGATAGTGGATTCCTGACATCAGGAAAGGGTATAAAGGGGATGAGAAGTTCTCAGTTTAAAACAGGCCATTGTTTCTGGTACTATCAACAAAAATCTTCAGAAAATCGACATAAAAAACTCCAGAAAAATAAAAATAATTAGAGAGAAAGTAGAAGGGGAGAAATAAGAGCTTTATGTAAAAAAAATATAGAAGATAAATTAATTTCCTAATGCAATGAATGAATGAAAGGAGAGAGAATGAAAAAACTCCTTGGAGAGAATATACAGAATTACTCCAGGTGTACGCAATTATGAAATAGTAATGAAAACGTGAACTATGAAATACAATTCGCAGCAAAATCATTAAATGAAAGATGCCATAGATGAGAAACATGCACAGCAAAGAATGACTGCTGTAAAAGAGAAAAACAAAGTTTGTTTATAAGAACAAAAGTTTGAAAGGATGTACTGCATTTTTCGGAGTATAAGACGCACTTCTCCCCCCCCCAAAGAGGTTGAAAATTTGGGTGCATCTTATACACTGAATGTAGCCCCACCCACCTTTCGGCCTTCACATGTCACGTTTTAGATCTGTTCCAGGCTGCAGGGATTGTCATAGACTCCCTCCGTGGCTTGCATTTTTGGTCTCTACGACTTGCATTTTCAGCCTCTGAATACTCCATTTGAGACCTGTTCACGGCTGCTGGGATCACCAGAGCACATCGCTGCCGATCACTGTCTCCGCGCATCGCATTTTCAGCCTCTGCGCATTGTATTTTAGCCCTCCACACGCCCCAGTTTTGGCCTCTGCACGTCGTGTTTTTGGGCGACATCAGCATTAATGTGCTTTGGCGAATGGTGCTTTGAAAGGGTCTCAAATGGAGCGTTTGAAGGCTTAAAACACGAGGCAGGAGGCCAAAATGGCAACCCAGAACAGTTGCTGCCTTGTCTGACCACGTCCATGCTTCGCCTGCTTTACTCACTAGAGCTCCCTGCAATGATCAGCTGAAGCTGTGAGCGCACACTCACAACCAGCAAACTAATGTGCTGAAGCTGACAAGGCTGTTGCTAAGGTCGCTAACCAGGTGAATACTGATGGATGCTGGTAGGCAGAGGCAGATTTTTTTTTCTTATTTTCCTCCCCAAACATGAAGGTGCATCTTATACTCCAGAGTGTCTTATACTCTGCAAAATATGGTAATAGAAGAGAGCAAGGAATGCTTAAGAAAAAAATGACAAAGGCCATGCAGAACAATTTTTTATATAAATAATTACAGGCTAGAATTGAAATGCTGTATATGTTTGTGAAAACAGGCCATTAAAATGATGAAAATAATAAGGCTGTAGGAATAACTATTGTACATGGGAAAATGTAGCAATATGACTCCTTTAAGAATTTCTACCACTTTCTTATATATGATTACATTCTTAACAGAACTGAGAAGTTTAAAGAAAAAAATAAATGTATGAAGTAGTATATTGATTTTGAAAAGAAAAATAGTTTCAAGGATAAAAAGTTATAAAGAGATGTTATTTTGCTGACTATTTTAGACTGCTTTTTATATTTAAAACTATGAGATCTAATCTAAACTACCAGCAGGAAAAAACAGAGTAAAATTATTTCTCTTTCTAAATTTTTTTTTACAAATTTATGGTCTTGTATTGGTGTCCCACAATGCACAGTAAAAGCAGTTTAGTGCAGACTATAGTACATCATTTTAATACCTATAAATAGAAAAGCAACAAATATCTTACCTCATCATACATAAACTGAAGTGTAAGTGCTGATTTGCCCACGCCTCCACTACCCACCATGATTACTTTGTGAAGGGCAAGAGAGCTTTGACTTTTTGCCTTACTAGCAGCCATTTTTAATATGGTTTTCAGATATGAGCTGAGTAGACTGATGAGCTAGAAGCCAAAAAAAATAGATGTTTTGTTATTCAGATCAAGTATTTAATCACCAGAATGAAAGAATTCGCTGATGCAATCACCCAAAATTTCAAATATGTCACAACCTTTGAGAAGGACTAAATAAACATCAATGCTTTAACTGCAATTTCATCTGGATATACTACTGATCAATTTAGAAAACAATATGATGAATAATTATCAGGCTTTCCTATAATTCTAGTATGATTTTGAATGTGGAAGTTTTCAGAAGACCTCCAAGGTCCCTTCCAACTCTGCTATCGTATTGTATTGTATTGTAAGTATTTGCAAAATCCTGTTTCCCTTTTCAAATAGCAAACGTAAAATTTAACTTCAAAAGACATTGAGTTTGGCTTTAACTATAGTGTGCAAACAAGTCAATAGTAAGATACATGCAATTTTAATTTCTGTTAAAATGGCAAATTTGTAATTTAGTTGACTTTAGAAACAAATATGATGAAATAGAACAGAAAAAATAAAATCGTTAAAACTTGCTCATTTTGCACTAAACATTTGGTACCTACTACTTTAATGTTTGGAGAACTCTCCTAAAATAGATTTCAAAGGCATAGGGGGAATTGCTGGGAAGATGTGAAAATATTTTCTGGCAGTGCATGAGAAGAAATAACTACATTATCTATCATGGAAATGTATCCCTGAATTGTGCCCCAAAGGCTGGAAAGTTCCTGTCAACCAAATCTTTAATATAATGTATATTATAAGAGGAACAGAAGGGGGGTTATACAGGAAGTTTGATGCTCTTGTCTGTGTAAAGTTAGTTCTCAATTTATGACCAATCACTAAGCTAAAATTCTGACAGATTCCGCGGGGCTACATGTGACGCAGATTTGAAGTTCCAATGACTGAACGCCCCTTGTGGCCACATTTTGGATGCTTGGCAACCAGCTCGATTTACAGCTGTTGGTTATGTGACTGCAATTTATTATGCATTTTACCAGAAACTGGCCTTTATTTCCAGTTTCTGAGGAAAAAAAAGCCCAAATCCACAATGGATTTGCTTAAGACCGCCAGGTTCATTTAACGATAGCCACAACAAAAATTGTAAACTCAGGTACCTTCACATGGTGGCCCACTTAATGACTAGCATGACTTAAGCCCATAATTCTAGATTCAACTACTTGTGCAACATATTTATTTTCTGTGAGACTCGTAAATTAAAAGAAATGTTAACACCAAAATTGGCCATACAGTACTATATAATACAGACTGCAAGACTATCAAGTCTTCTTAAGCCTATTGGCTACTCAAGAATAGCAAAATACTTTTGAAATTCTTATCGTTTTCTCCACATTCATTCAGATTTGAATATTTTCCTCAACTAATTGAAATCTCCCTGAGATAACTTAGATTGTTAGGAATTACCCTGTAGAGTTCAGAGTTGGATAATCAATATTCTGCTACACAGTATTGTTGGGCATCACAACAGGAAAACTTGTGACACCTGTCCACTACAAGAGCATTCCCCTAGAGATCCATCAATATTTCAAAAATCCTTCTAAACCCGATTGTTTTCCCAGACCTTGTAGCAGGAAGGGTGCGTTGCGGATGGTTTTTCCCAAACATAATCCTCCCCTTTTAAAATCCTTTTCTTTATTTTTTAAAGTATAAATTGAATGCACTTATCTGGAATAGCATGGCTTCTATGTTTAATTAAATAATGAAATAACCACGATATAATTTTCGTATCATACAGGATTTATGTATGGATATAAAATATTTAATGGCTTTGAAATTTGATTCCCTCCGCAGATTTGCTCAGACCTTTCCTAAAATTCTACTTTATCATTGACTCTAATCAAGCAAGCAGATACAATCTTTCTTCTTTTACTTGCCATGCAGCTGGCAATCCACAATTTCTCCAGCTAGACTGCAATTGAAAGCGTTCATTCTTTAAGAACAGAGTCTGGGCCACTGATCTATATAGAGACAGAACGCTTTTGTAAAAGCCTTCTAGTACTCCATTTCTAAGACGGATTTAACTGCTAGCATGAAACCAAAAACTGTAAAACTAAACATGTGAATTCTGTTTTCTCACATTATATATCTGATAAAAGGATGAAGCCAAATGGATTATAATATTTTAGATGGCTCAATTATATGCACCATAATGATTCAGAGTTTATCTTATATTCAGCAATTCTGCTGAGACATTAAATTTTAAGACATGATTATGGAAATCAAAACCTTTCTTATTAGCAAAAGAATAAATCTCTCCTTCCTCCTTCCTTCTCAATTTTCATTGCAGTCAGAAAAGAGCAGGGATGTTTCAGTTCATATTCAACGTTGTTCAGTCCCTACATCATGTCCAACTCTTCATGACCCATGGACTACAGAGCACACCAGTCTCCTCCACAGTCTCCTGGAGTTGGCCCAATTTCATGTTCATTGCGTAGTGCTCAACTTTACTAACACAATCAAGCCCAACATTTCTGTTGCTAAGCAAGAGAGTTAAGTGAATGTTGCCCCATTTTGTGACTTTTCTTGCCACAATTGTTAAGTGAATCACTACAGTACATAAGACTTTTTTTCCAGTGCCACTGTAACTTCGAATGGTCACCAACTGAGCTGTTGTAAGTTAAGGACTACCTGTAATTTCATGGCTGCAGTCTCCGTCTACAGTGATCTTGGAGCCCAAGAAAATTAAATCTGTTACTGCTTCCATTTCTTTCCCTTTTATTTGCCAGGAAGTGACCGGATGCCATGATCTTAGGTTTTTGTTTTTTAAAATAAGTTTTTCAAGCCAAATTTTGCACTCTCTGGTTTATGCAGATTACTTGAAAACAAAAAGGAAATATGAACAACAGGCTACCAGTTCTGAGGAGGGATAAGAATCAGCAAATGAGCAAAAACAGCTGACTAATCAATCCAAAGAAGGTATCCAGTGACCAGTACAAGCAGTTTAATCTTGAGATTTTGCTAATTACTTAGCTTAACATTGCTCTAGTTTTACCAGTGACCAAGCATTACAGGTACTGCCCATTTACTTAGCACAGTTGGGACAGGAAACTTCATTGCTAAATGAGGCAAGTGTAGAGTGAAAAGTTATGTGACTGTACACAACTTACATCAGTTCTGGCTGTGATTGTTAAGCGAATCACCCCAGGTTAAGTGTCACGTCAAGTGACTGCAACTTGTGACTTGATGCTAGCTTGCATACATGATTGTGGGGAAGCTAACACAGCTGCAACTTTGAGGACCACCCGTAAGTCTCCTTTTTTAACACCACTGTAACTTTGAAAGGTCATTGAATTAAGTGGTTGATAAGCGAGGATTACCTGCATAAGCATGAATTAACAATTTTCCTACCTGTAGGTCACAACACACTAATTCTTACTTAATTAAATAATACATATTAATTTATGTATGCAGCTAATAGTTTATTGTGACCCTTATCTCCAAAGCAATACAATTTGCATTAGCAAGAGTTCACAGTCAAAAATATATATAATTGCATTTATTAAAGTCATCTATTTGAAGAAGAGTATAAAATTTAGGTCATGCTGCTGGTCTCAAGCCATTCAATTTAAATCATGTGATTGCTATTTATATAATGATTAGTTACTTAATTTTGTGGAAGAGATACTTCAATTTTTTAATTTTTATTTTGTGCTCTTCAATATATCTAAATAAGATATGCAGAGCTATTTTTGTTTCTCTCCCGTATCACTTCACCTTGAATAGCTCAGAACATTAACAACATAACAGTAATATTTTATGTACAGAAATGCATTCATGAAATAAATTAAACACATCATGGCAACTCTATTCTTGTATCTCATGCTCTAGAAATATCTTCCTTTAATACTTTGTTCAATATAAATAAATCCTTTTTTATACAATCCAAATCCTAATTCTGCCTGACTCTGCTGCATCTTTTAAACAAGAAAGCATATTTCATTCTTGCTCAAAAGTTTATGTTGCTTTAAATGCAAATTTCTTTGTTGAGAGATAAAAATGATGAGCAATAACTAAGAGGTACCTGCATTCTTCCACATTTAAAAACCCACACACAAATGTTGCCATGGCTACATTTTGCCCTGTGTTTACAACCATAATGCTATTCAGCAAAACTGAAGGCCTTTTTGTGTATGGGATGAACAGCCAAGTCTGTTCCGTGTCCAAACCTAAAAGTTTAACAATATACATGCTCACAACTCATTAATGATGTAATCAGAATTGGCACACTAAAGAGGAAAAACAAGCTTATATGTTAAGCGCCATCTACATTACAAGAGCTTAAAAAACGACATCCACAAAACAAGGCTGAAATAGTCATGCAACATTTTGGGTTAATGTAACCTTCAGGTTTCTAGGTTCTTTAAACTCCAAGGACTTGAAATGGACACCTAACATTAGAATCATCATTAAAAAGGCACCACAAAGAATCTTCTTCCTGTATCAACTCAGAAAGCTCAGATTGCCTAAGGATCTGCGGATACAATTTTACAGAGTAATTATTGAATCTGTCATTTCTATCTCAATATGGTTTGTCATAGCAACCAAATGGACAGGTACAGACTTCAAAGAATAATTAGGACTGCAAAAAAAAAAAAAACCACCTCAATTGCAACTAGCCTTCCATTGAGGATCTGTATACTGCACGAACCAGAATGAGGGCTGAGAAAATATCTACAGATCCCTCACATCCTGGACATAAACTTTCAACTTTTCCCCTCAGGACACCGCTACAGTGCATTGCATGTCAAAATAACTAGACATATAAAGGTAGGGGTTTTTTTGCCCATGCCATCACTCTGCTAAACACTTAATTCCCACAGCACTGTCTCATTTCTCATCTTTCCTATCGTCTCCTATTTGTTTATGATTTATCAGTTGTTATTTGGATTAATGTTGATTAATGATTGTAACTATGATTATGACCTATTCACTAGTTTTTTTATATGTACACTATGAGCTTATGCACTGGAGATAATTCTTTGTGTGTCCAATCACACTTGGTCAATAAAGAATCCTATTTCTATTTCTATTCTTTTTTCAGGTTTCCATCCAGCAATTACTCAGTCTTGACATCTTCGCAATTGGGATACAAACAATCTAGAAATGGCATAATACAAATCTAGAGACTTCTTCAGAATTTTAGATCATAGGTTGTTAGCGATTGGCAATCTTGGATAACGAAATGCTCATGTCTTTCCATCCCCATATAACATTTAAAATTACTAAACTCTCATTCTAATTCTATAAAGTTTCAGCACTTTCCCCCCAACACTAGACTATAATACAAACTTGTACAAGAATGCTGAGGTGGCAAACATTATCTCTACCAAAAAAACAGAAAATAAATTTCCTCTGGAGTCTACTAGTTTTAAACATGGGGAAGAAACAGGAAGATGCCATAAGTCACTTTAGTCCTACCATAAAAATGAACTTCTATACAGTAAGACATTTTTTAAAATATAAAGAAAATGTTTTACAGAAAACAAGTTTTGGGAAGAAAATTGCAATAGCTCTAACATGTTCATAGTGAATATTACTTTTCCATCTAAAATAATATATTGATTTGTATCTAAAGGCACTTTATTATATATTTTAGGCAATTTCCCTGAAGTTCTTTAGAAAAACTTTGGAAGATTGAGGAAGCTTTGTACTAAATTCCAGAAGTCCTATTTTGTCTACATTGGAAATGTCCTAAAATTTGAAGCACTTGGTCCAATCACAATGAAAGTAGTTTCATCTTAGAAATTTGCATTGGGATTTTGGGGGGGGGGGGGAGGTGTTCAAGATATTTTCACCTTGAAGCATTTTGCCTATTTCTACATGGTGTTAACAGTGAAATATGCATCATATAAAAGGATTGCTAATTCAAGTAAAATAAAACAGGGTGCCAACCAACAATAAACACTGTAAGCTAAGGCACAGCAACTTAACTTCTTTAAGATGTCCCTTGAAAGGAAGGGTCTGCCTTCCTCTACTGGGTTTTCTCAAGATGCATTGGAAAAATAACTCCCCAAATTCCCAAACTGAATTGAATCATAGTCCCAAAACATCTGAAAGTTACCATGTTGGGAGAGGTTACCTTGGCACTTTGCACATAATGAAGCTAAAGTGCTCATTCTGGCTGCTTTCATGACTTTAAGCAAAACAAAAACCTCAGAACACTTGAAAACACCTCAAGAAAAGCCTGAAATATATTCCAGCTGGGGGAGTTAGAGCAGGAGAATATGATAACGGTCTATTTCTTGTTTCTAAGAGGATCGTTTTCAATAATTGCAACTAAATAACTGCAACTAAAAGTTCTAATTTAAAATGTTGGGTATATATGGACAGTTTTATAACAAGCCAATTTTATAATGATAAAATTTTCCAGTAATTAATATGCTGGATTCTTTAGGAAATTACCATGTTCCTGTGATTTGTGTTTCTGCATGCTGTACAAACCCATTCTCAGTGATCTGAAAAATAGTGTCTTTCTACAAATGTATTTATGTTATCCCATTCAACAACCACCCATATTTTGGTTTAGCATTATCACTGAACCAGATCAATTTTAATTGGTTTATAAGCCACTTGAAATGATCAACTAGAATAAGATAATGGTGATACGGGTGGTATTTTCTTTCAAAATAAATGAAAGAAAATGTTACCTCTAGACAGCTAGTCTTCAATTTATGACAGATCATTTAGTGACCAGTTTTCAAAGTTTACAATGGTACTGAAAAAAAGTGACATGACTGTTTTTCACACTTGTGACTGTTGCAGTCGGGAACGACTAGCACATATGTGCGAGGGGAACCTTTACCTTATGTATACATACCAAGATATTAATTAGTCTCCTATATGCTCAATCAAGTCTGTTATACCCTGGCTTTCCCAAATAGACAAAATTTGACAAAACAAAATTGAACTCAATATACAAAACCTCAGATTTTCTGGCTATTTCTATATTTTTCTTCAATGAAACATTAGAACCTCATCAAGTAGATCCCTTCTTTCTTTCTGAATAGCAGAGTCCCTAGTCTTTCGTTTGTCTAGCAGTTTTGTGTTCTCAACTTACTGAAGCATTAAGCATCTGTGTAACATTAGCTAACATGCCTCAGCACATACAAAAGACAAGCAGTAATGATAAAGTCTGTATTTTGCAGTGTCTTTAATGAGGAAGACTCAACCAGAAGTTAGACAAAATAAAATAAAATGTTACCTCATGGCACAAAATAATTTCAGGAAAAAAAGTAAGAGCTAAAAATATTAATAGCCCTAAAACCAGCAAAAATTATTTAATAAACGTGTCAAAATTAGGAAACTAGCCAGAAAGACAGCTGAACCTCTGGAAAACCAGGGAGTTCAAATACTGCTAAAGAAAAATAAGGAGACTGCAGAGAAAATGCAGGAATAATGTCTTCACTGCCAAGGATAAATGGCAGATATCCATGCTTGCAATGTATAGGTATAATCTGATACAATGTTGTATTTGACTTCCCCAAAAAAAGTCCAGCATCCCTTGACAACATTCTTTAGTGTATAATTTAGTAGTCATAAAATAAGAAATGGCGTTATATGGATTAATTATCTATTAGACAACAAAAAAAGGAAATAATACAAACAGCAGAGTTCCCTAGGAATCTGTATTGAGATTGATAGAGATCTACTTTTTGTTTAAATAACACAACCAAGGATTTCCAATTCAAGCACTGTATTTATCCAAATCTGATCTTCAGGAATTAGACACTACCAAATTAACAAATCAGAAATATTTTCTACCAGCTTAGAGGTGTTTGAACCTAGGCAGCTATGACATATGAGTAAAAAATAATTTGAACAATTCCAGCATAAATAACCATGTTTTTTAAGAAAAATTCTAACAGGGCCTTTAAATCAAGCCAGCTTAATGTGGAAAATGTTTCAATGAAATCCAGAAAGGAGTAGGGAAAGCAACAAATATATAATCTGTTGACACTTCATAATGAATTTACCCATCACCTCAAGTTCTTGCATAGGTTCATGTTAACTCCCCTGTGTTAATGGCAGCAAACAGGAACATGATATTATTGTCCATACTTAAGGAAGTTAAAAGAAAAGAAAGAAATCTGAGGCAGATTTGCTACAACGTTCTAATACACAAAAGTGGAAACAAGATTTGACCTGGGAGATCTTCTAAAAATCCAATCCCCACTTTTAGGCTGGACTAGTTCTCCATAATCAAGCTTTTTGCAGATCGTTTGTCCCCCTCCCCCAAAAAACGGTATTTAAAGGGGGTCATTTCTCCTCACACTGAAACTCTTTATTTTGGGTAAATACACTTTATTCCCACTATTTCCACTTATTCTCGGATCAATGCAACACCCGTGTCTTGCAGTCTTTACACACACACACAAATCCCTTTAATTGAGCAAAGGGATGGCCAGTGGCGTAGCCCTACGGACACCTTCGGAGCCCCCCACCAAACTCCTTGAACAAGCGGGCTTGCCATGAAAGACACCCCCCATCCCCTCACACAAAAGGCTTCACCCCCACACACACCTTCTCCTTCTCCCCAAAAAAGGAGCCAACGCAAAAGCCCTCTGTCTGTAATATCCATAAAAAGAAAAGGCATCCGAACCACCTAAAGTTCCGCCGCCATTACGGGGTAAGAATGAGGAGGGAGGGAAAGGGAAACCATACACCCCCCCGCTTCCCACCCCCTTCTTTAAGGGATTAGTTACAACGACAAAATACTTTCGTTGCCTGCGGGGGTTCCACCACCGAAGGAGGGAAGGGGGGGCAATATATTTTTTCAACCCCACCCACCCACCCAGCCCCGGCTTCGTTCCCAACTGCAATGCCACAAAATGGAAAAGCAAATGCCCAACCCCGAAGGACTCGCTTCCCCTTTCCTTCCTCTCCACGGCGGCACGAACAACGCTGGCTCACGCGGCCGCTGCAGCCTCGCTCACCTTAAAAAAAAGAGGCTTGAAACTAGGAGGCTCTTCTTCCTTGCCCGTCTCCCTCCCCGTAAGAAAGAAAGGAAGGAAGGAAGGAAGGAAGGAAGGAAGGAAGAAAGAAAGAAAGAAGCACGGCATTTACCTTCCCGTTGCCGTGGGCGCGGTGGGGGTCTCTAGGTAGTTGTTGACCTCAAAAGCTGCCGAGCAAAAAGAAAAAAAAATACCGAGGTTCTCCCCTGCCCGAGGCCGGTCGCCCTTAGCGCCGCTACCCTCGCTTTTTAGGGAGGCGGATATTAGTAGCAGCAGCAGCAGCAGCAGCGCCACCGCCGCGCGCGCGCCCGCCCGCCCATGCACGCGCTCGTTACCGCCCCGATGGAGGAAAGCCCGCCCGCCGGCCCGTGCGAGCTAGCTAGCATACAATTCCCTCAGGTTCTCAACTTGCGCGCGCAGCTCCTGCTGCTGCTTCTTTTAAAAAAAAAAAAATTACAGACGTGGCGCGCTCAATGATGTCGCGGGTCAAAGCAAAACGCAGCGTCTTTGTTTGTTTTGCATTCGCTCCGCCCCCCCTTCCTCTGGGCTTCACGCCCATTCCAGCCCCTGCTCCCGAGCGCTTTTTTTTTTTTTACACTTCCAGGAGCCAGCCGCGTCCGACGACAAGAGGAAAGGGGGCGGGGGGGAGTGTGCGTCTCAAGCACGTGACCGTCTCTTGTCCAATTGGAGGTAGAAGAAAGAGGATTGGTTGAACTACCGGTACTAGAGAATGGATTATATAGTCTTCTACGGAAGAAGATAAGGGTCGCCTAGTGTATATTCACTGCAGTCAGTGCTGGGAAGGTCTGGCTAGTGGCTAAATTTAATGACAAGTTTAACGACATTGTTCGTGCTCCCTGCACGTTTGGACAGAGACAAGATGCTCTTTTTGCATCATGGACTTTGGAATTGGGTTTAGGGTCATGTTAGATGGATATATATTTTTTGGCTTGTGTTTCAGTTGGGCACGTTTTCCCTTTCTGCTGCTTTAGCTGTGCTTTTGTCTCGTTTTATGTATTTCTCTTCCACTGGATTGGCCTGCCGAAGGGGAACGTTGCTGCAGCTGATAGGAAACTTTCATTACAGGAGTTTTCCTTATTTATTAAACTTTCCTAGCCAGGCTGTTCTTTAATATTGAGGAGTGAGTTGGTGTTTCATATTCACAGCTATTAACACATCATCTCTTCTGTCTTTATTACAGCTGGTAGAAACTTGCCAGTGGTTTTGAAATTATCATTTCATTAGAAGCTGAACTGCTCAGCAGCTAATTATGTCAATAGTAAAGCCCTAGTTCATACTGTATAGCACATACTGTGTGTAATGGTCTTATTCAGGCTTTCAATTAACTGGCTTTCTTAATGGGGCTTTTTTTAGAGGCTCTAGGGCAGTGATGGCGAAATTGTTTTGGCTCACGTGCCAAAAGCGGGGGGAGCGCAGGGGGGTTGTGCGTGGGCGTGCCACACTCCTAATGCAATGTGTGACCCCCCAGCACGCATGACCAGTGCTCCCCCCCCCATTTTTTGCATTTTTCACCCTCCCCAGGCTTCAGAGGCTTTATAGGAGGCCCCCCGGAGCCTTCAGGGGGGGAGGCTGTTTTAGCCCTCCCCAGGCTCCTATAAAGCCTCTGGAGCCTGGGGAGGGAGAAAAATGGCTCAAGTCAGCTGGCCAGCGCGCACATGCGCGCTGGCCAAATAACAGGGCAACACCTTGTGTGCCCTGAGAAATGGCTCTGCGTGCCACCTGTAGCATGCGTGCCATAGGTTCGCCATCCCGGCTCTAGGGCTACAATGCTTCTCTTGTGGATGTCTTCTACTATATAGAGCCAGTTTCAAACCTATGATGTTGCTGAATTTACTGGATTTTGGTTTGAAATTAATAAAAATAGGCCTTGAAAGCTATGATTCCAGGCGCAAGGTTGCCTCAGCCCTCCATCCTTCCGAGGTTGGTAAAATGAGGACCCAGATTGTTGGGGGCGATAGGCTGACTCCATGAAACCTCTTAGAGAGGGCTGTAAAGGACTGTGAAGCATATATAAATCTAAGTTCTATTGCTATTCTGTCTGGACCTGAAAATGCAACTTTGTTGTGCTGCTGACTGCTTTCAAACATTGCATTAAACAATGATGTTGTTTATCTAGGTTTGGCATAGCATGCTCTGTGAAACCAGCCATTATGGCTTGTAAGTGGCTTGTGATGTAGTATGTGTTTACTTAGCAAAACATGGTTAAAGTAACTACAGTTTATTAGAATGCAATGCTGTAATTAACCAATCAGATTAAAAGTTCCATTGAAATCTTTCAGATTTCTGTATAAATAGAAGCATTTGATGATATTCCAAACACAAAATAACCAACCACATTTTAATATAACATGTTATGCAGTTAGTGTGTAGTTCATTGTGTCATTATGAACCAAAATAACTGAATAAATTATTATATTAACAGTATGAGTTGTATCCGTTTGTAAAAGTCAAGATCAATGTGCATTGGCTGAGATGTCAACAGTAGTAAAATAACTCCATAGTAGAAAAGATTCCTTTTATGTGTTATTGTTAAATCTAAAGTCTGTATTGTAGCAGTCCTGGGTATCAATATGTCAAATAACTCTTCTCTTGGCATCTGGCAATCTCCATTTTCGTTATTGACAGTGTGGACTCCTAGCAACTGGACTAGTCCTTGCAGTTTTCTTGGAACATGGTTTGGAAGTGGTTTGCGGTTGCCTACTTCCTTGGACTGAGCAAGAGTGGCTAGCTCAAGGTCTCCCAGACTCAAGGTCACCTAGATGGCTTTGTGCCTAGGCAGGATTAGAACTCACAATGTCCCAGTTTCTATTCTGGTGCCGTAGCCACTGTACCAGATTGGTTTTCTCCATACCGACTTCATTTTCATTTCTTCTTGTCAAGCCCTTTGATTAAAATGAACAGAGAAATAGCATGTTGCAAAACAGAACTGCCTTTGTTTTGGTGAGAGAAGAATCCTGAAAAATGAGTGATGGGGTATGCTCTCTGAACAGCTATTCTGTGAGAACGTCCATGACATATTGTCAAAATTCCCAGCCCATTAAAGATTGAGAATATACTGCTCTTTTAAAACTAACTTGTTACTAAAATTGCACTAAATAGATTCTCTTTCCTCCAAAGCCAGTTCAGTTCTATGCACATGTTTGCCAACTTGTCCTTTTGTATATTTGGGCATGGAATTCTGGGGTGCTAGCAATCATTGGAGATTATTCACTATTGAGAAGTGGTTAATATTTTTCTTAGGCTAAAATAGTCTTTATGCAAAAATAGCCATAACATGTTGTGCAAACACAGAAATTGATTCATTAATGATTCCATGTATTATTGCCAGCTCAAAAACTGGAATAATTGAGCAAACACACTTCATTTGAGGGAGCAAGATTTTTCATTCGGTTTTTTCCCCGCCCATTTTTACTTATGCTTCATTCTTGTGCTAATGCCTTTTGACAAGCACATCAGCATTCATTTTCTGACTGAAAAAGAAAAAAAGGTCACTTGTGTCCAAAAATGAAATGAATCACTTTGTAAATGGATAAGTCAGAGATTTAGACTGACAATTTTGACTTGGCCAAGTTGTTAACTGAAATTTGACGTGTGAGAGCTTGCGGGCTAGGCAGTATTTATTTGTCCAAAAGGCCATTGCACATTATGATAATGCAGAAGAATGAGGATTAGGACACTACATGTGCTTTTTAAAAGTTCTGTTTTTATTATATCTAGTTTATTATATCAGCAATATATTTTATTATATCAGTAGTTAGATAGGATAAAACTTGCCAGAACGGAAAAAATGTGAGAGAATTTTATTAAATTGTATATCAGATTTCTAATGAAGAGAAGGAAAAATCCCTTTCTGGATATTTGAGTGACTGAAATGGGCTTAAAATCCTTAATCATGGTTTACTCTATAAATCACAACTATTTATTGAACCACAATTTAGATATCACAATGAATGGGTGCCCATATCGTGTTGATACACCATATTTTTTGGCTTTGATTTGGCATGTTGTATGAACCCAGCCTGAGATGAGGCAGTGCTAAACTGAGTTAATAAAAATACTCTTTGGAAACATCTCAAAATCATTTAGAATGCTGTCTACCTTTTGAAATGCTGTTGGACTTATTTCCTTTACAATCAGTCAGATTTCAGAAATAATGACTCCAATGCTATCCTAAACAACCAGAATATGCTCACCTGTTCCCAATACATACTTCAAAAGGGGAAAGAATCTTAACTCTTTGATTTTATTTATTTATTATTATATTTATTATTCATTTATTATTAAAATATTGGAAACAGTGTGACCATTCGCTGGCGTTATCTCCGCCATACATACTAACATAAAAAACAGATAATGTACAAATAACATTGTCTTCTTACATTACATTGCTAGTTATATATATATTCTACTCATTTATATTTACATATATTACATCACATTCCAATTTCACAAATCCTAATTATTTCTTTTTCCAACTTCTGCCTCTTGTTTCCAACCATTGGTAAAATATATTCCATGTATCATGATATTCTGATTCTCCCTGGTTTTTTAATTTTAGTATCAATGTGTCCATTTCTGCACATACAAATATTTTCTTCATTATCTCCCTTTCTAAAGGTATATTTTCATTTTTCCATTGTTGGGCGTATACCATTCTTGCTGCCATTATGATGTGTAATATTAAATATATTGACCCTTTATATTTTTCTGTTATGATTCCTAATAAGAATAACTCTGGTTTAAATTCTAACCTTTGTCCAATCATTTCTTCCAACCTACTGTTTGATTTTATGTTAACATTAGCATTGTATGAATTATAGGGCATTGCAACTCCAACCATGTCATCTGTAATTATAAATAGCAAGAACTAGCCAATATCAAATCCTGGCTTCAGATCTGGCTTCTTAAAACTGTAGTTAATAAAAGCAAAGCTTTTGAGGCTATCCTGTGGTATCTTAAAAAGGTGGGGGGAGTGGACATTAAACAAATTTAAACAAGAAACAGGATTTTCTGAACTGGATTGAATTTAAAAATGTATTATATTCTTTCATTTAAAAAAAACTGAAAAAGAGAAAGACGCCTGAAAAGAGTGGGAAATGCATCTACTGTACACATCCTCATATCCCCTTTTTCCTACATTCCAAATGATTTACATTTAAAAAGCCTACGGACTTCATTATAAGAGTAGAAATACCTGTAAATCTCTTTCCTTCCCCCACCCACTTTGCTAGGACCTTCACCTGCCTTTCAGTAATTCCTGATTGCTTTTTGTTGTGTGAGCCTTGCAGGCAGATGCTGATTGCTATAATCATGTCTTGTTTGTGTTGGATTTCAATAACTACCCTAAACTCTGACTCAGCAGCTGTATCTTTGGCCTCTTTGCTGCTGCCCTTTTGTAAATTCTTCGGGAGATCTCCGATGCACCACAGAGAGAGCTTTTAGGTCAGATGAGTGAACCTTAAACAAAAGCCAACTCTGTTCTCCACTCCCTCGTCATTACTTAGGCTTTGACACATCCAGTCCATCACCATCCTCATTATCACTTGACCTTGAAACACTGAGAACCCTTCAGAAGCCAACCAGAAGTTGACCAATTGAGGAGCAGAAAAACATACTTGAGCCCCTCCCCTCCCAAACACTGCGTCTGCTGGTTTGGTAATTTGTAAATACAGAGTGGTTACTAGGTGGAGAGGGTGGTGGAAATAATGATTAATAAAATAATTGTGACAAATGAAAAGGAAACAGCTCTGAAAGATGCTGCTACCAATGAAACGAAGGAGATGAGAGACTTTTCGGTCTTAAGAACTACCTCTTCTAGGATAACTGGTTCTCTTTTCGCATGGATATTTTTAATAGGACTGGCAGAGGGAAACTTTCTAATACTTCCTCTTTCAATCTGTGATGGGTGCAATAATCAAGTTTTGTGATCTGCTAAGAAAAAAATCCCATATTATACTGAAACATCCCCCCCACCCCCAAAAATGCAAACATGCCTTGAGTTTTGGAGATGATTCAGTAAATATAAATACAGCTGTTTGACTCATTGAGCCTTTCTTGGAATTAAAGTGCTCTCCACCCAGATTTGAATTGCGGGAAACTATACTGGCATGAAGCAAAGGTCCCTAACCTGCTTTTACTGCCTCTTTTCCCAGACATCAATTTCCCAGTAAGGTGATAAAACCTAATAAAATTTGCATGTATTAAGGCTATCCTTGACTGGTGTTAGGACAGTGGGTCTCAACCTTCCTAATACCGTGACCCTTTAATACACTTCCTCGCGTTGTGGTGACCCCCAACCATAAAATTATTTTATGTTTTGTATTTTTTTGAAAATATGTGTTTTCTGATGGTCTTGGGTGACCCCTGTGAAAGGGTCGTTCAACCCACAAAGGGGTCCCGACCCACAGGTTGAGAACCACTGTGTTAGAATGAGGGAGGCACCATTTCAACACCAAGGACAACTGAAGCTTTTCTTATTCATGGACTGAGGACGAGATGAAGGCCAGTTCATGGCAACATGGCCATGAAAACCAAAAGATGTTCCCAGGCATATTTGTGCATTCCTAGCTGGAGCTACGATTGTCAGGAGACCGTAGCATTGGTCAGTTTTATATGGTGATATCACTATGTACACTTCTCCAGCCAATAAGGTGGAATTGGGGGAGGGGGGGATATAATACTGACCCAAGATGGAGATGAATTTATACTGGCAAATCCTGTGTTTGTTTTATAAGGACATAATTTTGTTACAGCGATCTGTATGGGAAATCTGACTCAGGAAAGAGATACAGTGGAATATTCTGGAATTTCCTGTTTATTGGAAAACAAAAGAAAAACAAAATACTGGGATTATACTTTATGCCAGGTTGTTTTATTTTGGTTAACCCTTTTAGAATTTTTTTTTAGAGGCTAAAAAACTTAGCCAGGCTTTGGGAATAATTCTATTAGAATCCTTTATAAAATCTAAAAAGGAAATTGCAACCATTTTTCCTTCTGTGAGGCGTTAAAAGTCTGTTGGTTGATTGATTAAGCAAGCTTCCTCTGATAGTGCTTTTGAGCAATGGGAAGTTTTGTCTTTTTATATTACTGTAGATTAACCATCCACTTTTCCCCCTCAGCTGCTTTAGAGTGTCTGAAAGAATTATTACTTCGTGGAAAGAACCTACAACCCCTATTTGTATTAATTAAAAACACATTTGATGGAAAATCTGGGATTTTGCTGTGTTAACATTGATATTTTTGTGGAAACTGCTATAAGAGGGAACAGGGGAAAACCTAAGCACCCTAAATCCATAGAGGCTGTAGTTTTGTCCTAAAAAGCAAAGGCTAAAACCTTTTGTCATTACTAAGTAAATCCTATCCACTCCCTCCTTGTATCAGCAGAAAATTTGATTATGCTGGAGTTTTCCAACCGTGGCTTGCTATTTCCTGGGCTTCACAATTACACTTAAAGTGATTCACATATTTCTGGATGGGCAGAAGAATTGAAACATGGGTGAGGAGCATTCTCAGCATCTGCAGAACTTTAACTCCTGGGAAGGCAAGATAGAAAAATGCAGCCAGCAGAAAGAAATGATGCAGCCTGACCACTATTCACCATTGGGGTTTTATTCAAGATGGAGATGAACATGAAGGCTGGAATCACTTGACTCACTGAGGCAAAAACAAACCACTTATAGGAGAGCATTGTTTCTAGCGTGAATGCAGCTGGGGTATAAACTGGTACTTCTAGCATGTTGAAAGGTAGGTGGGAAGCAAAGCATCCGCAGAGTTATGACATCCAGAAAGGGAACCTATACCATTTATATCAGGAAGCCCAACCACAGGGCTTGGAGGGGTAAGGCATTCCTTCAGGGCACAAGGAAAGATTCCTGTCCTTGAACAAGTCAACCTGATTTTGTTTTGTTTATTATTTTATTTCTAGTCTGATGCTCAGCTAGGGCAAATAATCCACGTGGATGATTTACCCTACTGAATGTTTACCTTGTGTCTACTTCCCACTGTAACCAATCATTTACACAATAACTACATGAAATGGGTGGTGTGTGTGTTATCTTTCTTCAAGAGACGAGGAGAGTATGTTGAAGATACCCAGTTGTTTATCTTCAGTCTAGGATAAATAGGGTATCTCATCAAAGTTATGAACCAGTGCTAGATGCTATTAGAATATGAATGGGGAGAAATAGTCTATTTTATTTTATTTATTTCCTATCTTTATTATCGTAGCAAAACGGAGTGGCTTTGATTAAGAAGCCTCCAGATTCCAGAGTAAGCTTATCTGTGACATTAGACAGGTTTGCACTCCTCTGCAGAAAGCATACACACCATCTGAGTGTTGTTCTGCATTTATGGCTTATACTGGAAAATCAGATAGAAGTCATACCTAGGTGGGCCTTTATCCTTTGTACAGCTTGAGTTTGTGCATCAGTTTGCCCTATTGGTGGCTTGTGTGTGTGTGTGCAAAATCTGAAATGACTGCTGGTAAACATTTGGGTTCAGTTCAAGCCATCTGTATGGCTTGGCACCTGATGCCTCTGAGATCATGTGGAATCTGCCCATTCATTAAGAGCTGAGTTAGAGCATCATTTGAAGAGGAGCCTTTTCAGTTATCCCCACCTACTCCCCCAGCTCTCTGTAACAGCTTAACTCTACGGACAAAGATGGCTTATTATGCCAATAATGAAGAAGGGAAAAGCAGCTCAGGCTAGGCAAAGAAAGCCTAAAAGACCATTGTCAGGGTTCCAAATAGCATCCAAAAGTAAATCAGAGTCCAAGGCAAAGTATTGCTCAAAGTTCCAATTTATTAAGAGAGCCATGTTGGTACACCTGGGAAAACCCGAATCTGAAGGCTTCCAGGTTTTCCCACCCAGTTGAAAGTTCAAGATCTTGCCCCCACACCCACAAGTCCATCACATGGTCCAATCTTCCACTGCCATGCTGGCAGCTTCCACCCATCCAGTTCCGGTCAGGTGCAGAGGTACAGAGACAAAGGATGACCTTGGCTTTCTAGAAAGAATTTTGTTATGGCTACATATCATCTAACTGTACAATCCCCCCTTCCATTTTCCCACAGTAGAAAATGCATAGTACTATAATATAAGGTGTGGCAGGCCTGAGATCCACAAGAAAATATGGCTGTAGGCCTGACAACCATTAACTAATTTGAATGAAATAATATCTCCAAGGCCAAATCAAATATATCCTGGGGTTCTGAAGGGACTAAAGAGATAGCTAAGTGCAGTTTCTGAGAATAGGAGGACTCAAAAGACTCAGGGAGAGCAAATGTTTGTATCTGCAAAAAAAAAAAAAAGGAGGGGGGGGGTTTACAGGGAAGATGACAGATCTGTCAGCTTACTATCTATATGGGCAAAGTTATCAAGAAGATTATTCTTGGAATTCATATAAGAATGCATCAATTAACGAGTTTGAGCTTGTCACAAACAAGTCATGACAGAGTCTCCCTTTCCGATAAAAGTTACTGTCTTAACACTACACAAACAAACAGAAGACAGCTGCTTAATCAAGGAACTACCAAGGAGAAAACCACCAACTCTGGCAGGGCAAGCTGATGTATAAAAAAGGGAGCAAAGCAAACCCCACACTCACCAGCACTGATGATGTTACCCAGTCAGATAATGAAACATCTGCAAGCAAACAAATAAACGCAGAAAACATCATAAATCAACCCTGAGCTACATATATTGTATTCTATTGTTACTAGCTCAGTAGATCAAGGGAATGTACCTTGGCCTCAGCAAATATTTAGTGAGGTTTCTCACCATTAATAAAATGTTAAATATGAACTACACGGATTCATATTTGATTGAATGATGACACCTAGAGAAAACTGATAACATTTTATATCGGTTATGAAAGCATTATCAAGTAGAAAAATACAGAGTTCTATTACAGTCCCCTTACTGTTTTATCAGTGACTTACAGTATATGAGGAATTTGAGGGAAAGTCTAGGAGATTTGCAAATGAAATAAAACTGGAAGGAACAGTTAATACTTTAGTGTCTATTTAAATCTTACTAATTTGAGCTATTTTTATATATCTCCTTTTATCATTTTGTAAGCCATGCAATGTCGCTTCAACAGTGAGATGGACAGCATTTAAATTTAATAAATACTTCAAAGAAGATTCTAAGCCTGCTTAAATGCTGGACTAAAGTAGAATGGAATTTAACTGCGAGGAATGTAAAGTTATGTATGTTGTTAAGAAAGATTATGTGCAGGATAGGGAAAACCTGGATTGGTTGTAGTAGTACCTATGAAATATGTGGATGCCCTTGTCAATCACAAGTTAAACATGAGCAAGCAGTGTGATGCAAATGCTAAAACCCAAATGTTATTTTGGGAGATATTAATAGGAGCATAAAAGCCAAATCACAGGAAGTAATTGACTTGTGGAAAGACACCATTTGGAATGCATGTCTATAGACGACATCAAAAACTGGATCAAGTTTAGAGGAGAACAAGATGGCAAGGGACTGGAAACTTAATACATGAGGAACAATTAAAAGTTTTAAGATATAACTCCCATAATCTCCAATGTTTATACATATCGAATTTTTCCTACCTTTGGAGATGATGAACTATCGTATACACGCTTAATAATGAGCTATCCTATACATGTTTTGGTATATTGAATGGAATATGTCCTCATTTAAGTGTGCACGGATTGCAGCCATGGGACTGCAGCTATTAAACAAAATTGTATATAGTCCAGCAGTGCAATCCAAAACATAATTACTGAGAAATTAGTCACATTGAGCTACATACTAGTGCCTTGTTTTCCCGGTAGCCATTGAAATCAGATAGACTTTAGCATGAATAAAGTTTCAGGACAATCTCAGTAGCACTGAGGAGTAATTACTGATTTAGAGAAAATCCAGCCTGTATTATTTGCTGCAAAATTTGAACAAGTCTTGTACACAAATAGTGATGCCATTTATTTGTTTGTTTATATCAAGTGCATCATAGATACCACAAAATGGGAATCATGCCAGATAAAATGGGACCGGCTGAATTTTAAAACACGTCAGAATACAATTCATGTTTAAATTGAGTTGCCCTGTGCATATCTGTGCATGCTTTCTTACACATACTTTCTTATATTACATACCTGCTTAAATATATGTATACATCAAAGTTATGCTGCATAATTTCAAAACTTAACCTATCATATCATTACCTATTTTTGCAAAATGTTTTCCCTATATTCTGTGATTTGAGCGACCCAACTTTGTTAGCCTTCCATAAGGTTAAAGATCTAGCTCTCTTTTCAAGCTTTGGTATAGGATAACCTGTTTAGGGTGACAGCTGTTTGTTTTGCTATTTTTTTTCTTCCACATACACTCTATTTTTTAAAAAAACACTGTCCATGTGGTTATTTTATTGACTGTTTATCCCCCAAATTGAATGTCAATTTATGTAATAAATAGAACAATCTTGGAATTCTAAAAATGTGTATGGGTTTCATTATGTGTTTTATGTGTATGTGGAGAGAGAAACAAGATTTCGCATAACAATTACCTTGAGTTCATTTTGGGGACTTGCGTTTGTTTGGTTCTGTAAATTTCCTCCTTATGCCTCAAGCAGTGTTGTTCAGTGGTGGGATTCAAATTTTTTTACTACCGGTTCTGTGGATGTGGTGTGGTTTGGTGGGCGTGGCTTGGTGGGCGTGGCAGAGGAAGGTTATTGCAAAATCCCCATTCCCTCCTGATCAGCTGGGACTTGGGAGGCAAAGAATAGATGGGGGTGGGACCAGTCAGAGGCGGTATTTACAGGTTCTTCAAACTACCGGTACTCAAAATTTCTCCTACCGATTCTCCAAACAACTCAAAATTTCTGCTACCGGTTCTCCAGAACTGGTCAGAACCTGCTGAATATCACCTCTAGAGTTCATGTGCCTGTATTCACTATTTTATTTTGACCTGACATTTTTTTTTTAGCAAATTCAGATTTTTTGAACTGAATGAAGCAGGCAGATGCAATCCATGAATTGTCCAGTGTTCAGGCTTGGCAGCTCACTTGTTTACTGCGGCCAGACCTTTTCATAAGAGTTTTAAGAACAGAATGGAAGAAGGGAAACCTCATGAAATGACATCATATATTTACTGTATGTACTTGTCTCTGAATGGCTCTATTTTATTGTATTCAAAGGAAACAGAGGCAGAGATAACTAAACTTCCAGTGTTTAAAATCTGGATAATTATTATTGCTATATATTTTCTGTACCTCAATTTTCTGATTATAGGGTAAGAAGAAATGTAAAGCAGTAATGGTTTAGTTCAATTAATGTGGAGACAGTTTTAAATGGGACTGTGTTGTCAGTGACATGTGATTGCTCAGATGTCTATAGTGCTGGAATCTTTTGGTTTTCAATTGACTTTTCCTTTCGTGAGTGTAGAAGAAAATATAAGGCTTCACAAAGCCTTATATTTTCCCCAAAGCTTATACAAAGCAGAGAAACTGTGATGAGTAAACAAAAGGTAAGAGCTCACCTTGCTTCGACACACTTTCACAGCTATACAGATATTTAATTCTCTGGGCTGCAATATTGGGGAACACTTTATTCAAAGGTTTTGTTCTGTTTTTCAGACGTTAATTTTCAATACTTCAGGAAAAATGCCTTTTGCTCTAACTCTTGATGTAGATCAGTGGTAGTCAATCTGGTCCCTACCGCCCACTAGTGGGCGTTCCAGCTTTCATGGTGGGCGGTAGGGGTTTGCTGTAACTCTGCTTTATAAATTTTATAAAGTAAAGTTACTTCCCTACTTTATAAATCACCATTACTGTGGAACCGGTGGGCAGTTAGAAAATTTTACTACTAACAGAGATACTAAAGTGGGCGGTAGGTATAAAAAGGTTGACTACCCCTGATGTAGATAAACCTAAATTTGAAATGGGACAACTTGCTGTGGCCAACTTGCCATAGCCATCTCGCCGCATGAGAATTTAACAATTCAATTTAATGATTTAAAATAAATAAAAAAATATTTTATTTTTTGTCATTCACATTTCATTCTGCCCCTCCTTTTGCATCATTTCTTTAATGATTCTATTCCACCATTTCTTTGATATTAGTGTAATTCTGGTCCCACAGTGAGTTGTCCTGCAGCGAGTTGGCTGTGGCAAATTGTCATAGACTTGCCTAAATTGCATGCAGACCTTACTTAACCTGAATAAACATGGGTACCATCTCTCCTTTGTAAAAAATCTATTTCTATTCTTATTGATCGGATTTCTTTTCTGCCTCTGTCATTGCCTTGAAGAAATGTCTAGTTTGTCCCCTCCTAGAAAATCTTCACTAGTTCCCTCTTTCTTTAACAACTATAGGCCAGAGTCTAATCCATTATTTATTTTGTCAACTTTAAAAAAAATAATAAGTTGAATGCCTTCTCAGAGACAAAAGGCAACGTAGAAGTATTTCCATAAATTAAATGCCACAGAAGAATTCTATATAAAATGTTTTCTGTTTTGGGGAGTTATGCCAGAGTTATGAGATAGCATTTTGAAGGGGATACAATGATGACTATCCCCACCCCAAGTATGTCTGTCTATAGTGCTGAAAATAAAAATACAGACAAATGGCATAAAACTAGCCTTCCCAATTTGGAATTTTCCAAGTTTGTCTAATAATTCCATCATTCTCAGCCAGCATAGCCAATGGCCTACAACCTCTTAGTTACTTCTAGCATCATGTACAATCCATGATCACCATTCTCCAGCTCATAGTAAATAAGGAAATGATAGAAGATTACAAATAGATGGGAGGAAGAAATGCAGAGATGGTATTCACCAGTTTCTGACCAGTTCTAGAGAACCGGTAGTGGAAATTTTGAGTAGTTCGGAGAACCGGTAAATACAACCTCTGATTGGCCCCGCCTCCATCTATTCTCTGTCTCCCGAGTCCCAGCTGATCGGAAGGAAATGGGGATTTTGCAGTAACGTTCCCATGCCATGCCCATCAAGCCATGCCATGGAACACCCACCAAGCCACGCCCACAGAACTGGTAGTAAAAAAATTTGAATCCCATCACTGAAGAAATGCATAAGTGGACATGTTTACATTTGGTTATGGATTTTATATCGCTTCCAATGGATACTTTTAGCATATTTCTATTTTTTTCTAAATGATTTTTCTTGCTTAAACAAGGCAAAGCACACAATTGCACCATCTATAGCTGAATATGCTGTTCATTTCCAAGATATCAGCATGAGTCATTTAAGCAGACATGCAGGGACTGCTGAATCAGGTGTTTATTATGCTTCAACTTGCACTGGAATGCAACCAAGGAAAATGACATTTCCTATAGAAAGCATAGCTCATTTGATAAATGCGGGATGAAACAAGTCTAGGTTATCATGATGTGTGTGAGCAATTCAAATTGCTGATGGAATCAACTGTCCAATTTTTATTCAATTTATTACTGCTACTTATATGGCCTCCCATCTGAAATTAATGAATGGGTATCTAAAATGTACAGTACAAGCAAAATACCATGAAATTACAATGAATATAAAACAGCAACTGGGTTATAAACACAGCCATCCGTAACAATCATTACAGCGAATGCATGGGCCCAATCCAACTTCTTGACTCACAGGCTTGGTAACATTGTTCCACCTATTCATTACCTAAGTTAAAGTTACTGTTAAGTCCTCAAGGCTATGACGCCATTGACTATCATTGCCGCCCCCTGATTGGTTGAGACGTGAGCAGCCAGTTGGCGGGAGAATGCAGCCATTCTATTGGTTCAGCGTCTGACAGCTCTAGTATAAAAAGGGCTGTCAGCTGTCAAATGCTGCTGTTTGCCGGGTTGAGGTTCGCCTTACATTTTGCTGTGTTATACTGTTAATAAAGGTTGTGTTAGCTTCAACCTGCCTTGCCTCCGTTCCTGTCTGCCTCGTTCTCCCTACAGAACAGTTACTTTCTCCTAGGAGGGGAATTCCTAGGCCCAGTTTGCATACAGAGTATTTTTTTATGAGATTAAGGCTTTTATAGCCTTGTCTGATGTCATATTATGGGAAAATTCTCAGCCCTGGCAATTCAAAGTGAAAGAAATTCTTTAGCTTGACTTGCTATTTATTCTCCAACAACACAATTTAAAGAACTTAATACTCTGTTTTAACAGGCATCTCATCTAATGCCTCATCCTAAAATTTGTTACTTCTTTTTAGGAATGATTTTTGGGGGATTTCAAGCCACAGTCTTGTTTCACCCTGGGGATAATGCAGTGAATGTTAGCACTGTGGCCTCAGGTTTGTTTCTAAGTTCAGAAACTGTTCTGACTTTTTGTTTCTGAGTTCAAATAAATGAAATACAGTAGCACTTAGGAAGAGTCTATAATATTTTTAGGAAGGTACAGCTGCTGTGGGATCTGTTTTTAGATCTAGCTATGTTAATGTGTTGTACATAGGAGCAGCATTCAAGACCCTGATCCTCTGAAACATTTTTAATATATAAATTTTAGGCATAGATAAATGCACAGTCCTACTACTTTTCAATTTATCTTTATCTGTGTAATTCATTCATTTACTTATAAAACCTACAGGTCACTCCAATCAATTGACTCTGAACAGCATACAACTTTCCAAATCTGTAATTTGGATTAAAACAAAAGTATAATAATCCAAGATTAAACGCAAGTATACACTTATGATTGTATAATAAAACAATGCATTATAATGACCTTAGAAGGATTTATTTGTTTGCTTCCTGCTATTGCCTAGCCATAATCACAATTTTCTAGCATGATAAGAATTCCAATTGAAAAGAGCACATTTATTGTAAAGGCTAACATCAGCAGGGGCAATATAAGAGCTATGGTGGCACAGGGGTTAGAATGCAATATTGCAAGCTAATTCTGCTGACTGTCAGGGGTTTAATCCTCACCAGCTCAAGATTGACCCAGCCTTCCATCCTTTCGAGGTCAGTAAAATGTGGACCCAAATTGTTGGGGGCGATATGCTGACTCTATAAACTGCTTAGAGAGGGTTTTAAAGCACTGTAAAGCAGTATATAAGTCTAAGTGTTATTGCTACTCTTTTGGTACAGGTACTTTTATTAAAGAAAATGTCCCAGTAAGTAACTTTTAGCTAATTCTGATGAACACTAACAGGATAGGAAATCTCAAGATATTGGTTACATTGGGAAGTGGAAAAGAGACAAAACACAAGGAATCAATGACTTTTATATGGCTTCTTAGAAAATGACATCCATTCAGTTCATTCAAGCTTAACTTGTGGGAATCTTTACCTTTTTATATAAATACAAGTACCAACAGAAGATAATATAGGTAGCTCAGGGTTGAATTGTGGCAATAGTACTGATGGTGTGACCCAGTGTGGTAATGAAACATCTGCAAGAAAACAACTAAACTCGGAGACCACTAAGGACTCCATAAATAAAAGCTTCTTCAAATACTTTGAATTTTTTGAAATGGAGGAAGGGTTGGATGTGCCACTGGCATAGGCTGGACTCTTAAAAACATCTCCCTGCCAATCTAAACAGATGATATATGGAGAGTCAGAACTTCCAACTGCCAACAACATAGTGGTACAGTGATGGTTGGTTGTAATCATGCTGCTAAAGATACATATTAATAGCATTAAAACATCAGGTCTAATGAGGCCATTTGACTTCCTGATAAACACAGCAGCCTGGGTTCTTCCAGATACTTTGGATTCCAACCCCCAATATGTCCATGATTTTACTAGTGTGCAATGTAGAAAATGAAGCCAAAGATATTGAAGGGGTAAATAGGAGCACGGTGTATAGCTTCTTCATCCACACCCTTTTAATCACCAGAAATAGCTGCTTAGATGTGAGATGAATTTATTATCTTCCTGCTTAATTCAAGGTGGCATGCCTCCCTTTTTAAAAAAATCACGGCTTCTGCCTGATTCCTTTTACTTTAGCAACTAAACAGAGCTAAACAAAGATTTGAGGTATGCAGTCAAAATCAAAGTAAACACTTGGCTAATGCTGAGCATCTGTGAGTCTCTCTCTGTTATTAGTTTGTTCAGATCTATTAGTCAGAGCCATGCTGGAATGTAGAGGTGGACAGGCCCTTCCTCTTGAGAGCTCTGGTGGTTCCTCTGGGTTGAGACAACAGGATTATCATTATCACATAGCCTGCTCTGTGTCCCTTAAGCTTGTCCTCTGTCCTCAGGCACAGTGAAGGATGCTCTCCTGTCACCTGGCCCAAATCCAGTGGGTTCCCTGGTATGTTGATGTAGCTGAGTTTTGGAAAAGCTCAGAGTTCAGATGGGGAATAAAAAAATATTTTCTAAAAAGAAGATGGATTGGGAAGCTGGGAGATTTTAATCGGCTTCCCTTCTCCTTTCTACCTATCTATCTGCCTGTAGCAAACTTCCTCTCTTGGCCTAGCTCTGACCTCTTTAGGATATTTACAAGCTCTATTTTATACAGCTCAGCAGAACAAAATGCTGCATCTGTGCTTTCTTTTGAAAAGGATTCCCCAGGATGGAGTTTTTTTCCCCCTTATGACACATTGACATAAGTGTTTGAGGAAGGAAAGAAAGTGGGAAAAAGTTGCTTCATTATTATTACACATTGCTAGTTGAACAGAGTCTGCCTAGCTATGTACTGGTCATATCTTCCTTGGATTGTACTGCAATATACAGTGTTTGTTGGGTCAGGAAAACTTTGAAAATCTGGCAGATTAATGGAGTCTCAGACTGGAATAGGATTGTTATACCAGCGTCATAGCATTGGCATTTAGGCTTATATATTGCCCCATAGCACTTTACAGCACTATCCTGGCAGTTCATAATGTAAGCATTATTTGCATAACCCTAACAATCCAAGTCCTCATTTCACCAACCTTGGTAGGATGGAAGGCTAAGTCAACCTTGAGCCCTGCCAGGATCAAACTCCGACCTGTGGGCAGAGTTTGCCTGCAATACTGCAGTATAACCACTGCGCCACCAGAGCTCAATATTTAATAATATAATGCTAATATAATGTGGTAGACCCATCTAGGTCTGATTCGAAGCCCAAGCTCATTCTTTAAAAGAATGACCAGTGTGAGAGCAAGAATTACCTCCTGCTATTTAAATCTACTCTGACACTGAGAACATTTTTGGAGGCTTCTGTGGTTATAGCTGCCAAGTTGCCAGAAATATAATCTTATTGTTGGCACATTGGTTATAGACACCATTCTCAGAAAAAACGTATTTGGTGTTCATGTAATGGTCTTTAGGTATCTTGCCAGGAAACCAGGAGGCACTGTTTCTTAGTTGTTGCTGAGACTCTCCCTTAGAATGAAGACTTAGTCCATTTCTTCTGATGTTCTGGAAACTACTGAAAACTATACAAAGAGTGCTCAGTTATCATTATGTTTAATTTATTTTACTTTGAATTACTTATTCTTTCACTGTTACTATAGTTTGCTCAAGATTTATTTCTTCATTATCATCAATATGATCCATTCTTGCAATGTTGTGACTTTAATTAGTTTTCATTTATATTTAAATTAAATATAAATGTATATATTTACTGTTATGGGTGCTTTCATTTCAACTGCTGGGAGTCTATTCTGAATTGACCACATACTGTAAAAGCAGAATAAACAAGCAAGCCAGCAAACAAATAAATATAAACAAATTAATAATAAACATGCTTTGTTCAGGGTAGGCCTTTCAGTCTATTAAAAATGTTATTGATGTCTTACTGTTTGCCAGTTTTATTTCAGGGTCCAAAAGCCAAGAGAGACATGTTGTGATTCTTCCAAGCGGATTTCTTTATTATTCCTCACCTAAAAACAGAATCTTGCCAAACTGAAGCATGCTACCACTCCATAAAGCATATACTCTGGGAACTATTAGGGAGGAGCCAACTTCACCCTGTCCTCTCACTCTCATGCATACTATCTGAACTGAGGTGTCTCTTCCTCCTCTGGAATCCTTCCCTCCTGGGAATCTGTACTACATTCCAGCACATCTTATCATGTTCTGCATGTGACTGTATTAAGGTAAAGATAAAATGATGATAAAATTAAATTAATAAAACAATGAGTAAATAAAGGTTGTGTAATTGTACTGCACTATGGTTACAAATCTTCACATGATCCTAAAGAGTATGGCTTCCAGAGGTTAGCAGGTTATAATTTTTAGACCATTACTCAATGCATTCTTAGCAATATATGAAGCATATTTAATTTTAATGATAGCAGATGATAAATACATAGAAGATAGAAGATATATACAGTATATATTGATAGATAGACAGATGGACAGACAGACAGACTGGTTGATTTAGTGCATGCACTAGCATTATTTGCTAACTCTTGAAGTGTACTATTTCTGACTCAGAAAGTTCCAATATTGTATAACATTTTTGCTACAAAAACCTATCTGATCATTTTTATGTTAAGATAGGCAGTTGTTTTCACCTCAATTTCCACCATATGTTGCCATATATGCAAATGTTTGTGGGAGTTTTAATCCAAACAACTGGAGATTCAATATGAATGTTCAAATAGTCAACATTTCAAAAACCAGAATGGAAATTTTTCTTCTTTTCTCTTCTTCTCTGGAAATGAGTTGTTCAGTTACAGCAAACTTTGGCTGAAAATGCCAAATGCCATCAAGTCTTCCAGTTAGTATCATAAAGATATTTGTCCTTTAAGCAGTATGATTACATATATACTATTACATAATGTGGTCTCATTTTACAGGTCCTGGTCTCTAAATAAAAAATGAAGATTTTGGAACAAGCAAAAGTACAGCAGAAACACGTTTAATGTTGCCCTTTGATAACATCAGGTGACCTGCTATTGCAGATCAGTTTTTATGGTTTTTAGGCATTGGCATCATACCAAATAATTAATTAACCCTGTCATTCTTCATAACATAGAACATTTCAATGAACAGCATAGTTTGATTAACTTTTTTCTGAAATCTGTTGGTGGAATAGAACAGAAAGATTCAATCGGATGTCCTACCTACTAATCCCCAGAGCTTCTGCGTTACCATTACACTTCAAAGAAAAGACCTATTTACATAATTGGTAAGTGATGATGCTACTGTAAAAAATTCTGACTATGAGGAAGTTACTCATCTATATTTATCTCATATGACTAGAAGCTATGCCAGGAATCGTTATTAAGAGCAAAGTCCAAAATGGGGAAGAACAAACCTTGATCAGCAATTAAAATAGCTAGGTGCATGCTTAAAGTTGCAGAATATGCTGAACTTTGATAGAACACAATAGAAGCAATAATCAATAGGTAAGATATCTGTGAGACACATTTGTATAATTCCAAAATGTATTTTTACAAATTAAAGTGTATGCAGTTATTCCAGTGTTACGTCAATATCCTTTGTTAGTGTTCTTGGTTTTAGATCATCACAGAAATCTGTTTTAATTCCTTAACACCTGATTTCTTTGAGGCCTCTCTTTGTGGTTTAGTGCATTTGTAGTTGTATGTCAGCACCAGAATGATTCACGCCGATTGGTTTGGCTCAATTTCGGGCTGCGTCCTCATTTTTTCACCTTCCACTTCCATTTTGGTTCACAGCCAAAATTCTATTACTCATAGTTGTAAGGCTGGAGTTCCAGGATGAACTGGAACTGAAAGGTCTGAAGTACGCCTCTCAGAGGATTCTAGCAGAAGCAACAACAACTGCAACAACATTTTTACTTCCTTAGAAAAAGAGTACAATTGAAACAAGTCCGAACGATTCAGAGAACTAATTCAATCAACCATCTTGCTTATTTTTTAAGAGAATCAGACTGAAAAAAAGGACATTTTTTTCAATAAAAATTAAAACATTAAAAATCACCATATATTGATGAATTAGCAATTTCCCTTGATATTTCTCCTGATTTCATTTGCAAATTCTTATTTAATATTTGGCAATCTATATAAAATGAAGAATTCCCCCTTTCTGCACACTCTCCGAAAAGCCTGAGCTTTTTATCATGGTTCATCCATAAACTCTCATTATCTTTGTTCTGCTGTTTGATATTTCAGTCGCAAAGATTCAGAAACGGCGCTTCCAGTAGTACTGTACTGCTGTGTAATCTGGATACTGTGAGAGTGAGATAAAAAAAAGAGGAGCTGAAATCAGCAGAGAGCAGGCACGGAGCTAAAATCCTTTGGTACAGAGCTCCCTGCTGAAGGGATTTCAGCTTCATACAAGCAGGCACAAAGAACTGTAGCTCTGTCCAAGCCAAAGGATTTCAGCTCCATGCGAGTAGGTACAAAGCTGAAATCCTTTTTGCAGGGAGCTCTTTCAGCCAGCCCCAAGAGACAAGAGAGTGCTTGAAATCCAAGCAGGATTTTCAGCTGCTGAGCAGAGAGGCAGCATGGTAGGGTTGCTTCAGAGGGGTGGGGAGGCTGGGATGCCAGGTCTACACAACAGGTCGTCTGATGAAGACCACCTGTATGCATGTAAAGGCTTGGACCTCACAAATGTCTCCTTTGCTATGTATCTGCATGACTGCATATTGTGTTCAAAAAAGCAAGGAGACGACTGAGTTTTACCCCATGCCAAATAATCCTTTACATAAATATATCAAGGACACCTTTAGTACTTGATGGAAATACAGTACTTAAAAGTCAGTTTAAGCCTAAGCCCAACCTTTATTCAGGGAAGGACTCCAAATTAAAGCATTCCAAAGACATGGTTGTCTGACCAGCTGCTGAATACATCAAGTCGAAGGAGCACATCACGCCAACTTTTGGTATAATTGTTCAACTGTTGGGCTGCTCTCACTATTAAATTGTTTTTTCTCTAACGGTCAGTTAGAATCTGCCTTCCATAAATTAAATCCAAATTCCATGACTTGCACCTTGGAATGAGAGAAGGTAAGTTTCACTTTCTATATGCCTTTCTTTAGGGGAATTTGAAGAACCATTTAGTCTTTTCTCAAGAGTAAAATTCCCTACTGTGCAAAGGATTTTCTTTCTAGTCCTCCAGTCATCCTTGTTCCTGTTTTTCTGAACTTTCCAATTCCTCTGAATTATTCTTAAAAAGCATGGTGCCCAGAGCTGGACATAGTACTCAAAATGGGCTCTGAACAAAACAGAATAAAAATAAAAGAATTATTTCCAGCAATTGGAAAGTATATTCTGTTGACACCATCTAAAATTGCTTTTATCTTTTTTTGAAGACCACATCACAGTGCTGATTTACTTTCCATTTGGAATGAACAGTATTTCAAAGCAGCCTCACCAAGTCCCCATCCTATCTATTTGCTTTTGATTTCTGTTCCCTAAGAGAAAACTTCTGCATTTTCCTCTGTAAAATTTCAGAGGCTGGCCACAGGTCAAAAAAGCTTCTTGCAACTTTATGATTCTAGGGAATGGACTCCATTCTAGTTCTATTAAGTTTCAATCCATTATTTGCAGATCCTTTTTTTAAACTCCTAAGTTAAATTTGAATTTTATGTTTTGTCTTCAAGGATATTAATTATTTTATCCAATTTGGTGTCATTTGCAAATTTGATAAATGTTTCTTGCACCTTTTCATCCAAAAAATATAAGGAATGAACCTTATAGCACCATAATCCATGCCTCCTTAAGTCTGTTGAGGAACTATTGATAAAACTATTGAATATGATTTTCAAGCCAATGATGCATCTATTTGTCATGTAGCCCAGCCCAAATTTAAATTATTCACTAATCAAAATGTCAGGGACTACATTATCAAATGTTTTGCAGAAATCAAGATATATTATTCCTACAGCATTCCCACAGTCCTTGTTATCCAAGAAATAAGTGACAAGTGTTAACCGGTCAAGTCTTGTTCTTCACAGTTAGCTGACTTCTTTATAATCAGTGCATTATTGTCAATGTTCATACACACGGATCTGTCGACTATCTTCTACCCTGACCCTCCTTTTTTTAGTTTAATCCATTGCTTTTGGTCCTGTCCTCTGGGACAATAAAGAATTGTCTGCTGTGTGATAACCCTTCAAATACTGGAAGACTATTATGATATCTGAAAGAAAAGAGAGAATGAGAGGGAAGATGACTAAGATATACAAAAGTATTCATAATGTGGATAAAATGGGCAAGAAGAAGCTGTTTTCTCCTTCTCAAAATACTAAAATCAGCTATCTTCCAATTACATTGAATCTTGGAAGAATCAGAACAGACAAATATATACATAATTAAACTTTGGAATTTGCTACAAGATGAGTTGCTGGCTACCAGCTCTATGGATTTCAATAAAGGGTTGGACGAATTCATGAATAACAAGGGGGTTAATGACTACTAGTCTTGATGGCCGGAGATTGCTCTGAACGCTATCTGCTGGGAACCTAATGGGTTTCCTTGTGCAATTCATTGGCCACTGTAAGACAGACTGCTAAACTAGATGGGCCAGGGATCTGATCTAGCAAGGCACAGCTTTTATTCTTGTGTTCTTAGTCATCTTTTCTGCAGGCTAAACATTCTACTCCCCGCTTATTGAAGGGAAAAAAACCCCAAATAAATCTAAAGCTTTGGCATGCAACAGTGGAAGAATGCAAGAAATCAAAAGTCAGTCCCTACTCTTTCTTTTTCAGAAAAAAACTGAATGCATAGATCATTTATATACAGTTCTTGAAAAGATGGATGTCACTGAATTACAATCATGAAAGGAGTGAGAAGTGATTACATTTTCTGAAGCAAATTAAAGCAGTTTGACAGGATTAGGATACCTTCTCCCTTCAGCAACAGAAATGCTAATACGAATAGAAATCTTTTCTTAGTCTTTGAATTTCTATGAAGGGAAGAGGACCCAGGAAGCAGTGTGTTTCTGTCATGGTTCTGTTTTTAGTTGCCCCTTAGACATCAGGTAATTACCACTGTAGGCGGCTTCTGGAAAGTGGCAATGAGTTGCTATCCCTATGAGATTTACAAAGGAATATATTATTCTGTTACAGTAGCAGTATTTTCTGCAGTCTCCAACTTTCTCTTCTCAAAAAAGATAGTTGAGCTAGAGTTTAAAAAGACCATGGAGGATACAGATTATCTAGTTCATTTCCTGTCAGTGTTGGTGGGGGTCAAAAGATCCATCCTGAGGTTCCTTAACATTTACATGAAGCTTTGGGGACAGGTCATCTGTCAGCATGGAGTTATGTATCATCAGTAGGATAACTCTTTGTCCTGGGCCCAGAGTGGATAAAAATCGATGATTTTTTTAAAATAAAAAAAACCAGTTTTTTAAAAAAATTTAAATTGGATTTTTAAAAAATCAAATCTATCTACAGTTAGTTTTCTATTTGAGATACATTAATAATTTAGTTTATTCAGCATGAAATGGGGCTTAGTTATGCAGCATGAAGCTGTATATTCTGCAATATTTACATTTTTGGTAAACTCATTCAATGAATCCAAGCTTTTCAGGCTGAGATAACATGCACTGCATTGATGCATTCACACAATTTCACAGCAGAGATGACAATTGTTCTTTTAAAAATATGATTTAAATCAAGCCTTTTTACTAGTGACTTTAAATCATGATTTCAATCAAATGCACCCCTGCCTGGGCCCGCCAAGTGATGCCGTTCTGTGCTGGAAGCCATGAGGGTTGGGATAGGGGAAAATATGCACCCACTCAACCATGATAAGACCAAGTCTGGGTTTGGGGGCCCCTGAAAGCCAATGCTTGTGATTTTTTGAGCTATATGTGGGTTTGCACCTCCCTCCTCAGAGCTAGTAGCCAATTTGGGGATTTTCCTAGACTCATGGCTGCAGCTTGAAAAGGAGGCTCTTTGCATAACTTTGTCTTCTTACCAATCGCACCTCTGGCCATCATTCTGTGATGTTGCATCCTGCAGCATCCAGTGGTCATCTGATCACAATTTGCAAACTTTGCCAATTTCCAGCAAAAAAAAAGGTCCATTGAGGAAGCTGGATTTGTTTTACGTCTGCCTGATTCTCTTAATGGCTGCTGTAACAGTTATCAAAAAATCAGACTCAGCTTCCGACTGCAACGACTTATGATGCCAATTGTACATAAATTGAGGATTAAGTACAGAAGGAAATAAATATGTAAGTTGTAAAAGGGAAAAAAAGGGAAAAAAAGAAAATAAAGAGAGGGAAAGATGTTATCAACTTCTTGTAAGAAATAATTTGAGTACAGACTCCATGCAAGTTTATACTTATAATCCACCCTGAGAAAAAGCATTCCTGTCAGGGCAGCCTCCCTCAGTAACCAAGAAAGAAACCACTCAACTCCATTTTATAGAATTAAGAATACTTTTACTGGTTATGAGTAGATAGCAGCTAAGTAAAGCAAGATCTGAGGCAAAAACCCCCGTAATCCTAGATATCAATATGTGACCCAACTCCCTCCCAGGTTGGTATGCCGGACATTGGCCTTGGCGGCAAATCCACTATCTGCAGTATGCACAGTAGATGGTGAGAACAAATCTCCCTTTTCCACTCACTGTTGTATTGAAAGCTTCCCCTCCCAAATACCATGTCACCCCCATCCCCGTTTCAATGGCAGTTGAAAGCAAGTAGCAAAGCAGAGGCTGACATCCGGCCCTCCGTCAGGAAAGGAAGTCATTCCTGCAAGAAAAACAAACACACAACAAAAACAGGAACAAGACAATTTAGAAATGTATAAGTCAACTCGGGTTAGGGTTTATCGGGGTAGGTAGAGTAGAATTTTCGCAAAAGGCTAGGAGCCCTAACATGGGACTTATCAACCCATTCAGCTTGGGAGGGGGGAAAATGTTTCCAGGAGACTAGATATTGAATCCGATTCCTACTTTTCCTGGAGTCCAAAATCTCCTTAATAACAAAATGTTGCTCTCCTTCAATGAGTAGAGGGGCAGGTGGTGCAGGTAAGGGTGTCCGGAAAGAGGAAGTGTGCACCGGTTTCAAAAGGTTTACATGAAACACCGGGTAAATACGGTTGAGATACTTTGGTAGTTGCAACCGTATAGAAACAGGATTAATAACCTTCACAATAGGAAACGGACCAATGTACTTAGGCCCCAATTTCTTTGACTTCTGGGTGGTTTGGAGAAATTTGGTAGACAAAAATTGATCCCCAATTTTGTACTCCCTTTGCTTCATCCTCTTTTTGTCGGCCTGTTTCTTGTGTGCTCGATGAGCAGCTTCCAGTGTTTTGCGGGTCGTGGGCCAGATTTGTTGGAGCTGGTCACTCCACTCAGAGAGGGATAAAACTTTTGGTTTTTCACGGGGTAATTCTGGAATAGGTACAAAGTCCTGTCCAAACACAACCCTAAAAGGGGTGAAACCAGTGCTGCTGTGTACAGAGTTGTTGTATGCCAATTCAGCATGTGGTAACAGCTCAGCCCAATTATCCTTCTGATAATTGATGAAACACCGGAGGTACTGTTCCAAAACAGAATTAGTCCTTTCACAAGCCCTGTTAGTCTGAGGATGGTGTACGGAGCTTAACCCTTGGGCGGAGCCAATTAACTTCAAAAATTCCTTCCAGAAGAGGGAGGTGAACTGGACCCCCTATCTGAAATTATGCATTCCGGTACTCCATGTAAATGGTATATATGTGTAATGAACAATTTAGCTAACGATTTAGCTGAAGGGATCTTGGAACAAGGCACAAAATGAACTTGTTTAGAAAACAGGTCCGTGACGACCCAAATCACGGTATTCCCTTGACTCTCAGGTAATTCGACAATGAAATCCATTGATATCTCCTTCCACAGGGCTTCAGGACGGGCCACACCTTGGAGCAAGCCCTGGGGTTTTCCTAGTGGCCGCTTAGCGACAGCACATATGGGGTAACTGGCCACATAGGACTCAATGTCTTTTTTAAAAGAAGGCCACCAAAATTGTCTTTTAACGAGATGCAGAGTGTTTACAAAACCAAAATGGCCTGCCATATGGGAATCATGGGCCCGCTGTAGAACAAAAACTTTCATGTTCGCATGAACATACAATTTAGCCAAGCTAGTCCATGTTTCATGGTCCCCCTGAGGGTCACCAGCCAACACTGTCTGGCCGACGGCACCCTGAGGAGGCCAACTCTGTGGGATCGTACTGGACAGTGGGAGGCTATTGGTGGCAGTAGGTGGTCTCGCAGGTACCCTGGGCCTAAGCCATGGAGCGCTTTAAAGGTCATAATTAATATCTTGAATCGCACCCAGAAAACAACCGGCAACCAGTGCAGGCCGCCTAAAAGGGGTGTAACATGGGAGCACCTAGGAACCCCCATGATAACCCGCACGGCCGCATTCTGGACTAGCTGAAGCCTCCGGGTGCTCTTCAAGGGCAGCCACATGTAGAGAGCATTGCAGTAGTCCAGGCGAGAAAGGATGAGGGCATGAGTGACTGTGCACAGAGCATCCCGATCCAGGAAGGGGCGCAACTGGCGTACCAGGCGAACCTGGTAAAAGGCCCTCCTGGTCACGGCCGTCAGGTGTTCTTCTAAACTAAGCCGCGTATCCAGGAGGACTCCCAGATTGCGAGCCTTCTCTGAGGGGCCTAAATTTATCCCCCTATCATCAAAGATGGAACAATGATGGAAACCACAGCCACTCAGTCTTGGAGGGATTGAGCTTGAGCCTGTTCCTCCCCATCCAGATCCACACAGTCTCCAGGCATCGGGACATCACATCGAGGGCATCGTTTGGGTGGTTTGGGGTAGAGATGAAAAGTTGGGTATCATCAGCATATTGATGATACCGTATCCCAAAACCACGGATGATCTCGCCCAGCGGTTTCATATATATGTTGAACAGGAGGGGTGAGAGAACCGACCCCTGGGGCACCCCACAAGTGACGCGCCTGGGGGTCGATCCCTGCCCTCCAGTCAACACAAACTGCGACCGGTCCGACAGGTAGGAGGAGAACCACCGTAAAACGGTGCCATTTATTAGTTGCATGAAAACTGCTGGTGCTCCCTGTAGGCCAAATGGGAGTACTTGGAATTCAAAACAACCAAGTGGGCAGTTGAAAGCAGTTTTCCATTCATCTCCCTCTTTAATTCTGACTCTATAATAGACTTCTCTTAGGTCCAATTTCGTGAAAATCTTTCCTTTGCCCAATTGGGCCAACATATCCTTCATCAGAGGGAGGGGTAAACATTTTGTATACACACAGCATTTAAGTTCTTGTAATTAACACAGAGACGAAAGGAGCCATCTTTCTTTTCTCTAAACAACACTGGAGTAGCCACTTGGGGCCTAGCAGGTTCAATAAACCCCCTTTGTAAATTTTTGTCAATAAATTTTCGTAATTCATTCATTTCACGGGGGATCATTGAATAGATTTGGGGTTTTGGAAGTTTTACCCTTGGGAGGATATCAATGGTGCAATCTGTTGCGTGGTGAGAGGGTAATTTACCAGAGGATTTTTCACTGAAAACATCCCTTAGTTCCCAATATTCTTTTGGGATTTTCTCCTCCCCCTCAATTTTCTCTTGCCCTGTGGCTGCCAGGTTAGCTTCAGCATCGACAGGCTTGGGAGCCCCCCCTCTCCCTCAGGGGGTGTAGCAGATCGGATGTGCAACCACCCTTTCCTCCAATTGATGTGTGGGTTCCATTTTTGTAACCAGGGTAAGCCCAATATGAGAGGCCGATCCATTCCTGAGGCGACAATAAAACTTATTGTCTCTTGGTGAGTTTCCATCCACATGTCTATTGGTTCAGTAACAAAATGGCAGGGCTCCCCCTAGCTATTGAGCCGTCCAGCTGGCAAAAAGCAATGGAGACTTTTAAAGTTCTCTGTTTCAGGCCCAATTTTTCTACTACTTCAGGGCTAACGATGCAACGTGTGCAACCCGAATCTAAAACGGCCAGCATTTTTTCTTGCGCTCCAGTAGAGGGCACTTTAAGTTCTACTGGGATAGTCATGGGGCCCGATCGGGAACTTACCAGACGTTCGTCGTCAGATTCGGTTTCGCTTTCCTCCAATGAGGATGATGGTTCCTCTTCCCCTGGAGGACGGAACTGTGCAGTAGGCTCCACCCCTTTCATGGCCGTCTCCCTTCTCTTCCCGGGCTGTTTGTCTAGTTTTCTCTCCCCCCCCCCCCGGCAGAAGGCTTTGGGCCCATCTTAGTGTGGCAGTTTGCTGCTCGGTGCCCCTCCTTCCAGCAACGGAAACAGATGATAGGCCTGGGCTTGCTAGTAGACCAACTATTCCCTCCTTTTGGAGCTCCTTGGGGTTTTTTGGGGGGTAGCCTTCTCTTTTTCACTGTCCTCACAGTACTTGTCTCGGGCTAAATCAATTTCCACATCCGCTGCCAATTCATACCAGGGCTGCAATCTACGGGGGGGGGGGCGTTTACACCGTTCTGGTATATATCTTTGTTTAAACCGTCCGTGAAGCCACCCAACAGGGCCTCTTCGGACCAACCCCGCATATAAGCAGACAATTCACGAAATTCTTGTATATATTCAGCAACTGGCCTGTTCCCCTGAGTAAGGGTTTTAAATCTAGTTCTAGCTTTTCATTCCGTGAGTGGATCATCAAAGCGTTTCCTCAGGGTGGCCATAAATCTATTATAGTCTCCCAGTAGGGGGGAGTCAGCGTTATGCAGGGCAACCATCCAAGTCACTGCTTTATTTTCTAATGCCATGGTAACCATTCTTACCTTGGCCTCTTCTGTAGGGAGGTCTTCACTGAATTGTTGCATGTAATTCCATACTTGAACCAGAAAAAACCCAAGATCTTTAGATTCTCCACCAAATTTCATACCAAGTGGAGGAACTTTAGCCATCCGGTGTCTGCGCCCCCCCCCCCTTTGGGATGGCTCTGGCGGCTGCTGCTGCTGGGGTTGGGGCTCATTCATCCTGATCAGTTCCACCATCTGCCCCCCCAGCCTCTCTCGGGCAGAACAGACCCTCTGCAGTTCTCTCCTCTGTTTCTGGGAGATCAGCTTCTCTTTCAGGACCACTCTCATGTAAGCGTCGCCTCTCCCAAGCCTCTTCAAAGAGTTTCATAGCCTGGGACATCATAAGGTTCTCCTCATCGACCTCCTGCCAAGCAGCTGCTGGTCACCTCTGTCTCCTTGTGGTGACTCCAGCTGGAGTTTTCTTGGAGTCATACTTCTGTCCCACGTTCATCTAGGGTGAACAGATCGTTCTTCCAAGTGTAGTCCAGCCATTCGCTCCGATTCCAGAGGGCAAGAGGATGCAGCCGCTCCCATGTTGTCCTCCTGGTCGCTGCCTGGGTGGGACATTCTTTTGAAGGTTGGGATTTTGTTGCACTCCCCTCGGAAGGTGTTAGCTCCAGGTTGAGTGCGAAGCTGAGATCTTGCTTAATGTTAGGGCAGCCTCCCTCAGCATCCAAGAAATAAACCACTCAACTCCATTTTATAGAATTAAGAGTACTTTTACTGGTTATGAGTAGATAGCAGCTAAGCAAAGCAAGATCTGAGGCAAAAGCCCGCGTAATCATAGATATCACTAGGTGACCCAACTCCCTCCCAGGTTGTTACACCGGACAGTTGGCCTTGGTGGCAAATCCACTATCTGCAGCATGCGCAGTAGATGGTGAGAACAAACCTCCCTTTTCCACTCACTCCTGTATTAAAAGCTTCCCCTCCCAAATACCACGTCACCCTCCTCCCTGTTTCAAAGGCAGCCGAAAGCAAGTAGCAAAGCAGAGGCTGACAATTCCTTCTTTTTTTGGCAGAGAACAAAATATATAAAATGCATCGTTACAGTGGAAACCATCGTAAGTTGTCCTTGCTTGACTGGCTCTCATACTTAACAATTGTTGCAACATCCCTGAGGTTGGGTAATCAGGATTCGGAAACTTCAGAATAGGTTGGCATTTACAAAGATTATCAGATACAAAATTGATTTGTACCAAAGGTATGTGTGTGTGTATTGTGTGTGTGTGAGAGAGAGTGTGTGTGTAATGAGCACATAGACATGCCTTCCCCACCATGTTCCTTTTTAGAAAACTATTTAAGAATTCCTAATGAACATAATGTAACATTTTTCAGCAAGTATTTTTGTTGAAGATGATAAAGCAAATCAATACAGTAAAAACCCAAGTCTGGAAGGATCATGAGGGGCAAAATCATCCTTTACTTTTAAAGAGGACTTCTATTCCCTATAGAAAGGAAACCAATTTGTGACGTTTAAGGGGTAAAACCTCTAATATCTAGTTGGCGCATGATAAGGAATCTGATACAGCGGGGGGGGGGTGCGGGGGAATATATGCTCTACTCACATGATTTCGCAAGACCTTATGAGTCACAAAAACCGACAAGAGACTTTTTCAAAGACTGGAAGACTTATATGGACTTTTTGCTAAAAGAAGAAAAGACTGAACTGATGATTTATGGATTGGGGTCCAACAAGGATTAAAGCAAGAGGGGAAGGAGTTAGATGGCAATTAATAGAAGTATACTATAGAAATCAAAATCCTATGTCTTCTTTCTTTTTTCACTTCTTCTCTTATTTTGTCTCTTATTTTTCTTGCCACCTTTTATACTTTCATTGTACTGTACAATTTTAGTAGAAATTTATTTTTTAAAAAAAGAAAAAGGGGAGTTTTTGTATCCTAAAATGTTCATTTCCTTTTTTCATTTCCTTTTTCTCTTCTTGGATAAATATTACAAGGTAGAATACAGAAATCTCATGAAACAAGCAGGCTCACGGGAAACATTGCAGTATTAGTGCTACTGCTCAAAGCTGCAGCTAAAATATTTTCCTTGGTATTCTTTTTAAATTAGCACTTAGTAACTACTAACATCATCTCACTCTTTATCCCCTCCTGAAATACACTTTTTTCCTAAATATTTTTCTATGCTCCCCCTTTCTCTCTCTGGTGAATGGTGCCATTCTGGATACACAGGAATCCAGCAATATTCATACAAGGAATAATTGTGAATATCAGAGGGGGGGGGGGGGACAAGATAATGCTGCTCTGGGAAATACTCTAGCATAAAATTTAAAATGTTCCATTCCATTCTTTCTCCCCCTTTTTGGGGTAAGTGGGTAGTGGTTGAGGGCAAGATGGCTGCCATGCGACAGCCCTTTTAGTGAGCTCCTTATCTTCCTATTATAGCTATTTTTATATGGTTATAAAATCGTTCATTTTTATCTAATATTATCTATAGAGTAATAAAGTTAGTTTTCTTTGAACAGGTGCCAGACGAGTAATATTGAACTCTCTTTTCTAAGTTTTACACTGTAGAGTATATTCTAATGAATTATCAAATATTTCTTGGTTCCTCATCAGACATGGTTGCAAAAAAAATATTGTTAGCTTTTGGACAGATTGCTCTGCCTTTGATATTAGTCATCGTTTAAAAAAATATTTTAAAGAAAATATTCTATTCAGCCAATACAGGTGTTTTAACCATCTAAATCCAGTCTCTGCTAAAGTCTGGGCAGAGAACCAAGACAGCAAGGGAAGCTGACTTCAACCCTGAAAATTTTAAAATATTAATGGCTAAGCAAAAAAAAAAAACCCGTCTATTAGCTAGGATAGTACAAGTTAAGGAGAATAAAAAAGAGGACTCAGATCTACTTAATGGACAGTTACATTTGATGGAAGGATGAGGAAGAATTAATCCATCAGTTTGCCACCCTTTGCCCAGAAGATCAACAGCTGATTCTAAAGAAAATTGGAATGATTAGTCCAATGTTGAAATCGGTAACTAATGCAACAGAAAGTCTGAACATTCTGCTTCCCTCTTGCTGCTCTTCTGGGGACTTGTTACCAAGCTCGGTTTCTGAAATCACCAAATCCCCAACAAAGAAAAAGGGAAAGCGTGTCAGCCCTAAACAAAAATTAAAGGAAAAGGATAGCAGGATATAACAGTACAAGTCCAAATTAACCATCCAATACAACAACTAGATAATGAGAAAGGGTTGAGGTCCTCATTCACTAACAGAAAGGCCAACCTCAGATCAAAATTGGGGAATACTAGCAATCAAGATAAAGAAGAGCAACAACTACAAGTTATGAGGAGGAATATTGAATTTTATAATAATTGTGTTTACACAGGAAGCATGGTCAATATTGATCCAGCTCCAAAAACAAGTTGACATTCGGTACCCTCATTCTCTAGTCAACCAACCCAGTCAGAATATTTTGCTTACCGGAGTCCTATACAAATTGTGACTTGGAACATAGCTGACTGGAAAGAAGTGATTGACAGTAAACTAGTGAGTTTCCTATCTAAATTTGATGTCATAGCCATCCAGGAAATCTGGTTAACTGAAGAGGATGAATTAGTACAACTTCCCGGCTTTCAGGGATGGGCTTCCCCAGCCTGAGAAGCAAAGAATAAAGGATGGTCCTCCGGTGGACTATCTATTTTTAATTAAGCAAAAATTGCAATGGCAGGGGGAGAAACTATAAAATGAAGATAAATTTTTCGTATTTTTCAGCTGTGAAATTTAGATATGAGGAGTTTGAATTAATATTGGAAAATGTATACATTCCTCCAAACACATCCCTGTATTATAACCCTGACTATAGGACATGTTTAGAAGTCAAATTGGATGATGTATCCATACTGTATCCTCAAGCCATAATTATATTGCTTGCAGATTTTAATGCTAAATTAGGTCCATCTTTGCATGAGTTTCCTCAAAAGAAAGGATTCCCAAAGGAATTTCTTGATAATCATCCTCAGTGGTTTTCTAGAAACAACAAAATTAATACTGCTGGTCATGCCAATGATCCTAAATACATATTGTAACATCTTGCTCTATCCTGATGATATGATTTTATTATCGTATTCCCAAGTAGGATTGCATAAGCTATTAAGAAGATTTAGCTCCTATTGCCAGGATAACTCTCTTAACTATTAATAAATCTAAATAAAAAATTATGGTGTTTGGAAAACAACATCAAAGACATAGATGACTATTAGATGGTGAACCAATTGAACAGGTTAACAACACCTTTGTATATTTAGGCATAACGTTTTCCAAGACTGGATCTTAGGTTTGCCATCATCAATGGAGTACACTCAGAGCAAAAGCTTGTTTGAATTTACTGCTTAAATTAAAGAATCATATTTACCCAGGGTTCCTAGCCCCATTAATTAAAGTATATAAAGTGAAGTTTACCCCTATGCTCTTGTATGAAGCAGAAATTTGGGGTCTATATTCTACTACAATTTTAGAACAAACACAGTCCCAGCACCTGAGATCTATTTTGGGTGTGGACCTAAGGACATCTGCTGCAGCAGTTAAGAGCTGAACTGGGAATTCATACAATTAATGCACTGTCTAAAATCAAAGCATATAACTACTGGCACAAAATCAACGAAATGGGGACTGATAGACTCCCCACGTTATGTTTATTAGAGCAGATAAAATCACAACTACAAACCTCTTGGATCACTAAACTGACAAATTTTGTAAGAAGCTGTGGGTTTCCTGTCTCTTGTGTAACAGGAGAACAAGTTTATAAAAAAGCTGCTCAAAGAATCAAGGATATAAAACAGGGGTGTCCAAACTTGGCAACTTTCAGACTTGTGGACTTCAACTCCCAGAATTCCCCAGCCAGCAGCTGGCTGGGGAATTCTGGGAGTTGAAGTCCACAAGTCTGAAAGTTACCAAGTTTGGACACCCCTGATATAAAAGCACAAAATGATATATAACTATCCTTAGTAAGGCTGGTAACTTGAAATTGCTGAGCAAATACAAACATACTTTTCAAATAGACAACTATTTAAAGCTACAATTGCCAAAACATCTTATGGAGATATTTATGCGAGGAGTTTTGAACAGCTTGACACAATGAGTCAGATATGGGAGATTCCATTCTATTTCATTCTATATTATATGGATATCTCTGCATTTGTGGAGAGGCAGAGGTAAAAGATCTGGCTCACATGCTATTTGACTGTGACCTAAATACATGGGTGAGAGACAGATACATTGGCCCATATACTAAACGAATGACCCACTGGGAACCCCATATTTAAACAACTTACTTATGTGCAGCCAGAATTTGAAAACAGCATTTAATATGGCACAGCACTTGAGCGAAATGGTTTGGTTAAGATCGGCGTATGTGGGACTAATTGGGGTAGATTGTAGGGGTGATGCTGAAATATAATTTTACTTATCTATATATTAAATTATTGTATTTTATTCCAATTTCATTTTAAATTGGATTTTATTCCAATACCTTTTAAAATGGTTTTTATTGGATTTTAGTAATAATTTGTGTTTGGAACTCTGCCCTTTGATGTAGCCTAAGGGCTAATCAATAAAGTAAACTCAAACCCTTCCCCCCTCCCAGGCCTTCCCCCCCTCCCCCAACAATCCTTAGCTCTGTTTGATTGACCCTGCCAATCATCCTCTTGAATAACAACCCAACTTTGTGCATCAAAGCACACAACGTACCAGTCCAGACACATTGTGTTTGGAGTCAGTGTACCAGCTGAAGTACCTGGATGCTCCTCAAGGGCCTTACAGTAATTTATTTGAGAGATGACCAGGGCATGAGTGACTGTAGGCCGAGTCTCCTAGGCCAAGTACAGGCACAACCTGTGCACGGAACATGGAATTGCACAAAGGAACTCTTGGCCACGGATGCCACCTTCTCTGAGCAGGAACCATGAATCCAGGGGAAGCCTCAGATTGTACACTTGGTCTGTCAGGGGCAGCGGCGCCACCACATCCAGAACCAAATATGGTAAATCCCTGTAACCAACAGCCTCCAAACCCAAAGGCACTTAGTCTTGATAGGGTTAAGCCTGTTGTTCTCTATACAGACACCCAATCTTTCAGCCTCAGGACAGAACTCCAATAGCATTGCTTAATTTGCCAAGGGCAGACATGCAAAGCTAGATATCATCAGTATGATACCAAACTAGGGTTTGTTGAATAAGCCACGATTCCTTCAGTAATACCATAAATTAGAGTTTACAAACCACAACACATTAAGCCCAAACCAAACAAGTCTTATCATGGCTTAATGCTATATTGTGGATTGAGCAAATAAGCGGACTTTCAAAATCAGTTGGAATTAATCAAAGCTTCAGTGAATGTGCAGAGTAGTTGCACATTCTGTAGTTTTGAAAAATAAAAGTGTGCCTGTGGGCGGCAGAAGACTGTGGAATCCTGCTTTAAACAAAAAAGACCAAACCTATGCATATACAAGGCATACATCTCGCAAGAGTTCTCAAATTCTCTTTCTTGGCAGTTCTCCTAGGGGTGAGGATTTGTCACTGCTCTTATTGGCTCATCTTTTAAAGAGTAACTTAATCGTAAAATGCACTGCTACGTATCTTTTCCGTGCCAAAAAACCCCCACCCCTAAGTTTCAGCAGAGAAACATCCATCACAACCTCCCAGTTCTCTGGGTTTTATGCCAGCTGGAGGCTGTGGGTGGGCAGCATTTCAGCTAAGGCAACTGGGAAAAGCTCCGCTATTGGCCCCGAGCTCCGTGGAGGCTTCGTCCAAGTTTATGCGTGTCAGGAATGCGCGAGCGTTTTCACTTGGAAAAGGAAGATTTCCTTGAATTCCGAGTGTCTTAACTCCTCAGTTGTCTTAAGACGCAAAATCAACAATGACTAAGGATCGGCTGAAAGCCTTCCTGGAATGAAAAATCCCCAACGACAAGCAAAAGGATGGTTGCTTAACGACGAGCGATTGACGGCAGAAACTACAACAGCTACGTTCCCACAAAAAGAACCAAAGCACATAAACGTGACGCGTGAACTCCGGCTAGGGAACGTATTTTTTATGATGTGCTTGCCCACGGTCAAAGGAACCCCTTATTTCTTGGACCCGCGTTTCTAAGGTTACGACCTACCGAGCCTGGCATCAAATCACAGAGGATGCATTCCCCAGACTCAGTAGAACTAAAACAAAAAAAACGCGGCCTGCTTGGGGCGCATCCTGACGTGCTCACACCCTCTCCGTGTGTAATCGGTACATTTCCCCCTCCCCGCTCTTTTTCAACGTGCCACTCTTTTCCTTTGCATTGAACGGCGCCCTCCACCCGAAGCGTGGGTGGGGTGGGGTGGGGTGGGCTGGAGGCGAACTCGCGCGTTCCCGCTCCCTCAGCCAGTCGCTGCCCACGTGGGCGGCGTGTCTGTCCCGCGCGGGGCCTTGGAGTCGGGGGCGAGCGATTCGATCCGAGCGCCTCCTCAGCGGCGGAGGCTGAAGGAGGCGGCGATAGCGGAGCCCGGCGAGAAGGCGGCGGAGGGGTGGGACGGAAACCCGCAAGGAAACGGCAAAGGGCGGAGAGGCGAGCGGGTTGCCGAGGGCATGCAACCGATTGCAACGGTATGTGCTGTGGCTGGGGTGGTGATGGGGGTTGTGTAATGGTGAAAAATCACCCCCCTTTAACTTTAAAAGTGGATTCTTTCCGTGGGTCGATGACTAAATGCTCGTCTCTGGTCCCCCCCCCCCTTTCTTTTTTCTTTTTTAACGCGAGAGCTGGGGGAGCTTATTCACACGTTCTGTTTTCCAGAGCGCTTGTGCCTCTCGACTTTTCTGCCTTTTGGGGGGATTGATTCCCCTCTGAATTTTCATGTAGAAGTAAGGAAATCAACGCGAGACATCAGATCTTCTTGGGGGGTGGGTGGAGGGTACATCCCACCGACCTGGTAGCTTCTACAACCTAAGGTGCATCTCCCATCATTCCCAACCAGGAAGGTGATGGACGTTGTGGTATCTTGCAGTTATTAGCTTTGGGGAGGAAAGGTTGCTTTAGACATTTTGATCCAAGCACCCCTTTACCTTCTCAAAAGTGACTGAGGACTTTGGTTTATGTGGGGTACCTTTATTGATGTTGGTGCATTAGAAATGAAAAATGGAAACGTTTTAAAGTAGTTATTTGATTTTTTCAGATCCCCTGAAAAGATCCCGGGGACCTCCAGGTGGTCTCCAGAGCACCTGTTGAGAGCTACTGCATTTGTGTAGTTGAGGCTTCATTTCCTTCAAGTTCAGAGGAATTTTCAAAAAGGAAATAGTGTAATATTTTTCTTTGCCCCCCCCCCTTTCTTTCATAGCTGACTGTTCCGCCCCTTCCATTGTGTTGGTTGAGTGTGAAAGATCACCTCCTTTTCCTGCTTGCTCCCATCCTGCTGAGTTTAAAGGAAGATGGGGTGGGGGGGAGGGGACCACTGATTTCTTCCAATATCTGCCCTTTTACTTGTACTTTGCAGCATGCCTTTGCAGTTTTCTAGCACTGCGAGTTATTGAAGCAGGACTCTGTTAAGCGAATACAAAATTGTATTGGGGTGTCTCTTAAGTTTCAACTTCTTATTGGGAATATCTACCCCTCTACCCAAAAACCTAGATGTGTGTGACAGCTGCTTATAGACATTTATTAGCGGGTGGATGACCTTTCCTTCCTCTGTTGCTTCTCATGTTCAACAGCTGAGCCCTGGTGTGAAAAACAAGCTCCAGACCTGAAATCCGCAGAGACCTTTGCAGCCATCAGATTTTTTTATTGGGTTCAAAGTATAAGGTATTTTGGAATATTCCGAGGAAGCCCAGAAGCACTTTCTGAGAATGTCGTCTTGTTGCAAAAGATAAAATGCTGTTTATTTTAAAATGAGTTTTCAAGCTGAATTGACACCCTGTTGGAAAATGTGTACTGTTTTATCTTACTGAAGAGGACGTCTGAGACCCTGTCAGTCAGAAGTATAAAAATGAAAGTGAAGTAATAAGAGACTTGCAAACTGGCTTTAATTCACGCTGGACGACCTCCTTCTCAGTCTTTTGGGTTTGAGGATTATTAACATTCTGTAGAACTTTTCTTTGGGTAGAACTTTACTATCTATTTAATTTACTTCTGAGTTATCAGATTCTGGGGGGAAATAATGCTTGCCCAAGATACCATGGAATTACCCTGTACTAAGATGGGTGGCCAAGGAATTTGATAAATAAATAAATTAATCCCTTCATCAATGTAACTAAACATGTAAAGAATGTTGTTAGGTTCTTTAGAGCTGTAGTTGACACCTGGTGACTCTGGATTAAAATCTCTCCAGGTTGTTCTGCTTCTTACTTGAATAGTCAAAAACAAACAATTACACTCCAGTTGTATGTCAGAACCACTGCATTAGAGCCATGGTGGTGCAGTGGTTAGAATGCAGTACGGCAGGCTACTTCTGAGTGCAATTTGGCAGTTCGAATCTCATCAGGCTGAGGGTTGACTCAGTCTTTCATCCCCCGGAGATCGGTAAAATGAGGACCCAGATTGTTGGGGGCAATATGCTGTCTCTGTAAACCGCTTAGAGAGGGCTATAAAGAATTGTGAAGCCGTATATAAGTCTAAGTGCTATGCTATTATAGAGGTCTTGAAGGTTCATTCGTATAGCTTCCTATGTTCTGCCCACCCCCACACCAGTGTGCTGTTGGTTTCTCCTTTGATCCATTCTTGTCCAGAATGATCTTTTCTACTAGTCCTCATGATGTGTTTAACATGGCTTTTGTATTGCGATCGTTGCTTTTTTCTAATGGGCTTCTGAGCTTGATTTCCTCTAATACTCAGTGGTTGCTCCTTTAGGTTGTCCAACAAGTGTGAAGCAGTTTCTTCCAGCACTGCAGGGGCAAATCTTTTTCCTAAATCTGTTTCTCCGTTGATATAAGCCCAGTGTATGTGGATCATTTTAAATTTTGTCTAAAATGTCACAGTTGTTCATGAGTTTCTATGCACTCCTTTTTGCTCACCATTTTTTCTCTTTTGTACAACTATCTTTATTAATACTGCAGCCTAGAAAATCAAACTTATCAACTATCTCATTATTATCAGCTACCTCATTATTTGTCTTAAATTCATCTAGTTTCCTCTAGTAGACATGATCTTTGTTTCCTTAATGTTCAAAGAAACTTTTTCACTCTCCTGTTTTAGAATTGTTCGTCTTAGATATTTTCCATTATTATTATTTTTGCAACCAAGATAGTGTCATCTGTATTTTAGGTTCAAACACCTCCTATCTTTTGAATGAATTGATTGTCATCCCCTTGTGTATTGTGGATACAAAATAAGAAGAGGTAATTTGCAAACGTTTGGTGGTTCCAGTTAACTTTATATTAAGCACGTATAGTAATTGATTTTTTTTAAAAACTTAAAAAGGAAAAAAAACTTGGAGAGAAAGAGGAAGTGGTAGGGATGAATCATGCTTAGTAATTTCTTACACCATTGCATCTTTCTATCTTAGAAGCAACAAATAATATAACTCCTGAGAAAACAGCTTTGAAGCTTTCTGGGGAATAGCCTGGTCTTTTTTCTCTGGTCAGTTTTACTTGTTATTGGATCCTTTGCTATATCACATATTGCAGCTCTAAAAGTGGTTGATGGATTAAGTGGTTTGCATGAGCTATCCTAATCTTTACTGCCCGAGGCTTGTCTATAAAGCTTTTGACCTTAGTGATCTTCCCTATTTGTAACCTTCCCAACTGGATTTTGACAAGCAAAGTCAATGGGAGAAGCCAGATTTGCTTAATGACTGTACGATTCACTTAACAATTACAGTGATTCGCTTAACAACTGTGGCAAAAAAGGCATAAAATGTGGTGAACCTCACTTACAACTGTCTCGCTTAGTAACAGAAATTTTGTGCTCAGTTGTGGCTGTAAGTAGGAGTACTTGCATTTTCTTTAAACATTTCATATAATTTTTCTATAATTAGAACAGTAATACAATGAAAAAACAATTCAGAGTAAAATAAAACAATATATATGATAATATTAAAAATGACAGTGAATTTAACCATATGCTAAAGCACACAATCATCAACAGTGCCCAAAGGAGAGTGGAGGAGTATGTAATTATAATAGCCAAAAAAAAATCACTAAGGTTTGTGTGTTTAGATCATTTTGGGCCATTGTTGCTTTGCCAATGTGTTTATAGAGACCAAGAACTGCTTTTACGGAGTGATTTAGTACATTGTGTTATTGGTGGCACCAATAGGATTCCATTTTTTTCTTTCATGAGAAAAATTATACCAGCAGTTTGATAGCTGGCAGTATTCCTTGTGTGACTTTATGTCCTCCTGTATGCTGAAAAAAAATTGTTTTGTTTTTTTCACCCCTGCTCTTACACCTCATGCTTTCTTCTTTTAGTTTTATAACTTAGAAGACTTAGGATAACTTTGTTGTCACTTTGAATGTATAGCTTACCGATATACTGATCAGCATACTGGTACATTAAAATGAAATTTTGTTGCATATACAGTAGCTCTCAAAGGGTCATCACCTCCAATATATACTACATAAACATGATAAAATAAATAAATACATATGACACAGATATAGTTTCATTCTGTTTATTATTGCTAGTTTGTATATTGGTTGATCATCATAGGAGTAGAATTAAAGATTGTTGGTTGCTTCCTCTTTGATTTTTCCAACGAATCTTTTAACCTTGTTTTACTGACTTTTCTCTATTTTAGTCGACTTTGGGGATCCAGCATCCGTCCAAGCTCTTTTGCTACCCAAAGCTAAGCAGGAAGTGATGTCAGTCAAGTTGAAAAGCAGAGACATCAGGCAGGCAATGGGTGGCGGGAGGGGTCAGCCATTAGATTATAAATCCCATAAATGGATCTCCCACCCTTTTTTGTTGCTTTTTGTCAGGGATGGGCAGCCTATAGGTCACGGGTTGCCCCAAAGTCCAGCACCCTATCAGAATATGCTGTGCTGAAATTGGATGACAATATGATTGTTTTGCAGGCAGTGCGAATTTTGGGTTGCTTTTAAAAACAATTGTAGAATTGAGAGCCCATGGCTTCTAAGTAGTACAGGTGGTCCTCAACATACAACCAATCATTTAGAGAGTGTTTTTAGTTAAAATGGCACTTATAAAAAACGACTTATGACTGTTTTTCACAGTTATGACCGTTGTAGTATTTTGATCATGGTCACGTGATCAAAAATTCAGACGCTTGGCAACTGGCATGTATTTATGTATTTATGACAGGTGCAGTGTCATACGATCACCTTTTGCGACCTGACAAACAGAATCAATGGGGAAGTCAGGTCACAATTGTGTCACTGACTTAACTGCAGTGATTTATCTAACAACTGTGGCAAGAAAGGCCATAAAATGGGGCAAAACTCACTTAACAAATGTCTCACTCAGCAACAGAAATTTTGGGCTCAATTGGGGTCGTAAGTCAAGGACTACTTTTAGGGGAAATGCTTTTGCCCCTTAATTCTTTGCACATGACCAAAATTGTGTTTTATTGAACTTGGCCCATCTTGCACTGAAATGACCACCATCCCAATTGTGTTAACAGGAGACAACAGTCGCTTTTGAGTGAATTTTCAGGGTGGGATTTTGCATCACAAAGTAACGTTGCTGTAAAAATTAATTTGTTCTCTTATTGATAGGAAGAATACTGGTTACTGCATAGGTATGTATGTATGTACGTATGTACGTATGTATGTACGTATGTATGTACGTACGTACGTCTGTGGATATGTTTGTGTGTGTATGTGTATGTACCTATGTGTGTGTTTGTGTGTGTGTATTTACCCAGATGCTGATTCCTTCAAAGAATCAGTTGGCTTTTGTTTTGCACTAAAATAAGTTTGTTTCCATATATACGGTAAATACTCTCATTTAAAAGCAGGGTATTTTGCTTATTTTTTTAAAAATTGAAAGCAGGGTATTTCCTGAGGCTGTTAATCAGAGTTGTTAATTTCCTCTACCTGGGATTAACTGTTTCCAGTCCACTGCAACACTAGATATAATAAAGCATGCTGTACTGTATGAACAGGGCCAATTTCTCTTCACTCCTATGATATATTTAACATTATAGACAACACATTTGCTCTTGAGTAATCTTTTCATCATGTAAAGGAGCCTGGAGATATGTCCAGATTGTTCCATTGTGGTGCTCATTTTTATCCTGTACAGTAGGGGTGTCAAACTGGTGGCCCGTGGCCTGGATGCATCACATGTGCAGGCCAAGCCCACCCCAGCTCCGCGAAGGGGGAAAACGTCACGAAACGTCACATGATGGTCACATGATGCAGCGAGTTTGACACCTGTGCTCTACAGTATATTCGGGTTTTTTTAATACTATTTAATTCTTAATGTGATTGTGTACATTTTTCATATGCCATTTTTATCCAGAGTCACTTTTGGTGAGCCTATGCCAATCCAGTTAATAAGCAAATTAAAGAAATGGTTGCAGTAGCCTCCCTGTCTCCATTCTTAGCTCTCATTTCCTTTTTAGCTTGGAGCTACTGTTTGGAGGACGTCCTCTCCACATGGATGTGTTTTCCAGCTAACACAGGGATGAAAAGGAAACCGACATTTTCATGGAACCCAGTGAAACAGAGCAAAATTTCTCCCTGCGATCGATATAAACATGCTTGCTGCATCTGTAGAGGGTTTCTTTATGTTTATGGTGGCCGGAGAAATACTAGCTTGAGTGATTTCTGGAGATTCAAAATAGGTAAGGTAGGCCCTTTCTGGTTTTATTATGCCATGAAAAGAAATGCCTTGAGCTACAATCACACAATCCTGTTGGAATGTATTGCTGTTCTTGAAATGGCCACCAGGCAGAGGCCTTTTCTGCAGTGGCTTTTTCATTTCAAGCAAGACAATCTGGACTATTTTAATGATCTAATTAGATATTTAATGAGGTGTTTATATAGCCACAATGAATCGGTTATCAAATCTGTTTTTATATATTGTTTTTGTTGCCTTCCCAACCACAAAGATGTGACCAGCTAATTCCTATTGGAAACAGACTGGTCATAATGAAATAATCCAGCAAGACTGCATTTACATTACTTTTTCACTACTATTCTCCAAAGCACCTGAGGGTAGGACAAGAAGCAATGGGTGGAAACTAATCAAGGAGAGAAGCAACTTAGAACTGAGGAGAAATTTCCCGACAGTTAGAACAATTAATCAGTGGAACAGCTTCCCTCCAGAAGTTGTGAATGCCCCAACACTGGAAGTCTTTAAGAAGATGCTGGATAACCATTTGTCTGAAATGGTATAGGGTTTCCTGCCTAAGCAGGGGGTTGGACTAGAAGACCTCCAAGGTCCCTTCCAACTTTATTATTCTATTCTATTCAGCAGCTACTTGTGTAGTATCTAAAATGGTAGACTGCTATACAAGTAGTCCTGGACTTACAACAATTCATTTGGTGACTGTTTGAAGTTACAACAGCACCAAAAAAACGACTTACAATCTCATTTCACAAGCCAGATTCACTTAACAACCGTATTACTGACTCAGTACCTGCAGGGATTCACTTAACAACTTTGGTAAGAAAAGTTGTACAATGGAGCAAAACTCACTTTTAGCAACCGTCTTACTTAGCAGTGCAAATGTTGGTGTCAATTGTAGTCATATGTTCAGGGCTACCTGTAAATAGAATAATAGCTTTATAGCTGGAATAGAGGGACGCTCATTTCATAGTGGGAATGGAAATGGTCCAAATTGGATTTTAAGAATACTTGATTACAACATGAAAACTCTGGGACTCCACAGGATACTTGACTGTGCCAAGAACATAGGGCTGAAGTCAGTGGTGGGTTCCGGCCAGTATTGCCCAATACGGCCGTACCGGTAGTAGCCGGGAGCAGCTGCCACCATACCGGTACGGTGGCTTGTTTGACCTGCCTGCCTGCGTTCTATACCTGTTTTTAAAGCAACCGGCCAATTGTACATGCATGCACAGTGTGAGGCGCCTGCGCTAAATCCGACAAGCATCTGGGATTCGCAGGAGCGGTAGAGTGCGTATTTGCGCGCAGCGCACATGCACGAACAAGACACCCCGCCCCTTGCGCAGTGTACCAGTAGCGACGGGAAAAGGAACTCACCACTGGCTGAAGTGACTTTTCAAAATGCACAAGTCTGCAACCAGAAGGAGTTACTCTGAGCCAATTCTTCTCCTCCTTCTCTAATGTCAAACACTTCCTGTGTTCTGATATTATCTCTCTATATTTCTCTGCAGATAGCTTACTGGTGGGGAACAAAACAAAAGATATCGGAGGTATTTGAAATGCATGTTTAGCTAAGTCTTCAGGAAGGGTAAAAAATAGACCTATTTTTCAGGATGCTACAACCCCAATCCTAAGCCTAACCGATTCATCCAGGATGTGATTTGATTTGCAGATTCTGCTGGTAAAGTTGTAATTTCCAAAAAGGGCAAGTGCAAATGCTAATCAAAAAGCTGCATTGATGTTTTCATATGCTTTCTTTCTACTGCAGCGAGTAATGAATGGGAGGAACTGGACAATACAAACGATGGCCCAGAAGAACTGGAAGAGCACACAATGGTGGATTATCAGGCAAGATAATTAGCTATAAATCACTTTTTAGGTAATCCCCGATTAGGATCACAGTTGGGACTGGAGATTTGGTTGTAGATGATTGCAGTTGTAAGTTGAGGTACCCATGTGACTGGAGCTGATTCGGGGGGAGGGCATTTTTACCATGGTTGTTATGCAAATCATGTGACTATATGTCTGAATCATGTGGTCAATAGATGAATCATATTGTTCTTAAGCAAATCCATTCTACTAAATTGGCGGGTTCCCCCCCTCCCCCCAAAAAACCTAGCAAATAATATTGGAAACTGGCAAAAAAGCATTGCAAATCATGGATCATGTGACCATGAAATACTGTAACTGGTCATGAATTTATTTATTAATTTAAAACATTATATAAAAGTTTTACATTAATAAATATATGACCAATTACAGTATTCTATGGTCACATGACCATGTCATGTCACCCATCTTGGTGGCACAGTGGCTAGAATGCGGTACTGCAGGCTACTTCTGATGACTGCCGGCTGACTGCAATTTGTAAATCTCACCAGGCTCAAGCTTGATTCAGCCTTCCATCCTTCTGAGGTCCGTAAAATGAGGATCCAAATTGTTGGGGACAATATGCTGACTCTGTAAGCCGCTTAGAGAAGGCTGTAAAGCACTGTGAAGCAATATATAAGTCTAGGTGCTATTGCTATCTTATGATCAACTTGGATGGCTTCCAATCAAAATAAATGTGAGCTGAAATGCAGTCATATGACAGGGATGACACAATGTTTTACGATAGGCAGTGCTGGAAGTGCTTTATGGGTTATAAAACACCCTTTCAGAGATTGTCATAACTTTGATGGTTGTTAAACATCCAGTGGCAAGTCGAGGGCTACCTGTAGATTGTTTTCCCTTTTTACTGGCATTTCGTTAGCTTATTTGTTCTTATGGCTGTATTGCATAGATTTATATTCTGTCATTCTTGAGGGAACTTAAGGAGGTCCTCTATTCCTGAGTTAGGTTGACGGAATGATTGGTCTGGATTCACTCAGGGAGTTTTACGAACAAGTGTGAATCTTGGCTTCGCCTTAGTCCTAGTCAAAATGAATGGTTCACGTGTGGCTCAATCTGTTAATGGCCCTACTCTGTATTCCCTTGCTTCAAGTTAGGAATGCCATGGGGAGCTGCAGCAGCTGGAGAATCTCTCCTTTCCTGTAGCAGGATTTCCTGCAAATCAGCTAAGCTATTATAAGGAAGAGTTGTCAAAAGAAGAGGCTAGGGCCCTCTTCAGTTTCCAAAGTGGATTTCTTCAAATAGGGGCACCTAGAAAGAGAGAATAAGCACATCTAGACTCTGTTGTCCGTTAATGTCACTTTTACATCAGGGATGGATTCCGGCAGTCACTGCTGCCGGTTTGCTCATGGCTGAGCCCCATGCGCATGTATGTGCAGTGCAATAAGAATTGGTCTGCACAGGTGCAGAAGCAAAGAACAAGATGGTGGCGCCTGCCGGAAGAACCAGTTCAGGGGCGTGCCAAGCCTGGGTCGCTGCCAGTTCTAGCGACCCAGGCCACCAAACCAAACCAAACCGGGCCAAACCGGTAGGAACCCACCTCTTGTTTACATGGTCTCAATTAGCCATAACCTGTTGCTATCATTGATAAGGATTAGAGAGGGAATGATGAATGTTGCCAAGGTTGGACACTCCTTGCTTAATAATGAAATACATTTTTGTAAGGCCACTTTTTAAAAACCTTCTGAAATAGTAGCTCTTGTGCAGAGGCCGTCAAAAAGACTTTTCAGGGAGCACTTTTTTTTTTAAAGGCCTTTTTTTCTGGGTGTCTTATACTGTATCATCTACCAGACCAGTACCATAATTTTTTCCAACCAAATTCTTCCAGCAGTTCAGTGGTGGGATTCAATTTTTTTTACTACTGGTCCTGTGGGCGTGGCTTGGTGGGCATGGCAGGGGAAGGATACTGTAAAATCTCCATTCCCTCCCCACTCCAGGGGAAGGTTACTGCAAAATCCCCATTTCCTCCCGATCAGCTGGGACTCGGGAGGCAGAGAATAGATGTGGGCGGGGCCAGTCAGAGGTAGTATTTACCGGTTCTCCAAACTACTCAAAATTTCAGCTACCTGTTCTCCAGAACTCGTCAGAACCTGCTGAATACCACCTCTGCAGCAGTTACAATTCAATAGAGCCCACTTTGATTGGCCTGTAGACCCAAATAGTATAATCTAAAATACCTGGAAGATCCAGATGGAGGGACCTTATTCAACTACAATAATCTGTGTGACCTCTTCTGTCGCACATACTGTCTGTTGTGACTATTGATGCCACCTGTGCTGCTTTTCAATTGTAGTTTTAATGAGAGAAACACTTAAAGCCAACTCTATCAAGAGTAGTATTTTGCGTAACACACTATTACCGTAATACGATCAATACCTGGCTTTTGAAATAAAAACGTTTTGAGAAACAGTTTAGGTTTTGATCCGTGCTGAAAATTGAACTGGTTCTAAGGTCATACTGAAGCATGGTTGAATATTTTTGATAGAATGGCATTGAGAAGAACATAGAACCATGTGAAACTGGCATATAAAGAAGTGGTAATTTGTAATGCTTCCTGATATTGTAGCTACAGGAGCTTGAAGATGTTTGTACTAAGCTTAACCAACAAATGAGGTTTTCAGACTGGTTTGAATCTTACACTGAATGGCAATGAATTATAGAAAATGCAAATGTGATTCACTGGAAAATGATTATTGTATTTGCAGGATATCCTGTATATCTTTGGTGGAATGGTGGATTCAGCTTTCACACAGAAGAGAAATCCTCTATGGATGTATGACACAGGTGTGGAACGAGACAAGTTTTATTCCTCCAATATATTTATGCATGTGTTTCATAAATATGTACTAGTTTGGATCAGAGTATTTGTTTATCCATGTACAGCCTATTCTGGAAAGAGTTGTAGATGAAGAACAGATTAACATAGCAATAATAGTCTCCTCCTCTTTTTGCACGCTTGGATGGAGACCTAAGGAGATACTGTAACTTTTTGTCCCCTCAGAAGCTGAGCCAGACAATTGCTCTGTCGAAATTGGCCTTACTTGAACTAACCTTCCAGAGCAGGAGTGTCAAATTCAAGGACCGCGAGCCAGATCCAGCCCACAGGGTGTTTAGGTCTGGCCCTTGGGGTTGCCCTGGAAACTGTGAAGGACCAGCCTGCAGTGCCTCATTTTGGCTGTGATGGCTTCCTAAAACCCTTGGCCACTGAAAACGGCGAAAATTGGTTTTACTGCCAGTGGCCGTCACTGCCAAAATTGGGGCATGGGAGCCTGTTTTCTCTGGCACAGCGCTTGGGCCACCACAGCTGCCCCCGACATGAGTGACGTCAAGCTAGCCATGCCCACCCTGGCCACTTCCAGCCCAGCCCCCTGAGGTCAAACACAACCCTGATGCGGCCCTCAATGAAATAAGAGTTTGATACCCGTTCTAGATCATGGGTGTCAAGCTTGCCGTGTCATGGCAACGTTGCTGTAACGTGATGTTTTGTGATGTTTTTCCCATTTGTGGAACTGAGGTGGGCATGGCCTGCGTATGACGCATTCGGCCCATGGGCCACCAATTTGACACCCCTGTTCTTGATTGATACCCTTCAGTGGCTTCAAACCTGTAATATTCAACATTAACTTGTTCAAAACCTGGGAATCATGGGAATTGTCGTCTGACCCACATGAACAGCCCAAGATTGTGATATTTGCCTTGCTGTTAGAAACAGTTCCTAAAATGAAGAGAACATTGCCATTTGCTGCCTTGAAAATTGTATTTGGAGCTGTGTTTATATTGTGTGTTGTTGGCAAAGGAAATACAGCCTGCAACTTTTTCTGCCAATCGCTCCTTTTAGTGTTTGCTAGCACTGCAAGCAGAACAGTAGCACCTTCTTGTGGTTAATGCTATGACTGACATTTTATACACCTGCAGATGCAACCAAGTGGATAGCCTGCCAGCTCCCAGCAATAGCGGGCGAGGTAAGGAATAACACAACTAAAATATAATGAATCATCCATGAAACCTGTTGCTTTGTTGATCAAATAGCTTGCTTAGTTACATACTTTGGAAACTGTTCCAGACTAGATGAGCCACCACCGTGAAGTAGCAGGGTAAGTTAAAGATGCTGCTGCTTTTGGTTTTCTGGGACATTCATATTATTCACACTTCATGTTTGGAAATGAATCTCTTTAATTCTGAATGTTGAAATAAGAATGGTTCTTTGGCTGCAATTAATTTTAGGTAGGCAATTATTTCCGATTGAATTCCTTGTAAGAGTTAGCAGAGTTTCATCATAACCAACCTGTCTCTCCCTCATTTCCCATCCCCTTCCTCCCTGCAATTTAAATCTGCCTCAGACTAGCCACTCTACGCATATGTCGAAGTTATCGCAAGCTCACAAAAGCTTATGCCTTTTAATGCATTTTGTTAGCTGGAAAAGGCGCTACCAGACTCCCTGTATTAAACGTGGAGAAACTCAGGGAGCAGAAGACATCTGCACTACCACAATTCAACTCAGACCAACCAAGAGAGCACCATTCAATTCCTAGTCTTTAAAGGGGCATGGTCTTGTGTGCAGGTCTGGGCAAAACAAATGTGGAACATCCATGCATAGATCCCTCTACTTTCCTTACAATCATAATTCCACAGACTTAGCCAGAAGTTATATTTTAAGAGTTTTGATTTCCCATTTTCCTTCCTGTTTAGCAGTAGGAGAACATCATCTGTATGATGCAGGAAACTCTGAAGTGGTTTCTTCTCCCTCCTCCCAAAATATAGTTTAATATATAATGTATCTCTGGAATCTGTATATTTTCCATCCATCATATCTACATACATATGCATGTCCATTCTCTTAATTTATGGAGATGTTCAATCATTTTAGTAGGAGTAGTGAGATTCCATCTATAGGGATAAATGTAAACAAACTGGAAAGCAACACTATTTTAGAAGGATGTTGCTAAAATGTGAACTGCTGGGGAAGACATAAAGGACTTCCATTTAAGTAGACCAGTATGAATGACTTGGGACAGGGGTGTCAAACTCAATTTTACTGAGGGCCACATCAGGGTTGTGTTTGACCCCCAGGGGCGAGGAAGGCATGGCCAAATGGGTATAACGTCACTCATTGAGGCTTGGGTTTTGGCCACGACAGCCTCCCCAGGTTCTATTTTTGGCTGTGACAGCTTCCCTGAAGTGAGTTTTGCTGGCAGAGGGCTGCAGGAGGCTGTTGCAGCCGAAAGCGGAGCCTGGGAAGGCCACGTGCAGCCCTCCTGAGCTCTGTTTTTGCTGGCAGAGGCACCGTAGGCCAGTTTCCAAGGCAGCCCCACAGGCCAAATCTAAGGACCCTGCAGGCCGAATGCAGCCTGTGAGCATTGAGTTTGACACCCCTGCCTTAGGATATTGTCTGCTTTCTATTGGTGTGATGGCGACGATAATTAAGGATGGTTGGTCCAATTTTGTCTTCATTCTCCATCTCTAGGTTCAAGTTCCTGTTAATCGGAAAGGCCACAGTGCTGTGGTCTACAGGGGCAATATGTACATATATGGGGGATACATTGACATTAAAGGTGCTTCCCAAGAATTCTGGACCTTTCATTTTGGTAAGTTTAAACTTTCTCAGCAGTGACCTAATGTATAAATAATGCAAGATGTGAGGAAAGACCCTTTGAAACATACAAAATGTGTTGTATCTATTTAAAAGGTAAGGTAATGCACTCTAATAACCCTCTTCCTTCAGATACAAAACAATGGGCCCCTCTATCAGCTGCATCCAGTGGGAGTAGCCCAGGTCCCCGACATGGTCATTCTGCTGTGGTTTACGGCAATGGCATGTACTTGTTTGGAGGATTAATGGGACTGAGCGAGCAGAAGGACTTCTGGATGTGGAATTTTATAGCCACCAACTGGTCCAGTATCAGGAGAAGGTAACTGTTTGAATGTAACTTCACTAACAGTTTCAAAAGGAGTTTAAGAGGGTGAAGATAAGACTTGTTTTCCCCCTGCCAATTGTTCCTAGAGTTGCACAGAAGAGCAAGTCAATCTTTTTACACATTAGCCCATGAAGACTAGCATCCCAACATTCCAGTTACTGTATGTTAGCTGGGATTTAAAGACGTTTGCACATCAATTGAAAACAGGGAGAAGGTTGTCTGAGGGGGATTTGAGTGGTATGGGACGGCAGAGTTGTGGTTTCTAATATGGGTACCTTTGGAAGGGAGGGTCTTATTTTTCTAGAAGCAAATGTTTTTGATTATGTGGTTTGTCCTTTTTATTTGGGCCCAGTTATGAATGTATGGTATTTGCATTTTGAAAAAGAAATCCTGAAGTGGCAGGAGAATCATAACCACCAATATTGCACAGAGGAGACAATTTAAGGAGCATGGACAATATTCCCATGTCTTTTAACAATACCCAAATACATAATTTATGGGAACTGTTTGGGGAAGCACAAAAATAAATTGTGGACTATAAAAAGTGGTTCATGACTTTTCCATGTATTATCTTGACTGGAGAGAAGCATTGAGAATTGAGCCCATTTTGATGAGTGTGAGTGTCACCCTTGTGCTGATTTCTCTCTGTTGTGTTTGCCTCCAGCCAGGGACCTCCAAGAGTGGTGGGACATTCGGCTTTAATCTTGGAAGATTCCATGCTAGTCCTCGGCGGAGGCATTTCTAACAGTAACCCAAATAGTACTTTGTGGCAATATCATTTTCCATCTCAAACGTGGATAAAATTGCCTAGCTCAGAGGCACTTTCTTCCAAAGCTTATCATCAGATGCTGCCAACTGGATTTGATTTCCAAGGGGCTGCTGGTTGCCCACTGAGGTCGTTTGGTTGCTTGAAGTCTAAAGAAAAGGGTTGTTCAAGGCTACTGACTCTTTCTAAGCAGCACACCTGTTTCTTTGAGCATCTCCACGAGGAGCCTACATACCAGATACTCAACAATGAGGGTGGCTCCAACATAGAAATGAAAACGTTTTGCCAGTCTTCAAGGGATTCTCTAGGATTCACCCCCTATCAAACCACATCCAGTGCAGAATTGAATTCAGACCCAGCAGCAGAATTGCTGTGTGAAGAAAGAACCTCGTATCTCAACGTTGCCAAGGAACAGGAAGTTGCCGCCATGGATCTAACAGATGGACGGTCAAGCTTGGACACTCTGAAAAATGAATGTGGAGACATTTTTGAATCCTCTGTTGTGATGCTACTTGTTGGCGGTAAACCTCTGTCCAGTTCGTCTGCAATCTCATTTTGGCAAATTGAACTAAACGGAACTTAAATACCAGACCGCTCTCAGGAGGCAGAAGACATGCCTCAGTTCAGTGAACTCAGTGTCTAGGAAGAATCACTTGGCAGTTCTTGCTTATGGTTGTATCATGAAACCTACATTCACACTTTGTATGACCCCGAAATACACAGGAATTCATAAAACATTCAGTTTGAGCATTTTTCAGCTTTTTGCTCTGTAGACAAGTTGGGTCTGCAGATGTCGGAGGCAGTAGGTTGCATTCATTTCTTTGTGTGTGTGTGTGTGTGTGTGTGTGTGTGTGTGCATGCCATTTCAAAGCCCAAATTGCCTGTATAAAGGATGCAGTGAAATCATTCCCATGACTAAGCTAGGTAATCGTAATTCAGTTCAGCGGCTGCGTTGGCATGGCAGGCTTACCTGCTTTTGCAAGGAAAACTTAAATCTTAACCATCATTTATTCAGCAAACCCAATATTCTGCATTTGCACTGTAAGCTAATCATCTGGATTCTGACATATGTTAGATGAATGATTGTTTGGCTATCTAATAGGTTAACACAGGTGCTTTCTCTCTATATTGAGTTTGCAATTGAAATGATATTTGAACAGGGGAGGGGGGTGTTTCTTAGCATATGCTTAGCTGTTGTACTGCACTACTTAAAACCATTTTCCCTAAATATGTAATTCATGAGGCTCCTATATTAGCTCCTCCGATACAAGTTAAATTGCCAGAACCATGTAATTTTATAGATCTATAAGAGTAATTGTGTCTGTTACAACAAAGCTCAGACAATCTTAATTCACATCGAAATAAGGCTCTCCAATTGTTGTTCTACCCACCAGGTATGCAACCACAAGTACAACTGGGCCTTACGCAGGTCACATACAAATAATTTGATGTTCTGCAGTGATGCTTCTTGATCGGTTTTTTCTTGTGACGTTCACACTGCCAAGAATACCTAGGCATGTTGTTTCCAAAATCACAAGGATTTTGGCAAACAGCCAACTATGTAAAGTTTGGCACGGAGAGTGGAACATGGGTGGTCAGCTTTTCAGGGAGAGGCAGTTTGTGCAGAATAGAAAGGGGGAAATGGTTTTCAGCTGGACTAGTATTTTACTGATTTAATGTTATTAGTTTAACATAAAAAATCCACATTGAGTTAATCCTCTCTGTAATTTCATAGACATGGCTATATTATCTGTGATGAGTATGAGAGGTTTGTCACTATTTTTCTTCTTTTTGAACTACCGTATTTTTCGGAGTATAAGATGCACCTCCCCCCCCTTTAAAAAAGGATGAAAATTTGGGTGTGTCGTATACACTGAATGTAGCCCCACCCACCTACCAGCCCCTACCCTTTGGCCTCTGCCGCTCAGCAATTTACCTGTTTGCAGCAAATGGGGGCTTGCAAGGCTTCAATAGGCTGTAGCAATCCCTGCAGCCTGAAACAGCTGATGATCAGGAGAAATTGAAAGTGAAACTTGCTGTTTGCTCCACAAGGCAAATTGCTGGGAGGCAGAGGCAGATTTTTTTTCTTGTGCTAATCAAGTTGTTTGCTTCAAGGGGGTAAGTCAACAACTATAAATGCCTATAGAACGTTCAAATTATTAGACTTATTTTTTAAAGACTGCTTTATTATTATTCTAGACAACTTAACAAAATGAAGCAGCTTTTTAAAATAAATGCTTGATCTGAAGAGGCCCAGTGCTATTGCTTTAAAAAGTGCTATTCTTTTAAATAGCAGAGAATTATATTTCCAGAAAGCACATCAATTTTAACAAAATCTGTACAAGTGTAGTCTGAAATATAATACTACAAACTGTGTATATTGTCTGTACTGTTTGCTGTTTGTTGCAAGGAGGCAAATTGCTGGGAGGCAGAGGCAGATATTTTTCCCTTGTTTTCCTCCCCAAAAGCTACATGTATCTTATACTTCGGAGCGTCTTATACTCTGAAAAATACGGTAGCTCTATGGGCTTTCTGATAGTCCCTTATCCAGATTCACTGATTTAATATTTTGGAAATTGGCAAAATCATTTAAGCATTTGCTCCTTTTTATTTTGCACCATCACAGTAATGACAGAAATGATTTTGCTAATACTCATTCAACTGCAATCGATAGGAAATACGTTACAGAGTGAGAAAATGATCCCTTGAAGTGACCCTTCCTTAATTTTTGAGAGAGAGAAAAAAATCATGAAGTATATACAGCATCAGGAAAAGCCTGCATAGTGCCTTTTTGATAAGACTTTTTAAAACATGTTTTATATGCTATAAAAGTTATATTTATTAATTATATTTTTATACTGCATGAATCCTTATACCCAAGCTAAACTATATTAGTTTAATTTTGTAAATATGTTATTCACTGTGTTTTAATTACTTTGTTAATAATATGTATTTCTGTTTTTTGTAATGGTGGCATATTGAGGGGGGAAAAGCCAAACACAAAAGCTTGATGAATGATTTGCCTCTTGGCTGGAGATGATTGAACACCTGATATGTTGTAAGACACATTTCCTGGGGCATTACAGCTGGGAAACAAAATGAGTTGTTGATTCTTCATTTGTATGCTGATTGTTCTCATTAGGGATGAAAAGTCAAATATACGGCCCTTTCCCCTCCTTATTGCAGCTATTTTTGTTAACATTCACTTATATGTTATCACCAGGAAGGAGAAATGTAGGATCACTTCTGCTACAAAAAGCAGGATATTACTCCAAACCAGGATATCCTTAAGGAAGCGGACGAATTTGTCAGCATTCTGAAATACATGGATAAGCAGCTAGAGCATTGTTCTGCTAGAAGAAAAAACACTAAGCACACAATTTTGTACAATTGTGTTGTATTTAGAAATAAGCTACAACTTTTATGATCGATTCCAAGTGGTCTACAAATCACAGTTGTTGTTCCCTTATACAGTGTTTAGCACAATCATTCTAGCATAATTTGTCCATCTGGCATTACTTATTACACACACACATATAGTCATACACACAATACTTAAAAAAATAAGTTATACTTTGAGCAACTACATTGTTTAAAAAGATACAAATACAGTAGTTAGTCTGAGTTTTTTCTTTAACCCCCCCCCCCCCAATCAAAATAGAAGTTCTTACATACTTCATAGTAAGTTTGTCCAATTAGGGAAAACGTGAGAACGAAGGAATCTGTAATCAAAACATTAATCACATTAGGAATGTTATGACAGAATGTTCTGTAGTCACTCCACATGCATTCTGTTTCAGAGAGAATTAGGTGAACATTTTGCTCCAAGAGGAATGTTAATGCTTAGCGTTAATAACAGAAGTCCAAACTGTTCTGCCTCAATAATCGCAGACACTTTAGTTATGGAGCAACAAGGTATTGTTCCAGTGGTAGGTTCCAGATCCTGTCGCAACCGGTACACTGCAACGGGGCTGGGCGTCCACCATGTGCAAAGATGCCCCCACCCTGCAAAGCACCAGCTGCTTGGGGGAGCATCACGCATGCACTGTATGCTGCGTGCACATGCGCAAATGGCCCGGTTGCGTCAAATACAGCTAAGGAGGGTGGACAGGCAGGTCCTCTGAAGCACCTTTCAGGTACGGTGCTTGCTGTTCCCAGCAGGCATTGGTACACCTGTACCGGGGCGTACCACTATGTTTTTCTACTTGGGGCATCCTTGCCCAGAGACACAAGTGGTGTAACGTGTGACATATGAATAAATTGAGACAAATCTGAATGACTTTTGGCTTTATGCATGCAGGCAAATTGCATTTGTAGGAAAAACATCACAATTATCTTACCGGAGGAAAAGCTTCAGCAGTCAAACAGGATTGCTGTTAAAAATGCAAGCTAATTTAATCCTCTGTGGACAGCTTGACAGTGAACAATGGCTGCTAATAAACACAAATTGCAATTTTGCATTCATTAGTCAAAGCAAAAGAATCTCCTGTTTTGGTCCATTTTAATCAATCACAAGAGACACTAAGGCAGTTTCCAGATGTCCCATTAGAGGCCTGAAGCCTGCAGTGGAGGCTGCTCTATTGACAAAAGGCTTTCGATTCTTTATGTTGTGATAGCTGTAATTTTATGCCTTTGTACATATCTGCCAAGTAGACTTTACCCACTGATAAATGTGGTGCTGATAATAATAATAGTATTCCATTTTCCATACCACATTGCAGTGTCCTTTTTAAAATAAAAAATAAAAACAGGTTATGTGTTTAGGAAAATTCTGTCAGTTAAATGAGTAATGATCAAGTCAGTAAATATATTGCCAAACAAGGCAGTGATACTGTAATTTAAGAGCAATTTCTAATAATTTTTTTTTTTAAAAAAAGCAAAATTGAGAACTATCTTATTTTTTTTTGTCAGAGCTGTACATCAGGTTAGTAAAATAAAATGACAACAGCCATTGGATTTTTTTTTTAAATGGTCAGCACACAACATTCTAGCGATTAGGATTATCCAGACAATTCAAGTTAGCAAAGCTATCTTTCTGAGTAATAGGCAAATGGTACCATATTCTCCAACTCTCCTCATTCCTACAGCAGAAGTTAAGATAGTGTCATCCTAAATATTTTCATCCCTTGTAAAAAATACAGGCAAGGTTCATAAAAGCACTGGGTTTACCTTGGCTCAGGGAAAGGTCTGAAAAATCAATAACCAATTGGATGTTACCTAAGCTATTTCAAAAGTCATGCCTCCTGAGGTCTGGTAATCAGGATATGTCCTATGGTTATTGATGCTAAGTTATTTGCCTCAGTAACCCCTCCCTCTACCCCCCACCCCAAACTCTGGTTCCCATTATGCCATTTTATGAAGCAATTGCTTAATACGGGTATCGCAGATCAAAGCAAAGTAGCTCGTGTTATTTCGCAAGCAGCAACCAGCTACGAAAGGAAGAGTATGCACAGTGGAGTGAGAAACACTTGCATTTTTATCATCACTTCCACTATGGAAGAAACTTTTGCTGGGGGTGGGGTGGGGGTCCTTTCGCTTTTCCTTTCAAAGTTCACTCAGAAATTCATAGCACTCAGGTTTCCTTGCTTTCTTGCCTAAATGCTTACAGGTCTTCCATCAGAAACAGATGGAGAAGTAATAAGTCATGTTTTTAAATGACTTAGAATTTGGTATTTCAATAATGCACAGCAACCAGAGCCGTTTTGGAAGAATCAGAATTAAGGCGTTGTACGATTTCCTTGATTATTTTGAAAAGGGACAGAAGATGCAGGATGAGTTGGATACCTGACCCATAGGAATAAATCTTAACTGCACAAGCCCAAGGGTATTTTTTGTTTTCAAAAATTCTAAGCATAAATGAAACTCGGGATTTGCTTAGTTTCCCCTCTCCCACGAGTTTGTAACAGAATATAGGTTTAGTTCAAACTAGTTCAATCAGCAGTTTAGTGCACAAAGGAAGGAATCCAATATATAAATAGCTACTCATCTAATATAGGAAAGTTGGCATAATGTTGGTATATTTTGCTTTTTAATTTTCCAGTCACGAACAAAATACATATTCCAACTACAAGTAGATTTAAAGAAAGGTACAGAATGGAGCACACAAAAAGGACAGTAATTCTAACTATGCATTTGAAGCGATTTTAAAAGCCTCAGATTATTTCTGCACAAACCTTCGAACTTTCCAAAAAATAGCTAGTGGAAAGTCCAAAGACGACTAGCCTTCAAGCTAATCTAGCAGAAACTAGGTTCATTGATTCAAGAGAGTATCTGTAGCTCATGGCTGAGCGGTGGGGTTCTTGGTTCTTCTCTGTAGTTGGTTTTCTTGCAGACATTTCGTTACCAAACTAGGTAATGTTATCAGTGTTAAAGGGAGTGGGCTTTGCTTTTTTTATATATATTACTGTCTTACCAGGTCTGAAGAGACAATCAAACAACCAAAAAAAGAAACAAAAAGACTAAAACAGTTCCTCACCAGCAATCAATACACAGATGAGCAGAGATTAACACTAGACCCAACACTCAAGAAGTAAACTCAGTACCAACTCAGTCAAACAAGCTAATAGTAAACAACAGCCAAATCAAAACCACAAAGACCATTCCCACTAACACTGACAGGGCAAATATGTTTTCTGCAAGAAAACAACTAAGCTCAGAGAGCATCAAGGGTCACATACTAGATGCACTGTCTACCTAGAAATATTTTAGTGACTTAATGGAACAAAATGTGAAAGTCGCCCATCCACACACATAGTAGTCTTGATATGTTTAATAAAACGTTGTTTCTTTCCTTATGAAAGCATCTGCCAGCAGAATAAATTGCAATCAAGGTGCTGCATTTTTCACTTCCATAGATTGCTAGCAAAAGTGTGGAGTCTAGAAACAAGATTAAAATCAAGAACATTTGCTAGATAACAATACAAAAGAAGATTAAAAAGAGATGGCCACAAAAGAGCACTGTAAAAATGTCACAGCTATTTTCTTTTACTGTCACCACCAGCCTCCCCATAATTGGGTTTAAGCTAGGGGGGAAAAAACCAGCTTATCCCTGTGAGTATTTTCATTTGCACCTATAAACAAGGAAGGAATTCTCTAGCAAAAGCATTGTAGTGGATGAAAACCCTGTGGATTTCATGACATCTCAGAATTTGTTCCCATATATTTTGCAAGAGAGACTCGTGTTTCCCAGCAGCTCTGTGTCCTGAACTCATACTCTTAGTTCCAGTTGAAGGATTCACTGTAAAGCAACCATTCTTTGTTAACCATGGCATAAACATGGCTTAATTTCAGGTAAGTCCTTTGCTCACTAAAGACACTAGGAAATGAGATTTGCTGAAGCTCAGAGTTCAGTGGTGAGTAAACATTTCTGCCGTGTAGTATCTTCAGTAACAGGACTGTGAAGAAAAAAATATACACACATAAACTTAGGTGGATGATGAACAGAAAGCCTATCTGGACCAATGTTAATTTAATGGTCAAGTGGAAAAGCAAGCATGTTGTGATGTCTTAAGATCACACCCCTAAGATGTTGGGGTTGTGATCTTAGAGTAAAGATTGGGTATCTCCAACCTTTTATCCTTCAGGCTCAGCCCTGCAGCTACACAAGGTCATCGAACATCCACATTACCAGTCTGAAACACTGTAATTTAAAGTATCTGATGCCCAGAGTAAATATAGTTTAAAAGGTATTTATGAACAGAGAGCTCTTTGTGTCATATACCCAATGACATCCCACCTTTAAAACCAACTTTACGAAATTACTCACTGTAAATGGAACGTTAGATATAATATCCTTACTTTCTTATAATTGCTAATGTTGAGTTGCAAAGAGGACCAGAAAATTACTAGTGAAACTTGGTAGATATAAGATTGCTCGGGAATTGCAACATACTATAGCCGGGATGGCAAACCTATGGCATGTATGCCTGAAATGGCACACAGCCATCTCTCCAGACACGCATGCCATCGCCAGTTGCTCTTCTGGGTTCCGGCGTGCCAGTTAGCTGCCCTTCACATGCGTGGGAGCACAGAAACTAGAAGAGCAGCTGCCTGGTGTGCATTCGCGCACTGGGAAGATGATCTTCCGGTTTCCAGCACATGCATGCGCACCAGCCAGCTGGTCTTTGCACATGAATGGGCATCAGAAACCAGAAGACCAGGTGACCGGTGCAAATGTGTATGCCGGAAACTAGAACATCATCTTCCCAGTGTGCGCATGCATGCCAAGTGGCTACTTTTCTGGTTTCTGGCACACACGGAAACCAGAAAACCAGAACCAAAAAGGTTCGCCAACACTGTACTATAGTGTTCACAAGACCTAACATACGAACTGGATTAATAAGAATCCAATAAGTATTGTTTTGTAGAAGTTATATAAGACGTGCACAGAAATTATACAATAATCTAAAACTTGTACAATTCCTCCAGCATTCCTCAAAGTGGTGTGCTTAATGTTGTAGACTTAACTTCCTATGATGGTTAGCTGGCTGGAACATGTGGAAAATAACAGACGGGGTAGGAGGACTGTTTTAATTTCATGAAAAGAAAATCCTTACCTGGGTATGATTTCAGAGGGGTACAGTGGAGGTGATGAGTCAGTAGCCAATAGGGCTTCAGTGTTTATTTTAGTTGTCTTAAGAGATAAAGCAACATCATTTCCCAGAGGCCCATTAGAAGTCAGTCCACTCTATAAAGAAAACCAAAGAAAAGTCAGAAAGGTGATTTAGGTTTTGATACATGTCAGCAAATGAACATGTCTATCAAATGCAAATGACACAGCAGAGAAGGATTAATATGTGAAATAAATGTTCAATTGATCCCTTGTCCTTGGATTCTTTCCTTCAGGCTACCTTTTCTCCTTCATAGCTTTTCCTTCCAATTTGTGAGATACAATGGTTGGGACAATGACCAATTTGGATTGGGATAATGGTCAAGATAAAATTTACCAAAACCATTAACTGGCAGGACATACCAGAAGGGGGTCTGCTGAGGGAGAAATATGGCCCCCAAAATGAGCAGCATCAAATGTTTTAGCATCATCTTCAGTTTTGAGAGATGGTTAGGGAAGAAGCAAAATGAGTTCTTGAACCTCAAAAAGACTTATCACATCTATTAAAAACCTCCCAAAATTCCCTGCTCCCAAATTGGGGTGACACCTGTTTATGCTTTTGGGATGCAGCCTTGGAAGTACAGCACAAAGCCTAACAGAGCCCTTGAATTGGTCACCTTCAATCATTCTTCAAGGGAGACAGGTCAGAATATATAGAGATCCTCCAAATATTAGTAAGGGGAATAATTTTCAATCATAACCACAAGGAAAAAACTTTGACTGGAGAATGGAGAGGTGAGTCTTGCCTTTTTCCAGAAGAATTAAGGGCCACTTCCAGGTGGCAGATGGTTTCTTTTGATAAAGCTGAAAATATTACCCACCATGCAATAGAAATGGCAGACTTTTTATAAACTATCTAAATCAATACTAATTTGTACCACTTCTAACAACAGTTGAATGACTGTTGCTAATAATAATACACGGACGTACAGAAGAATATGAAATTAATAGTTTATAAGGATTATTCAATAACTTACTGGCACTAACCACCTGGGCATAATTATTGGTGAAGACACCTAAAAGTAAATGAAACACAAAAACATTCATAATATTGTAATATAATCTTACTAGCTGATAACCTGGGGCTGAATGGTTATTTATTTATAGGGGGGAAATGACTGGACAAAATGTAATTTCTAATGTTGGATTTTCCCCCTTACCAGAGGAAGCCCCCTTGTGGAGTACTGTGAAGCCGTTACCGTGGCAACTCCACAGCACTATACAGTAGAAGCCATTTTAAGGCACAACAGGCTGTTTCTTAACAGAACACAAACCCCGAGGGGTGTTTTACCTCCACAGTATTTGTTTCCAGAGAGTAAGTAATATGTAACCAAGTTTGGTTGAAATTGCTTGAGGCGACCTCCCCAGATAATAAACCCAATCAAGCTTTTGAGTGCATATGATAAAATAATCCCTCCCTCAAAAACAAGCCTTCCCTGAAAATATTGCAACACAGCAGCAGCCATGAGGTGACCACGCTCGCCACCTACTGCACCTCAAAAATAATAAGACCTCCCTGAAAATAAGGTCAAGTGCTTATTTCGGGGGTCAAAAGAAAATAAGACCCTGTCTTATTTTCAGGGAAACACGGTGTATGTATGTATGATGTATGTATGTATGTATGTATGTATGTATGTATGTATGTAGCCAAGTGTCATATCAACTAAACTGATCATGAGACACCAGAACTCAAACAAGCTTTACTGAAAGTAAAAAAGAGAGGTATAGACAATGGACGTACTAATTATATTTTCAAATTGTACAATGAAACAGCTACGTTTTAATTTTTTACTCTTACCTGAGGCGTGGCTTCTGTGAAGTCAATTAAATTCTTTGTCTGTGATGACAACAAAATCTCCATGCTCTCACAGGAACTCTGCAAAATGGAATAGTTACGTTACGCCCAATCACAGAGAAAGAGCCAAAGTGTTTTGTGTAAGGTTTCATTCCCTTTTGAAAAAGCCACAAGTTTATGACTGATGTTTATGAGTGCTGCCCAACAGCACTGTTTCCCTTTGTCATACACATTTTAGGCTCTGACATACATGGATTTAAATTTCAGTCACAATATGAATTGAAGCAATGCATTCAGTAACTTCTTTATTAGATTTATAACCCACTTTTAATCTGTACTGTATAAGGCAGTAATCAGTGGTTTTCTATTCTCCCTATGACAATCACCCTGTGAGGTGGGTTGGGCTGAGAAAGAGTAACTTAACCCTTGGCTTAAGGGAGGGTTAGAACTCATGGTGCCCTACTCTTCACTCCTAAATCGCTACACCAAACTGGCTCTTGAGTCTTGTAAGATAGCATACACCCATCAGTGGACTTAAATTAGATGTAAACGTTTTTCTATGTTTTTCCCCTACAATTTTATAAAGTATCTGGCACTTCAATCTTTGAAAAGTGCCTTTAAAAAGGATTTGCATGCAATATAAATTCATACGAATGGCTTCCTCCTCCTATTGTGCTTCTCGCCACTTAAAGCTGATTAATATTTCACAATTTTAATTAATATTTTTAATATATCATCAGATTTTTATTGCCAGTTCCAGCCATTCTTCCCACAATATAAAGAATATGTTCATAACACCAAATTATGATTTAATGAAGGGGAGATAATACTTTTATATTTGGGGATAATCTATATATTGGAAAAAGCAGGTTGGGGACATGGATTACTTTTATTCCCTTCCCCATCCTTTTCCCTTCTCTTGATAGTGAAAATCAGGGATGGGGACACACTTATAGAAATTGCACAACTAATTTTTAATATTATACTCCAAATATTAATCTGTCCCAGGAATCTATCCCTGGAACCAAGTTTTAAATTAGTGCTCTGTTTAACACAAGCAATTTGCCTGGGACTTCTCATCTTGTGCTTCTAAAGACCCACGCTTCCCCCTACAAAGAAGCAACATACCTTTACAAGAACATCCTCTTCTCTAGGAGTCAGATCAGTAGGATTCACACAATCTTTGGAGTCAGGGATAGTAGTATTCTCATTGAATTCATTCCTGGAAGATGTAAACACACCTCCCATGATACAGAGCATGTGTGAAAGGAGCTGCTATCACTTGGAATTTGTGCCTCTGAAATCAGTGCCATATGACCTCTTGATCTCAGGAGCTTCTGCCCAAATAATTTGCCTTCCTGTTAAGCCATATTGTGCCCCTGAGGCACAGTATGGTGGTGGGGAAACTTGCTTAATTTAGGGTTCAATTGGTGCATCCTTGACAGAATCTGTGATTCTGCTGATCTCCATACTTTCGGTGACCAAGTAGAATGAATAAACAATATACAAAAAAAAAAACAGCCAACTCTTTAGCCCAGAGTGACAGAAAAGCGCTTCTGCCACAAGAAAGTCCAACAGTCTAAACTACTAGTCTACTATATCAAAAATAAGGAGCAGATTCACATAAATTGCTTAACCAGTAAATATTTTAAAATCATTCTGGAATTGCATCATTTCATTCCTATGTTAGAGCATATCTTGACACTTTTCCTGCCAACTTTAGTAATTGGAAAACTAAGGTTCAGGAAGGGGTCTTTCTTTTTGCCAATTCAACAAGAAGCAATATTCATTAGAGGGACACATATCCTCTACTCATGTTGAGAACAAAACTAAGCCTAATTTTGGCTGTTTGGTTTCCCACAGAAAAGCAGAATCCTAACCCGACTGGAAATTGCCAGAATTAACTGAAGGAGCCCTTCAAGTGCTCCATATACTGTTCTTAGATTGTTTCAGCCCAGATTTGCATGCATTCCCATTTTCCAGTGGGGATACCCACCTACCCACAAGAGGACTTACAGAATGAAGGCATTGGTGACTGGGATCACTTTTAGTCCCTCTCGTGGTTCCTGGCACACAGGGCTGAGGGTTCTCAGGGGGCTGTTGTTCTCTTTTACTGATGGAAGAACGCTTCTAAATAACGCAGAGCCAAAAATGTAACAATTGAGTTCTTTTCCATTGTTGCCAAGAACATTCTTTCAGCATTAAAAACAATACAAAACAAAGCAGCTTGGAACTCTCTTCATGCAAACCATTTCCTGGAAATATTTTGTTATCATGGATATCAATATTAAGGCAAAAAAAAGGGGGGATGTTAATAACCTAGGAAAACTGCAACTGGATAAACACATTTATCTCATGTTTTGTGTTTCTGCCAGACCATCAATACAAGGAGAAGATGTGTGATGTGATACAGCTCTATAAGTAGCGCTTAGGAGTGCAGTATTATGCGTGGAGAGATTTATATTTTCTCCCCCCCCTCTCACACACACACACACCAACTTTAACCACACCTTTATTAAAATACAAAAGGATGTAGGGATTTATATGGGTAGTTCTTGGGTTATAATTGGGACTGGAATTACAAGGGCAATTGGGACTGGAATTTCTAACGCTTGGCAAAGTAATACTGGCTGTTCCCATGTAACCCCAGGACGACATGGGTTGTTAAGCAGGAAGTGGCGGGAGTTCTAAGGAAGCTTCTGGGGGACAGCTAGGGCAGGTACTATGCAGTGGTGGGTGCCGGATCCCGGTGCAACCGGTACGGTGCAACAGGGCCCAGCATCCCCCGCATGCATGTGCGCGCCCGCCCGCATGCGTCCTTACCTCCGTGATGCTCCAGCTGCTTGGCGGAGCATTGTGCAGGCGCCGTACGCTCCATGCGTGTAAGTGCCAAAGAGCTCAAATGCAGGTAAGGAGCTCATACTGGGGCATACCGCCTGCAACCCATCACTGGTACTATGGATAGATACTAGGGAACGTAGGCCGGGGAGGTGAGTGCCCAAGCAGGTGCAAGAAGCACAGATGAATGCAGTGATGGAGGTAGCGGAGTGCTGATCATAAATGTGGATTGGACTGAATTTTAAGGACCAATCATAGGTCCATTGTTTCAGTACCACTATAACTTTGAACAGCCACTGAATGAATGGATGTAACCCAAGGACTACCTGCATGTCATATCTCTACAGTCCGACCAAGACTTTTTTCCTAACTTCTGACAGAAAGATGCCCAAGAAGGTGGTGCAAGGCATGGGGATTTACCATCAATGCTACCTTCTTAAACAGAGTAATGTGTCCCAAAGATTTTGTTCTCCGAACTGGATAGGGATATTCAATTTTCTAGAATTTCAGTCGAATAAGACACAAAGTCTCCTTTTTAAGAACTAAGCAGAAACAAGACTAAACCACAACAATGCAAGTTGGGTTAATAATATTCCCAAAATTATTATCCTGTAGGCATTTTAAAACCACTAACGTAAGTTTTATAGAATTTTGTTACAAATGGCTTTTTCCATTATTAAATGGGTACAGGAACCTGTTCGCACCACAGAACAGAAATCTTCAGCACATTTCAAGCTCCATATTAATACCTTCCAGCTGTATCTTGAATATTGGTGTTCTTGTTGCCAGGTATGCTTCCCTCCCTCACAACCTAAAAGAAACACAATTACAAGTCAGAAAAAATAATTTTATTGAGGATATAAACTAAAATCTATTTTTTTTTCCTGACAGGTCAAAGTCAAAGCAACCTAACATTACACAAGTGCCCTTCTCTGCCACTTCTTACGGGCTCCTAAAAATGCATTATACCACTGCAGGACTCAGGTTTCCTGCTTTCATTGTGTCTAGATGGAGAAATATTCCAGATGATAGAAGATTATGATGCTTCCACTCTAACAGAGTTAGGTGGTAGACGCTGAGATAAGAAATAGCAGCCCTCTTCTTTTACTCTACAGATATTCTCAACAAAGCCTTGATGAGGCCACACTTGGAATACTGCATTCAGTTCTGGTCGCCACGATGTAAAAAAGATGTGGAGACTCTAGAAAGAGTGCAGAGAAGAGCAACAAAGACGATTAGAGGACTGGAGACTAAAACATATGAAGAACGGTTGCAGGAACTGGGTATGGTTAGCTTAAGACAAAGAAGGATTAGGGGAGACATGATAGCAGTGTTCCAATATCTCAGGGGTTGCCACAAAGAAGAGGGAGTCAAACTATTTTCCAAGGCATCTGAGGATATAAACAAGAAGCAATGGGTGGAAACTAATCAAGGAGAGAAGCAACTTAGAACTAAGGAAATATTTCCTGACAGTTAGAACAATTAATCAGTGGAACAGCTTGCCGCCAGAAGTTGTGAATGCCCCAACACTGGAAGTCTTTAAGATGATGTTGGATAGCCATTTGTCTGAAACGGTATAGGGTTTCCTGCCTAGGCAGGGGGTTGGACTAGAAGACCTCCAAGGTCCCTTCCAACTCTACTATTGTATTGTATTATTGTATAGCAATAAGTTAACCCAGAGAAATTGGCTGAGCCCAGCCATTTCTTGCTTTTTTCAGAATGCGACAAATCACTGCAGAATAACTCACAGTGGATAACTCAATGTGAGATATTATGAAAGAAATGTTGAAAAAATGGTAGAATAGAATAATTAAAGAAAGGATGCTAAATGAAATGTGAATGACAAAAATTAAAATAGTGGCAAAGAAACAGTGGCAGATAACAATAGAGTTATCTCATGTTTAAATGTCTCCCGTCGAGCTGTCCTGCATCAAACTGGCTGTGTCGAATTGTCCTGAGCAAGTTGTCTGGCATTGAGTTGGCCAGGGTGAGTTGCCTGTGGCAAGTTGTCTTAAGACTCTTTTCAGTAAGCCTTGGAATGTTTCAGAGACAAGGATGAATATACACGTGGCAATTTCTCTCTAGCCCAGGCCTCTTTTCTTAGATCTGGATGATAAGATGCCTCTCTTCTATCTTCTGTTTCTGAGGATTCAGCATAAAAAAAATGCTATGACCTCACCCAACTGTTCTCTTCAGCAGTATTCTCAGATTTGCCTAAGCCTCCAGCAGTGTAACACATCCCACTCCCATCTACTGAAAAGACACTTATTCACGTAAATAGATGGAGGGAGAGGGCTTCTATCAACACATCTGTAGGCAATAGAAGATTAGGAACAGGCTCTGCACAGATGCTTAAATCATCTCAAGTAAATTAAGAGACTAATGGTAAACAAAGTATCAATACTGACTCAAAGTATTACAGAAATTTAAAGTTACTTTTTTATATTAAAAAAGATTGCTACAGAAGCAAAATTCTTACTTTGTGCCCTGCCTCCACCTGGGCCTTCAGAATATTACTTTTAATATCCGGAGACAACCGCATAGAAGTGTTCGCGGGGCTCTCAATTACATTGTTCAGGCATTTATCTGTCAATTTCACAACTTCCTCCTAGAAATAAAGAAAACTACACTCATAAACAGCACTCCTCATTAGGTGAACAGTTAGCAAGAAACACACATACAAGGAGTTAATACAGCTTCCACAACCAGCACATAATAAATGCATTATATATGCTTTGGGCCAGGACTCTGCCTTATTACGAGTCTCCATGCGAAAGATAAGATGATCAGCACTAAAACTATTGCAGAACAGAAACTATATTAAGGAGATAAGACCAAGCCATTGTATGCATTAATAGTCTAAGATATCTATGTCTGTCTCTTTCCTCAGTAACTAAAGAATTTTGGTATCTAATCTTACAGGTAATATCTCAGTTTTAATGAAAAGCTTTCTATAAAATAAGGAACATTTTCTTTTCTATACTTATCTAGCACAAAAATGCTGAAACCCTGGAAAGCATATATTATTTCTTCACTTTTGAAGTCACACACACACACACAAACTGTGGACAATTGCTATGGCTCAGAAACTTACACGCAGGTGGAACATACTCAAAAGGCTTACAAAACAGGGCTAATTTATAGGTGGACTTATCTGCTATGCAGTTCTACAAGGAAAGTATTTGGATTTTCTGAATTTTTGCATATATTTCAGAGTCTATGTTATCAGAACTTCATTTTACTTATTTACTCAATTTGTGTAGCTCTATAGGCCTTAGTGAAATAGACAGCCTGAGAGAATAACTAACATCTGAATTGAGTGTTTATTTATGTTTACAAAGTCATTCAACCTGTGATGTGCCGTTGTGAACAACCCTTAATATTCAGTAATCGGTTGAACTCAGAGGTGGGTTGCTCCCGGTTTGGCCCAGTTCAGCTGAACCGGTAGTAGAATTCAGGCCTGGGTCGCAGAACCGACAGTGACCTAGGCCTGCCACACCCCCGAGCCGGATCCCTCTCTGCCGCCATTTTGGTTCTTAGTGACTGCGAGTGCAGAGTTCAATGTAAATTGTTCTGCCTATGTGTGAAAAACAATTTACATTGAGTAGCGCACGCGCATGCAGCGTGCGTTGTGAATCGGTAGTAAAACCGGCAGCAACCCACCACTTGTTGAACTGCCTTTAGCTGCAATTAACTTCAGCCAAATCTGTTCTGTAAATTACTGATCACTGGAATTATGGCCCATTTTTGCATGGCCAACAACTTCTACTTACTAACATTTGAGGATTTTATAGCATAAACTGCTCATTAGGAACCTTTTACAATATTTCTATGGGCTTTTGCTCTAGACCAGTGATGGCGAACCGGTGGCACACGTGCTACAGGTGGCATGCGGAGCCATTTGTCAGGGCACGCGAGGCGCTGTCCTGTCAGCTGGCCAGTGCACATGCGCGCGCTGGCCAACTGAGGTCACCCTTTTTAAAAGCCATTTTTTGTCCTCCCCAGGCTCCAGATGCTTTATAGGAGCCTGGGGAGAGCGAAAAGAGCCCCCCCGCACCCCCCGGAGGCCCTCCAGAGGCTTCATGAGCTTCCCTAAAGCCTCCAGAGGGCAAAAAACCAGCCCTATGGGCAAACCGGAACTTCGGGAACAGACTTCTGGTTTGCTCGGAGGCTCGTTTTGACTGCTCTGGAGGCTTCAGGGAAGCGTCCTGAAGGTCCCTGAAGCATTCAGAGCGCTCAAAACGACACTCCGAGCAAACCGGAAGTGACTTCCCGTTTGCTTGGAGGTTCATTTTGACTGCTCCGGAGGCCTTAGAGCGCTCAAAATGACCTTCCGAGCAAACTAGAAGGTCGTTTTGACTGCTCCCGAGGCTTCAGGGAAGCCTCCTGATGATCCCTGAAGCCTCCAGAGGGCTTCCGGGGGGGCAGGGGAGGCTGTTTTCGCCCTCCCCAGGATCCTATAAAGCCTCTGCAGCCTGGGGAGGGCAAAAAAAGCATGCAAAAAATGGGGTGTCGCACCGGGGGTGTCGCGTATTGCATTATGGGTGCGGCATGCTGCATACGAGCCCCCTGCGCTGCCCCCACTTCTGGTACGCGAGCCAAAAAAGGTTTGCCATCGCTGCTCTAGACTTTGAGTTGGCTAATCTACACTATTAAATGTATTCGGCATCCATTCTCTTTGGTTTCCTTTCTAAAGCAGCAAAACATTTCTAAAAGATGACACTGCCACCTCCACGCCCTTGCACCCGTGTAAGATTCTTTACTGTGAAATGTACATTTGGGTCCTACCAGACACAGTAACATCTATATCAGATCAGAAGCTCCACTATCCTTAGAATGTTCCCCCTGGAATGTAGAATGTCATCCAGATGGGTTTTTGACAAATTTGGGGTGAGCATCAATTTTCTTCTTCTTAATGAGCAATGCTTTCCATCTTGCTACTTTCTCACTGATTTTTATCTAGTACCTTAGTTGCATTGTGAGAGATTTGCAGGTTTTTTTGTGTGATTTCCTGTATAATTTTTACACCATATCTTTTGAGAGATTTTGACAGACTAAGTACTCCTTGGGAGCTTCTCTATTATAAATCTTATCATTGCAAGAATATGATTTTGTCTGTGGACTGTTAGAGCCCCGTAGCTTTAGAAATCATTTTGTAACTTTTTCTAATTGATATCAATGGTTTTTTAATGGAGGTCTTCATAATTTTATTTGGAAAGGGGGGATGGACATACCATAAAACTGTGTGGTAAAAATCTCACTGTGATAATGAGAGCCAGCATTGTGAAATTTATGTTGAACAGGGTGGGCCCATATCAACTGATTGTTTTATGAAATGTTTACGCAACTGGCACTAGATATCACTTTGACTGAACTGACTGAACTAGGGAGAGGCAACTATTTTTTTCATATTGGCAGCCTGCTAATAGATAACTCAAATAAAGCACTAAATCCAAAGAACCCACAAGAACTTCTGATGATACCCAGTCAAAACAATATGCAAACATTTTGAAAATCCAAGAGGCAAATACTGTTTTGTAGAACTGTGGGTAAAGCAGGATTGATTAAATCAACTTTCAGCATATCGATGCATGCCACAGAAAGATATTTCCCAATATTTCCATTCAGCATTCATATGTAAAATATAATTCTCTCTATATTATATGACTGAAATTAATTTCTATATACATTTTCTTGAGATGGCCCTGGGGGAAAAAAAACAGAATTAAGATTTTTAATTATTCTCCATCTGTACCCTCCTCAACAGCACTGATTTAAGATTTTCTCTCCAAATCAGTTTTTATCACCACATAAGCAAAGTTGGGTAGAAAGGAGAAAAATGAAAGTTTTGCTCTCATTACTTATTTATTCTGTTCAGTTTTCAAAATTTATCTTCCTGCTTTATAATCAAACGAACCGAATACTTGTTCAGATATGGATTCCTGATTCAGTCCTTGGAGCACATATTCAATGTCTTATGAGGCCTTTTCCTTTTGAGACTGCCATAATTTAATAGAGCTAACTCAGCAAGGTGAATGTATCTCATCTGACAATAAATATTTACTTGTCTCAAATGACAGGAAGCAGTATTTTTCTTAGGTAATTATTTTTTCCTAAGGAGAAAAGCCCATGTCAGATCAGATCTTCCGCCTAAAAACTGCCTAGTGTTTATTTTAGCCAAGGGCATTAATCCTACTTTAGCCGACTGTGTCACAGTGCTTAAGCACAGGTCCAAGGATGCCTTGAAATGCATCCAGAGAAAGTGTATCATGCAGTTGCCTGGCCTCACCCTCAAGAGTTTTCATTATTATTCTTATAGACAGGATGATTGCTGAGATAAGCTCAGATTCTTTAACTTAATTACTGTATATTAGAGTATTGTGATTTATGATTACCCTGAGAAGTAGAATTTTAATCTTTTATGTTGAAAGCTTTTAGAAATAAACAAAGCATCTGACATGAAAGAAAAACTGCCTTTGACTCTGTTGTGGTGGTCCCAAGGGACTTTTTTTTATGTGCTTCTCCAACTTTCTGCATGTCAATATAGCTTAAGCTTGTTCTTTCAAACACATTTTTCCCCACCTACTGCTCATTACAGAATGTCCTTTAGAAGAGATGCAGATATAGATATGGAATATTACATCTTCCTAAACACATGGGAAATATAGTGAAGTCAAGCTTTTATCGTTCCCTGCATTCCAGAAGTGAAAGAGATTGGAATGCCTATCTAATTAAAAATTAATTGCTCCCTTCTGTGCCAGCATGCCCTTCATGAGCTTGGCACTGCCAATCTTGCGGACTTTCAAATTACCAAAGATGGTCGCTAAGATGCAAAACGTAGCCGTTTTTATCTTGCATGAACAAAAACATTACGGGGGGAAAAAGCAAATATAACAAAAACCCTGACCTCATATTTCTGGGAAGAGAAAGCATGCAATACCTGCTTGCTGACATTTATGTTTATGTTGGACTGGGAAACCAATACGGGAGTGAACTCGGTTTCCAGGTGCTTCAGTTTCAGGGATGGTTCATCAGCTAGAAGAGAGGAAGAAAGAAACTGGATATACAGAACCCAAGATTGACATAAAGCTCTAAAATATTTGGCATTTCATCCCTTGTCATTGCTTTCACAGTAAAAATAGATTTCTCTTATCTGTAACTGCTATTTTTTCTTAGGCTCTCTATACAATCACAGTTAAGAGGTGCTTGAAGCTACATCATCTGAAAATCTTTGCAAAATTTAATAGTTTTAGATATCTGGTAGGTCGGAAGAGATCATTTAAAATTTTTAAATTTTTAAATTTTAAATTTGAACTTTAACTATTATTGTACAGTAAATTATATGTTACCTCCTCCAGCCACACCTATATCTATTTTATATTTATATCTATGTATATTACTGTGTTTTAAATATGACTGTACACCGCCCCGAGTCCCTTCTGGGAGAGGGCGCGGTTTAGAAATCAAATAAAAGTTAAAGTTAAAGTTAAAGTTAATCATTCCAAGAAAAGCTGGAGAGTTTTGGAAGTTTTCAGTCATTACAGGGACACTATGTTGCTATTTACAGGACCGCAAGAAGAATAGTTAACTCATGACAAAATAGGTTTTAGGCAAACAAGTTCCTTGACTAATGCCTGCACTTCCCTGAACACAAGACTGTGCAAGCAAGCGCAGAGCACTTATGGAATTTGGTAACTGCAGAGCACTTACGGAATTTACTGTTAAATGCTGCTAAAACAAAACAAGCCCATGCATCAGGGGAAATAAGAAATCGTAGCAATTGCTATTTGGACAAATAAATTATTAGGGAAAGAAGGAGAGAGATTGCTTGCCACTGCATTTTTTTTTTTTTTGGAATACCTGGAATCAATAATGGTCAATAGAAACCATTAGTTATGTTAAAAATGCTTATTTCATAGTGTAAGAACACATCAGAGACATAGTTGTAAGCCACTCAGCCTATCAATAAAGCGATCCAAGCGTCTCACTACCGACGGTGCCTTACCAACAAGATTTATATTCTCAGAGGGGGTTTCCTTTGTACCATCTCCCCCTTCCAACGTTTCACCTAATCCCTCAGCAGGGGGAAAACCAGCAGCACTGTCAGTACAAGGATCCAACATTTCTTTGCTATCAAGCAAATCAGCAGTCAGAGGCACGCTGCATAAGCTAGGAAAAGGAAACAAGACTTTTAGAAATTCAAATATGTCTGTATATTATACACCTTTAAATTAATGTTACTTATACTCCTATTAAAAATTTTTTAAGTGATGACAATGTATATAACATGTTTTTAGCATTTAAACAATGTTGCTTTCCCACCCCACCCCCCTCAATTAAGTAGCCATACAGCTGAAGGTGTTCATGTTTTTAACTATTTCTAATTGCTTTTAATTTGCTTACAACTAATAAAGGTAAGTAACATACAAAACAAATTTAAATTTGAGAGGGTTCAAGCTTGAACAGCTCTCTACCTAGTCCTTCCAGAATGGTTCCGTTGTTGTTCATTTGGAAATGTTCTAAGCAAAAAATAGTCCATTTTTAGCTCAAGGCAACATTTTGAGCTCAAATACTTACAGGATGTTCAGAATTATGTCAAAACACTTCCACTAAAGGCAAGCTTGAATCATTTTGAATTCAAAACATACATACCCCTACTATAGATAAATGTGGGGATTTAAAATGAATCTGAAGACAAAACAAAATCAGAAGTGTTTTCATGAATCCACTGCTACCTTGTACAACAGTATGCAATTGCTCACAGAATACTGAGTGCCACAACACATAGTTGCTTCTGCAATAAAATGTGAATGACAGACACACATTTTTGTGTATGGGTATATTTGTAGCCCAAGCACAAATAATGGGAATTTAATTGTTTTTCAAACTTTACATATGTAATCAGAACAGAAAGCAAAATAAGACAAATCATGCCGCCACCAGAGGTTAACATCCATTAGAACAGTGTTTTTCAACCCTGACAACTTTAAGATGTGTGGACTTCAACTCCCAGAATTCCCCAGCCAGCATATTCCAAAGGTTGAAAATCACTGAACTACAGTATCCTTTTTTGGGGGGAAATTTCTTGATCTAGTTCCAATACATGCAGCAGTAATTATCTTGTGTTGCTGAGCAATCCAAGGTAGAAAGTAAACTGTAATGGCTGTCTCTCCTTTTATAATAGAATAGAATAAAGTCAGTGAGGAAAATGAAGCCTTCGAACTGGTCCTTGATGATACCAGTCCTGATAAGATCACTATGATGTTTAAATTATTTCTTTCAACCTTTATCAATTCCCTCTATCCAGAGCATTTGCAACCAGTTGATAAGGAGTCCATTGGAGAGCTACAAAAGTATACGGCACTTTTGATCTTTTCTAAAGCCTCAAATGGGAATGTGGTGTCTGTGGAGGATTAAAAAGATCAAAAGGACTTCACTTCTCTTATTAATCTTCAGGATTTGAACAGGTGCAAATAATGCTAAAATCAGAGAAATAGCATTGCATTTCTCCAAATTGTTTTGCAGTGTAGAAGTAGAACACAAGGCCACTAATTACTGACAAAAAACAGAGATAACTTGTGCTGGCCTCATAGAAAAAAATCCCAGATAGCCGTGCTTTGCATAAGATGTTTAATTCATTTGGGTGATTAATACAAATGATACCATTTCACTCCTCTTACCACTCAGAATTTTAACCATGGTCTAAGGTGAGACCATGAACTTGAAAAACAAGTTTCAGATTCTGATTAGTGTTAATGGTAATGGTAGCTACTCTGCATTCAATTGAAATACTCAGCGTAGATAATAAGATTCATGGCATTTGGGTAAAATGCTGGTTGAATTAGCACCTTGTATGATTCAATATGCTATATTAGACAGTAACATCATTGGAGCCAAAATTAGCAAAATTTTGAGGGCATGAAAAAGCTAGATTTGATTGCAGCTGGATTATGAGGCTGCTATAAATGCTATGGAGGTTTCATGTACACGTAAAAACTCAGGAAAGACAGACAAACACTGTTTTCTGTTACTTTCAAAACTACTAGTTCTAGCAGTAATAATCTGGTCTGATTTTGGCTTTAAGCAGCAAAGCAGCTGGGTTCACACTAAGACATAACAGAGTTTGGTTAAAATATGGCATAGCTTATATATTTAGTTTTTCCACCACCACCATCACCATCCACACATACCTGTGCTGCTTTCTTGCCATCTCATCTGGATACTTGAAAAGATCTGTGCGAGGGGGAATAATGGCTCCCACAACCTTGAAATAGCTTGTTTACTGACTAACAATTTGAAAATATTTTCTAGCATTTTCCCCACGGCTCTCCTCAATTGGAGAAAATGAAAAATGATGCTCATGTCTATGTGAATATTTTAAAGGATACTTAAAGCACTTAGCCACCTATGTCGAATTACTGAATGTCAGTTCAGCAGTTTCTAAAGCTATGCTTTTGTTTAAGCACCCCTCTCACCTACAGAAGCTATTGTTATATATTAGTCTATTGGGATTTCGGTATCAGGCTGGGCTGGAAGCCATTTGTCCCAAGAAACGCCTTCCTCAGAACTGCAATTAGGAAGATTTGTTAAGATTGTTACAGAAACAAATACAAGAATTCCAGCAAATTCTTTCAAATGAGAAGTTATATAGCAGAAAATTAGGGAAGGAAGGTTTTAGGGTTGGGGTTTTGGTTTTTGCTCTTTTGCTATAAAGAGGAGGACGCTTTTTTTTTTAAATGAAGGAAGGGTAGGACTGTAGCTATTGATTATTTTGGAAATGGATATTTGTCAATGGAAGAACCAGCTCTCACTTGATCAGTTCTTGCAACTTATCAGGCACATCAATCCTACTGCAGTAAATGAAGTAGGATCTGATTTGGCAAACTCTTGTTAAGTTAGTGTAAAGCAGGGGTGTCAAACTTGCACTGTCATGGCATCGTCACATTACGCATCACGACTTTTCCCCCCTTCGCTAAACTGGGCATGGCCAGTGTAATGCGCTGGCCGGCAGGCCGTAACTTTAACACCCCTGGTATAAAGGAATGTAGATTTGATGTTGGGAAATGCATGAGAGCTATTAAGGAGGAAAGCAAAAGGTTAGAGCTGCTAAAGAGGACTTGCAGAAAATATCACAGAGTTTTGAATTAGAGAGAAGCAGGGGAAAAAAAACTCAAAATAATTCCACCTTGATTTTGTTTAAGGTGGGCTGAGAGAAACGTGAACCCCACCCCTTTTGTTAATTTTAGTACATAATATGTATTTCCTGGAATCTTAAAAGGATCTTCTTTGAGTAGCTGACATCAATCTAGAAGGCTTATCCAAGTTTCTCTGTTTTACCTTGGATAAGCTTTCTAGATTGATGTCAGCTCCTCAAAGAAGACCCTTTTAAGAAGCAAGGATGGGAGGGGTTATTTTCTCTGTTTTACAAAATCAAGTTGCGGTTATTTTGAGTTACTTCTCACATTTCCCTCTGTGTAATTTTTTTTGCCTAAGCCCCCCCTGCCCCTTTAATGGATCTATTATAACTTTCTCAAGGCCAGTTCCTTTACAATTAGCCCCAGCAAAGCAAGAGACATGTCATTCTGCTTCCTCCATCCCCATTCAAAGTGAAGTTTGTTGTTGAGGCTTCCATCCTACTAATATCAATGCTCCCCCATTCAAGGATATGACTAGGCAAGGCCTTTGATCATGTGACATTTCTCTGGGAACCCGAAATACTTCTAGAAAATCTCCATTTTTGGGGGGTCTGAGATCCCTTAATGAAGCACCTTTCTCAGCTTCAGTGACAAGATAGTGAAATCAAATCTCCCCAGGCAACAGGCAGACATCTTCTAGGTCTTTGGAACATCTCCAGTGTACGTGAGATAATCTTACACCACCACAAGATTGCAACGAAAGCACTTTAATACAGTAAAATGAGACGACTTCTGCAAAACAGTGTGGAGTACCCCACATATAAAGTATATTGGACACAGGCCTTCAAATTTCCAACTATCAAGGGAACTATAGTTAAACAAGTTGGGGGTGAATATAAAAAGAAAACAATATATCTCATTCTGATCAGAAGTGAACGTCTCCCTCTGGCCAGGATGGAAGCACCTTTTTCTTTAATGACACCATTTTACTTCCCAAAACAATGAAAAGATGAGCGTTGCCTAAGTATAAGCAAGCATTGGTTTTGTAGTTGATATTGTCTTACCGGGTTTATGTTTGAGCATAAAAGAATCGATCCCACAGGGATAGCATAACAGCATTACACCAATCGGAATATAGTAGAGGCAACTTTGTAGTTTATTTGAATAAACCTTTTGCCGTTTAATAGATTTTTGCATTAAAACAAAGAATCTCAGAACAGAAAGCAACCTTCAAACACCTTATTTTGCATTCCTTCACATTTCTTTGAAAGTACTTTAATATAAAAAGTATAATTTTATAACATTATTAATAGGCACATTATCAAAAGTGCAGGAGAACCAAACAGAACATTTTTTAAAAAACTTGCTCTATTATATCTGCAGTAGAGACCTCTTTGCTCTCCTAAAACTCAGAAAATAATTATATGATAAGAATCATTAAATCATCGTTGGTATCTTTCCACCTGGCGAGCAAAATATTGGTTTCTATAGATTGAATAAGCAGCTTTGTCATAAACAAGGAATCCATTTCATCTTTACCCACCTCCTTCCCATGAAGAAAAGCACGCACAGATCCTCTCCCCCCCCCCCAATGTAAAACCACATCTATGTTTTAAAAGAAACATATATGCTGGTCATCCATGTTCAGATATATTGGCATATGGGATTATCCCTTAAAGATCAAGCCCTTCAAAGCATTCATGATTCCAGAGGACCGTAAAGATTTCCTTAAGATCAAAAGTCCTACAGGTCAGTCACAGTAGTCTGGAAACCAGAACCATAAGCCTGTCTGTACATTCCTGCATTCTTCACATTGCGTTCACGGACAAAGTCATTGCAGTGTCTATCCACTGTATGGGCCGAGGGCGCGGACCACATGTTCCATGCATTTCCACCACGTTGACAGCAGTCGCGAGCATCATGGGGCCTAGATTGGTTTGGGAATGGGATGGGGTACAGTTAGTATCTAGGTATAAATAAAGGGAGAGTATGGAAGGTGGAAGATGCAGTTGAGGAAGTATCAGGCTAGCAAGAGCAAACTTCTTGAAGAGCAAGCACAGATTTAGGAAACGGACTTACAATTTAAACCCTTCATGCTGCTATCAGAATGCACTGGCTTTAAAGTAATCTATGCAAGAATTAACTTGGAATGCTTCTCTATTTTCATCTAGCACTTTCTCTGACCAACAAATAAAGTAATAAATTAATATATAACTTCTCCCATGGATTATCACATTCGACCCTTAAAACCTCTAAAGTTAGTGTTTACAGTATTTCCCTTATGTATAAACACATCAATATATCTGTGAATTAAATCAGGGTAGGCAGAAAGTACTCCCCCAACTGCCAATAAACTATACTCTCAGCATCGAACAAGCAGGTTCGAGCTTCCAGAAGTTAACCTTCAGCTTCAATGCTCATGAACAAAAGCGAGTGCCTTATACATATAGCAACAATGAAGCATTTAAATCATATGATAAAATGTACAGGATTTACAGACTAATATTAACACAATAACTATGAACTATTAAAAAAATCATTTTTTAAAAATAAAGCAAGGACACAAAATAAAGCAGTTCAACATAAAGACTATGGTTATATTTGGTGAAGGATAAGAAGAAAGTATTTCATGCACAACATGCTATTTAGAATGCACCAGTATAGATTTTGCTTGTCAAACATGACTTCTTTTACTGTAGCTAAAGTCCATTTCAGGAACATGCAAAATTAAATTTCCAGAACTGGGTCAACCGGACAGACAAGATGGTACGTATACTTTACCTATGGAATTTCTCGCTCCAATGTAATAAAATCAGCCTTGTTGCCTGGTAGAAGTAACTTTAATGTACTTTAAAGCACAAAGATATTGAAGATGTGCCAGTTTTTACTGATTAATAGACTTGGAGGGTATGATTAGCTACACTAATGACATTCAGAACAAAAAGAAGCAGGGCTGGGAGCTTTTCTTCAGCTTCCAATTTACTCTGCTCTTTTGTAACCTGATATTTGCATGAGAAACTTAATTGGAGTAACTCTGCCAAGCTATATTAAGCAGTCTGTATGTTTAGAATGAGGACTTCTCTAGAAACAAGGCGATTATCCAGTGCTTGGGTCCTTAAGGGACCTTTAGTATTATCACATGATCAAATGGACTTTTAAGTTTTATATATATAATATTTACGTTTTTGTTTTCAATTTCAAGTCATATAATTTTCTAAATTAGAAAATCATATTTTAAAGCTAAGCATATTAACACATGTATTGATCTGAGGTTTTATGAGTCCTAACCAGTAACATTTTATAAAATGAACTGAATGAATGCTTAGATCTGAGGTGTCTGTTATGGTAATTAAGAGAGATCTTATCATCCACCAGACTCTTTGAAATTCCTGATTTTTCAATTATAATTTAATTAGCAAATGAGGATATAAATTTTTAATTCAAAAATTAAGTTGAAACTTCACATGTGCTCTTCAAAATAAATGGTTGTGCATCCTGTGGAACAGGGTCTCCAACCCCCAGGCCATCGACTGGCACCGGGCCACAGTCCACCAGGAACCAGGTGAGCAAGTGAGCAAAGCCCCATCTGCACAAGTGCAGGAACCAGGCAGTGTGCAAAACCACCCCCTCCCTCCACCGGTCTGTGGAAGAACCTTCCTCCATGGAACAAGTCCCTGGTGCCCGAGATTGGGGGCCATTGCTGTAGAATGTATGATCCAGTTGAAATGTGGGGGTTTAGCCATCTGATTTGCTTTGGGTGTGTTTAGTGTGAGTTCCTTGGAGTTATTACCAAGACTGCAAAACACAGGGAAGCTGAAGTAAGATCACAACATTGTTGTGATTTCATTTAGTGTTTCCTTTGCATAACCACCTAGTTGCTGGTCTAACAGTGGTTGCTAAACAAGGACTAACTGTAAATTTTGATGTTTAATCCCTACATTTGTTTTGAGAAAATTATGTTCTTGGATAAATTATTTTTATTTTCATTTATTTAGTCTTGGATGTTTTTACACTAAAAATACAAAATATGATAACTCTTCATGGAAAGGACACTACTCTAGTAATATTGGGAAAGGTACATGTTACTCTCAAAATCCCAATCTTCTCAACTATTCACAAATTTTGACCACTGGTTAAAAGTATTCAATAATTAGGGTTGCAAAGAAATGATTATTACATTTTTAAAAAATATGTAAGCCTCATACAGTCTGCTAAGCCATGAATGGTTAGTCTTTTATAAAAAAGATTTGTAGACTAAGTTTATGGCTAATTATTTTGGGTAAATCAGACAATATTTGTAATTCCTCAATTTGGGTTTGTATTAGATTTAGTCATAATTATATTGTACCTACAATCTTAGGTCTGTTATGGATTGGGGAAATATTTCAAATAATTTTTCTATGGTGGAAGGAAGAGGTTCAAATGTAAGTATGCTAAATATGCTGGCATGCTACTGATGCTGCTTTTCATAAAAATGAAGGATTTAATTAAAGCCAAGTATCAGTAAGATTAAATTCAGAAAATCTTAAATTATACCACAGTGTGCAAAACTAGAATACGCCCATACAAATAATGTAGATTAAAAAGCATGCAGAATGTTAAGGCAAATGCACAGGCATCTAGAAATAGTCTTCTTTAGAAACAATTTTATTCAATTTCACTCCTGCTTTATTTATGTTAAGGATCTGGTTCTTTATAGTATTAATTCATATGTCACCAAGTGAACATTTATTTTATGAGAAGTTGATGATCAAGGTTGTTAATAAAACATCAAGTGTGTTTTGAAATGATACAATTGCTGATACCTATTAAATGTTTTCTTAAAGGTAAATAAAAACAGTTGAGAGATGTTCAAAACAGTCTATATATCAATTTTCCTTAGACTCCAGATAAATATCATTCTGGATCTCTTTCAGAATAAATGGCATGGGCAGAATTACAGATAACTCTTTTGCTAATCTATCTTGTCTGGTCCTATATAGCTCCAATGGTTTCTTTTATCATCAAAACAGCACAATATACCACATTTAAGTGTGGAATCTGAAAGACAAAGACTTGGATAGGTTTCAGCTGTTTCTTGGGAAAGCAAACTAACCTCAAAAAGTTGGTAGCATGAAATGTAAGTCAATGTTATAGCTTAGGTACTTTGCTAAGAACAGGAAAACTTTTCATGGGAACTATCTGAATTGGTAATGTAATACATATTTTTAATAGGTCTGCAGCATTTTACTCCAAATGCTGGAGGTATGGAGCATAATTTCAAGATTCTAGCAATACAAAGAACCATTCCTTTAATAAATTGATATTTATCCAATTAAAACGGTTTAAAGTATTATAGTCTTCGTAGCACTGTGTTTGGAAAATGTTCTCTAAAAAAGACTGATTCTAAAGGAGGAAACCCAAAGCCAAATCATGGTAACGGCCCAATTAAAAGAGGCAGGAAAGAGGCTGATGTAAGAAAGCCCTTGTAAACAGGCACCAAGACATTCAGGTCATTCTCCACCAAGCAGGCATCCATTCCATCAACACATTCTGCTTAACCTCATTCCAAACTTTGCAACTCAACACGCCCGACAGACTGTACAGCTCCAAACATTATCTTTACTGCTTTCCCTTCCTCCCCCGAACACAACAACCCAGACTGTTAGAAGGATCACATCTACCATACAGATTTATTAAAATGTAGGCCTACAATTGAGTTAACCCGTTCCCTCTGTTAATAAAAAGAATGGCTTTGGTGGCAAAATCAGCTATTCATTTGTCTGGAGAAATAAAAACACCAGTCCATTCAGCACGCCATTTTCGGCAGCGGGGAGGGAAGAGGCGCAGTTCTATCAAGGTAATGAAGGATTGCTTTGTATTTTATACACTGGCCTCCTACAGCAGCAATATCTTTTGAACATAGAACCCATCTATACTTTAGAACAGGGGTGTCAAAACTTAATTTCATTGAGGGCCGTATCAGGGATATGTTGGACCTTGGGGGGCCGGGATGGGCGTGGCCAGGGTAGGCGGGGCTAGCTCAACGTCACTTGTGTCGTGGGCCGCAGGTGGCACTCCCAAGCTCCATTTTCGGCTACAACGGCCTCCTGCAACCCCCTGCCAGCGAAAATGAAGCTCGGGAGTGCCGCCTGCAGCCCTCACGAGCTCCGTTTTCAGCTGCGATGGCCGTCTGCAACCATCTGCCAGTGAAAATGGAGGGCCACATGCCACCCTCCCAAGCTCCGTTTTCACTTGCAGGCCAGTCCTTCACTGTTTCCAGGGTGGCCTTGCAGGCCAGATCTAAGCACCCCACTGGCTAGATCTGGCCATCAGTCCTTGAGTTTGACACCCCTGCTTTAGAAGAAAACTCAAGTGCCCAGGCTCAACAGGGTTGGGAAAACACAGGCAATGCGTTATGTGCTGTGTATAGACCTGTTATACCTTAGGTTGTTATTCTAATCATAAAGCCTAAAAGAGACTATTGCAAATGGATAGCATAAACAGGGCATGCCAGAAAACGAGCACTGTTCTGAGACTCCCATTGCAACTTGCAAAGCTCATTTTCAAAACCTAGGTTTTTTACGGGGAGGCAAGTAATAATGAGCAAGCAATATGCATGCTACATAGAGGTAGTCTCGACTTACAACAGTTCAATTAGTGACGATGACACTGAAAAAAGTGACTCATGATCTTTGCATCACCCCATGGTCACATGATCACAATTGAGATACTTGACAAGTGGTTCATATTTATGTCCTGGGGTCATGTGGTCAGCTTTTGCAAACTTCTGACAAACAAAGCCAATGGGAAAGCCATATTCACTTAACTACATTACTAACTTAACAAATGCAATGATTCACTTAACAACTGCGGCAAGAAAAGTTGTAAAATGGGGTAAACTCAGTTAACAAATATTTCACTTAGCAAACATAAATTTTGGGCTCAATTGTGGTTGTAACTCGAGGACTACCTGTATATCCTTTTCCAGCTGTTCAGAGTGGGAAGTCACACCTGACCTTGACTTGTGGAGACATTTAAGTAAAAAACATTTAATAAGTGAAAGTATATTCATATTGTAGACACATAGAGAATGTATAGGGGATGCACATATGTACATGCATGTGTTTCTGTGTGTGCAGATGTGCATATATACACACACAAATACATGCATGTGGGCAAGAGAAAGAGAGACGGAAGCAAAAGAAACTTTACTGAAAGTCCCAATTTGTAACACAAATCCAAGTATCCAGGTTTTTAAACCACACTTCTTACTTTTCTCAGAAATGATATGAGCCTGAGACTGCACAAAATTGTAAAAGCACGGCTAGAACTGTTTGGAGCTGTAGTCTTAAAAAGACAGGCAAGGATCAATAACCATGAGCACAGCAATTATATTGAGCTTATACAAGCCAGGCCATCATACCAGTGTGACAAATGAGAATAAAAATAAATAAATACCACCACCTTACACCACCACCATGGGAAGGAAGAAACTGATTGATCAAGATCTTAGAGAAAAACCTCCAATTTCAGACACTGGATAAATCAAGGGCAAAAAGAGAAGAGAAAGCATCTTATTGATTAAGCTTTGGATTGCAGCTGCAAAAAAAACAGCTTCAGATATAAAATTAAGATCCTGACCATGTTGAATTCAACAGATTAGAATTGCTGGATTTGCATTTGACAATTTTCTATGAATTAGTATTTGGTATCACACGTTATTTAAATTTGTATTTTCAATATACCTGCAAGTGGTTTAAAACAAGACTAAGTCAAGTTGTAATCATAAATAAAATGGAACCTCTTAAGATAACTTTAAGTCAAGGTATCTGCAATGATCTAATATGCTTTTGAAGTCAAAAGGAAGTTCGTTTTCTTGAACAGAAAGGATAGCTAAGGATTGAACCACCAAGAAATAGTAATTTAAGCCCAACTCAGGCTCTTATTTGAAGTTGTTACTTTATGCAAATTCTTCTTCATCACTGAAGAAACTATGCTACTAATCAGTTAGCTAGCATAGTATTTTACAATGAAAACAAGAGAGGATGAAAAATGTGATTTTCTACAAATATTACTTGATCACTCACTGCTGCGAATATTCCCCGGATGATACTTTGCAAATGCTTTATTTTTTTCAATCTTCTCTGCAGCAAGAACATTTGTGAGGAGTGCTGGTCTGCTGCCAAACTCAAATCTCAATTTTTATTTTTTGATGACACAGTATAAGCAGTGTCTAAAATCAATCATGCAAAAGATATCTGAAGTGACCAGCAATAACCGTTCTTTCCCAATATAGAACAAGATGTGAGATCAGAGTAACATACCATTTCTTATCCTGTTGGCTTGTTCCAGTATTCCGGGGAAGATTTTCTATTTCAACTAAAACTGGACCAGAAGGAACTGCTGCTGCAGAGGGCAATGCACTCCGGTTCTGGAAAAACAAAAGATAAAAATGTTTTAGTTAGCAGACTTTACAAAAAAAAACCTTGATTTAATGGACCATTCAGTGTGAGGGAGATGTCCATCCTTTCTGAAATTCTGCAAATGCACACATTGTTGCAAAGAGTATAATGTGCATCACTTGCATAATAATAGCAAAAAGAACATTCTCTGTGAATAAAATTTAACAGGGGTTTTCCTGTTAAAACCTTCTGCTACAGTGTTGTTTTATTTTTTAATGCCATAGATGTGTGTCTTAATTTGGGAGTGTGATCTCCGTATGGCTACACAATCCAGTAAAAGGGCTTTATTAAACTGAAGTTTCACCCTGCTGTAAAAAATACACTCTTTATAACAGATAAAGGGTTGAAGTTAAATTTCCAAGAATGAATATTCTATCTCAGATAGTTCAATACTCGAGGGACAGAACATTTGCCATACTTTAGTAGCATTTAAAGATAGTAGCAATAGCACTTTAGACTTATATATCGCTTTAAAGTCCTCTCTAAGCAGTTTACAGAGTCAGCATACTGCCCCCAACAATCTGGGTCCTCATTTTACCAACCTCAGAAGGATGGAAGGCTGAGTCAATCTTGAGCCAGTCAGAATTGAATTCCTGGCAGTAGAATGCAGTTAGTCTGCAATACTGCATTCTAACAACTATGCCACCATGACTCTTAGCAGTAGTTTCCCCTTTATTATTTAGAGAAAAAGCTCTCTTTCTGGTCCAAGAAAATGCGGGGAGGGATACTATTTCAGTCTACAAATGTTTGTTTTAAATTAAACTTCTAATGGCATGTTACCAAATATGTCCACACCTAGTAGCTATAGCATTCAAAAACTACCGTGTGTCCCCAAAAATATGACAGGTTCTGAAAATAAGACCATGCCATATTTTTCAGGTGGGCAAAAATATAGGCCCTCCCCCCAAAATAAGCCCCTTGGACAATCCCCCCCTTCCAGCCAGGCAGAGCACCAGTCACCGACCTAGCAGTATCCCGAAGGCGCCAAACTGCGGGAACCGGGGGGAGGGGAAGGTGCTCGCATTGCTTGACACCTTCAGGATATCGCTAGGTTGGTGGAAGGTGCTGTGCCCAGCTGGAGAGGGGGGGCTGCTGGACGGCTGCTCTCTTGGGAGTGGGCTCCCGAAGAGCCTGGCACAGCCTCAGGGGCAAACGGCTGTGTTGCGCTGTCGCAGCAGCGCAACACAACAGCCATGTGGTGACTATGCTCATAAGCAGCCGCCCGGCAAACCCCCTTTCCAGCTGGGCACAGCGCCATTCACTGACCTAGAGGTATTCTGAAGGTGCCAAGCCACGGGAGCCAGAGGGTGGGGAACAGGCACTCACGTGGCTTAGCATCTTCGGAATACCTCTAGGTCAGTGAATGGTGCTGTGCCCAGCTGGAAAGAGGTTTGCCGGGGTGGGGTTCATGAGCATGGTCACCTCATGGCTGCTATGCTGCGCTGCTGCAACAGCGCAACACAGCCGTTTGCCCCTGAGGCTGTGCCAGACTCTTCGGGAGCCCGCTCGCAAGAGAGCAGCTGCCCAGCAACCCCAAAGCAATAATCCCTTCCCCGATAATAAGGCCCAAGCCATATTTTGTGGGTCAAAAGAAAATATGACCCTGTCTTATTTTTGGGGAAACATGGTATTGCTTAATTTTGGGGCCTTATAAGTTAAGTTAAATTCTCAGACAAACTTACTTGCTGTGGTCCATTGTTTTGAGTGAAAACATTGCCTGAATGGCTGAAAGAAAGAAAAAAACCCAACAGTTTAATTTCCCAAAGACTGAACTGTTGTCTTAAGACTTATCTGTTCTCATATTCAAGAAGATGGGGGTTAAATTTAGAAGTTTTTAAGGAGATGGTGCAAATACTTCAATTGGATTTCTGCACTGAGTAAATGATTGAATGGCTTCTTTCAACCTTATGATTCCAAGGCAATTTAAGGAGCATTTTGTGAGAAAACAAAATGCAGGACATAATACAGGCAGTTCTACTTCCAATTTTTTCCCTCTGTAAATCCCAACATGTTCATTTTTAATACATGAACATTCAAAATCCCATGAATTTAAAATGCTTAGTTTGCTTTTTCCATTAAAATTCTTACAAAGTTTTCTAAGACTTTTTGAGATGGCAGATTTCAAAAAGTCCATCAGCATTAGGAATATTAAAAAAAAACCAGAGGTTAAGAAGAAAAAACAATTTTCCACTCATAATTACATACGAAGAATTCCAAACAGATAAATTCATGGGGTAAGGTTAACTATAGAAGAAGCCTAACATGCATAATTGAATATTTTACCTAATTCTTTCAGATGCATGAGGATTACCTATAATAAAATACAAAACAAAAATGTTGAGTTTGTACAATTTATCAAATAGAACATTTTTAAACAAAAGGATTAAACTCTTGCAAAATATTATGAGTGATACTTCAAATATATTAAAAAAGTGAATGCTGGAGAAAACTGACAATATATAGTTTGCTACAGGTAGTTGTCAATTTATGATTGGTCACTTAACAACTGTTTCGCTGTCACAATGGCCTTGGAACAAGTGCTTTACGGTTCTAAAGATTTTTTGATCATTGTAAAACTGGTATGGTTGGTGGCTCAGATGGCCCTCTCCCTACCCCACCATGCCTTGGGAGGCCCAAATTCCCTCCTTCCCTTCCTCTCGGTGTCTTTGTTTCTTTCCATCCATCTTATCATAAGGTAACCCTAGATGGCTTATAATATTATCAAGTTAAAACTATATCAATAAGATACTACAAAAACGCAATACTCTTAGCTCAAAATGTTGCTATTCACTAACATTTTAGCCAGATTTGAGGCCTGTTCCTCCAAGGCATGGAAGGAGTACAAGGATTTCCCCTCCCTGCACGGACATAAGATGAAATCCTTTGCTGCACAGGACTTCTCAAGTCCAGCATTTCATCTGCTTGTAACCTACATAGTCACTAACAACCATAATTGGGAGAAACAGGATTGCAATTGTTGAGTGAAGAAGTCACATGGCGTCTTGTTTAATGATCACGTCACTCAACAACTAAGATTCTGGGCCCAATTTTGGTCATACGTGGATGACAACCTATTTGTAATCTATTATTTTACCCAGATATTACCAATAACTAAGGAGATACCATTTGAAATAAATGCTGATGAAAACATATCTGTTAACAGTATTGTCACCAATATGATCCAAAAATTATGATAGCAGTTCAGTGATCCAAAGAAGGATATGTCTTGCTTCTTCCATGTAAACGAACCAGCAAATTGTTTCAAAACTGGCATAGAGATCAGAAGTTGAATGAAAATGTAATAATTTCTACTGAGATAACATGAACAAAAAAAGATGTGGCTTAAAAATATAAGTCTGGTTACCTCTCATTTGTAGTGTCCTCCTTGAGTATCGTTTACTAGGTCTTCTCTCAAAAGATGCTGATCTTCTGGCTTTATTAGTCTTTGTAGTCTGGTATTCTGTTTTCCCACTACATGAAGGATACAAGGAACAAGAAGATAAAAGATTTATATAGCTAAGTTGCTCCAACAGACAATACATAATTATTTTACATGTATATTTAAGCCAGCCATGAATAGTTACAAGGTTCCATAAGTATATTAAATAGTATGGCTTTAAAAATTATCTAGAAGTATTTTGGACTTCGCACCAAGCATACAAACCCCATCCTATTCATTAAAGTAGAAGCAATTTTTTTTCAAGTCTATATGCCAGCTTGAAAAAAAGTTGCCACCATGCCAGTGAAGTCAAAAACAATGTAAGTTTTGTAGCAAAATTAAAAACAATTGCATATGCTTGGCTTGCATAGAATCACAGTAGTGGTGGGTTTCTAAATTTTTTACTACCGGTTTGCTCGCCCGCTCACGCGATGCTTCTGCACATGGGCAGAGCCTCCTGCCGCTGCTACTACCGGTTCACCCGATCCGGGAGCAACCCACCTCTGAATCACAGAGTTTCAAGGGATTGATTAAATAATCCTAACTAGATTATTTAAATTTAAACATAATTTAACAAGTTAAATCCCAGTAAAGAGAGGAAAACACCTTAGTATCCCTTGGAAATGTTAAATTTTTGTTTTGCAGAAGCAGTATGCTCCATCCCATAATTGGGTAGCCCTGACAAAAAACAACCAATTTCATTGTATACATCATGTACAATGACAATAAAGGCTATACGTAATCCCTTGGAAATGTTTATATAGGTTTTGCGTGAAAACATATAGACAAAGCAAAACCACTGCCTCCCAAGTTCATTGCTTTTGCTGTTAATCCATTTCTGTAGTCCACATTTTTAAGTGATACGTTCATTTAAAGAAGTTGAAATTGGTTGGGCCTCCCAGGTTCAGGGTTCAATTCCAGAAAGGCAACTAAGCACACTTATTTGCTTTCTATTATTTGAGAAACGGAGCAAAAGGGAGAGATGGTTAACCTGTATCTGAATCGGGAGCCCAGCCGAATGAAGCTGGATCGACTGGAGCCTTTTTGAACAGGTCCACGGAGGCGGAAGAAAGCATGATGCTCAACAGCACACTTCCACAAATGTTTGCAGGCCTTTGGATGGTCCAGCCTAAAGACAAAAGTATGTTCCTGCTCTTTACCCTTAAAGAAAGATAAACACCAGAGAAATGTTGTGGAACAGAAGGCACATAAACATTGGCTTCACCGCTGAAATAAAAGACGGTTTGTTCCAAACACATATCCAGAGCAATTAAACACGATGTTTACCAACGTTACAAAAGATTGAAGTGAATATTTGCTGATTTAGGAACAACATTGCCTTTGATATTTTATAAGACTGACAGTGTAAGGGTTTCATTTTGCTGTTTTGACACAAATAAACTGACAAGATAATGGATTCCCTTTTTGTTGTGCAGCAAGATCCAAAACTAATTGCAACTGTTACAGCTTTGCTTAAAATGAATAACCACCAGTATCATTTTAAAAATGCCATGCTACCACAGAATCTAATAGTGCTTTTGTATTTTACTGAGAGGTTTAAACAACCTGATTAAAACATGATTTAAACACTGGAGTATCAGTGTTTAATAGCTTTGTTACCCATGAGCAATTATTGACTTTCATCACTATATCAGAACATTGTTTTGTACACATCTGCAACAACCGGTGTTTGCATGTTATAATATAGATAACAATATAATATATAGATATGATAGGTAGGTATATATTATACAGTTGAAATATAGTGATCCACCATACACTTTTATTATAGAGAGCTTAGGGAGAGTGGTGTACATGCAGTTATAAATATTTTATAAAGGAATAATGCAAAAGCAATTTTAAATACTTCCAAATCTATCATCATCACCTGTTTATGAGATGTCCCTAGTTAAGCTTAGCAATAGGATTCTAGTTCTGCCCATGATGCAGGAAGCAATTTTAATAAGATAAGAAAAAGGAAAAAGACTCATTTCTGGGCTCTTCTGAAATAAAATCAGAGTATGCCTCCATCAGTATGTTTGTTTTTAAAATGCTGCTCTTGAGAGCTCATAGTAGCATCCATAGGATTCCACTAACAATTAGAATAGAATAACAGAGTTGGAAGGGATTTTGAAGGTCTTCTAGTCCAACCCCCTGGTATAGGCAGGAAACTCTATACCAATGATGGCAAACTTTTTGGCACTGAGTGCCCAAACTGGAACACGCACCAAAGTGCTGGAAACCAAAAGACCAGCTGGCCAGAGTGCATGCGCGCGCTGGCCAGCTGGTCTTTTGGGTTTCTGGCGCTCCCACGTGTGTTAAGACCAGCTGGTCTGCATGCATGCATGTCCTGGAAACCAGAAGAGCAGCTGGCGATGGCACACATGCCCCGACAGAGCTCTGCATGTCACCTCTGGTATGTGTGCCATTGGTTCGTCATCACAACCTATACCATTTCAGACAAATGGTTATTCAATCTCTTCTTAAAGACTTCCAGTGTTGGGGCATTCACAACTTCTGGAGGCAAGCTGTTCCACTGATTAATTGTTCTAACTGTCAGGAAATTTCTCCTCAGTTCTAAGTTGCTTCTCTCCTTCATTAGTTTCCACCCATTGCTTCTTGTTCTACCCTCAGGTGCCTTGGAGAATAGTTTGATTCCCTCTTCTTTGTGGCAACCCCTGACATATTGGAACACTGCTATCATGTCTCCCCTAGTCCTTCTTTCTATTAAACTAGACATACCCAGTTCCTGCAACCGTTCTTCATATGTTTTAGTCTCCAGTCCCCTAATCATCTTTGTTGCTCTTCTCTGCACTCTTTCTAGAGTCTCCACATCTTTTCTACATCGTGGCAACCAAAACTGAATGCAGTATTCCAAGTGTGGCCTCACCAAGGCATTATAAAGTGGTATTAAGACTATTTCTAATTCTATGAGATGGGCTGGGTTGAGACCGACTGACTGGTCAAATTTAATACAGCAAACACTACTTGAGTGAGGACTCTTTTCTGCATATCCCCAATCCAGATCCAACAGTTTAACCACTACACTATAAAGGCTTTTTGCCAATGCTTATGGCTTAATGTAATGTATCAATACAGACACATTATTAAGTCCTTGATGAAATAAGCTTTCTAAGCACTGTGCAGGATCACTTAAACAATAAAATACAATAGACTTGCACATTAGAAACAGATTAACATGCTGACCTAATATAAAACAAAATAAAGCAAACATGAAATTAAAACATCAACAGGCATAACAATTAAATACCGTGCTAGAGGAAACAAAATAAATCATAAATTACTTTTAAAATCAGAAAGGTTTAAAATAAATAGAGATGTGTGAATGACACACGTGCTTCCTTTGGAAAATATCCAAGAACAAGGGGACAACACCAAAAATATCTTTCTTAAATAAATCTCCAAATTCTCAGAATGAGGCAATATTTTAAAAAGGTTCCTATAGATCAGCCTTAGATATAGAAAAACAAAAGAACTTTCGACTCTCCATTCAGAAGAGAGAGATAATCTATAGTGCTGACTCCATTGATTTAGTGACCATAAGGTACATATGTCTGGCATAACCTTAATGAGATACAATAAAAATAAGTTTAATTTCTGAGACATTACTTTCCATAGAAGTATGAAGGAAAGGGTTTTTTTTTACCTGTTCATCATCTTCAACCACCACTAGTGTTAATTTATTCTTTTTGAAGTCCAATCTAGTAATTTTTGGCCTGCAAAAGGAAAAATAGTGTATGTATGTATACTACAATTTATTCAGAGTAAAAAAAATAAGTTGGGAGAAGTATTTAGAAAGAACATTATCTTTCATAGCGAGTTTAAAAAAATCTTACAATTACAATTAAAAGATGCTTTAAATCTAAATATCAATGTTAACTTTGATTAAAAGTTAACTATTAGATGTATTTATTCATTTTATTCATTGAACAGTTTTCAACCGATTTATGCAAATAATGCTGCAATTACCCAATATATTCCAGTTTTCCCTGATAATAAATGATAATAAAGTGGTTCCCAACAATCAGCTGTTTCAAGCTGCAGGGATTGCCATAGCCTAGTGCCCTGTCCATGTGCCCCATTTTCGGCCTCTGCATCCCGTTTTCAGCCTCCACACACCCTGTTTTCGGCCTCCAAGCGCCCCATTTTCCACCCGTTGTGGGCGGCGGGGATCAGAATGGATGGAAAATAGGGGCCAAAAATGGGATGCGTGGAGGTGGCAATCACTGCAGCCTGAAAAAGCTGATAGCTGGGAGGCCAATCCAACAGACAATCAGCTGCTTGTACTAATCAAGCTCTGCTGAAGCAGAAGCCAAAGGGTGGGGGCCGGCGGGTGAGCGGGACTTATGTTATAAGATGCACCCAAATTTTCACCCTCTTTTGGGGGGGGGGGAGTGTGTCTTATACTCCAAAAAATATGGTACATCAGTTCTGCACAATCCAAATGAGACGCAGCTAATGTCAAATGAATTAACTTTCTTTAAACACATACGTCAATATTTATTTCTCAAAAACTCAAATATGCTATATGATATATTCCTTTGTAAGAGTCACCCTGACTATGTCATACAGGATGCCAATTTAAGTGTTTTAGTTGTTATAAACTTTACCAAAAGCCTTACTCAGAGTTACACTATATAAACTCTAAAATAATGTATGTAAGTGGATTCCATCAAAACAATTTCACCTTAGATATGGATATTATGAACTTCAAGGGTGAAGGAACGCCCCTGTTCTCCTGTAGTTTCTACTACTGTCTCTCATAACCTCCTCCCCTCTATTGTTATTAACTCTTATTTCTGTTGATTGACAGACCAGAGCATTCTGTGGTTGATAGGCCTATTTACTGTTCATATGGCCATGTGTAGTTTTTTAGGAAGGACTGTGTCGTCTCCGATTGACTGTCCCCCATGACAGGCTTATTTTGAAGTCACTTTTCAAGATTTCCCCAAAGGTTTCGTGATCCTGGCACTGTGACGTTAGGACTGCTCAAGTTTTCCTTGACAGTCCTGCCATAGATATATAGGTTATCCAGCTTACCAAAAGAACAATCCAATCTTGGTATCTCCTTCAAATACAAGGACGCCTGTTGGTGTTAATCCAAGGCTATAATCATTGCCATCTCTTGCCTAATAATAATAATAATTAAAATTAGGTTAAAATATTCCTTCATGTATGATTTTTAACAGATTATCTTAATATAATTATTCTTTTATTCACTGTTATGATTTTGCAGCAAAATGAGTCACATATACTGTGTCTAAATTAACACATGACCTAGTGAGTGAACAATCTCTTTCCACTAAATTCCCTGCTTTCCAACAGAACATTTAGGGATGATCTGTACTTTTCATAAAATTTTATCTTCGTATTTTAAATTGCCTCACGGTTATTTATTATAATAGCATTATCACTGAAAACATTCCATAACTATGCTGGAAAGAATGGATTTTTTAAAAACATGGGGCGGGGCAGAAAATAATATAAATAGCAAAAGCACTTACTTATATACCGCTTCACAGTCCTTTACAGCCCTTTCTAAGCACTTTACAGAGTAGCATATTGTCCCCAACAATCTGGGTCCTAATTTTACTGACCTTGGAAGAATGGAGGGCTGAGTAAAGCTTGAGCCAGTCAGAATCAAATTCGTGGCAATCGGCAGAATTAGCCTGAAATACTACATTCTAACCACCATGGCGCCATGTTACTTACGTGGAGAGATTCTAGCTAGCTTTGTGATTTGTCCTTTAAAGTTACCAGTTAGATATTATTTCTTAAAAGAATACCCTTATGTATCCCAACATATTTTCCATGAATACCTTACAAGTGCTGGTTTATACCAATGCATACATTATATGTGCTTTCTGGAGAGTCTCCCAAGATTCAGAGATTTGTGATGGCTTGTGAGACAGATAATCTGATATAGCAAACAGACGGAACAAAAAAACCCCATTTTCTTAGACATGAATTGTGTTTTTTCAATATTAATATTTCAATATTAACAATATAACAATTTCTCAAATGATTGTTACCATAATCTTACCTTTACTATATGCATGTCTACTCCATACATTTCGAGCCACTTTGCTTTGTTCAAATAGTTAGTTTCTGCCTGAGCTGGTGACTGACCCCTGAAATTACAGCAAAACTATAAAATCCTTACAGAGAAAACTGACCACACATAACTTCAAAAGTGCCTAGGAAGACAAACTAAGTACTAGTTCAAGTACAAGCTAAGTTCTAATTCAAATGTTAATAATGTTCCAGGGCCGTAGACACTTATTTTGTTTAGAAATGTAAGGACGGTGAAAGTATTGCAATGCACAATTAAGTTGTGGAAACCTGTCCAATTGTTCTGATAACTTCGGAGATGTTAAATTTGTGGACTGGTATTTAAAAGATACCAGATGGTTTTAAGATCAGTTGGTATTTATCCATAGATAAATGTAAATGGCAAAATACTGAAAGACAGCTTCTTCGTTATCCAACTTTCAAGTACCGAGCAAAACTCCTAACTACTCTGTATTTTGAGAGTATTCAGATTCTTGATCCCCATCCTGGGGAAACTCTGGTTAAAACTGAAAAGAAATTAAAGATAAAGCTAGTATACATACTATTGTGAAATAAATGTTATTAAAAAGACATTATATCTTGTCCAATTGTCTAAAATGGTAGTTGAAATAATAGTTAACTCATTTTGGTATTTCTTGTAGGGATCAATTACAGTTCTACAAATTTTGATGTAATCCCAGTTTAACCTAAATACTAAAAGAAAACTCAATAGAACGCCACCAAACATGGATAGAAAATAATATATACAAATACAAAGATTATACAGAAAGGGCAATTTGTGGATATTTCCAGTTCAGGACTTAGTTACCTGTATTCTTTCCACTTCTCAAAAATGGCCAGTTCCATCTCCTCAGTCTGGCTTGGCACAAATCTGAATTCTGACACTATGTCCGGGATGTGCTCAATAGGATCATAATCCCCAAGTTCAGCTGCAAAAAAGCAGGGTATCTCAGTCATTCACTCAATAAAAAATAGTCCCCCTCTCTCAGTTAGATTGGTTGGAAGTTAATATCCAAAATGCTCAGTTAGTGGGATCTTTCACTCTATAGAGGCTTACAACTGTTAAAGTGCTGTGTTTTGGCTATCATGAAATGAGAGAACATAATGTTATAGTGTTGATTAACACATTTATCTCCTACACTGGTCTCTTCCAATGTCATGCAAATGGAATTTAGCTTGCCCAATGGGGATGCTCCATATTTTTATTTCTCCTGTACTCTCCCACACACATGCTCTAAATCTGCTGAAAAGAGAAGAAAATCTGTTTAATTAGACATGTCTCTTTCTCCTAAGGACAGTGCAAACACTGTCTGAAAGGAGTATCACCAGGTTTTTATGCCTTACTATTCTTATTTGTATAAAGTTATCTTGTAATAAGGGATACACTTCTATAAACCTAATTTACAGAATTAGGCTGGAATATTGGATACATTCCCCCCAAATTAAGGCATTTTATTTAAATTCTAATAGATGTTTTCAAAAATGAAAAGTTTTACATTGGTATATATGAAACAGAATATACATCTATGTAATTAATTTTTTCCCAATGTTTTCTGGCGTAAATTGGCATCCTAAGACCATACTTGCATATTAGCACTAATTCAGAAGCTCTGGAAGTTTCTTCATAACTTTCCTGCAATATTGCGGATGACTTTGGCTATGTAAACATAATTTTTATTGCTTCCCTCTTCTTGCATGTGGGCTCATTCTCCTCTCACCTTAATTAGTTTATAGATGCTATACAGTTAAATATGGCTTCGTTACACATAAATCTAAATCTAATCAAAAAGAGCTCAGCAGTTTGCCTAAAGAACAAATAATAAAAGAACATGTAGGTAGTTATATTCAAACTAATAGCAAATAATGGAAAGAACAGCACTGACGTAACTTAAAAAGGAATGTAGTACATTTTTATATTATATATAATGAATTGTGCAAGAAAAATTGTGCAAGAAAAAAAAAATCCACTTTTGCATTTAAAAGCAGCTTACCAAATAACAAATTTATAAGATTTTGTGCAGATACCAGAAAACAAAGTATTTGCCCTTTATAGTTTTGATTTTGTACATGAAAAAAAATTACACACATATAAGCAATCCCTGAATACTCTATATTCCTAGACAAAACTGAATATGCAATTATAAATCAGTTATCTACACTGAGAACTATTTAAAGCCCAAAAGCACTTCAGTAGCACCAAAGCCTCCAAAACTGCTATCCTGTAAACATTCCATTGACTTTTGTAGAAATTATTTCTGCATAAAAAATTTTAAGGACTTAAAAGAGGAACACTGGAAGTCTTTAAGAAGATGTTGGATAGCTATTTGTCTGAAACGGTATAGGGTTTCCTGCCTAGGCAGGGGGTTGGACTAGAAGACCTCCAAGGTCCCTTCCAACTCTACTATTGTATTGTATTGTATTGTATAAGAAGTTTAGATGAATTGTATGTATAAAATTAAGTAAATATTATGTGGAAATAAAATAATTTAAGGACACCATATGACAAAATCACATAAGAGCTGTACACATTTCTTAAAAATTCAAGAAGCTAATTAAAGCTAAATCAAGAAAACAGTTTTTTTATATTTATGAGAAACAATAAAAAATATTTAAAAATCTGGCAGCTTTTAAAAAGAGGGCTTGGAGAACATGGCCTTGCCATACTCAGTGCAGGACTCCAACTGTCAGCCAGGTTTGTAGTTAGAGCAATCACAATTGCATTTTGCGATTCACTGAGTTTTTCAGAACAAAATTCAAATAACAAAAATAGTCATTTTGCTGAAAAAAGCGGACTCTTACTATTCCTGTTTAATCCCCCACCTCAGATAAAGATCACAGCTCTGCAAGCCTCAGAATTCCATTCATACTTCTTAATCATGATGGGCTGCAAAAGTGTTATCCAAAGCTGAGATCTTGGTGGTTAACATTATTTGACGTTACCCTATCATCTTTATAATCCTGCGGCTGGACTGAACATGAAATAGATCCTTCATGTACAAAAGGGACCAAGTATGTACATGTGGTTTGCTACTGGCAAAGGAAACCTGTTTGGCTTGAAGAAGTCTTTGGTCTTAAGCACACACCCACATAAAGTTCTCCAGTCAACTTACCCTGTAACATGTAAGCTGATAATTGCACCGCTGTTTCAAAGGGACATTCCAACCTATAACAAGAAAAAAAATTGTATCGGGCAAACTTTTCTAATATTTTCCTTCTTTGGGGCATTTATCGGTAACCTTAATCCTAAAGGATTGGGCTTTAGGCTGTGCAGAAGTATAATTAGATTTTAAAGGAAGGGAGGAAGGGAATAATTCGTTTCAATAAATTGACAAAGCATGCTTACATTTGGTGATCAGAAATCAAATGAAAACAAACTTAGTACAATGAGAACCGTTGCGCTTATATAAGAAGAAAGGATGGTAGGTTGTGTACATTCAGAAAAGCATTCAAAAAGCCGTGATTAAACGCAATACCATATCTTTCTTTGGGGTCTGTCTTGATAGCAAGGTAATGTACTATGAGTGAGCTTTTTGCATGACTCAGGAAAGTAGAAACTACTCTCTTCCAAAGCAATGCATCCAATGGCTACTCTTGCTTGAATATGCTAATTGTAATGCTTGACACATGTAGATGGCCAAGACAACACAGAATCTCTATGCAGGTCTAGCAGGCTACAGATATGCAACAGCACAAGAGAAATGATTTAGCAGCTGAACTACCTGATAACGATGTGTCACTGCAGAATAGCATTTGGTTCACAGGAAAATTCTTCCTAGGGCCTTGACTATAAACAGAAGCTCCTTAGGTTCCACAAAAGGCAGCAGTCTCATCCAAAGAATCTACTACTAACATCTACAAATTTTAACAATGGATGGCTTTTTCTAGTTTGGGGTAGAGTTAGGAAATAAAAATGGTAATCCAAAATGGGATAATGAGCTTTAGAAATAAAACCTGGAATGAAAGGAAGTCCCTGATTCCTAGAGATCTGGGTGCCTCCTATTACTCTAATGACATTCAGGAAGCTATTAAAAGTTGTGGCTAAAAACAATTAACATATGCGTCAGATATGTACATTGCAATAAGCCCAACTCGAGATTTAGCAAGCTGTGTGAACTAAATTGTCAGTATAATTATGAATGGTACTTACTTGCCACTCAGAATATCCTGCTTTAGTTGAAGAACAAATAAATATCTGTTTTAAAAGGGAAAAGGAAGAAAAATATTACTGAAAAACAAGGATTGTTTGAATATAAATATTTAAGGCTTTGAACAGTTTAGGACTTAAAAAATGCTTTAGGAACAAATGTACTTAAGGGGTACTGAAAAGGATTAATTTATATATTCTGAACATGAAACCGTATAATGGAATGGAGTGGTAATAATATTCCAAAAAGAACGTCACTATCAGCTTTATCACAACCAACACTGAATCTATTAGAATTAATGGATATCAACTGAACATCACTGTTATATGATTACAGTATTTTTCAGAGTATAAGATGCAACATGGTTTTGAAGAGGCAAATTTAAAAAACAATGTTTCTGGACTATGCACACCTCCCAAAAATGGCCCGTTTTTCACAAAAATGGGCCCATTTTTTTGTTTTTTTTAAAAGGGCATGAATAGCCTTTAGGTGGCTTGCAGAGTGCTCCTGGGGGGTGCCCCCCCAAACGAGCAAAAATGGCCCGCTTGTCACAGAAACTTTTTGTGAAAAAAAGGGCATGCATAGCCTTTAGAAGGCTTTTAGAGTGCTCCTGGGGGCTGGGGGGGGAGGCAAAATTGAGCAAAAAACAGCCCATTTGTCGCTCATTTCTGCCCTCCCTCAGCCCAGGAGCACTCTGAAAGCCTCTTAAAGGCTCTGCACGGCCATTTCAGTGAAGGGGGTGGGGTTTCCGGAGGCAAAAAATGCTGTATTCAGTGTATAAGACGCACCCAGATTTTCAGCTTCTTTTTTGAGGAAAAAAGGTGCATCTTATAGTCTGAAAAATACAGTATATACTCCCAGCTAGAAATGCAACATTATACAAGACTGAACAATTCTATAACAAACTGCAAAATATATCAAATGCATCACCTAGAAAGGAAGGAGTACTATTCACACATGATTGGAATACAAATATTGGGAAAATAAATGAATTTGAAATTGCAGGAAAATTTGATTTGGATAATGTGGTAAAACTGGGACAAATTAATAGAGTTTTGTAATGAGGAATTTTTTTGCTCCTTGCCAACAGGAGCATATAAAATTGCTATCAAGCACCATAAATATACTCTACTACGGAAGATCACTACTGCACAGGCACAATCCTCAAATCAAATAAATTACATAAAATAAATCAGAAGATGAGATACAACTCATTCAGCCAGAACATTTCCAGCAGCAGGCTGTGGAACAATTTATGAATTACTGTTATTAAATATTTGGATTAAGATCAGAAGATTAAATAAAGATAAACATTTTCACAGAGAAAAGTGAAATGTGTGAAATTTGATGTAGAAGAAAAAAAAATCCCAACATTTAAAGTGGCATTCAGAACAAGGTGTTGTGATAACCAGAGAAAAGAGAAGATGAAAGTCTTCATCATTAAGGAAGATCTGAAATGACTGAACACAAACTTCCAGTTAAGCAAGAATGGAAGAGGAAAGATGTATCTACCCTAAATGGCAATAACTAAAAGAAAATAATAATAAAAGAAAAAAGATATTTTTAAGAAGACCTCGTCTGGTGAGGAAAAGACTGGATTTGGGGTGTACCATTAAGACTTGACTGAGTGAGAATGGAAAGAATGTTGTATCTAAAATTTGTGTGAGTAAATTTTCAGGTAACAGCAGAACAAGAAGCAATGGTACTGCAGGGGAAATTGTGATGACTTTAACCGGCTTCCATAGAGATTGGAAAAAATATTTAAAGAAGATGCTAGAAAATGTGAAATTTTCATTAATTCTTCCTGTGAATAACATTTTATTTAAGACCTTACATAACAATAAAACTATACATGAAGAGTAAAATACCCAATAAACAGGAAGACTTCACAAAGGCAAAGGATTATCAATCAGGTAGCAAATGTAAGAGAGAGCAAGGAGTTTTTAAAAGGAGTTTTATCTCTGCTTTACAGACTATAGCAAGGGTCTTGATTGCATAGATCGTGGCAGAAAGTATTGGGCTAATGGGTGAACCAGAACAATTGATTATTCCTCAAAAGAACAAGATGCTACTGTTAGAACTGAGTGTGAAGAAACAGTGGTTCAGAACACAGAAGGGAATAAGACAAGGATGCATATTGTCCCTCCATCTGTTAAAATTACACAGGGAATATATTATGTCAATGGCAACATTGGAAGAGATGGCAACTGGGATCAAAACTGAAGGTTGAAGCACTAACAATCTGGGATATGCAGACAATACCACATTGTTAGCTAAAACAAAACAAAACAAGCTGACAAAAAGGCAAAATGGAGAGCTCCTTATGAAAATAAAAACGGAAAAGTCTGGGTTAATGCTAACCAGTATGTTCAATGTAGTCGCTGTTTATGGCAAAGTGATAGCAGTACATTAGACAATCCATGAGCCATTGGGTCATTGTTTCAGAGATATTTCCTTACCTAAGCAGAGAAAATGATAATGGGTGGGAAAAAGCATGGGGGCCCATGTGCAACGTCTGACTTCCTTATTGACTTTCATGTGGGAAGCTGGTAGGGAGCTTGGAAATGAGAGTCATGCGATTGTGACCAAACATGGCAGTGTGGCAACACTGAAGCACCCACAAATTTGCCAGATTTTCAATCCCATGATGGTAATGGGTCCAAAATGTTAGACACATTCTTTAATTTAGTTCATTTGAGAGATGTTGATTCAAAAACTTTCCCTATAATGCATCATTTCATCCAACTGATGTTATGAAAAGTCACAGGCACTTTAGTAGTATATGCATAGTTTCATGTTCTTAATTTCAAGAGACAGGCAGCCTGCTGTAGAGAGGTATGAAGATAATGATCTTATCTGATCATGATATATTTTTGTCATATTTTCATGACAATGCAAGAGTTTAGCAGTGTTGAAGTATGGCTGTGACAACTGATCACTGAGAAAGTGACAGAAAGAAGACAGATGCATTCAGTGTATGGATTTGGAGATGATTACTAGCAACTGCAAGGAGAGTCAATCAGTTGTTTCTGGGTGAAAAAGACTGGCAGACTGCTTGAGAAGTTGCTCAGCAAGCAGAAATTCACATATTGGGAGAAACACACACACACACACACACACACACACGAACTAGTTTAGCAAGGTTGAGAGATCTAAAAAAAGGAAAACAAAAGAATTAAGGTTGATAAAGGACATCCTTGAAAAAGCTAGGAATTGTTGCCAGAGTCTGGTCAACACATCCAACATTTATCCATAATGATGCTAGGCATCATGACCAATTTGATCTAACTAGTTTTCTACAAATTCTTTGGATGCTGGATAGACTATAAATATTTTAAAATAAATCAGGAAAATAAACAGATTAATGATATACATACAGTATTTATAAAGATCACATAAAGCACAAAGGTTTCTCAATGAAAACACAGAAACAAGGAACAGTCTAGTTCTGTTTTTATCACCGAAGAATAAAATTTTGACTAAGGAATACTCATTTTCTAATTTCCTGTTTTCCTGGGGTGTAATACTGAAATGGGAGAATAGGGAGAAGTGATTATTTTTAATTATTTCCCCCCTACTTTTTCATCATTCAAAGCAATCCCAAAGCAGATTTCTTGGATAAGTCCAAAATCTTTAATAAAATATTTGTTCAAACGAACTTCATTTCATATATGTTCTCAATAAAACGAGAATGCTATGAGGACTGAATATAAAACTGAATACAATATTGCATGCATTTGTTCCAACTTTTCACTGTTTATTCTAGTCCCTAGCCTTGGGGGCATAATATAAGAACCCAACTTTTATTTAACTATTCAAAAACTAGGAAACTTGCAACATTCATATTCAGATTAGAGCGTTATATACTGAACTACAATACAGATCGTGAAAGTTTTTCTATAGGATTTGTAATTTTCTTCCTTGCATACAATGTACCTTGTGAGCTCTTCACGTAAGTTGTTTGGTTCAGAAGAGTAAAATTTTACACGAAGATGAAGACAATACGGTGGACCAACTACAGAAAGGGAATATGGGTTACTGATAGCAAAGATAATATTTTGCAAAAATATTCACAGAGATACACACCAGTAACAAATTGTTCTCAAAATGAAATTAATTTAAAAAAATATAAATATAGTATAGTCTTTATTGACATTGAACAAAATAAATACAACAAAATTGGTATAAATATAAAATATATCAGCAATAAAGGGTTAAAAAAGGCAAAGGTAATTTTATATTAGGTATTAGAAGCCATCAAAGCTACATTACATTAAGTTGATTTGGCTTGCCAAGAAAAGACAAATCTAGGTTAATCCCAGTATTACCAAGCTCTATTCTATGAAGTGAGAAATCCATAAATCTTGGCTATGGGAGCCTGTATCAGCACACATTCTACAGATTTAAAGCTGAAACAAGAAGCATTGCATTTTTGGAGTGTAAAAACATTGTAAAGCTATCTAGATAGGTTTATATGGTATTTGCAAAGCATAAATGAAAGAGACATATTGTTACTGTACTTTCCTAGGGAAAAATCAATTTGTTCCACCTCTCTAGGTCTTCTAATCCTGAAACCTCTCTGAACTTTTAATCAGTTTCCAAAACTTTTACTATTTCTCAGCAGTGGTGGGTTCTGGATCCCGTTGCAACCAGTATGGTGTAACGGGACCCGGTGGCCACCACATGAACATACGCAGCAAGCGCATGCGTCCTTACCTTCTGCGATGCCTCCATGACGCTCCAACTGCTCAGCGGAGCGTCATGCAGGCGACGTACGCTGTTTGCGCATGCGCAAACGACCCGTTTCCTTCAAGTACAGGTAAGGAACGAGGGAGGGCCCTCTGGAGCACCGTACTGGAACGGTACCCAGTGCTCCCGGCAGGCACCGATACACCTGTACAGGGGTGTACCGCCTGCAACCCAACACTGCCTCTCAGTTTCACCTGGGGTTATTGAAAGCTATGTTCTTTTGGTAGCAAAAAATGCAACCATTTTGCAGTAGATTGTATGCCTTTTGCCTTTACCCATATTGCTACTTAATTTTGGTTATGATAAGTTCCTTTCTGTTCTGTTCCATTTGTCATTATCTTTTAATAAGATAAATTCTAGACCAGGTAGCCTCTGATGGTACTAATGGATCATTACCAAATGTTGATTCAGGGTACCTGTTATACTAGAATTTCAAGCTTTTCTGGCATATTCTGTATTTTACTACCAAGAGAATAATTTGAAAGTGAGAAATATGAACAATACACTAGAGCAGTGATGGCGAACCTATGGCACGCGTGCCACAAGTGGCACGCGGAGCCATTTGTCAGGGCACGCGAGGCGCTTCCCTGTCAGCTGGCCAGTGTGCATGCGCGCGCTGGCCAGCTGAGTTCACCTTTTTAAAAGCTATTTTTCGCCTTCCCCAGGCTCCAGAGGCTTTATAGGAGCCTGGGGAGGGCGAAAAGAGCCCCCCCCCGGAGGCTTCAGGGACTGTCCGGAGGCTTCCCTGAAATCTTCGGAGCTTTAAAACGACCCTCCGAGCAACCCGGAAGTCACTTCCGGTTTGCTCGGAGGGTCATTTTAAGCGCTCCGGAGGCTTCAGGGAAGCCTCCCGACGGTCCCTGAAGCCTCTGGAGGGCCTCCGGGGGGGCGGGGGAGGCTCTTTTCGCCCTCCCCAGGCTCCTATAAAGCCTCTGAGCCTGGGGAGGGTGAAAAAAGCATGTAAAAATGGGGGGGAGTTGCGCTTTGTGCGCGCATGCACACTGGGGGGGTTGCGCGTTGCATTATGGGTGCAGCACGCCCGCACATGACCCTCCCCCCACTTGTGGCACGCGAGCCAAAAAAGGTTCGCCATCGCTGCACTAGAGGAGCAAAGGTTCCTAGAAAATATCACCCTCAAATATCTGTCTTTCAGTGAAAATAGAAAGAACATTTGTTTAATAACTACATGCAGTTTGACAGCAAGCCAATGTTCCGTGCAGTGTAATTAATTCCTTTGAGTCAAAATGAAATATAACACCCTTTTTCTGTTACTGCAACATTTTTATTTCAATTTGTCAAAATATATCTTAGAGGAACAGTATCCCAAAATATGAACCCAACACTTCATTGAAAAATATATAAAAACTCAACCACTTACTTTTAACTTGTTTTTTTATACTCTTTGTGTGGTCCAACCAATGCTGAAAAAAGAAGAAGAATCAGATGAAAACTAAAACAGATCAAGGAAAGAAAAGATTATAAAAGGCATAAAAATGGGAAAATGCTAAGTTATAAAGAAAATTATCACAGGGAGGCACAAGCAAAATCATTTTTATTATAATGGCTACTTTTAGACATAGCTGAGACTAATAAATGCTGTCCACATATCTGAAGGGTATCAGTTGGGGCACACTTATCTGGTTAACAGTGTGCTGGTTGATATGTGGGACAGAAGTTTCAGCTTTCATAATAGTGAAAATTGACACTACTCCGATTGCGACTGTCTGATTAGTATGACTTAAAGTGACACGTACAGTTCTCCGCTACATATAGGCTTCTTCTCATCTCTAAAACTGCATATACAAATCACAGAATGTTAGCTTGTAGGTAGACTAGTTATAGTTTCTTCTATAACACATAGGCTATCACATCAATTATTAAGTATATACTGAATTTAGGAGGTTCCTGTAATGTAAATTATCCAAATGAACAGTTTCCAGAAGGGCTGTGAAGAGCATTTTGAATTTGAAGCATTCCTTATCAAGTTTGGAACAACCAATCTGTTCAAAGTAGGAAATTTCATTTGTTTTGAACATGTTTTGAGGGTAAAAATGATAGAAGCAACCAGTTCTGCTTAGGAAATGTTTACACCTGAAATAAGACATTTCAAATTTGACAAGCTGAATCAGAAACGTTCTGTATACCATTAGTTTCTAGACTGCATCAACTCAAATGCAGATTTTAAAATTTCTTTCAAATCTCATTTAGGTTTCTCATCTTAGCCGACCTCACAGGAGTGCTATGAATATAAAATGAGATAAAAGAATATATGTAGATAGTCTTCGTCTAATGACTATTCAATAGCAATTGGTCAAGGTTACCGATTATGGTGCTGAACAGTATTTAAGCTCATTTCTTCAAGTTACAGCCATTGCAATGCTCCCACAGTCATCAGAGTCAACTTTCAATTTTGGCAGCCCACTCACATTTACGAGCACAGCATGTGCTCCAAGTCAGCTCCCCCCACAACTACCTCCCTCATGATACCTTTTTGCCACCCTGAACTGTGCTGCCACTGCTGCCCCTAGCTAACCTTTGCCCCCTTCACACTCTTGACAAGGCAAGACATCCATCTTGGCTCTCCTGAGGCAGCTGCTGCTCTGTGAGACTGTCTTCCTGAGGCTGTGTGTGGCCTTCTCAAAGTCAAAGTACAAGGCCTTCTGAAATCTCATGAGAGGGCCTCCTGTAGTCAGTCACTGCTTTGGGAAAGGCCAAGAAAGGTATTTCCTCTCAGCAATGGGAGTAAGAAGATGGTAAAATAGTTTTCAGGGGGGCAGTGGAACCTAGAGTAGCTTTTGTGCCCTCCTGCCATTAGCAGTGTCCACACTCAGCCCAGCACATTTGCACACCCTTCCATTTTTATGGTCCTACTGTGCTTGTGGCTTGCCACAGCAGCTAATAATTACCTGCCCAACATCCAAGCTGCAAGCTATGCAGGACTTCCTGCTGGCTTTCTCACTGACTTACTTTGTTGGAAAACAGCAGGAAGTCAACAAGGACATCCAGATTTCAAGATTCACCATCTTCATTTAATGACAGCAACAGGATCACCATCTCTAAGTGAAACAGTCACATGGCACTGAACTTTAAGACTGCATTGCTTAGTGATGGAAATTCTGGCCCCAATTACTGCTGTCAGCCTGTATTGCCTTGCGCTCATAGGAGGGGAAGGTGGAATACAAGGTAGCAATAGCAATAAGATTTATATACCGCTTCACGGTGCTTTACAGCCCTCTCTAAGCGATTTACAAGTCAGCCTGTTGCCCCCAACAAGCTGAGTCCTCATTTTACTGACCTCGTAAGGATGAAAGGCTGGGTCAACCTTGAGCTAGTGAGATTTGAACTGCCGAATTACAAGCAGCTGGCAGTCAGCAGGATTAGCCTGCAGTACTGCATTCTAACAACTGCACCACCACGGCTCTTAGGTAGAAAAACTAAGCAAACAGAAAAAAGTTATTTTTCTTCTTGCCCTATTAATGTAAATGTCTGTGAGTGGGAAGCAAACAGCCAAGCAGTCTCCTCCCCTTTTCAGCCTGGTGGCCTACATAAGCACATAGTCCCGTTAGTCTGAAGGACTGACTATGGTTTGTCATCAAATAATGACAAGGAGAAAACAGTGTAGAGTAGAAGTGTATGTAATTCATTTTCATGAGCATCGTTGTAAATTATTTTTCTAACAACAATGAAAGATGAAGCCAAAGAACACCAAGACAAGTGCAGTTTCAGTTTTTCAAAACCATGATTTTAATGTATGCAACTAATGCAAGAAATAGAGCAAATTCCATGTACAGTATATCAAAGGAATCTTAGTGATTCAATTATATGGGCAAATTAAAGCAACTTGTTCTAGAACTGTAGGAATATAACCGATGTCCTTCGAATCAGATAGTCAGATTGGTTCTCGCTGTACACTGGTTGCCTCAGCAACGAGCAAGAATCACAGTTAATCAGTTACCTTTCATTTATAGTCTGTCTAGATTTAAGCCCTAGCAATCTGATTTCAATTAATTTTTGATTCATGTGTCCTTTTATGAACTGAGCAAGGGATCATATTTACAGTATTTTTTTTCCTTTCCATTATATCCCTAAGCAAATACTTCCCCATAGTTAGGACATTTCGGAAAAGATTGTGTGATGTCAGAGGAAAAAATGCTAGGGATTAGTGTATTTTATACTTCTACAATCTCATGGGACCTTTAAACTTATCTCTAATCAAACATTCATTCTTGCCAAAGAAACCAGTACCTTAGCAAAATAATAATAAGTCAATAGCTGCATGAACAAACGGAGGAATTTTCATGCAGAATTATAGCATAAATAAACGATGATTTAAAGCTGGAGAGCACTTTAAGTAGTTAAAGAGGCTGGCTTTGTTATCCATGAAGGCAGCTGGTTCTTGGTGCAGAAGGAAATGGATTAGGTAATTTTCCTAGACACCCAGGCAATAAATCAGCAATAGGAAATTACATCATGGGCATTTTGAGGGATAGTGATCCATCAGCAGCTGGTATCCTCCAATTTAAACTTGCTTTGCTGAGAACAATTCAGCAGACCTGAGCACTGCAGGTGCTATGAAAGCACAAGCTAGGATGAACGAGAGAGGCAGGATATTCCCACACTTCAGGGGGAGAGAATATGTTTGCTTCAGCTCCAGCCTGTTTTCTTTCACCTCCTCCACATTCCAAAAGGGGGCTGTTAACAGATCAGAGACAGGCACCAACACCACTTAGTTCAACTCAGTTCCAAACACCACCACTACCACCAAGAATTTAGCTTGAATGGCACACACAAGAAGGGGGTGGGGTAATGGGGCACACAGGGCAAAGGGTGAGAAACATAAGGCTGGTGAACTAGCACCCTTTTCTCGCCAAGGTTAACAGCCAAGCCAGCTCATGATAATGCACGAAAAATGCTACTTTCCCTATTCTAATTTATTTAACGTAAACTAGACTCTGGCAAATTTATTCAGCAGAACCGAGTAAAAAATGTCAACACAAATTGATATATAAATTAAAGTAAAACAAATTCAAATGGTTAAAGGGGTTCAGCAATTTTGGCTTAAATAGTCCATTGTTCTACTAACTGACAGGCAGTTTGATAATCCCTGAATATTGACCAAGAATTCAAATCCATATATGCAACAATCATCATTTCTTCCAGTATGACAATGCAAATTCAAAGGCAACATTATTTGATGGTTTTCTCAGTCCAAAAATGTTGTTATGTGGTTCTTGCAGTTATATATGTAGCCAATCCCAAAAGATACAAGTAGTCCTTGGATTATGTTCATTTGCTCAAAAGACTATTGAAAGTGAGTATGGTGCTGGAAAAAAAAAAGATTTATGATGGGTCCTCAAAGCTGTGGCCATTGCAACATTCCTGACGTCTTGTGATCAAAATTGGGACACATGTCGACTAGCTCACAGTTATGACTACTGCAGTATCCTGTGGTCATGTTCTTCAGTCCTGCACAATCTGCCTGCATTTCAACTTTTCATCTCCTCCCATCTATGTTTCTTTTTAAGCACGCGCATGAGGTCATTGCCTAATGATTGCAATCCAGATTGCCAGGATTGTTGTTGATAAATTAGAAGTTTTGTTGCAATGCAATGTTTTGCTCTATGACTACTTCATTTAACAATAGTCCCAATTAGAATGATAAACCTACCTGTATTTAAAGTGGACTATCCTACTTAGTAAGACATGCTGCTGAATAGTACATCCTATTGCAGGAATCCCCAACCCCCGGACCACGGCCCATTGGGAACTGGGCTGCCAATGCAACAGGCAAGTGCACAAAATCTCATTTATGTATGCAGAGGATTTAGGTTGAATTCCCCCACCCCCCATGGCTAAACCGGCTGTATATGCCTCCACTGCCAGTCCTCAGAACCAAAAAGGTTGGGGACCCCTGTCTTACAGCATATTAAGCTATTTAGTCTCTACTATGGCATTCCTTGAGAGCTTAGCATGGCATGTGTACTTCCATCAAGAACTGCCTTTTCTAAAAAACACAACAGAGGACAATAATAATAATCAGCCGCATTTTGGAAACAGGATGCAATATTTCAAACTCAAAAATTAAAATGACAATCTATTACCCAGAATAAAGGCCAGAGAATAATTTAGTGTAACTCTGACCTTTAATACTATTATAATACTCTTCTGTTAACACAGAATTTCCTGTAGATAAGAAAGCAAGTTGGCCAAAGAGGGAAAGCTTGTTTTTCCACAAGTCCATAACACTGCTTTAGCTAGAGAAAAGAAAATTCTCCCATAGCCAGACTTGGGAAAGACCATGCCAATGATAGAATGATCTCTACTTCCTCTGTAGGCATGGGGAGTAATTCTTATTTTGTAAAACAGGTAGGCAATCAACAGTCTGTAAGTAGCCACTGGCTTCCTTTTATAGCACCAAGTCACTATGCTAAAATTTAATGGCAAAGTGGCCAATTTTTCAGTATGGTTTTTAGCAATGTTCTCAATAAAATGTAAGTCAAAGTGCATGTATTCACCTCATTCCTAAAGTCTGTCAATTGTTCAGACTGACCCACTTTTGACATTACAAAACACAACCTTTATAGTCCCTAACAGCCAAAATAAATGTTTAAAAATGCATTTCTATGACAGTGGGTCATAAAGTGTGGTCAATTTGAAACAAAATAATTAATTCATTTTCATCTGTTTGGAGATTTTTTTTTTTTAAATTTGACCTCCAACAGTTATAGAGTTTTATTCTTTTACTTGGAATCCTAGCTTTCGTGTACTAGGAAAGTATACAATGCCAAGATTAAATACATCCTGAAGTGCTATATTGAACAATGAGACAAACAAACAAATTAAAAAAACAACAACGCAAGAACTCTTACATATTGGAAACAAACAAAAATCATGACAGGAGACAAAACAGAACTCTGGTGGATTGCCCTAATGCAGAAATGGTGATCCCCTTGTGACTGAAAAACTTTTTAAAACTACATCATCCAGGTCACAAGGTTAGTGCTGTAATGACAGGGATGGAGTAAATTAGGCTGAGTGTTTTAACAATGGGAGGGACGAAGAGGCAAAAAGGTGCATTAAATCCACTTTTGCCATAAATCAGTGGCAAAGGCATTAAATAAGATGCATTTTCTTACACCGATAGAAGGTCCCCTGTAATATTGTGATTTCAGTCCCACATCAGCAAAGTCCAGAAATGTTCACCAAACAGAGAGAAGTTCAACAGAACTAACAGAAATGACCCCCCCCATCTAACAGCAATCATCCGTACTGTATGACTAATCAGAGATACTTCTGAACCAAAAGCAGCTGTAAAAAAAGCTTAAATTAAATTCAAATAAACTCATCAAATAAAATAGCATTCAATTAACTAGAGAGGAGGAATCTATGTTTTCCCACTTGGATTTTAGCTTCTGTGGGGCTGAGGAACATTCAATATCTGTTCTATGACACAGATTGATTGAAACACTTTCCTCATGATGCTTCCTAAATTTTGGATCACTACATTTGATCACAGAAACAAGAAATATTCCATGCTGAACTTTCAGTAGTCCAAGAGCGATGAAATGTAATTAGTAACATTTGGAGACACACACGTTTCCTACTCCCTAGTTAAGACAATCAGCAAAACTAAACCTATATATTCATTGGATCATGGCAGCAGCCGATCAGAACTAAACTCAACGACATCTTTTTGTCTACTATAAAAATAACAAATCCAAGAGCTATTCAAATAGAACCAGAATTCATCATCAAGAAATCCAAATGTGCCCCAATTGTAACTTTCAAAGTCTTTTCAAACACTGGAAACTTAGGACAGACAGATGTATGAATGGATAGAGGGAGAAAAAAAAAAACAAATTATTCAGGAGAATTCTGACATCACTCCTATTGTAAACCAATCCAATTGTTAAGGATGGCAGGAAAGAACCTCTTGAAGACACCCACTATGTCACAGGGTCTTTTTTTTCTGGTATGTGCAACAGGACCAATTCCTGCATTGCTCTCAAAATGTAATCCTTGAATTCTACTCTCAGCACTCAGAAAATCCCTAAAAGTCCATATGTTTATCATGCTTTTAACTGTTCAGATTATTTTAATATGTATTATTCATTTTTAAAAGTCTACTTTCCTTTAAATTTGAGTGTTTGCAGGGAAGAAGGCAGAGCTATAAATCAAGAACATTCATATTTCCTAACTTAGCTTAATGTTAGATATTGGGATTTAGATAGGATATCTTGCATTATATTGAATGGAAAAGGATTCTGAACTCACTGCTTTCAACACAGGCATAGCTCACAGAACAAAGTAAGCATTTTTCCCCTTGGACACTATATCCCATTATGATTTTTATAAAACGAACTTCAAATTAAAACAAGCTTTCCAACAATTTTTCAAACCTGCCAACACATAAATGCATTCAGACCATAAATAAGTGAAAATGACTTAACACAAATACAAACAATTGATTTGTTACCTTAGATTAGTATGGTACCCAGTACTGACAATAACCAGAGGATATATGGGCAAACGTTATAAGAAAATATGCTATAAGCAGCAACCTTTTTAATGTGAGTTGGCAGAAGCACATGAAAGAATAGCAAATGAAAGATGTCAACCATTTAGGAGAACTACATTACCCATGGTAGCAAAAAATCAAAGGCTATCTGAAAGCATATGCCTTTTAATAAAATTTGTTAGTTGAGAAAAAAATATTACCAGACTCTTCCAAAAGATGCTAAATGAACATTTACCAAACTTATGTACTTTACATATATGTTGGACAATTCCAATCAAAGGGGTCCCGACTCACAAGTTGAGAACCACTGTACTAGAAGATAATGTCAAAAAATACCACGATACTCACAGCCACTTGTGCTGAATCCATGAATCGTAGACCAAAGTAATCATTTTCAATAAGGTCCAGATGGTACATTATCTGCTCAAACAGATGTTGTCCTTTGGCCTTTTTCTGAAATTGCAAGAGGAATCGAGTTAGGAAGATATACCTTAGTTACAGATTAACTCTACTTCTGAGCCCAGAAGCTGCCAAGATGTACTCCAGGTCTCTTGACACTACAGGTATAAATTCTAGCTATAAAACTACAGACACCAAAGAAAGAATAGCAGTGAACATATTGACATTGATAATTGAACTGATAATGATTCGTTGAGATGTTTATTCCACTTTTCCTGCAGGAATACAAGATGGTATGCGTAACACACCTTCTTCCATTTTTCCCCCTGCAACAATAATCCAGTAAGGTGTGTTGGGCTAAGAAAGCATGATCCAGTGTGGGCAAGAAACAGTCATGGCAGGAATTCCAAGAATGCTCTTTATTGCAGAGTAACAGAATTTTGAAAAACCCCTCAGGGTTTCGCTCTGCCCCATTTGGGGTTATTCTGATTTTCTATCCCCATATGTTCCTCTTTCTCTGGAGTGAGCAATCTTTTCTGAAAAGTTCTCCTTAAGTTTTCACTCATTCCTTCCCAGCTCCCAAGTCCAAGTCTATATCTACAGCCAGTGAGTTTTTGCATGGTGTTTTCAACTGTGAGGAAAGTTAAATATTCAAATATAAGAGGAGAAAGTGGGAACAAAAAGATGTGCATAATTGTTAGCTTGTTTCTTACCCCAAAGGAGGAGACAAAAATGTTTTTATCTCCAATTATCTACAGAGTTTCCAAAAGGACTTAGAATTGATTACTGAAACCAACACTATTAAGAAATTCAGATTTCTTTATTGTTAACAGAATTTTTCCAGAAACATTTCCAAATTCTTTAGGATAACACATAGTATGTAATCGAAGATGTGTTTTTTTTGAGGAGAGGGGGGATTGTGCATTTCATTCCTAACCATAACTTTAGTGCCAAACCAACTATTCAAGAACCTTCATTCTAATTTAGAATGCATATATGCTAAGTAAAATAATTAGGAAATAAAAAAAATCTAAAAGTGATTATCCGAACTTTTTTTAAAGTTCTAATAATAATTATGCTATCTAATATTTATGCAGTAATCAAATATTTCATTACAGAAAGATCAGCAATCGCATCTCAATATACAATAACTTAAATGAAAGTGTTTTCTGTATATAATTATTCCCAAACTATTGGTTATTAATTGTTTATATTCCAGGAATCCTGCATCCCTAAAGTATCTGATATTAAAAGTTTCTCTGCAATAATTTGGTTTCTTTCTTATTATATTATAAAATCCAGAACAAGTTATTTTTTTTACTTATTAAATCCAAATCAGAAATAAAAATTTAAATGCAAAATTCAATTCAAAAGTTGCAAAAAAGGAAAAACAATTCCATGAAAGGTATCCATGGTTTCAACTTATGATTGGTATGCATTTTGAATAATTTTAAAACTGAAACACCAATTATGTACTTTTTATAAAATCCAACAACTGATGGGAAACACAATTATTACCATTCTCTCAAAGGAAGAAATTGTCATATAGTAAATGTTAATGCCATCTCAGCTAATCACAAATATATGGTCTATTATTCAATATAGGAAAAGTGGACAATGTCTGAGGGTTTGGGGATGATAATTCAATCTCATGACATTCCAGATGGTGAATAGGAAAAATAGTGCTAAAAGAAAAATCCAACCATTTTTAGCCTACTGAAAAGGAATGACAATAACTATGAACTTTTGAAATTTCTTATGTGCCTAGTTTAGATGCAGAGAAAATCAGAACAAATCTCTTTTATGGGAAATCGTGAATGCCCCTAAACAGTTACCATAAGCTGTCAACCTAAATTCCTGCTTGCTTTTCTCCCATACCCAACATTCATAAAAGGTTAAAGAGTTTAACATGCACACACAATACCGAAGCGTTAAATACATCTCTACTAACAGAATTTTGAGGCAATTCAAACTGAGAAAAAAAACTGCTTGTTTTTAAAAAATAAGGAGTAATTCATAAGGTCTGCATTTGTCACAAGTCTGAATAAAGCCATTTCATTGCAAAAGTCATTTTTTCCCAGCAATCTTGCTGATCCCGCAAGATACTCTCCCCCACCCCCAATAATACAGTACCTCTTCCATAAATGAAAAAGATAAAAGCTTTTGCACAGATTCATGTGATGTGCCAGTTATGACCTTCCCAGCATCTGGAGGTATCTTCAGATTATGATCATTATTATGCAGTTACTCCTGCTTGGAGTAGACTACAGCAATGCATTCTGTATATGGTTGCCCCTGAAGAACACTCAGAAGCTACAGCTGATCCAAAATGCAACAGCATGAATCGTTATGAGTTTACCTTATTTTGCCTATGTAACACTACTACATAAGCTGCTCTGTCTAGAGTTCAAAGTAAGTCCTTCATGGCTTAGGATCTAGATATCTATAGGACCAGTTGTTTCTGGTGCATCCTGTAAAATCTAGAAGAGTCAGCTTGCTTCATCAAGAGCAGTGAAATCTGTAGATCCTGAGAGATGAACCTTCTCTGAGACCACTCCTGCCCTCTGGACCAGAATTCCTCCTGAAGTCTGCATGGCCCCAAACCAGGGATGGATTGCTGCCGGTTTTACTACTGGTTCGCAATCTGCGCACGTGCGCTGTTCAATGTAAATAGTTTTTCGTGCATGTGCAGAACAATTTAAGTGAACTGTGCACGTGCAGTCACTAAAAACCAAAATGGTGGCGGCCCAGCGGCGGCCCAGTTCGGGGGTATGGCAGGCCTGTGTTGCTGCCAGTTCTGCGACCCAGGCCCGAATTCAACTACTGGTTCAGCCGAACAGGAAGCAAGCCACCTCTGCCCCAAACCCTTTTGTGTTTACATAAGGCCCTTAAACTTAGCTTTTTCAGCAGATCTTCAGCACAATGGTTTGTGATCCGAGTGACAGATGTATGTTTTAATTTGTTGTGCTGTTTTCCCAATGTAATGTTAGTAACATTACTATTATTTGTTATGAATGATTTTTTTCTGTTACTTGTTTTAACGCTTAAATATGCACATTTTGTACGCTGTCGTATTACAGTTGTGATTGAGGCAATACATTGATGAAGTACAATGCATTGCCTCATTCAATTTTTCAATGAAATACAGCTTATTCCATGAGATACTAAAAAGCAAGAATACTTTAATTTCTAAAATGATGTATCTTAATAACTAGATGGCAACAGAACTCTATTTCAGCAAAATAGAAAGACAATGTCTCAATCTACTGACTTTTGACCTAATTATAATTACATAATTTATACGTTCAACTTTATTTAATTGCTTGGCTTTCGGCCTTTAGTATTTTATCTACAATGACAGTAAAGAATAAAGCAAATGAAATTATTTACAAATACAGAGTGGAATAAAAATCCACCCATTTCTAGATTGAAATACAGTATTTAGGTTTAACAAAATTTTGTCCTAGCCAGAAAAAGTCCAAACAGCAGTTAAATATTTCAATCTACTATTAAGTAGATTAAATTAAATCTACCATTAAAAAAAAAGAATTGATGTATTTTTGTTGTTGTTTTAGAACTGAGGCTTGTGTAGTTTATCTTTTCCAATTATCAGTATTTCTCAAAAAGAAATAAAGGACAAAACCTCGTATATAATTCTTTTCATCTTTAACTGAACTATAAATCAGCCAGAGGCAATAAACAGAGCATTTCACTTAAAAAGGTCAGCTCTAGTTAATTGGGCTAAAAATATGGGAATGCTGGGGTGTTGGCTAGACAGGCAAGTTGAAAAAAAAGTATCCTAAAATCATACAAATTGCTGCCAAGAGAAGTTCACAGATTCATTCATGAAGACTCCAGGAGTCAGATTTAACTCATACAAGTCTTTTTCTTTTACAAAGTACTCCTGGGGCTTCTGGAGAAAAACAACAACACAGAAAGCAAAAACCCTGTCAAAGCAGCTTTCTTTCACTGCTCTTTAATCTGAAACACACTGGAAGAAAAATATTCTCACACAACCCAAATCTGCTTTGGAGAGTTCTCCAACCTTCTCTAGAAAATTTGAATAGCATACAAGGGGCTACAGAAAAAGAGAGAGTCCATTCCCTCAGTAGTTTCTGTTCCTAGTACTTCTTCTAAGATGGGATGTGGTGGCTCAATGGCTAAGGGCTGAGCTTGTCGAACAGAAAGGTCGGCAGTTTGGTGGTTTGAATCCCTAGCGCCGCATAATGAAGTGAGCTTCCGTTACTTGTCCCAGTTTCTGCAAACCTAGCAGTTTGAAAGAATGTAAAAATGCAAGTAGAAAAATAGGGACCACCTTGGTGGGAAGGTAACAGCATTCCATGCGCCTTTAGCATTTAGTCATGTTTGCCACATGACCATGGAGACGTCTTCGGATAGCGCTGGCTCTTCGGCTTTGAAATGGCGATGAGCACCACCCCCTAGAGTCAGGAATGACTAGCACATATGTGTGAGGGGAACCTTTACCTTACTTCTTCTAAAAATCCTTGTTGGAAGACCTATGATCAACATCTTTTAAGAAACTTTAACTTTAATAATTCTTGCATTCTTGACTAAATCACATGAACACAATGTACTCCATTCAACTGAGAGATAAAGGAGGACACATTTTCTTAAACATTTGCCAAGATTCTTGATAAAATACATTAAATGTATCATACCGGTAAGTCCACACTGACATCCGTTCCATCCAGCAAAGAGACCCTGCATGTAATTATAGATTTCTCATCCCCAGCTGCAGGGATGTGAGTTGCAGCTCGCTGAGCTTCTCTTAGCCGCTCTTTCTCAGCATGTTTATGCATAGACTTGCGTCCAAGTGTTCGGCGAAAGAAACTTAACATTGTTCCTAAATAAGACCAAAAAAAGAAGTTGTGAATGTTTCAAGAGAAATCAAGACTTCTCTGTTTTCTGTTTTCAAGACTGTTTCTCCCTAAAGCAGATACACATTTACCTTTCCCAAAGTTTCTAAATGTCCCTGTGCTATGGAAAAAACATTTGCAAAACAGATATACATACAATAATGTTACATCCCTGCTATCAGCACCAGGAGCTATCAGAAGGATTAATTGTAAAAACCAAGTAGAATCAACCTATCACAAGACTCCGGGAAGTAGCTTGTAAATGCTAATATCCTCTCAATCTGGAAGAGTTCCAGGCAGTTTATTGATATTAAACATATAAAATAATAAATAACACCAAATTTCCTTAAAACATTAGATAACACAGGCAGCAAAGTTGCACAATATCCAAAGGTAAAAGTTTTCATCAGACTCTGGAAAACCATGGAAGTGGAGGTCATTCTTGCCTAGGAAGCAAGCTGTTCCAAAAAAGAGAGCTCCCGTAGAGAATATACCTATTGTTAGATTTGTTTCTGCCGCACCTCCCGACAAGCATTGCCTAGTTGAATGGGATGGGCAAAATCTATCTGGGGAAGGAAGACTATTAGGTACCCGGTCCCTGAGACATATAGGACTGTAAAGCATCTTGAATTGGAAATACACCAGTAATTGGTGAAGCACTTATAGCAACATGATAAGAGCAATGGCTGAGGAAGCACATATGCTGAGACATCCTGGATCAGCTGAAGTTCCTGGCTGGTCTACAGGGGCAGCCCTATCTGGAACAAATTCAAGTTATCTCATCAAGAGATGATAAGAGCACCCATGACCATCTTCAGGGTGCTCTGTTCCAGGGTAAGGCTTCAACTAAAACACAAGCCACAGCTTTTTACCTGTTCTTCAAGCAGGAGCTGCAAGAGCCAGGTGGTCCCTATTTTTCTACTTGCATTTTTACATTCACCCACTTAGGAGACTGCTCTTCCTGGGAAAGCGCAACCTCCTTGAGAATTAAAAATGGTGCAGGATTGGATTCAGTTGGCTTTTAAATTAACACCCACTCCATTTTGTTTGGATTGAGTCTGAGTCTCTTTTTTTTCACAATCAGAATTTCAACTGCATCTCCAAATGGGCCCCTAGGTGGAAATGTACAACTGACTATCACCCCAAAATGATAGCTGACTTCTCCCGAAACTTCTATGTAGGTATTTAAAAAGATAGGGAAAAGCATGAAGCATAAAGCCTCGAGGCACCTGTTAAACATGGGCCCATCTCTCCCTTAACCACAACTGGGTCAATAAAGCAGTACTCAAAAATCCCAACTTCTACAGACCGCCTAGAAGGATACAGCATTGTGTGGAGAGCTTTGTGTGGACAACTACTGGAATATCTAGGACAGGATTGGTTGTGCTCTCTCCATTCAAGTCACAGGGTCACCCATGAGAGGGAGTAATGTCTCTCCTGTCCCTGTGCCTAGGCATAGACATCTTCTATGCCTGAAGACACCCATGAATTCAGATAATCCAACCCCCCCCCCCCAGATTTCTATAAGTACAAATCAATCAATTTTTCAGCAACTTCCCATCCACCTAAATAGTTCAAGATCACAGTGTTTATATTCATATCAAAAGTTGGAAGACTGAAGTCAGTCTTGTACACTCCATCCCTTGGACAGGCAAACATGATAGAATAGTGTCACCCAATAAGACACACTTCACTATATAAAATAAAACAATATTTTATTTGTAAGCTGATGATGCATTTATATTCAATAATTATTTAAAAGCACGGGGTTCATACATTATTAGATACAGTGACCAAGTGGGAAAAGAAGCCTTTCTACTAAATTTCCTATTATAAGAAATTGGGAGATAGTCATGCATAAATTCTGGTATTATGCAAAATGATGATCTTGACTACAGATAAGAGACTTTTTTGAGCTACATTAGGAAAACCAGCCTACTCACATAAAATACATTAAGAGCATTCCTGGAGTTTCTACCTTGAATGACTAATTGAATTCAAATGATGGCAGAAATTTTATCTTCCACCAGTACTAGAGAGAATAAACTGGCATAAATACCTTCTACTTTGTTTGCCTAGACTTGCCTTCACATGTCCTTGTAAAAGCCTGAAATTCTTCAAAGGTCAAGTTAGCAGAACTGGGAGATTTAAATTTTAATCTTCAACCATACCTTTTATGATTAAAACCTTACATATGTCAATATAATTCAACTTTCTGCTCTCATTAACAATGGTTAATTCAAAGTTCTTTTTTTAAACAACTCCAGACACTAACTTAAGTATGAATTTTAAATGTGTTGCACTTTTTGGATATATAAAGCTGCTTTGGCAAATTGGCTTAGCTATATAATATTGGTTACTTTAAGTATGATTCTGTGAGATACAGAATAAATCTTTTCAAATCTTTTATTCCAGTTTTTAAAAACCATATGTTGTGGGATTGAATCTGGACTCTATACAAACCAGCTACTGCTGGCAGTTTCACACAAGCCAGTACATATAAGTATCAGATCTATTTTTCCAAAAACCTATTGTTTAAGACTCATCAAAGGTTATAGCAAAGCTGCATATATTATTGGGTTGGGAACCTGGAAGGAGGTATTATGAATTTTGTCTCTTTGCTTAATTGATTAATTTCAGTTAATATGCCTTCTCCAAACAATCCTTTACAGATCCATGAAAGGACTAATTTCATAGTCTGAGAATTAAGTAGGAGCAAGTAGAAATCTTGGCTATGGGGAAGGGAAAATACTCATAGAAAAAAGGGTGGGTGGTTTCATGATGAGAGTACTTGCATACACTGACAATACATTAAGAAATAAGGTAGAGAGGGGGTGCATGGCAGGTGTATATGCATATGGCAGTTAACTTGTTTGGTAAAGGACACAAAATGCTCATTAAGTACATAGACAGTAGATAAAAACAAAAAAGAATATTTGTCCATTCTGCTTTAAATTGCCACAAGAGTATAGAATTTATAGTGATTTCTCTAACCACACATCTTGTTCTAATATGGTACCTCTATCATAGCAATTCCTATCAATACAGTAGTTCAACAAGAACATGGCACATTGCTTCAGTTTCACACAAATTATGGTTTATTTCATTACATGTAAGAAATGCCATAGAGCACTCACGATGGGATTACAAACATATTTAGGAAAATAAAACAGGAGAACCATTATATACAGAATACACTTACCCTATTCCACCAAGATAAAAGTGGGAATTGCATTATAACCCAATTTTAGGTTAACAAAATAATATCTGGACTAAACAGGTACGATATCCTCATAATTTACTAAGCAGATCAAGTTCGTCCATATGGAGGATCAAGGCCTCCCAGCAAAACCTGGGAAAACGAAGATTTAGCTAACCTTGTCCGTTCTGTTAAAAGAACGGGTTAAAAAAAATAAAAATAAAACATAAGTGCCATGGAAATATGGAAACAGGTGGGGAGGGACCAATGATTCAAGCACTTCCCCTTTTCCATATTGGTCGGATTTCGGAAGAAATGGGAAATTTATAAGGACTGAGCAGAGAGTATTTCAGAAACACCACAAAATTGAGCCTGATTCCAGATCAGCGGGAGACGACTATTCTCGTGGGTGAAAAGATCAAGGCTTTTAGGCAGAAAACCACGGCCTTAATCCTCTATTTTAAAATCATTTAAAAAAAAAAATCCTGCCCCGATGCACTTTGGACTCATTTTTCTCCCACCTTAAGCGCGCTTTTGTCACAGGGACGCGCGACACCTTTTGGGGCGGTTCGACAAGAGCAATAGATCCGGGGAGTAGGGTGGGGAGGAAAAGGTCATCTGAACAAGGCGTGACGCGCGTGTCCGTGTCCGTGTGTGTGGGGGGGGGGCGGTGGCGAAGGGAGGCGGCCACCTAGAGGCATCCAAAAAGGCTGAAGACATCCCCCTCTCCTGCCCCCCCCCCTTCCAGGGATCGACAGGACCGACCTAACCTCGCGGGCCACAGGAGAAGAGGGAAGGGGAAACGAAACTTGGATCTCTGGAGAGTTTCGAAAGCCTCCCCGACGGCGACAAAGGGAAAAGGACGGAGGAAGCAAAGGAAAGAAGCAACAGCCTGGTTGCGGTTCTTCGGGGAAACTTCACCTTGCTTTTACAACCACAACCACCACCACCACACCCCACGTCCTCCCCAACTTACCGGCCCAGCCGCCTTCGCTTCCAAAGGGCGCTCCTCCGCGACCCGGCCGCCGGCGCTAAAAAGCAGCTCTGGCGGGATCGGATCCCGGTGGCGACGAGGAAAGGGACGAGGGGCGGAGGCAAATGGCCGCCGAGTGAGACTAGGGAGCCGCCTCTCTCCTCCTCCTCCTCCTCCTCTGCTTTTCCTTCGCCCGCCTGCCTGCCCGCCCGGGCCTCCTCTGCTAAAACTGGTCGCGCGACGTTCCAGGCGAGACAAGTCGCCAAGGCGAAACGCGTGCCTGTTTTTGTGTGTATGTTGTGTTTTGGCGAGATGTCTAGGAAGATGCCCGGGTTTTCGGGGATTCCCACGCCACGTTCCAAACTTTTTTCGGATTTTTTTTAAAAAGGTTGCTACGCCTTTAAAAGCAACACTTGGCAACTCCCGAAACCCTACACGAATCATTTAAGTAGTTTACTAAAATAAATAAAATAAAATAAATCGACTCGGGTCTAGGGTTTTATTCTTTTAAGGCTTTTCGAGTCAATTGTTTTTGAACGTTATTCTCAAACACTGCTTTGTTTATGGAAAAGGATAATATGACGGGCTACCCAAATTCGGACCAGCATGAAATAGCAACATAGTTTTAAAGTTTTCTGTACTTGAACTGGCGACTCGCTGTCCTGCGGATATATTTAAGAAAACAAATAAAACCAAAATATGGTAGACTATCACAGGCAATCTAAAAAAAACCCCATTTAATCCTGGAGTAGTTATTAGGAAAGCATAATCAAACAGGCACGTCTTCAGCTATTTACCAGATGTTTCAACAAGTGTTCTAGGAGGATGGAGATCCAAATCCTATTTTAGGGGAGGAGTAACACATGCTGTTACTAGCTCTATGGGCATTAGATGGCATTCATATATTCTGGATTAATTCACCCTAACATCCTCAGGTTCAACTGGTATTTAAATCTGGAGTCACAAACTGATCCCCCCCCCCATTCTAAACTTTAGTTAGCCATCAAAAATCTGCTAAGCAAACGTGTACATTTAGACCAAACTGTTGATCAATAATGGGTCTTTTCATTTTACAGCAAACCAAACGTAACCAGGTGTGAGACTAGTGTTGTGGGTTGGACTATGATGTGCTCCAACTTGATCTTTTATAGTGAATACAAATTGTAATATAAAATACAGTCAGTAGTGGTGTTTTGGACTTTGAAGCCATATCCTTACCGACTTTGCAGAAAATAAACTTGTTGTTTATGGTTTTGATGATTAGGTAGGATAAATTATAGAAAGAAAAATAATGTAACTTTAGCTTAAAATGTATTTGTACTTTTAATGCTGTGAATATCAGAAGTTACTTTATATATTTTTTCTATTTTTCCTCAACTTCTTTTGTTGCTTTTTCTTTAGGTTTTCTCTTCCAGCTTTTCTGATGACATGATCCATTATCCACTGTTATTATTCTACTGCACATCAAGTAATCGACATATTGAACTAACTTGGCCTTGCCTTCACTTTTGAGAGTCTAGGGGTTGTTCTTCTGTATCACGTGTATATTAACAATATTATTAGAAGTTAGGGATTGAAACTGGTCTTTCTCACAGCAAAAGAAACCATGTATGTCTGTTTTCACCCCCAAAAATATTTCAGATGCACCCTTAAGAGGGCTTCAGGAAACTTGTCTCCATCTGCTGCTTTGTAGATTCAAATAAGTATCTGCTTATGTAACAAATAACCAATTTCGTTGTATTTAAGTACAATGACAATAAAGATTATACTTATACTTATATGTAAAAATATACATGAAGTACACATACACACACATACAGATCACTATTGGAAAATGGGAATTAAGAATGGGTGTGACAAAAGATTTATATTACCCAAGTTGTTGCAGTTAGACAACAGCCCTACCCAAAAGATAATGCAGTAAATACTGTGAATAAAGTCATAAATGTCAGCAATTATGGAACTTTCCTTTTTCCTAAGTAGGACTTAGGCCTTTTCCCTCTGAGAAAATATGAAACTTGGGGGTTGTTCAGAGTTTGGGATTCCTAAGAAAAGTGATCTGGCTAGTATCTTATACTTTATTTTTCTGTTGACAGGCAAAACAGATGCCCGGCCATAATACAATGTACTACTGTATTTTGGCAGCTAAAGTTATATGTAATTCTGTATTTAATTAATTTATTAGCTGCTTCAAATTGTTGGAGCTACATAATACAGATTAAAAACAGATATGCAGTAATATAAAGCAGTGGAAGTTAGAAGTGTAATATGAGTGTTTGTCTTATGGTTGAGCTAAATTTGCTGTTTCTAAGTATGTATTAATTACAGTTTATATTTTCTGATTTCTTACCTGGTTTGAGCATCATCTATTGGTCTAATATAGGATACGAGCAAATAAATAAATAAATAAATAAATATATAAACAAATAAAATACCTATTACAAGACTATTTTCATTTCAAAGTCTACTTGGCTTCTGAATAAGATGATGGGAAAAGTAATCCAAAAAGCAATGGGTAGGCCCAGAATAAAACATCTCATTTGTACTTTTTAAAATAAGTAGGATTAAACATACAGTTTCAGTGCTGGTTGGGGGCAAGTATGTGCAAACTTACACAGAGCATGAATTCCTATTTGTAAGGAATAGGTACCTAGAATTTCCAAAATTTATACAAATAATAGGGAGTAATATAGCATAATTAAGACACAGGTTTTCATAATAAAAAATACTTAACATTTTTACTAAAGCACATCTTTATTTTGCAATTAAACAATTTTCACAATTAAACTATATATTTTCAAGTTTGTACCTAGACAACTATTTGTCAATCAAAATTAAATATAGCCACAAAATATGTATAACAGCATAGGTTTCACATAATAGAAGGAATTTGCTCTTAAGACTAAAAACAAGATTTGTTAAATGTTAAAATATTTATCTTCTGGGAGCTGCTGGTATTGTATATCATTAGTGTACCTTATTAATGATGAGGACTCTCCTTATACTCCAATGCAGGCAAAATATATAAGGCCCTTTTAACACATACAGTAGCTACAGTGATGAATGATGAATTCTTTCCACATTGTCCAGTGTTAAACAAATCGAAGTGCATGTTAAACAGAGCACATTTCCTGCTATTTAATATACAGGCTCTTAGTTGAATTATCTTGGTTTCTAAAAAATGAAAACACGCAAGTTCAAAGACAAATTAATCTCTATGAGAACCAACTTGCACAATGAACAAAAGATGGCCAGTTATCTTGGCTTTAGATATAAATTAGATGGTCAAAGCCCATTCACTGAGCAGTGTAGATCCAGATAGACTGGACAACACAAAATCACAAAATACATGCAAATTCATTCCAGCAAAAAATAAATATGGCCACCCATAGAACAGTGGATATGATCCAGACACTAAATTTTATATCCTTTATTATTTACATACAGAATAGCACCTGTGCCAGAAAAAAAGGAAATAAAGAAATCCTACACATAAACACAAAATTGTTTTAGAATTTCCTAGGAGAATCGCATCATTAGTTAGTATCCATATTACCATTACACATGAAACCAGCCTCTAATGTGTGGAAATAATCATACTGGTTAGTTTATTAAACAATAGAATACAATACAACATAGTGCTAATTGTTTTAGAACCTCCAATTCTATTATAGACTTTACCTACATAAATTGCAACTTTCCCCTCTTAAAATTATTTTTGTGCACTACCTATTCTATACAAACAACTCTTGCTGATTTATAGATTTTAAAAGAAATGCAAAAATGCTAAACAGGAATCAAAGCATTCCGTGGGCATGTAAATCCTTCCCACATTTATATTAAAGTTTCAGTAATTTTTGCTTTCATAATTAAGCTGCATTTGAGGTTTTCCTCCAAGTCTCCCAAGTCTGAAAATGTCTAAATAACTAGACATTGAATTGTACACTACTGGATCCAAGGCCATTATAAATTTTTCCTTTATGGCAAATATCAGATACTGAGAAAATTAAATATAAAGAAACTGATAACTATTTGTGGGGGTATTTTAATCTCATTACTAATTATTGCAATTCTGAAACTAAATTTGAAAAAAGGTGTTGCAATTCAGAACTGCATTGCTATATCATGAAATATGCTGTCCTAGCACTATAATGGATACAGAACCATTAATATTAAGTATTTATCTGGAAGATGGCAAGATTAAGAATTTGGAGTTAATTAATGCATTTTAACATGGATGGAAGCAAACGGGAAAGGTAAGCTTTAAAGCATTCACATTAGGAATCACCCCAATAAACTCTCATTAAGTTAAACATCTCTCTAATCATATAATACATTTGTTTTATCTAAAAAGTTTTTCAGTAGTAAAGCATTACATAAAGTGCTACTATTTTGAACTTTTTAAGAAATTTAGATAAAAATGAAAGACACGTGAAATGATGTTAAATAAAGTAATAAGTAAGCAAATATTTCAAGCTCTTACTTTCCAAAGTATCCACTTTTGTTTCCCAGGGGAATAATTTCCAAAATATTAGTATAGTGGTCTTCAAAGTTTTGTGTAGGAGTTATCATGCAGCAGTAACATTTTACTTAAGGCAATATGATTTTACCATAAAGCCAGTGAAATTATTTCCTTAAATATACTAATGACGCAAATTGCAGCTTATATGAAGGAATATTTAAACCTAGGGAATGAAACCTTCAAAGCTCCAGATAGGCAATTATCGAAACCAAGATGATTTTCCCCCTATTTTTTGTTATTCCACTCAGAAGATTGAGAAACAAGTATTTTAGCTTTGGTTTGCATTTCTAGCTTAGCCATTATAACAGAATTAAATTAAAACAAATATATTAGTTTGTCCCTTCTAGCAATTCCCATACGTTTTAAATGTCTCTCCATTTTTAAAATAAACTATTTAAATGTTACAGTGAACTAGATGATTTAGGTTTGTACCGTGTTCCTTATTTTGCAGCATGTGACAATAGCACTAACTGAAAAAGTTCATCTTCCATGTTTATGAAAACATGGCAGCTGCATATTAAAACTAACCAATCCACACTCAATCACTAAAAACAGATTTGTAACAAACGCGCAGCATTATCAGAAAAATGAGATCATTTCCCCAGAATATAAAACACAGACGTCTTAGCTAATAGACAGAGTTTAAAAACTCTGCACATTCAGACCTTTCCAAATTTAAATTCCATCCTGAATATTAGGAACCATTGGCATGTGTTGTGGCACACATCTGTAGTAACAGTAAACTGAAATTGTTAAGCAGCTTTTCCCAATCTGGGAATCCACTGGATGTTTGGATTCTAGATTCATCTGGAAGATGTCCAGATTGGGGAAGGCTATTGCAGGAATCCCCTTCTGCAATCTAGAAACCTCACAAATGCCAAGGGTATCTTTAGATCCAAGTCACTGTATTTGTAGTTAAGGCATCTCTTTCAAAAGGCATTTTCTCAACTCACTTGCTTGGAAGCAAATCCAACTGGCAAAATGATTTTTTATGCTCAGATATACTATAAATCACTACCATGGCTATTTTAATGCATCTTGAGGATCTGCTTCTATGCCCGCAATATTCAGCTATAAGCAAATGGTGAATGGCTGCATACAGAGGAGGAAATATCATTGCTGGAACTTTTCTTCAGCGAAAAGCCTTATTGTAAAAATTCATAGGGATTCTGGAAGAAGAAGAATTCTTCTGGTCCTCTGCTCTTTTATAACATCTAGAAATTTATTAATAACTAGTGCAAGATGAGTTCTTTCCTGCCACTTTATACACTTTCTATTTATTTAGGGGGTTAATCTGTATGGTTCAATATACTACTCTTATATATGGGTGGAATACATGTGCAGACAATATTCTGGTCAATATGCTTTACATCATGTGGAGATGTACAGACATAATTTTAAAACACGTAAAAATCAAAATAATTTGAGATTGTTGTCAACTATACATTACTTTAAGATTACTAGTACCAGATGTCTCCATTCCTCGTAGACAGCTTAGTCACAGTGAAGAGGGACACTTGAATGAAACATATATGGCTTAATACTGTGTCTGGAGCAGACATGCTATAAGATTCCCAAGGAACTGAGAATCATCCATTGCCAACTGAAGGCCTGCATAGTTGTAATCTTATCCATTAAGCAGAATCTAAAAATATAAGAAAATTCGCCCTCCACCAGATGTAAAAATTTCTGATATCCCACTTTCTCTCTACTACTTATCCTCTATACACAGCTGCAACTGAAGCAATTCACTGCACCTCTCATAGATGTTACCTTCTAATTTATACTTTGCTTCCAACGAAGTGCCACCTATACTAGTTCTATTTAAAAAAACCTCTCTCCAGCTCTCTTCACTTGCACCTTGGGCCTTCTGATTAGAGGAGAGCAGCATTTCTAAATAATTAATTGCAGGATACTACTATTATAACACTTGAAGATATTAGAATTAATGTGTATTTTATAAGCAGAAAAGGTTTGTGAAATCTTTATATAAAGCTGTTGATGAAAACTGCAGCATGATTTTAGGGGGAGGGGAATTAAAATGGTAAAATGTTTTGGCCTGCAGAGTACAAGATGGACTTTTTTGTTTGTATAACAGCAGGTAATGCTGTAATTTAACATAGTCCAGTTTTTACACTAAAGTTACTTGTCCAAATGTTTCCATCAACTATACCAAGAATACTTTTCTTCACATACTACTACTAATAAAAATATAGGGACATGGCTATTTTAATGCATCTGAGGAGATCTGCTTCTATGCCCACAATATTCAGCTATAAGGAAATGGTGAATGTCTCTGTCACTAGAGATGCATATTCCACTCAGATTTGGAGGGATTTCTCTAACTGGTGCAATTAGCCGGTTATATTCCTCAGAAAATGACTATGGATACTTCATATTTAACTTGGTATAACCCCATCATCCCAAAGCCACACAACTTAAATAGCAAAAGAAAACAAAAACCATTGTAACAAGTCTTAGAGTCCTAGATTTCTGCATGAAACAAATCTTCAAAAGTACCTTAAATAGTTATAATTTTCAACATTTAAAAAAAAATACATTGGCACAAAACTATTACCCTATTGCTCTTATTTACAAGGAAAGCGATTTGAATTAGAAAACAGGAAATGTTACAATTTTTCTCCCCAGTTTTTAGCAAATAGTAAGAAAATATTTCTCCATAAAATCTGACATCCACAACACTTATCATTTTTATGACATTATGCCTGAAACACATTTTCATGTTTTATACAGAATGAAACACATACAAAAATATTTTTCATTTCAGCTTGATGCAGATCCTCATAACCCAATGCAAAGCAATTAGCAGTATTAACTTTTAAGTCATATAAAATATTAGTAAAATATTAATATCATAGTGGGCAGATGTAATTTGAATTTTAATTTCAAAGACATAAGGATACTTTTATTATTTTATCTAATTTAGGCATTTAAATTCCTAGAGTTTATGACCCTACCAAGGAAATATAATTTCAAAATGTATTTGTTGGCATGGATTAGTAACTCCTAAATCAGCTTGGAGGGAAGACATTAAGGTAGTTAAAATTTCTGTCTCTATGTTGCATAAATATACCAAACACCAAAACTTTGCTACAACAATGCTGTATCTTGTTGTGGCAATGTTTCTTGTAGATTTAAATTACTTTGACCACCTCAAATATGAGTGTATGTACAATATTAACAATACACATTGTTGAGCCATCCTAGATTTTTCCCTTCAACAATCTTACAGAGAGACAATCATACATATATTAAGTAAGATCATTAAGTGGCTTACTTAATGGTATAATAGGTATAATAATTTAATATATTTTAACTTGTTCCAAATGCAAACCAACCTTGCAAATAACCAGCAAATGGTATAACAATTAAAAATAGTATCTAAGTCAACACCACTTTCCAGTTACAAAGCTTTTTAAGCAAACACAAGTAGATGTACATTTATTATCTGCATTTACCAAAAACTAGCAGTAGTAAGAACAACCACTGCAGACATTCCATTAAAAGGTTTACATTGCTTACACCAACGTGTAAGGCAAGTTTAGATGATTGCAGACTTGGCGCCTGTTCCCACATTGCACTTTATCACATGAAACTCCCTTCTCCAATCTCTTATTTCTACAGAATAGTTAACAGCCCATCAAAAGCCCTTCAATTTCACTGCTGTCAGAAATAGAAGTGCAATTCGCATTTGCTTCAGTTTGTGAAAACACAACTACATTTCTAGATTGGAAAAAGCTCTTTTAAGAATGTGGAAATGTTTCAAACTCAAATTCAATCTCGCTTGAACCAAAGATGGGTAATAAAAGAATAGCTGATTAATTCCTTGATGGTAGTATTGGTGTGTTTTTGTGTGGAGGCAATCAAGAACTATTAAAGAAATATGCTAGATTTGGTTTGTGAAGAAACAATACTGCTTAGCTTACAAGCCTGTTTAAAACAAATCTAAAAGATTTTGTTAACTCCTTCATTTTACATCATGGCATAGGGTTATATAATAGCATTTAAACTGACTGGGAATTTCCTCAATGCATCATGTTACATACAGAAATTTCTCCTGTCCATGGAAGACTCTTAATCTAAGGTGAGGGATCCCTCTGTGGAAGCGGTTATGAGAAATCGATACCTCTATTTCCAGCCCTCTACAAGTTCTAAGAAAGTACAACTGACAGCAGGAAAAGGGGATTTGGAGAAAGTGCCTCCTCATATATTGAAATATCTGTAAGCTTCTCCACCACAATATAAGTGTGTATGTATGTGTGTGCGCGCGCGTGCATATCTATACATATATACATACATACTCATTCACTCTTTCTATACATGCGCGCGCGCACACACACACACAATGCATTTTAAAAACATCATAGTCTCATTCCATATTCTGCATATGTCGTTTTTTAAAAAACCTGGCAGCAAATCAAAATATTTAACTACATACAATTTTAAGTTCATAAAGAATTGAATTGTCAACTTAACTAGGAAGAATTATTCACTGCCTAGTGGGTTTTAAACTGCCCTAGAAACATTTTTGAATGAAACAAAAAATAAACCTATATGCAACCTGTTCAGATACTGCTAATTCCAATGGTATATGCCAATTCCTGAATGAAATATCATAGAAAGACCCTAAGAGCTTATCAGAAAGCTCCAGGGGACAATGATAAAACTTTAATGACACATTTTTCTTTAAAAAACATAAACATGACATGACTTGAGAAACAACAAACATGAACTTGGAGGAAAATAACTATGACAGGGAAATCTCACCTTGGATCTCCACATTTCAAGCAGAAGATCAATACAATTAAAATGTTATTTTAGTCAAGTTACTACTTTTCAATGCGAGGGAAAAACAGAACAAATTCTAAATCAATATATTGGTTTTCAATTATAAATTGCTAGCAGTTTACCAGTTGAAAGGAATGTGTCAGAATTTCCATTTCAATTCATAGCAGTAAACAAAGGTTATATACTTAATAGGCTAGAGTGCTTTTGCTACCCACAGTAAAATGTACCCATAGGTACTTATAGAGAGAAAAGGAACAGTATTTAGGAACAGTATTTTTGACCCCTTACTGTACCATATTCTAAGCACCAAGGATCATATTTCAAAATGAATCTAATTATGATGATAGCTTCCCCTTGAGGGCCACAAGTCCCTTGCCATTAAGACATACACTGTAAGTCTCAAGGCACTTAAGGGGTTAAGACAAAGTACACACATTCATTCCCATAGGTAACGCCATCAATGTTTCAGAACACACTGGTGCTATAATCTGCTGAGAAACAGGAATAGAACTAGTAGTACAAAGAATGTTCATATACCAACTAAACAAAATGCTGGTTCAGTGGGCCATTATGCAGCTGTTATTGGGTTAGATCATACTGCAGCCTTCCGTTAGTAATCAGGTTAGATTCTAGAAGGGCACAGGGAGAAATGTGCTGTTTCAGTAGGCAGTGTATCTAATAAAAGGAATATTGCTAATATTTCACCAAAATAAAAGGTAGCAAATAACATGACAACTTTAGCATTGGAAGAAATAGCTTTGCATGTATTGTTGTTGCTTTAGAAACAGATGTCAAATAAAGAATGAAAGTATTCCAAGCTTTTTTTTTCCTTTTTCTTTTTTGTAGCATTTCGAACGAAGGGGCTATATGGCACTGCAACCAAGTCTGGAAAATTATCCAGAACTCATGGAGCTCATTAATTCTGTGGCTTGTTTGAAGCAAAGCATGAATGGAGTCTTTCAACACAGAGAAATCATAGTGTTTTAGAGACTGATTTTCAGTTTTAACTTAAAGTGCAATAGTGCTGAAGTCCTTTTCAGTTCTTCATTATTTTCAGACATCATTTCTTTCAAGAAACATTATAGCACAAGTACAGTTTGTGTCTTATGTAGAATCTTCTCTGAAAGTTATATTTTGCTTCCTATTTATTCAGTGATGTCTTTAAAGGTCTAACAAGTTCTTCTTTGTACACTTTCAAAATAGCCTCACAAACGAATCTGTATTGACTCTGGAAAAAAAAAAGTGCAATTATTTATATGGCAGAATGAAAACATTCAAGGATTAACAATAAACTTTCAAAATACCATGCCAAATTCCAACTCTGAATGTTACTCTTTGTATACTTTATGCTTAATACCTTATTAATTACTCTTCCTGATTAATAGAATTAAGAACTCTAGGTTCTTTAATATATAATATATAAAAACTGTACTTATCCTGCTATTTTGTATGCTCCAGTTTGTATGCTCTACAAACTTCTTTCCAAATCATGATTTCGTTAGCTAGGTGTTGCTTGATGAACTTATACTAGTTTTTCTTTAACATTAGCGTAAAAAAACCACTTCTTGTTCCTTTTTGTCATCCATCCTGAAGATCATTACACTGCAACATTCTGTAGCTTTAATGACTAGCACTTTATTCCAAGACCTAACTTTTCAGATTTTAATTTGCATATATTAATTACTGATATACTACTGGAATGTCTAAAGTCATTTCATTATCAGATAGGCAGCAAATAACTCCATTAAATAAACAAATAAGCAAATCAAGTAAAATATGTGATTGTGTCAGGGTACTATTTTTAATGGCACAGGGTGAATCTAGAAATATGATTCAAATACTATACTGGTTTGAAAATAAGAACAATGCAAATAAGATAATGCCATCTTGTGGATATTATGTGAAAATGTGCAAATTTGCAAAGGAAAAGTAAACATAATTCTGATTCTAATTTTACTAATACTATATAACTGAAATAACAGTGTACTAACTTATTCATATTAAAATTCACCTTAAGTTTTAATGTACAGTTCTTCCTCTTACAGATTTTAAATATAGTGAAGCATGGTTAATAGCTTTATTTGAAACAAGTATGCCCCTTAATCCAGAAAAATATGTTAGCAAGAATATTTTCACCTAAGAAACTTACCAATTTCTTCTACTGAATGTACAAAAGTGTGTTATGGAATAGAAGAAAAATATCTGAGGTGCCCAAATAATATTCTTGGCAAAAACCAAGGCTAGGCAACAGGAAGATTTTAATGAAGACACTGATATAATCAAGTGTACCATTCTTTTAATAACTGTAACACATGACTGATAATGTTTCGACAAAGAAAACTTACAAGATATAAATGGTATAGAATAGATATTGATTTTGTATTTGTTCTGTGTCTTTTCCTCCTAAAACTACTAGTCAGTAGTATCTAGTAAACTCTTTGAATTAAAGCCTATATTTCTATGATGACATTTTATCCTGAGCCAAATACTATAAACATAAAGGAACACACTCCATAAGAAAACTGAGTAATACAAGGAGCCAAATAGGACTAACATATATTTTTCAATTGTGTGCAGAAAATTATCCATTAGCAAACATTTTTGCTTTTAGGAGATTATAGTAAGCTGCAATGTGAAATACATAGTTTTTTTGAAGATTACATTCACCAGAATATAAGAATCTGGCATGTCTTCAAATGTGAAATCTTGCTTAATATGCTTATATGCAAAACAGAGTTGCATACCCATGGTGGGAATCCATACAAATGAAACCAACATGTTTGCAGTGGGCTTTTCTGCCTTCATATGTCTCTTTTAAAATCTACTCAACTGTTAGAATATGGTATGAAGCAAAGAAGCTGCAGCAAGAAGGAGAACTGGCAAAAATTCAAATGGATCATCTCGGGTAAATAGATTCCCCCCACCCCACCCCACTTGCATCTGCTGTCTTAAGACAGTATCTTTTTACCATATGGGATTGCATAATTAGGAAAAGACTATTTAAATACAAGTCTGATTGTGCAACTGATTTTAGCATGATTTAAAATAATTATTTCAGATGGTCTTTTCTAGAAGAGTTAACTGTATATAAAATTCAACTGCTCTGGAATACAGTATAAAACAACTATCAATAACTTATACCAGTAAGACTTTGGCATTATGGAGAGTTGCACAATCAGCCAGATGTTTAGGCTGCATTTGACACTTTTATCTACCTATCAAGACCTTCTCAAGGACCTGGGATAGGCAGACATTATTTGATGGAGTTAAGGGTATTGTCAGAGCATGTAGGTTGTTCCACGTAAATTTCTGCAATTTTCAATGCCAATGGTGTTTAGGTGGTGCTCCAGTTGTTTTGGGATTGCATCCAAAGCACCTATTACTACTGGTACTATCTTTGCTTTCTTTTGCCATCATCTTTTTGCAAATCTTTGTATTTTGTGATTTCCCCCCCCCCCAACTATTTTAATAACTATTGTGATTTACCTAAGAAAAACATTGCAAAATCACATGCGATTACGCAATGCTTCACTTAACAACTGCAATGCTCAACAACAAATTTTCTAGTCATTGTTATGGTCAAAAGTCAAAAACTAACTGTATACTGGGCTATATCATTCCCTTCAAACAAGAAATGATGTTTCCTTAGTATGTTATCGGTAATAGTTTATTCTGTTTAGCAACTTACAGGTGTTTGGATCATCATTGCCCTTTGATCTCTCATTGTTCTTACAATATCCAAAGGATAAACAGGTTGATTACATTCAATAAGACACATTGCTGTTTCCATAGTAATAAGAACGCCAGTTCGTCCAATCCCTGCACTGCAAAGGAGAGAAAGGTTATTATTTTCAAATTTAATACTTTAAAAATCTTTAAAAGATTTCTATAATTTACATAAATCACCACTGTCTATAGAGATTCTCAATCATCCAGGTCATAATTGTCCCAAAGGTGCTTTTTCAAAGAAAAACAAGAAAGTCCAGTTGCCTCTTGAAAAAGCACCTTTGGGAAATAAATCACCACTGAAAATAATTTGGCACATCTTTAAGTAGATTACTTTGGGAAATTTACCTTGTAACTCTGAAAACTAAACATTTTTCAAAAGTACAGCTGTGTTGAGGATTTCATTATTTATTTTAATAATGACATACTTTCATAGCAGCTAAAATAATCAACCATAGTAGCATTCCTGCACATGGCTCCTTGTGCGCACACACCCACCCCTCGGCTTTCCCGTTAAATGAAACCTCTTCCAGACGTTCTCATTGGTTGGCGTTCTTATTTGCATTACACTACTGTGCAAAAAATTCTATTTTGAGGGTAGGTTTTTTTGTTTTGCTCCAAGGAACTAAACCCTCTTCAAGGTCTTTCTTCCCAACTAGAGGTGCGGGGGGGGGGGGGGGAGAGAAAAGGAGAGACATAGAGCTTGGACTCCTGTACAGTTTACCTCATTTTGTGGGAGATATTTTTTAAGAGGGGAATAACTGCCTACAGACCTAGACTAACAACAGTATTGGGGGAAGTGGGAGGTTGCTGCTGCTTTCATTCTGGAAAAAACTCAATGAAGGCTAGAAAGAGGTCTGAGGAGAAACAGGGCTGAGCAGAGTGGCACACTTTACTTGGGCTCACTTTCCATTCAATTCCTGGAAAGTTTTACTCTGCAGGTATAGTCTCACTCTGGTGCTGCTTGCTCACTCTGGTAGGCAGGCTGCAGGGCAACTAAAAGGGCAGAGACAGGAGAGAGGCAAATAGGGGGAATTGGAGGCAGTCCCCTGCCTTACTGAGTTTCAGGGCTGGGAGGGACCATGCCTAGAATGACTTGGATTGGGATGGGTACTTGTTTAATGATTCAGGATTCTTGGTTAACAGTGGTAACAGGGAATAGCAAATGGCCATCCGTAAATAATGGGGTCACATGATATCTCCCTTTATGACCACACTGCTTAGTGACAGAAATTCTGGTCCCAACTATGGTTAAAGGTTGAGAGCTATCTGTATCCATTACAACACAGGATATTCAAAAGTAACCAAGAAATATATTATTGACTATTATCTTATTTAATTGCTTATCTTAATGTCATCCTAGCTTTTGTGTGTCCCACATCATTCATCAGAACATTGTACAATGAAATAACATTATCAGTTAAAGGCATTAGAAAAGAGGCCACAGGAACTTCCATAATGACGGAATACCTGCAATGAACAATAACAGGTTCTTCTTTCCCAGCCCTTCTTTTCCGGACAAGACATACAAAATCTAAGAAATCACTAGAATCATCAGGAACTCCATGATCAGGCCATGCTACGTATTGGATCTGAGTGAGCGGACGATCTTCATTTTTCTATTGAGACACAATATTTTCTCTAAAATAAGCATTCAATATTCTCCTAAAACGTACTTAACTTTTGAAGTAAATTCCGCATCAGTGTTTTAAATTATTAGTGTCATGTGACATATAATGACATGACATGAAATTAAAAGCAAAATAATGGAGAGGATCAGGCAGAGGTTATAACAATTGTAAACCATAGAATTGTAAAACCAACTATACTGTTGAGCTGATTTTTAAAAAGAATTTATTAGTTCCCTTTAGAGATAAAACTGAAAAACTAGGCCTTGGTATTCATAGGGATTGCACACCAACATTTATACATGAATAACAAAATAAGTTAAACACTCATTCAGCCTATGGGAACAGAGTTATCTCAAGTTCTGGAGCACTTCAGTATTTCTATAGTTATCAACATCTTGACAATATAGTAACTAGTATATGATTGCAAAGTCATCAGTAGAGGGTCCATTGGTTGGATCAAGGAGGCAGTGCTGGACTCGAAGTAAGCCATTTTCAAGGGCACTGTCGAAGGCACTGAAGGCGAAATATCTCTGTGCTCAAACAGAAAGGCATGCACCTTTTCAGATTACTCTGATGAGCGGCATGTTCCTCTGTCCACAGGTCGAAGGCCTTTTCCATCTGTTTCAGATGGGAAGTGGATGGACAGAACAGACCCTTATGGATAATGGCTTTCCTCTTTGTTTATGAAACAGAGAGCAGATTCAGTGATTTTTTAATGCTCCAAATCAGATGCTGTGCTCTTACATCTATTTCTTTAAGAGTAACACTTTTCAACAGAGCATTTCCAAAAACATACATTATATCATACATGTATACAACACACATGTATATAATTTACGGTATATCAGTCAATTATTGCAGGAATCACTAGACCATATGAAGTAAGCATGTTACATCTTAAAACTTTCATATATGAAATCTGAAAAAACGATAATAAATGGAAAAAAAATACCAAATTTTGAAAGGCCCCTTTAGACTACAAGTAGTTTGTACTTATAACCACAACTGGGACTGGAATTTCAGTTGCTAAGTGACACAGTTAACTGAGTCATCACTTAACAATTCATTTTTACTGTGATTGTTAAGTGAATCACTGTAATCATTAAGCAATTCACCCTGGTTGTTAAGCAAATCTGGATTTACCAATTGACTTTTTTGCTTGTCCAGAGCCAACTGAGAAGGTTGCATATCATGACTGCATGAGCGCAAGATGTGACAAACCATTGTAAATGCCTGCTGGCTGCCAAGTATTTGAATATCCATTTTTTTCAGGGCTATGATGACTCTGAACTGTCATTAAACGAACAGTCGTAAGTCAAAGGCCACCTCTCTATAAGGTCCTAGTTATAGTTTCTTTACCCTATGTCTAAATCTAACGTACTGCTAATATTAATGTGCTTTTCTTGTTACTGCTACTATTAAACATCAGCATTTCTTATTCTTTAAAAAAATTCGCAATAAATAATAGCAAAATAATTAAAAACTAATTTCTGATATTGTATTATTATTTCTTTGTTTTAAATAAAATATTAGCAATAATATGTTAATGCTTTAGAACTCTCTCCATTGTGACAGGGAAGTAAAAGTCAAAATGATATGGACGAAATGAAGTTATATGGCGAGTTGACTTCCAAGAGTAACACTAGACTAACAATCAAGAAGTAAAGAATACCCAAGTCAAGGAATCACTAACTCAGATAAGCAAACTGACAGTAAACAACAGGCTAATAAGGAACTAGCCAGACCATCCCACCAACTAGTGCAAACAACTAATATATAAACGAGAGCCAACTCTATTCCTGCCTAGAGTGTTACGTAGTTTGGTAATGAAACTTGTGTAAGAAAACAACCAAATTTAGAGAACACCAAGGACCCCACAGTTCAATCAGGAGCTAGAAATATTCTCTTCCTCAGTTGAATTCAATTAATGGATTTCACAAAATTGGATCAATTAGACTGAATGTCTCACCTCCAAGTTAAATAATGTCATCTCTCTGAAGACATAGGCAGGATTTCCTTCTTCTGAATGACAGGTGACTTGGAAATTCCCATATAAAGAGCTTCCGCCAGGCTCTGGCCAGTATTGATGACATTTTACCTAAAGTCAACAAATTATCATTACTATTATGCTTTGTCACATATCAGCTCCGTTCAGATTGGATTTGATATTTTTATCCACCTATCAATTCTTCCCAGAGACTTGGGATAGGCAGATTATGTTTTTTGCTGGTGTTAAAGATATCAGGATGCAAACAGTTCCAAGTAAAGCTGCTTTTTGCAACTGACTGATGGTGATTTTGTCAATGTTATTATTATTGCTACTGCAACTAAAAAGGTTTCTACATACAAGTAATCCTCAACATGGAACATAATTGAGCCTGGCATTTATGTTGATGATGCAGGTCACTTTTAGAAACTAGTGGTATAAAGTAAAAATAAAAGGTACATAGTAATGCATTTTTATATTCCTCAGATGACCAATCCTAGTAAGGGCTGTGTTAGATTTGGTTTAACTGGATAAAATTATTTCATATTTTGTAAGTACATTTAATATAGGAACATGTCCTTTTCAACCTGTTGGAAACTGATTGGCATTAATATTAAGTATCCTCATAATACTGATTTTTCTTCTTCTTAGCATTTGTTCTCAAGCGCAGAACAAATTTTTTTTTTGGGGGGGGGAAATCAACCAAGTATTGAGCCATTGATTACAACAGGAATTGGCTGATTGGCTTGTCATCCAAGCCTGAGTGACTCATGGGCCGAGTGTGACTGGTCCAAAGTTACTCAGACTGCTTTTATGCCTAAGGTGTGGCTAGAACTCACAATCTCCTCGTTTCCAGCCTGGTGCCTTCATCACTACACCAAACTGATGTTGCATCATAATACTGAATTTGATATCACTAATTTGTACTGGTTTTTGCCCCCTCCAAACTCTTTTAAAAATACAATAGCATTTATTGTCTTTTTAAATGTTGCTCAAGAACTCAGTACACATGCTAGACCAGGCTAAAGAGAAAAAAAAGGCATTATCTTGTCATTTGTAAAAATGCCCTTTGATAAACCAGAAAATCTTCTCTGAACATATAAGATGTAGTAATATATAGTAGAAGAGTTCTCACAGATAAAAATCCTTAATTTTTTTTATTCTAGAGGAACAACCAGAATATTCAATCAACACGTAAAGCTGTAACTAATGCAATGTCTTAAGATGACTTTTTGAACTGAATAGCTTGGTTAAATCTTTTAGCCATGTCATCATATATTTTAAACTTGAACATGCAGAAAAGAAGTTTCAGACTAACTCATAGTTTGTTATTTTAAGACTTATTCTTAAACTAAGAATTTTTAAACTTTAAATTTTTTTAAAAAAATCTATTTTTAAGACTTACTTAATTTATATTTAATTACTCAATTTATAATTTATTTTGACAACCTTTCTGGAAATGTATGGCATGAGTTCTCTTTTTCTAGTAGTGAATGTTTCTAAAGAGTGAACACTACATAGTTCTATACCAGTAATGGTATCCTCTTTTCTTCACTATCGGTTTAGTAGTGGGAGCTTGCATGTGACACATCTGGACATGCGCAGAAGGTCAGTGATGACGTTTGGGTGGGTGGGTGGAGCCGGTGTGAACTGGCAGAATACCAGCAATTTATCTTAACATGGGATCATGGCAAGGTAACATGTCCTGTGTCGTCCCGTCCCCCCACCATTTTAATGTAGGGCTACAGCATACCATCATAGCATTATTATAAAATGTGATCTATGTTGCACAATTTTACCTCATTCATTTTGAGAAAATTATTAAAGATGACCAATATCAATATTTAATCAAGCAATAGTTCAACCTCAAATAATGACACAGTTTAGAAAGAACAAATTTCCAAATAAAAGCCAGCCTCTTGGCATCTATTAGTTGTAAAAATTACAATTGAGGACTTACTCTGCCCCTTTCCACTTGAGTGGTTAACATAACAACCATTGAGGAGCTTTGTTCCCAGGTCATCTGCCAAAAATCTGGGCAAGTGTTGGGCAAAGGACCTTGACAGGCAATGTATTTATTGATTATACTAGAAGAAGGAATTTCCATCTAAAAATAAAGACATTTGCAAAAAAACATTTAGAAAGGTCAAAACTTTACATGCTCTAAATTAGATCAAACTTAATTTCAAGAGAAGGCTAGAAAATATATTAAAATCTGTGCAAGAGTTTCTGCATCTATAGTGAATGCAGGAACTTTGACCACTGTGTAACTTATTTGTTAGGGATGTAACCCTAGGCTTGGCTTGGCAATGTATATAAGCTATGATTACTTGTTGCTTTAAATGCTTAACAGATGTAATTGGCTTGTTACTTCAAGCAGCTATAAGAGGGAGCCAGAATGGTTGTTAGATATCTCTCTCTCTCTGTTTTGTTAGACGCTGATCTGATACTGTATCGTGAGTTACTGAGTCTTGCTACTGTTAGCTACTTTGTGGGTTAAACTGAGAATATTGATAACTGACTTACTGAACCGTGTATGACTTGGACTGTTAACTGGACTCTGAATACTTCTATATTTCTACATAGTAAACTACTATATTTTTATACTAATCAGTGTCTCTGTATGCTGGTTTGTGCGTGTTATTCCATATCACTCTCATTACGCTTCTCTGCATACTCGCTCTTCTAACGGGGAGCTTAATTACTTAACATTATTGAAGTAAATCAAATAACTATTTTTTTGTAGTTTCTACATCTAAAATGTTGAGCTATTTTACCTTGAAAACAGAAGAAATAAAGAAAAAAATATCAATGTCAACTCACATTTATATAATTTGCATTGATGTAATCATCATTACTGTTTAAAATGACCCGTGTAGCATCATCTGAAATAAAGATAAACATTTTATTTTCCAAATGACAACTAAAGGCAATATGTTTACTCACACATAAAAAAGTACTTACAAGGCGAAATGTCTCTGTATCTATTTTTGGAAATATTTTGAGGTAATTTGGCACAAGACATTGTCATCCCAGGCTTCTTCCTATAAAGTTGCTAAATAGCAACAAATAATTAGATAACAAAAGCAGAATATCAGTAATGAGTATCAGTATGTGCAAGTAACATAACAATTCACAATATGTTCCTGCTTTCCTATATATTATAAAGTAGAATTTATCTATCTCTCTATCTATGTTTATTGCATTTAACTTGCTCTGCAAATTAAAGACCATTAATTGTGTGTAATAAAAACACCAATGGTTAGATTTTTAAAAATACAAAAATTAAAAATGGCATCAGTCCCTGAATGCTATAGGAATGCCTGTTTTAAGTTCTCTGTGGATGGCAATTAGGAATGAGGCCAACCTAATTTCAGCCAGGAGACCTTTCAAAAAGCCAGCACTGTCATTGAGAAGCAACACCTCCTGCCCTCTGTCTCTTTCACTTCCTGAGTGGGAACCCACCAGCTACTTCTTCTGAAATACATAATACAATAGTAGAGTTGGAAGGGACCTTGGAGGTCTTCTAGTCCAACCCCCTGCCTAGGCAGGAAACCCTATACCGTTTCAGACAAATAGCTGTCCAACATCTTCTTAAAGACTTCCAGCGTTGGGGCATTCACAACTTCTGGAGGCAAACTGTTCCACTGATTAATTGTTCTAACTGTCAGGGAATTTCTCCTCAGTTCTAAGTTGCTTCTCTCCTTGATTAGTTTCTACCCATTGCTTCTTGTTCTACCCTCAGGTGCCTTGGAGAACAGTTTGACTACCTCTTCTTTGTGGCAGCCCCTGAGATTTTGGAACAATGCTATCATGCTCCCCTAGTCCTTCTTTCTCTTAAGCTAAACATACCCAGTTCCTGCAACCGTTCTTCATATGTTTTAGTCTCCAGTCCCCTAGTCATCTTTGTTGCTCTTCTCTGCACTCTTTCTAGAGTCTCCACATCTTTTTTACATCGTGGCGACCAGAACTGAATGCAGTATTCCAAGTGTGGCCTTAACAAGGCATTATAAAGTGGTATTAACACTTCACGTGATCTTGATTCTATCCCTCTGTTGATGCAGCTCATATAGTTTGGGCTGATTCTAGTTGGGAAATCACAAGGTCCTAAACATACCCTGATGGCTAAGCCTTAAAAGGCTTTATAAATTAATACTAACATTTTAAGTTTCACTCAGAAGTTTACTGGTCCACAGCATAGCCTTGTGTTAGTGAATTCATGGGCTGCTATGTTCTGGACTATTTGCACCTTCTGAGTGGTTTTAAAAAAACAGTTCAAAGTACAATATGTTACAATAGTTCGGATGGATGGTGATAACAGCATGAAACATTGTAAGGTCCTCCCACATAAGATAGGCCACTATTTCTCTCTGTTCCCTCCCATTCATCTGAACAGATGTGGCCTTTTTGCAATATCAGATATTAAAGAACAAGCAAATGAATAAAACTGAAAGTTATCCTGAAAAAAGAAAGTATCTTCCTCTGCCTTAAAGCATGCAGTTTAGATTAGACCAAGGTAATATCTGATCTATATTTGCAGATCTACATTTCAACATGCTTTGTAATGCATAGAGATATTTGTATAGCTTTGAAGTAACACTGTTCTCACTGAATAATAATATTCTTATTTTATTCATTTGGGAATGTATAAAATACTAGCTAGGGAACATTCAGAGACATGTATATTTATATTAAAAAGTTTTCCTTTAATGTGAGGACTAAGATTATTGGATAATTATGCTATCCTAATTTTTTTTTTAATCGAAGAAAATAATTTCAATGAAGCAATGCAAATTGTTTGCCAAATAGTCCTTACCCTAAATTGAACCTGTGGCTTTTTAAAAATCCAAAATTCTCAACTAGAAGGTGCACAGACAAATATAATATCTAGAAATACATTACTTACATCAAATTGAGCCAGGACTGTTCCAGTGATAAGTCCTTCCGCTAGTTGAAACATTGATTCTCTCAGAGCATTGTCATCCTGGTGAATGCCATCAAGTGGGGACTTGTCAGGTATGTACTGGAAATCTGGCTCACTTTCTAGCTTTTCTTCTACTACTTCGTAAACAGCTATAATAAACCAAAAGTAGCAGAATTATTAAGACGAGGAGTCAAGTTGTACTGCTTGGAAACAAATATATTTAGGTAATGCTTTTGTTGAAAATGTGACATTACAACATGGTATAAAAGATCTAAGTATTGTGAATAAAACTAGGTGTTAATTTTTGTTTGGATTTAAGTGGCACCTTTTTGTATACAGTCTTCTACTGCAGATGACTATTAACATATATCGGTAGAGGAACTTAGAAACATGAGCTTCCAAATAACATGAGAGAACAGAAGTAGAGCTATTTTAATACTTTACATGAGAAACTCACTGCCTTTGGCTCTCTCCATCTGATAGCCAGCTGGCAGCATACTGCTGAACTTTTTGTCTAAACTGGTCAGATAAGAACTGGTGCTTGAGCTCTTTTTCCACCTTCCTTCTCCATTTCCCCTTCTTTGGGTATTCCATTTTAGACTGGAAACTGGGAGACAGTGACTGATGAGCACTAAGCTAGAAAGCAGAAGTCTGTAAGTTCAAGTCGCATTTTAGCCATGAAAACCAGCTGGGTCACTGTCTCTCAGCCCAACTCATCTCACAGGGTTGCTGTTACGGGGAAAATAGAGGAGAAAGGTGTATTGCATATTGTTCCCTGTTTTGAGTTATTTGTAAAAATAATAAAGGCGAGATGCCAACAAACACATTTGTATATTATTCTTGAAATTTTTACTATCCTTGCAAAACTTGAAAAATGCTCCAAATAAGGTCAGCATCTACATCCTATCTACCTTTAAGTGGGCCTTGATTTTAATCTGCAATCAAGTATCCTGGTACTAAGGAACATGGCATCTTTCCCAGCCCTTCCTCACATCAAGAGAGTCCATATTATGGTTTACTCATGAGTCACCACTATCATCATGGAGCCTTCAGTTATTTCTTCAAACTTCTCTGCAAAGCAATAATAAAGCTAACAAGATATAAACTTTTGACTGACAAAATGATCTACATCATTTAGCCAGATGCCATTATCCTGTATCTAGACTCAGTCTTTATCCTCAACTAGAAAAATATTGAAACAAACTAGACATGGCACAGGTTATCAGGATCTGCTTGTGAAGAATACAGGACTCTGGAATATTTGAGAGCCTCCTTGAAGCCTTGCCACCTATGAAATCCAGATGACTCGGGGCTTGCTCAGACTAACTTCTGAAATTCAGAATAAGTCATCCCAGAAGGAATTATGGCATAGTCCAGTAGAAGTGCAAGTATTTCAGGTAATTACTCTCTCTCTATCCTTATAATCTTGAAATCTGTTTCAGAGGATTCCTTTAACCCTTTACAGTAGATCCGGGAATCACACAGTAGAGAAGCATCTCCAAGATTTGAGCAGGCAAAAAGAAAGGATGTCGTTTTTACTAGATGTCATGTTATTATCATTTAACAATTATGCTCCATATGTTTCCTGTCTGAAACAGCATGCATTTGACATTTATGTGCCAGACAGTATTTGTGGAAAACAAGCATATTTTATTAATACTGGTTAGAACAAAAACAAAACTGAAAAAAAATGTGGAGGAGAAAATTATGGTTTTTTGCTTTTTAATTTGAAATGCTTTCATTTAAATGAATGCTGCTTTTAGCACAGGTTGGCAAGTTAAAATAGAATACATAATCAAGTTTGTTTCTAATAGCCACGATATAGAAAATTGAATTCAAAACACGTACACAAATAATGGATTAAAATTATACACTCTTGTTTGTTGACCTAATGCAGCAATTTCAACCTGCTTAGCTCGTTTTATTTCTGGTTATATTTTTCTACTAAATGTTCCTATATTGTCACTGAGCAATAAACCAGAATTATGTATCTCATACTCAGCCAACAAGATGCCACAATGGTTTACACAAAAGTTCATTAAGAAAATGTTATATTCATCTGGTTTAGAGAAAAAGTTAAAAATGAGATACTTAAACATAAAATGCACTGGTTCAGACTATAAGTCACATTAGGTTCAATGAGGCTTGCATCCAAAGAAATGAATGTAAGACAGCATTCTTAATTTTGGAACACTAACTGCCCAGAGCTAAAACAGTTATAAAAAGTAAAGGAAGCTTTCTTTTTAAAAAGTGGAAATTTTGCCAAAATGATGAAAGCACAAAGCTCTGTAACTTCCATTAAAAACAATAAGATGAGCAACAATATACTGGTACAAATAATAAAAGAAACAATTATAAAAAGATCAGAAGCAGGAAAAAGGCAAGAAAGGCAGTTCTCAAAGGATAATAAAATTTGAATGAAGTAATAGAAATAACTGTTAGAAAAAAAACCTATGGTTTCATGCAATCAAAATATTTATAATTTCTAGCTACTCATTTCAATTAATAACACATGAAGAGAATACAAAATTGTAGCAAAATGCTCCAGAGAAGTGAAATTTCTTCTTTAGTGGAAAGACAAATATTTCTGGATTTTTAGGAGAAAAAATAACTTATGAAAAGATACATTAGATATATGCATATTATTATTAATGAATAAGCTGGAAAGGTTATCTTTATAAGTAAAATTCTCTCTCTTTAAGTTTAGTTTGTATATGATTTTACTATTATAATTTAAAAAATGTATGCAGTATATAGAACTAAATAAAAATTCTAAGTGGTGTTTTTAAACTAAACAATTATTCCAAAGTAATAAGAAATAAAACAAGGAGTCCATGTAGATTTTACTCCCCTAGTTGTTGCTGACTATAGGGTGTGTGTGTGTGTGTGTGCTCATCTCCATTTCAGGGCCATTGAGTCTCTGAATAAATTTACGTGGTCATGGCTACCATGACATCATGGACACTGTTACCTTCTCAATAAAGTGGTACCTATTTATCTATATTTGAATATGAAGTGGTACCCATTTATCTACTTGCATTTGCATGCTTTCAAACTGCTAGATTGGCAGCAACTGGGGCAAGGACAGGAACTCACCCTGTCACGTGGCATTTGGGTCTCGAATCTGGCTGCTGGCTTTTTAGCCGGCAAGCCTAGCATCTTAACCATTGAGCCACTACACCATCCTAATAAACCATAAAGATGAAAGTAAATTCCTTCTTATATTGTGTAGGTTGAATTAATTTGTCATATCTAGAATGTTCAACAGTCTCAACATTTGAGCAGATTAGGACACTTATATAATGTTCACATAACTAAACATTGTGTACCCTATTAGAAGGCAAACACTGACTCGGCTATTTTTCTTTTTTATACAGAAACCAAGGTGATAATTTACATTACATTGAAACTGTGGGTATATAAGGACAATCTCACAAATGTTCTAATAAAAGCATAGTGTAACAGGGAAAAAAGAAGCATGTTTTGTACAGGTAAAATTACTCACCATTTGGTCGAACAAGAAGTACAAGTTCCCCTGAATGCCGCTCGCAGCTAGCTTTAATAAACATAACAACTTGATCATGGGTGTGTTCTGATATATCCCTGCCATTAATCAATACAACCTGGTCACCTTCATTCAAACGAGGGACACAAACATCTGCCTGCAACATGAAACAAAGTTTTATTCTAGCGGATATGAGAAGTGCCTTTTCTTTTTAAATTAACTGCTGAAAAACACAAAATGGAGATACTGAAAAATTAGATATAATACTAAATCACAGTCCAGTGTACAAATAACCAATCTTGTTTAATATACTTTCCCCACTGGAGTAGTTGTGAGAAAGATTTTGGAAGCTTTCACTTTTTTTATCAATTGCAGATTTGTAGCAGCATGTGAAAAGTAAAAGCATCAAATAATACTTTTTGAAATGGACTTTTCTTCACTAACCATAATTTATCAAAAACAGATTGAACTACACATTCAATAACAGAAGCTTTTAATATTTCCCTCAGGGCTGTGTTTGAAGAGGAAAAGCAGAAGAGTACACTCAGTATCATAATATTAAGTTATGTATTTCAGAGTTTCATATCTAAATACAACCGTTAAATAATCCAGTTTATGTCATATCAAAAGAACAGACAACTATTGCTTACTTGTTCATTATTTACTTTTTATATTTATATATTGCCTTTTCAGAAAAAAAGTTTCTGACACTTCTTTAGATTGTCCTAATAAGTTCTAAAATATTTTTATTCTGTTTAAGAATAAAGTTGGACACTGGAATAAGGAAAGCTAGGTGAATGAGATAGTTAAAAAGATAGATCCATGCTATCTGATGAACTGCCTTGTCCTATTAGGACAAGCCCATCCTACTCATGCCAGCACAGAGGGCCTATTTTGGGTCCTATTGATCAAAGAACTCCAACTATTGGGATCCAGAAGACCCTTCTCTGCCATAGAGCCCGCACTTTGGAATATCTTACCCTGTAAAGTCTGTTCTCACCGTCCTATCCTTCCACAAGAGTCTGAAAACCTGGCTCTGCTGGTTGACCTGGAGACCCAAAGGAGGAGTACCACACTGAAGGTGGTAGCTACTAGACTGATAGTAAACCCTCGCTACCAGCCTTCCCACCCATCTATTTTTGGGTTATCATATTGATACATTCTAGTTCTGTTGCTTTTTCATTGTTTATTTTATGGTTCTATTATTTTATTTCTGTCCTGTTTACACTTTCATTTTCTTTCTTTTTATTATAGTAAACCACTTAAGAGTAACCCCACGACAAGATGGGTGGCAAATACATTTAACAATAAAACAATAACAAAAGAAAATTGTACAGTAACTATTCTGAATTCTCTGATGTAATCGTTTAACATATTATTCACATATCACAAACAGAAATTTTGACTGTTCACTAGCAAAGCACAGAATAATCTATTTACTACAATAGAGATTTTAACTGAACTACAATAAAGATAATCCTTTATCTATCCCTGCCCGATCTTTAAGGCAAATGTTAAGGTTAGCAGTCTCTGACTATCCTGACTTCCATCAATTTGTGTAATGTCATCTTAAAAGAATCTAAATAAGTGGGCATCATCACATCTAAAAACATGAAAAGTACTTATTTTTCTTTATCTGTTTAAAGTTCCCTCAATTCAGTTTTATTGGAATACACCCAAATATTGTATTAGAGAGAGAGAAAACATTTTCTCTATACGTTCTATATAATTCTTAATGTTGCATCCTTACCCAATGTTCACTTTACCCACTGTGTTTTGAACACTTTGATTAAGCATTACATAAGATCTTATAGAGTTGGGAAATTATAGAGCTGGAGCAAGGTGAATATAAATACAGTACGGCATCTGAGGGGACCTAAATACAGTAGACCCTCTGGTCCCGACCATTCTTCATTCCATAACTTTGGTTGTAACCCGATTTGGTTGTGACCTGGACCTAATTTTTGAAATTTGGCACTTACAAAAAAATTGGTGCAGAAAGGGAAATGGGCTGTGAAAAAAAAATGTGAATTTTTTGTTGGAAGCTCAATTTGGTTGTAGTCAGAAGCGTTCGTGACCAGAGGTTCTACTGTATCTACAAACGTGGTCCTTTACTTACAAATGCAATTGGTATCGGATTTCTAGTAGTTACGTTATTATGGTAGTAAATCAAAGCAACATGACCAGATTTTATATTTTTATTGCTATCATTATGTGAGCCATCATGATCCTTAAGTGAATCTATGGTCATTAAGCAAACGCAATGGTAGTAAATGAGAGGGTATTTTTTTTGCCAGAAAGAGGAAAAAACTTCAGAAATCACGGTGATGTGACCATGGGATGCTACAACCTGATCCTAAAAGTGAGCTGATGCCAAGTGCCCAAAATATGCTCTTGTGAATGTGGGGAAGGTGTGTGTGGAATAATAGTTTATGACATCCAGATGTGCTTTTTAGTCATAAAACACCTATTCTGGTCTCATTGTAATTTCAAGCAGTTATTAAACCACAAGGGACCATCTTGACTTATATTACAAATTGCTAAAGGTATAAAAGAAGGGGGAAATTATAAACGAAATACCAATATACTTTTATGGGTAACTTCTTTTACGTTCCATTTTATTTTTATTTTTTAATATGCATAAACCTCTAGTAACAATACAGCAAAGACCATTATATTAAGGATTACACTTAAAATGGAAACCTTCATTATATTTAATGCACTTTGCAGGCGTTAGTGCTACACTTGATTCTTTTTTATATATATAAAAAATCTTTAAAGGTTTAAGTTTCCTAACTCATCACAGTAGTAATAATCTTTGATTAATATAAGCAATCATTGCTTCATAACTGCCCCGATAAGTGACTGTTCAAAATTATGATGGTGCTGAAAAAGTAACTCTATGACCAGGTCTTTCACTCACGCCTCTCACAACATCCCTGCAGTCACAAGATCGAGATTCTGGCACTTCACAACCAATGGACTGTCCCAACATCCCATGGTCACCTGACTGCCATTTCAATGCTTTACAGCTGGCTTCTGACAAGCAGTCAATGAAGACACCAGCAGTAAAATCACAAGTCACAGTTTCACTTAAGAGTTGTGGGTGATTTGTTTAACAACTATGGCAGCAGTGAGATCATTAGCCTCAATTAGTTAAGCAAGCACCATCTTTATTACATAAATATCACTGTACCCAAATTATATAATGTATTACTTGCATCTTATAATACAATAAAATACTTTAAAAAAACCAAAACTAATAACTAGGAACTTTAAAAGACCTCCTTTGATTAGATATATAAAGTAAATTATAATTCTTACATCCCAAGTTTCCATTTCCAGTGTTAAAATAATGCATCAGAATTCACTATTATGAAAATAGTTGTAAAGAAATAAAAAATTAAACAAAGTACTGCATGTTAAGCATATACATCATTGCAAACTTTCTCTAATCAGACTTACAGGTGTTCCGGGGGCCACCCTAGACACTATGACAGGCATCTTCTGGTCATATCCACCCTTTGAGAGAAACATAAATAATGAAAAAATGAAAAAAAAAAAACTCAAAAGTATTAAAGTAGCCAAAGATATAATAAAATTTTTAATACCTTTACATTGAAACCAAATCTGCCATTTTCATCAGGTCTTATTCTGATCAGAACAAGATTGTCATGAGGAATTCCACCATTTGGCTGCAAATGAAAACAAAGTAATTTGGGTAATGAAATCTCAATAAGAAAACAAGCAAGCTCAGAGAGCACCAAGGACCCCTCAAACAAAGCATTGTTACACTAACGGCAACTTCTACTAAAGAGCTACAGCTGAATTTTAAAAAGATCTATAATTTCTAAACGGATTATTTTATTTTCTTCTAATAATTGGAACTCAATTGTTTTTCATTGAGTTATGATCATGTAAGCACAAAATTGCATAGGGAAGATAGAAAGAAAATATGTAATCTGATTTTAAACATACTGAGCTACATTGAAAAACAAACCAGCAAACATAGGTTGAGTCCTTCTGCTTCTCATAGTCTTTCAGTTTTCTGAAACAGACTTTAGATATGTAGAGAGGAAGGAGAAGCTTTTCCTGATAGACAGACATAGCTGAATGCTCAAAAACAGGGATTCGGTATTTGGGATGTAAGATAAGTGCATGCAGATATAGTTTATTTAGTATAGCCTTTATTGTCATTGTACAAAATAAATACAATGAAATTGGTTATTACAGTATCCCATTGCTAGGGAAGAATTGTGTGTAAAAAAACCAGAAAAATATAGCTTTTCCCCCCTTCTGGACAAAATCAAAGGGTTTTTTTGATAAGGTTTTTCAGAAGTGATTTGCCATTGCCCCCTTACTAGGGCTGAGAGAAAGTGGTTGGCCAAAGGTCACCCAGCTAGCTTTGTGTCTAAGGCAAGACTAAAACTCTCCTGGTTTCTAGCCTGATGCCTTAACCATTACATCAAACTGTCTCTCCAATACGTAGCTAATGCAAATTAACATGCAAGTATCATTTAACAGATTTATAAATTACAATAATTGAAATCAATGTACATAAGCCCTATGTACTGTTTTAATATATTCCAATGAAACAAGTGTGAAAAACCCCTTACAGTAGATTTTTCGGGAGACGAGGAAGAATCATCATCATATGTTTCATTTATATGGTTATCCAATTCTATCTGTGAATGTGAATAATGAATTTGGTTCCAACTATTCTTTTTAGATTGTTTAGGTGGCAGTGCAGGTGGTTGGCCATCTATAGGGGTCTCTTGAGACCTACATATAACATGAGAAAATAAAAATACATGTTGAAAACTTATTTACACGTTAAAAAGAATGCATCTCTAAGACAACCCAAAATATGGGTGTGTGAATTTTATTACAAGTCATAATCGACATAATAACCAACAGAATAGAAGACAGTATCTAAATGTAACATGATTAGAAGCTGGAGGGGGGGAGGGAGGTTTCATATTTGCTTCTGCCCACTGCAGCCCACTATATTTTTGAGAAAAATTTCTTAGAAAAAGCCAAGAGACCCAAGAAGGACTTCATGTAGGCTGTAAGGCATTGCAGTGGGAAGAAATCAGGTAGCTATAGTTTATACAAGAGCTGTAATTTCTGCATATAATTTCTCAAAACCTAGACCAGCCTTTCAGTGAAAGCACTAATTTTTGCATATTGTTTATATTCATGATTCCAATTGCAAATTAGGACCTTGCAATAAAATGTTATTTTGTGCTCATGCGGTTTCATACTGTTTTATTCCCCTTCACTTCAGTATACAAATCTGATCAGTTTTTCAGTCCCACTTAATATGTTATAGATTTTTCCTTTTATGTTTTTCTTTCAGTTTATGTGCAGGTAACTATGTCTATACTTCTGAGCTTCCCAGAACATAGTAATACCTTTCTCTTGCAAAAGATGGTTTTTGCTAAATATCAACAGACATATACACAGGAAGGAGGCTGCATAATACCCTTATTTGTAGAAAGCCCCCCCCCCCCTAAAAGCACACTATTTTAACTAATATTCTTACATTAAAAATGTAAAATTAAAATTAGGGTCAACAGAAATAATTCTTTTTTGTGTTACAACCCCTGGTACGCCCTGGTACAACCCCTGGTATGGGAGGGAGCTCACTACTCCCTCTTTCTGTCCTTCGGCTCATTACAGAGGACCATCCAGGCAGAAAACCATATTTTTATTTAGCACAAATACAATATATATATGGCATATAATAATAAGTTTGAATTTATATGGCATATATGTGTGTGTGTGTGTGTGTGTGTGTGTGTGTGTGTGTGTGTTAGAGAAAGAATTTTGTTCTAAAAGCTTAATTCTGCCACTTTCTATTAGGCCGCTTATATGCTTTATATTCTACTACAGAGTTTCCAATGGTATTTTAAACACCCAGTTTATATGCTTGCATGACAAAGAATGGCTGATTTCCTTTCATTAGGAAAAACATTTGGGTTCCCTATTTGGCATTTTCCAAAGCGGGGGATAGATATTAATGCTGTTTGTGGCAATCTCAAATTAAATGACAGATCAGTGTTTCCAGATATGGTCAGGAGGAAGGGGAAGGAAAAGCACAAACGGTTACACCATAAACCAGGTATGACAGATGACCCAAACACACCTATATCCACCGTTACTGAAATCCAAATGCACTAGTAGAAATCTTTAGGAAGTGTCTTGTAGAAGATAATGTTCAAAGTTGGCCTGATAATATGCTATTATTTTGCAATTTGACAAGTCTGTACAGTAATTCATCTATAGTTTACCCAAGTTGCTAGAAATTCATGTATCTAAAGTCTTAATGACAATTCATTAATTCACACTGCGAAACTGAAAATTTCAATATAATTCCCACAATAGCATATCCAAGTAAAAATAACCAAGGTTGTCACTGACTCCTTTTCAGACTCATTTAAATTAGCAGGCTTGTGAGTTCACTACTCTCATATAGAAATGCAAGGTACAAATGATTTCATATATTGCTACTGATTTACAAACCAGTATGCATTACTTAGCAACTGTTCTTCCCAATTTTAGTGCTATGGAACATTTCCATTACAACATAATAATATCCATATCCAGGATATTATCGTGTTTAAATTCTTTCTTTTTCAAATTGATACAGTAAACAAAATTTACAACATATACACAAAACTGGACTAATATAATACTATGCTTCCAATTGTAATACATTGTAATGTATTACCATAATAAAGTGTGAGGATTAAGAATAAACTAGAAAAAAACTTCCTAACTTTATATTCACCCAGTTAGCTATTAATTTCCTTTGAATGTTTAAAATGATGGATATATAAGTTGAATACTTTGAGTGCAAGTACGTAGTTTCTGTATTGTTTCTTTCAACAATGTGCATAATCAAATAAAAAAAATGAAAATTTCCTATTCAGCCAAGCGCTATGTCACACAAATCTGATACTGTATCTTCCAAGGTTATTATATTTCTTAAAAACAAGTAATGTATTAGTACAATATATATGAATTCTACTAATTTTTCCAAAAATTTCCTTAAAAGATTAAATCTGTGGTATTCTAACACATTAATATTGAGTCATGACCCATTTTATTCAAGGGAAACATGAGAAATCATTTCTAATAATTGTTTAATGCATATTTAATATTTATATGGCTATTTGAGCGTGCTATCTTACACTGTTTAAAAATATTTACAGAACTATAAGGTAGATAAGTATTATCTCCAACTGCACAAATGTGTATGTGTGTGTGTGATGGTTGCAAGATTGCTTATATGAAGCTACCTTAGAAATTTATGAGATTTGCTATCATTATGCTATATGTTTATATTCTATACAAAATTAGATCCCTTATGTTACTCTTGGTTTTACTTACAATTAAATATAAAAATGAGATCTGCCAACCTTATAGCTATGTGGAAGAAATATGAAAAGACTATATGTTATAGCAGTACAAAATGTCTTTCAGGATTACAAAAATCAAACTTACGGTGATGATTCTAGAATTATACTATTGGCCTGTGTAGAAGAAGGCGACCGATGATTTGCAAATACCTCACTGGGTGAAGTATGGACTACATGGTCTACTAAATGTCCAACTGAAGATGGCCGTAAACGGTTTCCCTCTTGAATAAATGTAGAGTTGCGACTGAGCATGGAAAGAACAGTTATTCATTAACCTATTAGTAAAGATTTGTAAGTTCTGTGCTTTTAAATAGTTTTACCAGCATTTCTAAGAAATTATCAAATCAGTTTCTATAAATGCTACTGCTTGCACTCCTAAATGCATGCTTTCCGTTGGTGTGAAAAGCAGTCAATTAATAGTAATAAAACAAAGTTTGTAAGAAATATATTAGAAATCAGTAAGACATTTGTAACCACAGTACTGAAGGCTATCTGTAACACTGACTGACATCTATACAAATGATATATGTGTGGCATGCATCAATAGATAAGGAACCCCCAACGTGAATCCTAAATGGTGTCCTAATATTACGCCATTACTCCAGTACAAATATTTTTTTTTCCTTCTGAAGAATTTTTGCAAGATATATATTTAAATAAAAAAAACTGATCTCCTTCCTTTTCATGTAGCTTGCTAGAAAAAGAGGAAACTGAAAAACAGCCACAAAGAATAAAGAGGACCTCCCTGATTGTGGTTTAGCTTGTACAGGAAGTAAAATGCATTACCTTTATAGATAGATAATAGTATTTGTGCAGAGTTCTGAGTTCAGAAATATGGTCTTCTGCACTGATTCTGTAAGACTCACTATTTATGTAACTAAATTAATGGAAGTTCCATTTGAACAGAAAGAGAAACCTGAATAGATATTTTAAAACTATAGTTCAGTTATATAAATGCCCTGGATAAATTACAGGCTTATATAACTGAAAAAAATGTGAAAGCATCCAGTTCCTGATTTAAATCGATCACAGATTGCCATTATATTTAAGTCCTAGTTATCTTAATATATTGCTTATTTAAACAAACCTCACTTTCCTGTTTCAAAATTTTCTGCTCTTCACAGCAGGCTAGATGGGATAAGCCTACATAACTTAAAGTAAACCCAGATTAGCCACATTGTGCTAAATTATGCTGTGATATACTTTTTAAGGAAAGCCACAATGTAACCAAGAAATGAAAGGGATAAATCATAGGTTATTCAAGACACAACACCGTGGTTTTAAATTAATTTCAACAAAATAAGTAATACAACTTGAATGATGCAAAATACAATCAAATTCTATGTCTAGATGTACTTTCTTAGGAGTAAACCTATTAATTACAATGAAATCTAGATACAAGAGATATTATACAACTACTATATATAAAACACATAGAAAATTTGTTCAAAAATGGTTTAGATATAGTTAAAATTAGGTGTTATACACATATTAAAGACAATTTTCCCTCATCCTTAATGATGCTTTATATTTACTTCCTGCACAAATATAATCTGTCAACTAGATGTGAAAAATATTCTGAAATTAGCTATAAATAAATCAAGATTCTTTTTTTTTTCAACCATGGCTGTACTGTAAAATGCTCAAAGGGGACAAAGTTTAATTATAATTCTGAATATTATCCTATTAAAGTTAACATGCTGTTTACATCTCACAGTAAAGGGTACTGAATAAAATTATTATCAGTGGGAAGTTTTCTTTTCCCAGAATGAAATTGGGAAATGCAAGCACTTAAAAAAGTCTAATATATTGAGCTATTAGCAAAATCCTGCCTCAGTTATGTGTGTGTGCTTCACTATGACATTATTTTAGCACACCAAGAAATAATGTTACAATGATTTACTTTTATTAATCAAATGAGAAACAGGTAACTTGTTGTAAATGGATTATTCAACTTTACTTACTGATTAGGGGTTCCAGGTGGAGAACGGGATGGTAAACTTTGAGTTTCTAACCTGTCATCAGACAATGAATTTCTGCTGACAACCTCCCAGTCCATCCCACTTATCAATTTGCGAGCCAAAGGTTTACTTGGGGATCTAAAACAAATTTACACAAAATTACGTAGAATGATGTATTTGAAACTACTAGAAATTGAATTAAAAAAAATAAAATAAAATAAAACTAGCCTTCTTTTTTATAGGCACTGATATGCAGTGCATGTTATTTGACCATTTTTTCCAAAGATAGACATATATTCTTATGGGACTATTTAGAAGAGAAAAAATGCAACGAGAAGAAGAAGAACTAAAGACAGAGCAAATTTTACAGTAATTCTGTATAGCTAAGAGCTGAGAATTACCTACAGTGCCACATATGGGGGAGGGGGGGAGGAAAGCTGTTTGTGAAAGAAACAGTTTCTTTCTTTTCTTTCTTAACTATAAATTAGTCCCTCATTGCATTCAAACTAAACCACTTGCAATGGAGAAGTCAAACCAACTTTACATTATTATTAATAGCATGGACACAAAAATCCAGACTTTTAGAAGAATTCTATTTCAAAATTACAAGCAGTGCTGCAATTTCAGGGCTTCAGATATAGTGAACACACGCAACACAAAAAATAAAGATATGTGACACATTTGTGCATTTAAAAGCTCCAGCTCTGAATAAAATTTAAGAATGTTTATTGACTTAGCTGGACCATAGCTGAATATGACAATCAGTTTTTAAAAATCTAGCCATAATGTAGCTGTGAAAGATACAAGTGATTACACATTTTTCAACGATTCATAGAAATTGATTTAAAGTGTGAGATTTATCTTACAGATTTATCTAACACAATCATTATAATATCAACTATATTTATTTACGCTTATGTTCATTCTTAGTATCCCTATGTTACTAGCTCAAATGTTATTATTTTCTAGACAAGGTTGTTAGAAAAGGTTTTTTCTTTAAAAAAACTACTACCATATCTCTATGAGTTAAACCATTTCTAAATTGCTTTTAAGGACAACAGGGATAAGCTCTGTTTTCTGCAAAACTTGAACTGCTTATCCAAAATATAAGGAAAAAGAAAAATATAAGGCAGCCTGGATAAAAATATTGCCAACTTTTTGTAGATTAAATGAGCATGTATTTTCTTTCTAGGAATGATGCAACTGTTTGAAAAACTCACCTTAATGATCAAACAGAAAACTGCTTCAGTAACTTGATAAGCCAGGCAAAAACACTGAACTGTCAAAACTACGTTTAGAGCATTATTAAATGTTTGAAACTCACAGTCCCACCCACTCATGTCTGTTACCAAAACTTCCTGTTCTTTGTGGAAATTTCAAAGAAGCATTTGCCTCATTACAACAGTATATCTTCTACTACCACAGCTTTATATAGTTTCCTCTTCTAATATCTATGTGCTTGAGATACATTTAATAACTAATCAAAGACAACAACGACATGACTGACAAGACAACGCTGACAATACTCACTTTGTAAAGGTTAAGATCTGGGCCCAAAAAAAGGCTCCACTCTCCTTTAGTGTAATCAAGACAATATTATTGAACCCTCAATAGTTTTTGTGATCTTCCATACAATAGATACAGTAATGCACTCTTCTGGCTTCTAGTCCTTCTTTTCATAAAGTTTGTCTTTGTCATCTGCAACACATCTTTTCCTTTGGAAAATCCATTTAAAAAGACTTTCTTTCTTTGTATTCCCAACAGCCTTTTCTGGATTTCCAGGGTAAGCGAATGGGTAATCCTTGACTTAAAACCATTCATTTACTAACTGAAATTACAACAATATTGAAAAAAGGGACTTCTAGCCAGTCCTTGTACTCATGACTGTTGCGGTCACATGACAAAACTTTGGGTGCTTTGCAACTAGCGTGTATTTCTAAGGTTGCAATGTCCTGAGATCACAGGATTGTCATTTGAGACCTTTCTAGAGGGTTTCTGACAAAGAAAGTCAATGAGGGAAGCTGGATTCGATTAATGACCATACAATTCACTTAATGACTGCAGTGCTTCACTTAACAACAGTGGCAAAAAGTTGTAAAATTGAATGTATCTCACTTAATGACCACCTTACTTAGCAACCGAACTTCTGGTCCCAATTGTGGTTCTTTCTAGGGATTATGATTACCAACTAGCTTTTGGAAGCCTTAGACTGGTTCTGGTTCCTTCTCTCTTCATCCGCTCTGCATGGTCCAGGAACACTCCTCTCTGACCCCGAGAATCCACTCGCCATTTGATTCTTCCTTCATCTTGAGAGATTCAAACTTTTCACTCAGTTCGCCCTGCCTGGTTTTCTCCTTCTATCTCTCTGTTGCTTTCCTCCTTTTGCTCATTTTCTTCTATGGTAATCTTCATTAACATGAATTTTGTTTTTTATTGCCTTTCACCTGAAATTGCGTTTCTGTTTTTACTACTGGTAACCATAGAGGAATGCTTTATAATATAAAGGTGTACAGTATAATTTTTAGTGTCCAATTAGAGAAACTGGGGCCAATAATAAGCAAGTCCAAATCAGTCCTTCCAATTTTTTTTTTGTGATTGAAGAGGTGGGATTTTTTATCTTTTTATTCAGTTTTCAGTTACTGCTTCTATTGATGGAAAATACTCAGAAATTATATTGCTAATTTTTGGCAATGTGTTATTTTAAAGATTTTTTTTAAAAAACCCAGCCTTTATTACTTTATAAATAACTCAAGGTAGCAAACAGACTCAATATATCTTCCTCCTCCTATTTTCCACACAACAACAACCCTGTGAGATGGGTTGAGCTGAGACAGAGTGACTGATTCAAGGTCACCCAGCCAGTTTTTATGCCTAAGGTGGGACTAGAGCTCACTATCTCCTGGTTTCTAGTGTGACACGTGAACACTAGACCAAACGGATCTAGATAAAAAATGCTCCACAATATCACTTTTGAACTCCATTAGTTTCTGGCAAGTCTATGACCCAAAGAGAATAGTAGCAGGAGATATTCTAGATGGAGTTAACTGAACAAACAGAGAAAACAATATGTGTAAAGAGTAAATGGCATTCTGAATTTTTGTGTATCAAGATTTCCATCAGATCTTACTCATCAATGCCGAAAGCCAATGGAGTCTTGATCAGCTGGCATGTCTCAATGGGAAGTATGGCAACAACCCAGTCCTGCTCCTTCTTCCATGTGTCTAAAATTTTATGTGTCAAGAGAACTTCTATCCAGGGTTATTATTGATTGGTTATACCCAATAAATTTTGAGAGTAAGGATAAATCTAAATAAGAGGCTATATGAATATGTTAATCATACTGCATGTAAGTCACTTAATTGCTTACCTGGCAAACACTCTGTCCTTGTTTGCCCTTTCTTTGCCATATTGTACAGACTGGACTTCTGTTCTCCCACTGAAATGGAAGCGTAATATTGAGATTGTAAAGAAAAATAAGAAGTACCGTATTTTTCGCCCTATAAGACGCTCTGGAATATAAGACGCACCCAATTTTAAAGGAGGAAAATCTAGAAAAAAAAGATTCTGAACCAAATACTGTAGTAAAATATTTTATATCAACTGTATAAAGTTAACAGCAGTTTAAGAACAATTTTATGTCAACCATGTAACATATCTTTACTCTCATTAACAGTCAGTAAAGTCAGTAAACAGTGAACAGTTTTCAGTGAAAGTAACAAAAATAAGGCTGTAATGTTTTTATTCGAACCCCAAGAATTCCTCTTCTTCGCTGCTATCAGAAATGAGGAAGGACAGATCCACGCAGTCATTGTCATCACTTTCTTCCTCACTTCCTCACATAAGTTTTCTTTCTTTGTTTGTTTCTTTCGTCTCTCTCTCCCACTTTCTTTTTTTTCTTTTCTTTTTTCATTTTTTCTGCCTTTCTTTCTCTTTCTCTCTCTTTCTGTTTCTCTGTGTGTCTGTCTGTCTCTCTCTCTCTGTGTAGCTTTGTCTCTCTCTCCCTCCCCCCTCTCTGTCTCTCTCTGTCATTCTTTCTGTGTGTCTGTGTGTCTGTCTCTGTATCTCTGTCTCTCACTCTCTCTCCCTCCCTCTCTATCTCTCTGTGTTTCTCTCTCCTCCCTTCCTCTCTGTCTGTCACTCTGTGTGTATATGTGTGTGTGTGTGTGTCTGTCTGTCTGTCACTCACTCAATCACTCACTCTGTGTGTGTGTGTGTGTGTGTGTGTCTGTCTGTCTCTGTCTGTCTGTCCCTCTCTCCGTCCCAACTGGAGAACCTTTTCTGTCCCCTTACCAGCTCATCCGGGAAGATGAGGAACGCGAGGAGGATCCCTCCCCCCCCCGTGGATGGGCTCCGAACCAGCGGAGCCTCGTCCTTCTTTTTAAGCAGGCAGCTATCAGAGAGAAGAAGGCAGCGTGGCTTGTGCAGCAGCCAAAGATCGCCTGCTTAAAAAGAAGGACGAGGCTCTGCTAGTTCGGAGCCCAACCGCGGGGTGGGGGAGGGATCCCCCTCGCGTTCCTCATCTTCCCAGATGGGCTGGTAAGGGGACAGAAAAGGTTGTTCTCCAGTCCCAGATTTCAGCTTCCTGGCTTCAGTATCTCTGCTGAGGAGGAAGAGGAGGCGGGGGCACATTGCTGAGAAGTGGGCAGGGCAGAGGTGGGTGCAGCGCTGCTGCCCTTAAGGGACATGCTGGCTGGCGTTGCTTCAGCGCGCCCTGACCGCCAGCTCCTCCATGCACAGCCCGTTCACCCCCCAAAAAAGACAGTTTTATTTTTAAAAAACGCCTCTGCAGACGATCTTGAAAACCTGCGAGGTTGCTTTTGGAGGGGAAAGACGGGCAGCTGTGCAAAGGCTTGTTTTAAAACTGCAGGTTCCAAGGCTGCAGGTGCCCAGGGAGGGCAGCAGGGGCAAATGCTGCCGCCTGCCCCCTCCCAAAGCAACATCGCAGGTTTTCAAGATAGTTCGGACAGGTGTTTTTTAAAAAGAAAACCCTGAAAAAGCCGCAAGATCTGGAGAGAGATCCAGCCAGCCCGAGAAGACATTTCTGAGAAGAGATCTCACCATTTTTTGCATCGGGGCATGCTGCAAGGGGGGGGGGGAGACCTTTTCCAGCTGGCACAAAGGACTTCCCCGGACTTGCTTTAGTGAGTACGGGCCCGCACCTCCACCACCACCAATCCGGAAAAGGTCTTTGCTCCCTCTCTCTTGCAGCAAGCCCCGATGCAAAAAAACACCAAGGACTTGCGAGTGAGTGACAGGGGCGGGACTTCCGGGTTCATTGACCAACCGGCAGAAACCCACCACTGCCCAGGTGGTTACATTCGGCCTATAAGACGCACTGGGAGTAGGGGATTTAGCTATCACTCCCCTGTCATGGTCTGATCACTCACTGCTCCGGCTCGACTTTCCAGCCGCTACTCCCCACCGCGGGGAGGCGGAACCAGATTGCCCAAGATGGTTCCGCCCCAGGCGCCTGATGGAACCTGACAGGTTCCAGACGGAGCTCAGGCCATTTCCTGTAGCCCTGACCCACACCCGATCGGAGGACCTAGTGGCTGCATGGAATAGTGCGGCCGCTGGGGCCTTGGACCGGGTGGCGCCTTTGCGGCCTCTCTTGCGGCAGCGAACCACCCAGGCCCCTTGGTTCACCGAGGAGCTGAGGGTGATGAAGCACCACAAGAGACGCTCTGAATCTGACCGAACTCAGGTGAGAGCCCATTTACGGACTTACCTTGTGGCGTTAAGAGTGGCCAAGTGTCAGTATTGTGCCACTCTTATTGCGTCCGCAAATAACCGCCCTACCGCCCTGCCGCCCTGTTTGGGGTGACCCGCTCCCTCCTCCAATAGAGGCCGCAGGAAGCTCCTCTGCAGGGCAGAGCAGAGGAATTTGGGGAGTATCTGCAGGACAAAATCGCTCAGATTCGAAGCGAGTTGGTCCCTACTAGTGGTCTGGAAGGGATGTCGGAGGCGGGTCGTGAGGTCCCATTCTGGGAGGAGTTTGACTTTGTTACTTCCAAAGATATGGACAGGTTGCGTAGGCGACTGCGAGCCTCCACATGTTTATTGGACCCGTGTCCCTCCTGGCTTGTACTGGCATCCTGGGAGGTCACACGAGGCTGGCTCCAGGAGTTAGTCAACGCTTCCTTGAGTGAAGGGTTTCTGCCGGCCGCCCTGAAAGAGGCGGTGGTGAGGCCCCTTCCTCAAGAAGCCTTCCCTGGACCCAGCTCTGTTAGCCAACTACCGTCCCGTCTCCAACCTTTGCTTTCTGGCAAAGGTTGTAGAGAGTGTGGTGGCACAACAGTTTCCGCGCCACTTGGAGGAAAATGATTATCTGGACCCGCACCAGTCCGGTTTCCGGCCCGGCCACAGCACAGAGACAGCATTGGTCACGTTGGTGGATGATCTCTGGAGGGCCAGAGATGGGGGTTGCTCCTCCATCCTGGTCCTATTAGACCTCTCGGCGGCTTTCGATACCATCGACCATGGTATCCTATTGCATCGATTGGAGGGGTTGGGGGTGAGGGGCACCGTTTTGCGGTGGTTCTCCTCCTACCTCTCTGGCTGAGTGCAATTTGTATTTGCAGGGGGCAGAGGTCGACCTCGAGGCCGCTCTCTTGTGGGGTGCCACAAGGGTCGGTCCTCTCGCCTCTCCTGTTCAATACATATATGAAGCCGCTGGCCGAGATCATTCGTGGGTTTGGGGTAGATTGCCATCTGTACGCGGATGATACCCAGCTGTACATCTCTACCCCAAACCACCCCAACGATGCTATCGAAGTGATGTCCCGGTGTCTGGAAGCCGTACGGATCTGGATGGGAAGTAACAGACTCAAGCTCAACCCGTCCAAGACTGAGTGGCTGTGGCTACCGGCACCCCGGTTCAACCAGTTTACTCCATCACTGGCCATTGGGGGTGAACGTCTGGCCCCCGTGGATCGCGTACGCAATTTGGGCATCCTTCTGGATACCCGGCTGTCCATGGATGACCATGTGACAGCCGTGGCCAGGGGGGCGTTCCACCAGGTTCACCTGGTGCACCAATTGCGTCCCCTATTGGACCGGAGCGCCCTTCGCACAGTCACTCATGCGCTTGTGACGTCCCGGCTAGACTACTGTAACACTCTCTACATGGGGCTCCCCTTGAGATGCACCCGAAGGCTGCAGTTGGTTCAGAATGCGGCCACGCGGGCAGTCTCGGGAGTCTTTAGCTACTCCCACGTAACACCTCTCCTGCGCGGGCTACACTGGCTGCCTGTGGCTTTTCGGGTGCGTTTCAAGGTGTTGACCATCATCTTTAAGGCGCTCCATGGCACAGGACCTAGTTATTTGCGGGATCGTATCCTGCCCCATACATCCCTTCGACCGCTCACACAGAGAGGGACTCCTCTGGGTGCCGTCCACTAGGCTATGCCAGCGGGCGACGCCTAGGGGAAGGGCCTTCTCTGTGATGGGCCCGACCCTCTGGAATGATCTTCCCCCCGACATTAGAATGACTACGGATCTCCTCTCCTTCCGTCAGAAACTTAAAACCCACCTATTCCAGCTAGCCAGCTTGGCCTAATTCTACCTTTCCCACCTCAGTTTTATCTCTAAATTTTTAGGATTGAATTTTAGGGTCTGTTTTTAATTTTTATAAATTCGTACAGGGGTTGTTTAATTTGATTTTTAGCTATGTATATGATTGTTTGTATGTTTTTAAATTTATTCCTGTACACCGCCCTGAGTCCCTCCGGGGAGAGGGGGCGGTCTAGAAATCTAATAAATTATTATTAATTGTTATTATTACCCAGATTTTTAAATTGTTCTTAAATATTAATTTTATTGGGTTTTTACAATTGGGGTATTTTAAAGCAGATTTTTAACTGTCCATAGATGTAATTTGTTTCCTCCTCCGTGTATGTATGTGTGTTGTGTATGTATGTACGTTGGGTGTTGTTATATATTTTTTATGTTATATGCTCCATTGTACGCCGCCCCGAGTCCTACTTGGAAAGGGAGCGGCTAATAAATCCAAATTTATTATTATTATTATTATTATTATTATTCACCCTCTTTTTTAGAGTAAAAAAGTGCGTCTTATAGGGCGAAAAATACGGTACTTTAATTTGTCTGGAATAAGAAAACAAAAGAATTCCAAAATGAAGAGTAAAATTTATAAATGTACTGCCAGTAATAAACAATGAGGCCACTTTTCTGTAACCCTACAAATAATTCTAATGTATATTTCATATCTGTATGATTACTTCAACTGTACTGCATTGAGGGCTCTCTACCTGTCCTGAATTTAGCTAAGTCTTTAAAAGTGTCAGAGAACATCATCACTACAAATATAACTTTTAGTCAGGTATTTCTAACTTGGAGATTCTGAGACCTGAGCACTGCTTTAATAGTCTCATTTAATAGTCTTGGTACTACCTATTTCCCTCCTTGATGTGACTACACAAAGTAGTCAATAAGTTTTCCACCTCATTTTAAACTACAGCCAAATTGAGAGTGGAAAAAAAGTCACCAATGTATTTAGTTCAGACTAAACTAGTCCTTTTTCAGGAGTGTGATGTAGCAACCTCAGCTTTCAAACAAAATTCATTAGTCAGAAATGTGCTTGGGTGCAGTGTGGGTGACTAATCTGTGCCCCGAGGACGGAATGCTCCTGAAGTGTCCTTTTTGTAACCTAGGAGTCATGTATATGGTAAAGCCTGCTGAAAGAGAGGTTTCCTGTTATATTATAGAAATATGAATACTGAGTAAGCTAAAGTACACAAATCAGTTTAAAAAACAAAAATATAAACAAGGAAACTTCTAAATCTTCCTCTTGCACCCAACCTCATTTATGTGTATAATATATACTCCCAAAAATGTTGTGATACTTGGTCGCCAAAAGATTTTGCACATCTTTCAACTACCAAATAGAACATATGCTATTTCAACAGCAACATTACGGTAAATTTTCAACTTATTGAATATTTTATTATTTTTATATCATCACATGAAATATAGACGCAACTTACCAGTACCGAAACTTTGACCCTAAAGTAAAATAATGTGCAAAAAAGTTCTTCTGAGGTGGCAATGGTCTGTCCAACCGGAAAAAAGTATGATGTTCTACACAAGCTTTCCATAAATTCTTACACGCTCGATAATTCACCATGTTGAAGCCCAATAAAGTTTCTCTAGATTCGTGCTAGAAAGAAACGATTAATATTTGTTAGTCAATTCCAAAGGACTCTTATTTAAGAACTACAGTGTATGTAAGATGGAGATACCACATGTATTATGTAAATAGTATTGCTTCACAACCCCCTCCCCCAATGCAAACAACTTTTAATTGTTAAACTTTGGTGCAGGATTCATTAGAGTGAACCATCCTGAGGTTTTGCACATCTTTGTGCAATTTAGTACAGCTTAGTGAGCACCAAAAAAGGTAAATAAAATCCACATTTTTCTTTCCATCCCTGTCAATCTGTGTGATTTCTCTGCCATGGGTGATATATTAGCTGCCAGCTGTTAATGCTCAGAAGCAATTATCAGCTTCCTATCAGCCTAAACCAGAGCCTCTGCTTTCCTAAAAGCTAGGAACCAGCTAGCAATAACAGAAACATTGTTAGATTAAAAGTGACAACATTCAGTAGACAGGGACCAAAGGTGCTGGAAGATGAAAGGCCAACCTGTCCAGGAGGAAAGCTTTGTGACTACAGTCAGATTGATGATAGCAGATTGTAGCTTTTTAAAAAACCTTCCTCCCTCCTGCAAAAGGAGGTTATCAACAATTTCAGAGAGCTTCTTATCATCAGGCTGCTATAAACTAAGCATGTATGGCCTTTTTCAATCTCCCCCTGACTCTATGCACAAAGAATATGCCTACCATTAGACAATTACAAAATTAACATCTTTAATATTTTAATCAGGTATGAAGCTCTACAGACAACATTTTCAAAATAAAATATAATCTAGTATGAAATATATTACCGTGTTTCCCCGAAAATACACCATGTCCTGAAACTAAACCCTTGCGACATTTTTCGTGTGCGCAAAAATATAAGCCCACCCTCGAAAATAAACCCTCTGGACAATCCCCCCCCTCCGACCAGGCAGAGCACCGCTCGCCGACCTAGCGGTATCCCGAAGGCACCAAGCCACGGGAATGAGGTGGGGGCAAAGGCGCTTGCATTGCTTGGTGCTTTCGGGGTACCGCTAGGTCAGTCAGCGGTGCTGTGCCCAGCTGAAGAAGGGGGGTTGCTGGGCAGCTGCTCTCTTGCGAGCGGGCTCCCGAAGAGCCGGGCACAGCCTCAGGGTCGAATGGCTGTGTTGCGCTGTCGCAGCAGCAACGCAGCAGCCATGAGGTGACCAAGCTTATGAGCAGCCACCCGGCAACCCCCCTTTCCAGCCGGGTACAGCGCCGCTGACCGACCTAGCAGTACCCGGAAGGCACCAAGCAACGCGAGCGCCTGTTCGCCGCCCTCCGCCTCCCGTGGCTCGGTGCCTTCGGAATGCCCCTAGGTGAGTGAATGGGGCTCTGCATGGCTGGAGGGGAGTTCGCAGCGGCTTTTCCTCTCCCTGCTCGCGCGAAGGGCATCTGCGCTGCTGGCGCTGTCCGCAGCTTGGGGTTTTTTTTCCAAAGCACGGAGGATGGATGCCGCTCTGGAAGTACACTCTATGGTTGTGGGCTGCAGATTGTACAACCATAGAGCGTACTTCCAGAGCGGCATCCATCCTCCGTGCTTTGAAAAAAAAAACCCAAGCGGCGGACGGCGCCAGCAGCGCAGATGCCCTTCGCGCGAGCGGGGAGAGGAAAAGCCGCTGCGAACTCCCCTCCAGCCATGCAGAGCCCCATTCACTCACCTAGGGGCATTCCGAAGGCACCGAGCCACGGGAGGCGGAGGGCGGCGAACAGGCGCTCGTGTTGCTTGGTGCCTTCCGGGTACTGCTAGGTCGGTCAGCGGCGCTGTACCCGGCTGGAAAGGGGGGTTGCCGGGTGGCTGCTCATAAGCTTGGTCACCTCATGGCTGCTGTGTTGCTGCTGCGACAGCGCAACACAGCCATTCGACCCTGAGGCTGTGCCCGGCTCTTCGGGAACCCAGTCACAAGGGAGCAGCCGCCCGGCAACCCAAAAATAATAAGCCCTCCCCTTTAATAAGCCCAAGGCCATATTTCGTGGGTCAAAAAAATATAAGCCCCTGGCGTATTTTCGGGGAAACACGGTAATTAGCAATATCAATACTCACCAATTCTTTTCTAAGTTGAATGAAAAACTGCTTGCACTTAAAAGAAATTTTTATGATTTTCAACCTAAATGAAATAAAAATCACAATAAGCTAATCATTTCTTCAGATGTATTAATTGGACACAGATGGTAACTGTATTCAACATTTACAAGACAAATATCCATCATTTCATTTACCTGTCTAAATCTTTTCCAACTTAAATTTTATTACTGTAGCACTATATCTCAAAGAAGACTATTTACAGAATTCACTTCCGGTTCCTGAAGGCGACGGACGTGTTGTCTGCCGCTCGTCTCCCCAGCTGGCTCCGTAAGGAGCACAGGGGGGGGCCCTGAAGGGGTTTCCCTGCCGAAGGGCGGCTTGCTGAAGCCCCGCCGGGGAGCGGAGGGGGGGCAAGGGACAGCACTGCGCTGCCTGCCTCTTTGCCGAATGGATCCGGAGGAGAGAATATACTTGGAGAAGCGCGGCAGGATCCTGGTGTTGGGGAATCTATCCTGAACTCTCTGATTCATCAAAGGAAAAGCAGCAGACCTTTTTAAATTTTGTGTTCATCCTATTTGAGTGGAGATTAGAGGGGGGTGTTTCTTTCTTCTAATTCCCCCTCGGAATATACATCATTATTACTGAGGCTGAGTCGTCACTTGAGCTAGCCAACGGTGAAAGATCTTTATCACGATAGCTAGGAATGACTGTGGAGCCTTTTTTCTTTAAAAACCTGGATGGAGATTTCTGTTTTCTTTCTCCCGGTGGAAAGAGGAGCTAAGATAGCGCCCGCCCTTCTTTGTTTGATTTAATCATAAATGAAGTCTGCCCTTTGAAATCACCTTCTGCCTTATTACTCTCTCCGAGGGAAACCGAGACCCCTTCCCGAAAGGTGGTTCTACTGAACTTTGTTTATTAAATACTCTACATTTGGTTTGCCTCGGTGCCTTGGAACTGTGAAGTGTGAACGGCCACTTTCGGTTTTGTTTTGTATTTTGGAGACTGGCACAGCTGCGCAATCCTCAGACGCCATTTACTTGGAAAAAGACTGACATACTCTAAACAAATAGGGCCAAAGAAACTACCGACGGGCAAGTCACTCTCAGCCCCCGCATCTGCCTCTTCCAGTCCCAGTATACAACAGACAAAGATGACATCATTATTACAGCAGGAGGGGGCTGGGGAGGGATCATCCCTGGCATAATCACAACTGTCCCTCCTGGCAAATGTTTTATCAACTGGTTATTTTTAGGGTATTGTTTTTAATATTGTGTCTATTTTAGGGGTTTAAAAACTTATATTTATAGCTTTGTACAGTTCTTTTAATTACATTTTAACCTCCTCCATGCCAACTGTACATATTTAATTTTGTATTGTATTTTGTTATATTCTGCACGGACTGTACACCGCCCCGAGTCCCTTTTGGGAGAGGGGGCGGTCTAGAAGCATTAAATATAAATAAATAAATAAATAAATCAAAAGAACTATCTGCTACTCAAATGTTCCAAGAACTGATGAGGGGGCAGAATGACTTGAAAAAAGAAATGACAGAGCTCAAAGAAGAACTCTGAGACGTTTAAAATCATATTGCAGAGAATAAACAAAAGATTTTGGTGTTAGAGGAGGGAGCGACTGGACTGGGGCAAGAAATTAAAACAATCCGGAAGGGAAATGTAGACTTGGAAAACCTTCTGGCAAATATAGAATTTGAAAGATTGTCCTTTTTTCTTAGATTACAGAACCTACCAGAGACAGAAAATGAAGATCTTGAGGATATTATGAGTACAATATTAGCAGACTATATTAAGAGAGACAAAAATCAGCTGTGGTGGGACATGGATCTAGTCTATAACATAAATTCAGCATATGCTAAAAGTCATAATGTTCCAAGGGAGGTACATGTTAAATTTCTCAGAAGGACCACAAGGGATGAGGTACTTGGGACCCAAAGGGAGAGACCATTGAAATATGAAGATAAAGAAATCACCATTCTTAAGCAGATTCCAAAAAAGATAAGAGAGAGAAGGAGGAAATATTCCTCCTTAGCAAAGAAATTATATAATAAAGGAGTCTGGTTTAAATGGTTATTGCCAGAAGGAATGTTGATCTTTTGGGAGGGAAATAGGATTAGAATCAATACAGTACAGGAGGCGGAAGCCTTCCTCAAAAAAAATTCTCTCCTGCTAGAAGACGAACATAGTGAAGGTGGTGGGAGGGGCAGCATGGTGCAGGATAAGAAGGAGGGGGGGGCTGAAGGCTCCTCTGGGGGCAGGGAGGAAGAAGCAATATCGAAAAGGCTCAGATCGCAAAAATAAAAATATTTGAAATAAATAGCAATCGGTGATATTTTAGAAAGTGACAAAGGAAAATGAACGAACACATGGTTAACATTACAGAATAAGATCTTGTTTTCTGCTTATCTTTTGTATTTTGTTTTTAAGATTGTTAAAACTGTGAGTGCTGGATGGGTTACTAACACCAGTGTGGGAGCTGCCAAAAATTTTTGTATACCCATTTACCTTTCCCCATATATGTGTAAAAACCAATTTTTTTTTTGAAAAAAAAAAAAGACTATTTACTACCAGAAAAACTACCATTTCTTTGTTCATTCATTCATTCATTTTATATGGGCTGATCATCTCTTGATTATGTTTATCAAGATATAAATTATTTCCAAATACAAAAGCTTTGAATGCAGGAAATATTTAAGATATGTACATATTGAATTTAAATTTGTGCTGTTAGTGCCTTCACTCATTCATTCACTGCCATATTGATTACATAAACTGAATGTTATATGTAAGAGGGAGAGTTTGGACATTATTCTCTGTGATTTAACAGCCTGCTCTCCTTCCCACAGCCTTCTCTGCCCCTCCTGGGTTTATTGAAAGAAAGAAGGTGAATTTACTTGCACTATACTAAGAATGTTATTGGTCATCAAAGAACCGAAAGCACTGGAGAGGAGGTGGCATATTTGCTCTACTGTAGCTCATTTTATCATTGGCAAATACCATGCTGATGCATGAAAAACACCGGGAAACAATATCATTTAAACTCATCTTAATCATGAGCAAAGGAACATTTTTTGAAGTTACATAATCTCTAATACCATAGGTCTTTATTGGCTCAATAACTGGAGTACATAATTAAGCAGAGATGAGGATGGCATAGTTATCCTAGCCCTGATTAAACTCTTGATACCATCAATCATGGTATCCTTCTAAACCAGATGACAGGGTTGGGAATAGGAGACATTGTTCATCAGTGGTTCTTCTACTTCCTCCAAGGTCAATTCTAACTGGTGTTTGGGGGAGGGGGAATAGTGAGGGGAGAAGTTCAGTTTTAGGCCCTTGGTCTGTCAAATACAGCAGGGCTCAACTCTCCCTGTTTCTATTTAACATTTACATGAAACTGCTGGGCGAGGTCATTTGTTGGTACAGAATTAAGTATCATTACTATACATCTCTGACTTGGGCCACCCAAGTGATGCTATCAAGGTGTCTTTCCAATGCCTGGAGGCTGTACTGGCCTGGATGGGAAAGTATTAGTTTCAGCTCAACCCTAATGAGACTAGAGCTGTGGGTTTTAGGATCCCTCAAATCTGATGACAGACATCTTTAACTTTGGTTGAGTTATTGAGGCAATATTCTCCCAGTCAGAGGTAATGTGTGATCTGGAGGTTCTCCAGGAACCTTGGCTCCTGCTCAAAGATAAAAAACATATCTTGCATCTGCACCCTATAAGTCTTCCCAGGTAGACTGGACAGGAAATATAGCCAGATGAACTAGTTCTACTTTACTGTAAGACTACATTAATAGAATCTTACCGTGTTTCCCCGAAAATACAACTGTCCCGAAACTAAACCCTTGCCACATTTTTCACGTGGGCAAAAATATAAGCCCACCCCCAAAAATACCCCCCCTCCGGCCAGGCAGAGTACCGCTCACTGGCCTAGTGTTATTCCGAAAGCGCCAAGTTGCAGGAGCCGAGGGGGGAGCGCTCACGTTGCTTGCCGCCTTCGGGATACCGCTAGGTTGGGGAGTGGCATTCTGTCTGGCCAGAGGGGAGAGTTGCCGGGCGTCTGCTCCCTTATGAACTGGCTCCCGAAGAGCCGGGCACAGCCTCAGGGGCGAAGCAGCCATGAGGTAACCATGCTCACGAGCAGCCGCCTGGCAAATCTCCTCTCCAGCCGGGAAGAGCGCCATTCACTGACCTAGGGGGTATCCCTAAGGTGCCAAGCCATGTGACACTCTGCCCACCCCCCAGCTCCTGCGGCTTGGCACATTCAGGATACCCTAGGTCAGCGCATAGAGCTCTGCCCGGCTGGAGAAGGGGGTTGCACGAGCGCCTGTTCCGCCCGCAGCTTTACCAAGCCCTTGCGCAGCTCTCCCAGGCCACCGCTGCTGGCCGCTGCTGCCTGCCGCCGCCCCGCTCTGAGCATAAAACTTCCAAATTCCAAAACTCGGGGCCGAGTCTTCCAGCATCGGCCGTTCTAGGAATGCTGTTATGGTGAGCCGGCTGCCAGACAGAGAGTCTTCCGGACAGAGTCTTCCAGCATCAGCCGCTCTAGGAGTGCTCTCTATGGTGGGCCGGCTGCCAGACAGAGAGTCTTCTGGACAGTCTTCCAGCAGCCGGCCCACCATAGAGAGCACTCCTAGAGTGGCAGATGCTGGAAGACTCGGCCCTGAGTTTTGGAGTTTGGAAGTTATGCTCGGAGCGGGGCGGCGGCGGGCAGCAGCAGCCAGCGGCAGTGGCCTAGGAGAGCTGCGCAAGGGCTTGGTGAAGCTGCGGACGGAACAGGCGCTTGCGTAACCCCCTTCTCCAGCCGGGCAGAGCTCCATGCACTACCCTAGGGGGTATCCCAAATGTGCCAAGCCACGGGAGCTGGAGGGTGGGCAGAGTGCCATGTGGCTTGGCACCTTAGGGATACCCCCTAGTGAATGGCGTTCTTCCCGGCTGGAGAGGGGATTTGCCGGGCGGCTGCTCGTGGGCATGGTTACCTCATGGCTGCTTCGCCCCTGAGGCTGTGCCCGGCTCTTCGGGAGCCAGTTCACAAGGGAGCAGCCGCCCGGCAGCCCCAAAACAATAAGCCCTCCCTGATAATAAGCCCAAGGGCATATTTCGTGGGGCAAAAGAAAATAAGCCCCTGTCGTATTTTCGGGGAAATACGGTAATATAGAATAGAAAGTCTGAAAGTAAAAATCTCTTGTTCTTTCCTTTACAGCATGAAAAGCTAGGGAGAGTTACTTCTGAACCTCTTTCTCAGCCCATTATACAGCGGCTGGCTATATCCTCTCTTATCTATTTTCTGGGCAGCTTTTCTTCGTCCTGTCTCTCAAGGTTTTTCCTCACATATAATTACAGGTCCTTTCGTAGATCAAAGGACACTGGTAACAACCACTCATACCTTAGTTATTGCAATGAGCTTTGCATAAGTTTGTCCTTAAAGAACATTTGGAAACTACAATTGGTCAGGAAGGCATGATATTGAATGCTGGTTAAAAATGAGTTCAACATGATTTATCCCCCCCAAATTTAGTATAAACCCTGCAGCATGTAGTATAAAAATATACTATATATTTTATACTATATACGAAAAGGTGACCAACTTAGATCTTATATATACTTAAAAAAGAAAGTTATCTCTCTGTAATATTGGTGGTCCTTGTTTAACAACTACTCATCCAGTGAAGATTTGAATACTGACTACACTAATGAGTCTTAGTTATGATCAGTCATGCAGTTATAGCCACTGCAGTACCCTGAAGTCATGTTATTGCAAGTTGTAACCCACAGGTGTCAAATTCGCCATGTCACGTTGCTATCGCGTGATTTATTGCAACTCGCCCCCCTTCATAGAGTTGGGGTGGGCTGTGTGTGATGCATCCGGCCTATAAGCCACCAGTTTGACACCCCTGTTGTAACCTTTCCTGCAGCCCTCTGACGAACAAGAAAGGTGGTAGGATGTTGCAAATTGAGGTCACATGAAGTCCTTGCTTATGACCATGTCCCTTAATGATGGAGTTCTAGTCCTATTTAGTTTCATTCAGTGAGGAATATCTGTACATAGGAAATAATAATGCTTTTAAAACATATCCTTACCATGGAAAGGTGTTAATTCGTACCCTGTTCTTATAAATGAGTATGCCTCCTGACATTACTCCAATCGTAATTTCATTATTACTTTGATCCTATAAAATAATAAGAAAATTATGAATACTTATTCATTTCTTGTGTGAGATATTACAACTTTTATCATCTGTAAAGAAGCAATAAGTCTTCCTTGATGAGTCTCTAATGTCAATTTTCATTAAGGAAAATTTTTTCCGACTTAATATCATATTCTGGCTCTTTTGCTTTCCCCATACTCTCATTATCAATCAATGTCCTAAGGTTCTCCTGTATTTTCCCTCAATAAAGAACTATTCTTTATCTATTTAAACACAATTGTTTTTAAGGAACTACCATACAGAAGAAAATTAGAATAATCACAAAACTTGAAATAATATGGTATCCTGCTATGTTATGAAAATACCTGTGTAAGAGGCCCTAGGGTTGCCAATGACAAGGGCCATGGTGCTGGGCTGGGACCGCTGAGGCCCCTAGGGGCGGCTGTGGCTTTGCACTCTACTGCAGGACCAGTGGTGGTTCCAGATCCCAGTGCAACCGATACAGTGCAATGGGGCCAGGCGTCCACTACATGCACACGCGCAGCGCACACATGTACTTACCAGCCACAATGCTCCAGCTGCTCGGAGGAGCATCACACAGGCATGTGCGCAGAAGCCCCGATCGGCTCAAATACAGGTAAGGAGGGCGGGAGGCAGGTGGGCCCTCTGGGGCACCATACCAGAACAGTACCTGGTGCTCCCAGCAGGCACCGGTATGCCCGTACCGGGGTGTACTGGTCGTATCCCACCACTACGTAGGATCCTCACAACTCACACACAGCCTGCACCAGGCATCGCAGGGTCTCCCCATTCGAAACACCCTGGCCATGGGGCTTGGAACTCTGTCCCTTTAATGACCATAAGTTTGTTCAATGACAGCAGTTGGGAATATTGGGGTTGTGGTAATTAAGCAAGGAGGTCAGGTGATGTCTTGCTTAACAACCACTTCACTCAGTGACCAAGATTCTGTTCCCAATTGTGGTCGAAAACTAGCTGTAATATTATAACTGAACATTCTGATTAAGCATGGCCATCTTTAAATGCCCTGAAACAGATACCATCAAAACATTATGCTTTCTATAATAGGGAGTGGTTGCTAGACTTCTTCCAAAACTTGCTTTCCCTGGGCTTAAGAAAAATTCAATATTTAATAGATTAACCAGCAAATATATTGAATTAATTCTTATAAGTAAGTTAATTACACAGTGCAATTGTCCATTTCTGATTAAAAATCATGTGAAACATTGAACAAACAAACTTGATTCTATCAAGAACTCTGAACTATAAGATCACATGTATTTCCTGATTCTTTAAGCTCTTTATTACTGTAGGTAAGAATTGCCTCTATGAAAGAGGACAAAGTTTATGATATCTTAATCTTAAAGGCAGTCATTTATTCTTTAAGACTTCAGAAGCTGATACTCGCTTCTTATATTACATGACAAAGTATTTATATACTTAAATGGAAAGGGGGGGGGGAGGCAATGGGAAAGGGGAGGAGAAAAAATAATATCTTGGTGATTGTTAACTGCTGCAGTTGAGATTGTGAAATGGACATATACCTCAATTCAAACACAACAAAGGCTCAATATATGCCTAATTTCTTCTCTTTTATTGGGCTAAAAGGTATGTGTTAGCAATGGATTGTAAATTAAGAAAATTAATATGGTTTTTCCATATTCTCATCGTGCAAAGAAGAGGAAGAAAGGAAACAACTCAAAACTCAGCACTCAATGGCTACTTCCAGCTACTATTTATTTGCTACTACAAACTTTCCTTCTTTTTAATAAGTTATGAATTTAAATTGTTATAAGATGCCCCATGAAAATTAAGAGAATCAAGTTATTTTCCATCAATACAATTTTTTAAGCCCACCATGTGAAAACAACATCTTTGAATGCAATTTAGAAGCAGTTAATATTTATTCATATGTAAAGATGGACCAAATTGCAGCCTTTTAAAATACTAACTACATTACAAGCCAGGTTTGTGATTAATTTTTATTAAAAGCTTCAAATGCATGGGTTATATAAAAGAAAACATAATGGGATTAAATTTTGAATACGTAACTTTATAAACTTTAATTCATGCTCGTTTACCCTGAATACTTAAATGTATTTAAAATTGATACTTCATACAAAACAAGTTTACAGACGATACCCACTAAAACAGTAGCAATTAATTCAAACCTACCCTTGCATAGTGCAGTTCAACTCCGTAGAGTTCTAAGGTTCGGGCAGTACTGAGATAACTGAACTCTGCTTCAGCTGGAGACAAACCTCTATATGGAGGCAAAAATAAGCAAACATTAAATTCTTTTAAAATGCTTGTAAAATCTAAGCCCTTGCCTAAAAATAAAACTTTCTGCCTGAAATATGGAAGAATGCACTTTCAGTGTTATACAGAAATGGTTGATTGCAAAAGTGTATTTTTGTATACCTTATTTAATAGACCCTGTTAGCAGGAACTCAACATAAATATAACATCAAAAAAGGACAAGGGCGTGCTCTTTCAAAAAATCTCTTTTTTATGGATCTGCAATTATAGGTTTACTTTAAATGCTTTATTTCTTCATAAGAAGTGAATAGCACACTATGGAAAAAGCTAATTCAGACGGCTACTTTTGATCTGCACACACATAATAGTTCTGCAGGCGGAAAATCAGTCATGTCATTTTTTAAATTATAACTTTATATTTTTGTCATGCTTACATATGTTGCTGATGTAGTTTGGATATTTCTTTTTCGAAGTCTTGAGGCTGGCCAGGGATGAAAGAGTAATCTGAGAGGTAACCCGGGAAGTTATCCGTAAGGTTGTAGTCTCCCAGTTCAGCTGAAAGTTAAAATAAGCTATTTATATAACAGCAACCCCGTCTCAACAACTTGTAGAACAAACAGAAGATATGGAAATAAAAACAGTTTATCTTTTCAGATCTTGGCATGAATGGCAATCAACTTGAATGTAATCCTGTAAAGACGAACATACCCGAATCATTTCTTGAATATTAGTGCCAGAAAGACTTCAACCATTTGGTGTAAGTTTGTTTGAAAGCAAGTCCTATAAATTCCATATGAATAGCCCCCAAAATATTTTTCATTGAATCACATATATAATTTGATTGAATTACTTGATATAGTAGTACCAATCTAATATTCAATATCTGATGACAGTACAGTTAGTTCCTGACTTACAACAGTTTGTTTAGTGACCGTTTGAAGTTACAACAGCACTGAAAAAAGTGACCTATCACCAGTTTTTACATTAGCAGCATCCCCATGGTCATGTGATCAAAATTCAGAGCCTTGGAAACTTATTATTATGACAAATGATGACAGTCGCAGTGTCCCAAGGTCATGTGATTCCCGTTTGCAACCTTCTGACAAGTAAAGTCAATGGGGAGGCCAGATTCACTTAACAACCATGTTACTAACTTAAACAACTGCTGTGATTCATTTAACAACTGTGGCAAGGAAGGTCATAAAATGGGGCAAAACCCACTTAACGACTGCCTTGCTTAGCAACAGATGTTTTGGGCTCAACTATGATCATAAATCAAGAACTATCTTTATTTCTATAACCAACATTGAACAGTATCAAGTATTTTGGGGAAAATATATATTTATGTGCATTGTCTACCATAATAATATAGACAAAATTGCATTGGCAGGTGCCCCTGGAACCTTTCCTTTGAACAACACCCAATTTCAAAGAGATAAGCTACAGTTCAATTTATAAAGCTACGTGCCTCCCTGGGAGTGGCAGTTACTGCAAATAAGACTTCAAAGAAATGCTGAGCTGCATACAATGTTCCTAGACTTGTTTTCAAATAACTTCTTTTAGACTGTTATAAAAATGTTTCTGTTGTATTAGTGCAATGATGGTAAACCTTTTGGGCTTGGCATGTCAATTTTTTTTAAAAAAATGCTCAACTTGATTATGCTGACATGTTAACAACCCCACCCCGAATAAATGAGGAAAAAATTATCTATTTTCCAGCCTCCATCTAAGCCACCCTGAACAGTATCCTTGATGTGTTAGAGCTGAGCTGGGCCTTAAATAAAGGCCTAGACTTTGAAATCAACCCTAAAGTCACTGCTGCCACTCAAAAAGGTTGCTTCATATCATTCCCTCAGATGCTACCCAGGATCTACCAGATACCACTTACCTTCAAGCAATGTTCTCTTTCTGTTTGCAGACCCCTGTAGCCTACCCAGGGCTGTTCCGAGTTGCACAAGGCCTTTCCTCTTGAAGCAGCTTCAGAGAAAGCTCTTCACGGCCTCTGTAGACTCCAAAAACTGTGAAAGCACACCCTGTTCTTGTGCAAATTCCAGAGGCTATGCGAGAACACATGCCATTCTCTGCTGCCACCAAAACTCACACAAGCACGGGGCATGCTTTAGAGATTAGTTGTTGTCAGGCATTGAAAGCTGACGTGTCACCTAAAATGTCATGTTGTATATCACCTTTGACATACAAGTCAGGTTCACCATCACTGAACTAGTGCAAACTTCTTTTCAGAAAACCATGCTCTCGCAAGAAATATATTGGTCCAATAATATTCTAATATTCCAGATTTTTAAACTGTGTTTTCTTCTATGTTGAATTTTTTTATATAAGTCTAAATAAGGGAGTGTAGACACAGTTAGATAAGATTAGACTCATACCACAAATCTCAAAATAATTGTTAAAATTATGTGCCACTATCTGAAGTTGAAGTATGCATTGTTCACCTTTCAACTTTAAAAAAATACTAAACAGAACACAGTATCTGAAAGCCCTATGACAGAAATAAGAAACTTGTGACATATATCAGTGACTGTCAATGGATTTGTACTACATATTGTATGTGGCAAAAGTATATGAACCTCTGCTTTCAGTAAGCGGTGTCCTTCTTGGGCAGCAATAACGGCCACTAAATGTATCTAAGGACTGTTGATCAGTCCTACACCTTGGCTTGGAGGAATCTTAGCCCATTTTTCCTTATAGAACAGCTTCAACTCAGGGATGTTGGAAAGCCACACAGGAACTACCCTCCTTCCACAACATTTCTATAGGATTAAGATCAGGGCCTTGCCTTGGCCATTTGAAAACATTAATTTTAACTTTAGCATCAATCGTTCTTGGCTGTACTACTTTGTATTTTAGGTCATTGTATATTGTTGCATGACCCACTTTGTCTTGAGCTTCAGTTCATGAATGTCTAGATTATAGGTCCATCAATGATGGCAAGTCATCCTGGTCCAGATAAAGCAAGCAAGACTAAGCCAAATTTCATAGAAGGGATAAGGTTCTTATACTGAAATCTAGTATTTGCCTTTTGCCAAACAACACTTTTTATTCAAGCAAAAGCCTCCTATTTTGATCTCATCCTTCCATCGAACATTTTTCCAATAGCCTTATGGTCTTTCACAAATTGTAGACAGGCAGCAATGTTATTTTTTTAAGAGTAGTAGCTTTCTCCTTGCAATGCTGTCATGCACATCATTACTGTTCTATGTTCTTTTGATGGTGGTCTCATGAACACTACCACTTGCCAATGCAAGGCAGTATCAATGCAATGCAATGCAGTATCATTAGCTTCTTAAGATATTGCTCTAGGGGTTTTTCAGACCTCCCAGAGTATTACATGCCTTGCTCTTGGTGTGATCTTGACTAGTTGACAACTCCTGGGGAAGGTAACAAAAGTATTGAATTGCTAATATTTGTGCACAATATTCCTGATAGTAGATTGGTGGAATTCAACTCTTTGGAAGTAGTTTTGTAACCTTTTCCAGCCAGCTGGACATCAATAACTATTTTTCAGAAGTTCTCAGAAGTCTCCTTTGTTCGAGCCATGATACACTTTCACATGCTTGTGAAGATTAGACTTTAATAATGAATACCCAGAGTTGTGTTCTTTAAAGAATGCAGGACCTTCCACATTTATATCTGATAATCATTCCAATGATTAATATATCTGATTCTAATTTCTCCTTCAAATTAACTGATAATTCTAAAGGTTCACCTATTTTTGCCACACACAAATAGTAGCTTTGGATCATTTTCCACAATGAATAAATGAGCAAGTATAATATCTATGGTTCATTTATTATATTGGATTCTCTTTATCTAATTTTAAGATTTGTGTAAACAGATTGTGTTTTAAGTCACTTTTATGCAGAAATATCAAAAATTCAAGAGTTCACAAACTTTAAAACAACACTTTTCGTACATGTTATTTCTCAGATGAAGTACATAGAAATGAGATTGACTATATTATTGGCAGAAGGAGGTGGAAGAGCTCCATTATTAACAACAAAGACATGGGCAGGACCAACTGTAGAACAGATTAGATATTGCTCATATGCAATTACCCACTTTACCAATTAAGGTAAAGTGGAAGAAAAAAACCAAGCAGTTTCCATAATATGATCTTGAGCACACACGCCATTTTTAAGGAGTACATTAGGAATCACTCTGAAGCTTTGGACCTAATTGATAAGGGTTCAGAGACACTAAAGAATAAACGTAAAGAACTTGTTAAGAATGAGTGTGTAAACAGATTGCCAAAGATCAAAAAAAAGAAGAAAGCAAATTGTATGTCAGACCAAAGAGTGAAAATTGCAAAAAAGAAAAGAGATAAAGCAACCCCCCCTCCCCAAAAAAATCACAGGAACAAACAATGAAGAATTTTAAATAGCTGTTAGAAGAGGCAAAACTGTACATGGAAATGGACATGCAAAAATGGGGTAAGTCTTCCAAAAAATCCCCAAAATGAGAAATGAGTTCCAACTTCAAAATGGTACACTAAAGGACCCCAGTAGACAGTTCTTTACGAGAAGAACTATGTTTAGCCGATGATGGCAAAGAATCAGAAGGAGACTGGTAGGACTTTTTCTAACTATTTTTTTTATTTCAAGTTATAAGCTTTTGTGAACTGCAGCTCACTTCACCAGAGTAACAGATAGTAACTGTTCCAAAGAAGACGAAAAAAATACACTGAAACCCCTCCCAAACATATCCTAGATCTGACCCACCACTGCCTATCCAACACATACTTCATCTATAACGGACAAAAATACAAACAAATAGAAGGAGCACCCATGGGATCACCCCTCTCACCTGTCATTGCTAACCTCTACATGGAACATTTTGAAACCCAAGCTCTAGAAAAATCCGATCACAAACCCAAACTCTGGCTCAGATACGTAGACGACACCTTCATAATCTGGCCACACGGGAAAGATAAACTGGACAACTTCCTCACACACCTCAACAGCCTACACCCCAAAATACAGTTCACCATGGAAACAGAAGCCAATAACCAACTCCTCTTCCTGGATGTCTTAGTCTATAAGAAATCCGATGGATCCCTAGGACACACCATCTACCAGAAGAAAACACACACAAACCGCTATTTGCACGCACTCTCACACCACCACCCAGCACAGATCAACTCTGTAGCCAAGACACTCATCTCCAGAACAAAACGCTTAGCTGACGAACAACACCTCAAAACCGAACTACACACTCTCACCAACGTACTAACATCCAACGGATTCCAAAGAAACAATATCACTAACCTAATCCAAAAAGAAAACCCCACTAAAATCCAAGACAGTGAACAAGAAAACGGCAAAGCCCTCCTCCCATACATAAAAGGCACCACAGACAGAATCAGCAAGATCCTCCACAAACACAACATCAAGACAGCATTCTACACAAACCGAAAAATATCCACCATCCTAAGAAACCCCAAAGACAAAATAGAGTTAGAAAATCAAGGAGTATATGAAATCCCATGCACCACCTGCCCCACCACATACATTGGACAAACCAACAGAAGAATAAAGGCACGCATTGAAGAACACAAAAACTCAGTCAGAAAGGAGGAACCAACTTCTTCCCTGGTCCAACACCTCAAAGCCACAGGACATGATATAGACTTTAAAAAGACCAGAACTATTGCCAAAATTGAACACTTTAACAACAGAATAATCAGAGAAGCTATTGAGATAGAAAAACGACCACACAGCATGAATAAACGAGATGATACCTCCCGCCTACCAGCCATTTGGAAACCCGTCCTCACTGACAAACGAGTCCCTAACACTAAGAATGATACCAGACCCACACTCACGAAAACCACACAGGATGTCACTATCACACATCCACGCAAAAAGCAAGCCCAAACCCACACCGATAATGACCACAAACCAGAAGCCCGACCACAAACCAGAAGCCAGACCACAGCTGCATTATTAGCCACTTTGAACCCCTCCAATCCATACATGAAGCAAACGGATGCCCACCACGGAGATGTGGCACGACCACAAACGCGAAGCCAAACAACAGTAACGCAGCTCACCAGCTCAAATCCCTCTGCAACTCAGACTAACACAAGCACAACCAGGCCCCCACCCAAACAGAACACGCCCCCATCCAATCAGAGCACAGCCAAACTCCCATCCAATCAGAGCACAGCCAAGCCCCCTACCAATCAGAATACACCTCCACCCAATCAGAATGCAGCCAAGCTCCCATCCAATCTGCACAAACCCCCACTGGCAGTTAAAAAGAGGAACCGGCTGAGATCTCACATTGCTCCTGGAAGCACCAAGCCGGAAGCACCAGCCTGAAGATGATGAATGAGACTTCATCGAAACGTCGTGAAGATACTTCCAATTCTACGCGGGAGAAAACCCGAACAACCAAAGACGTAAATACACTGAAACTATGTACAATAGAGATTTCATCATCGCAGATGCCATAGAAGATACTCCTACTTACAAGAACATCTAGTACTAGAAGATGAAGTTAGATCAGCACTCTGGCCAGAACCAGTCAGAAGGTTACATTGATGGGATATCTACAGAAATACATGAAACAACAGAAGAATACTAAATAATGGTTCTAACTAACCTGTAGTAGCAAATCTGGAAGAAAAAACCCCAGTATTTAACAAACTGGAAGGCATTGATCTACATACTAATAGTAAAGAAAAGGATTTAGCAGAATCTGCAGACTACAGTACACTATTCTTAATTTCACATGCTAGTAAAATAATGTTTAGAATCATCCAATGCAGATTAGAGTCCTGGTATATTCCAGGAAAAGGAATAGGCCAGATGTTCAAGCTGGATTTAGAAAAGGCTGAGGAACATGAGAAATTATTTCTGATGCACGCAGGACATTTGAGAAAACCAAAGAATACCAAAATAAGTCAGTGTGTACTTAATTCATTAAAAAAAGGCCTTTAATTGTATTTGTCATGTCATGCTGTAGAAAATATTTAGAAAATTGAGAATTCCAGACCATCTCCTGGATGAAACATAAATAACCTGTGTTATGCTAATGATACTCACAGTAAAAAAAGGACTTAGATTAAATGTAAATATAAATAAATTTATTTGTGGCACTCTATGTAATTGAAAATTTACTTTGAAGAAGTAGGATAGAAAAGGGATGATGCTTTAGAACTTTGATATTGAAGAAGACTCTTGAAAATACTGTTGATAGCCAAGAAATTAAACCAATGGGTCACCAAAGAAATTAACCAGAATTTATTCAAGGCGTAATGTTACTAATAATGGCTTGTAATAATGGTATAATAAATAATATTATGACAGAAACCACATTCTTACCTTTTCAGAAATAAACTAAGCAGAATGCTTTTGTAAAAATTGCAGGATTCCAATACAAGTCATTTAAAGAAATACATTTAATAAAAAGTAGTATATTTAAAATATCTGAAATGTCACCTGCAAAGGAGCAATATTGGAGAAAAGTTATCACTTTTCTGTTATATAGATCTGTACGTATCATGAATTTGTAGTAAAGGGGCACAGTGAAACACGAAATGTCAGACAAGATAGGGCATTGACCAGTATGTTTTCAATTTTAAACACTTACGTATGTACTTACACTGAACAGCATAGGAAGCCAAGAGTACAGCAGTATTATAAGGACAGGGCAATCTGTAAAAGGTAAAAAACAAAACCTAAAAATCTCCACTATGAACTATAATATTTAAATCCAAACTATTTTATCAATTCATTTAAATTAGGCAAACCTATTGAACTATGTGGATATTTCCTTACATAAACTTTGTACAGAATACATATCTTTCATGAGCTGAATCATGATATACTTTCCTATTTTTTAAAATAAAAATATGTCTATTAATTGATATTTAAATATTAAAAGTATATATTTATTTATTCATTCTGTATATGAATAAACTGATATGTGCAGGTATTCCTCACTTAATAATCACAGTTGGAACTGTCAGCACTATCATTAAGCTGTGTAACCATTCAGTGAAACATCACATGAACATATAGAATTTATAAAATCGGTCCCACTGTGGTTGTTAAGTGAATCACTTGTGGTCATTAAGTGAGTCATGATGTGATTTTACTGGTTTCTTCATTGACTTTGTTTGCCAGAAGCCAGTTGTGAATGTCACAAATAGCAATCATAACAGTGGGAAACTGTGATGGTTGTAAATGTGCATTGGTTGCAAAGTGCCTGAATGGTAATCATATGGGGACACTGTGACATAAAGTTGAGGACCAGTTATAAAGTTTTTCAGCACGTTATAATTTTAAATGGTCACTAAACAAGGCAGTCATTAACAGAGGACTATCTGTATAGACATATCAAAATGCTAAGCCTGGATTCTGGATAATATTGATTTCTTATGTTCAAGCTGAATACTGAGGCAGCCTAACATTGGTTGTTTCTCTTATTACAACCATAAACAAAGGAAATTTGCTTATTAATATCAAAACCAGATAGCCTGACACCAAGAAAATTTATAAATTAAGAACCATGGATTGTTATATCCTAGCCTGATAAAAACTGTCAAGATCTCCAAGTCTATTAACATGTGAAATCGGAGTTTGCATTTTGTAGTTGGCAACTCAGGGAGAGGCCAATGTAAATGAGCAATATATCAGAATCCAAGCATGTCATTCAAAATGGTCACTTTTTATAGAACATATTGTGTACCTGGAAGGAATAAAAATTGTACATCCTGTTGGGAATTGGAAGTACAGGAATATTAGCAGACAGGTAAGAAAATTTTAGCATTTAAACTCAATTTAGTGTAATTCTGAATTCATTATAAAATGTGATGTCCCATCATTACATTTGTATTTACAATATTCTAGTACACATTTTAAAAGTTTCACAGAATGCATGCAATCACTTGATTATAGCATTATGTCATGCTGTTTAATGGATGCTGCCCATCCCTGCCCTGAATCACAAGACACTCAAGTTTCTAAAATAAACAAATCTTACCTTCCAGTAAGAATATCTTGTTTAATTTGCAAAAAATACTGGTACCTTAAAGAAAAAATAAACAAGAACAACAGGTTGACAAACTTACTATTATATTCTTTTATCTAACAAAATTAAGATGTCTTTTGACTTTGGCATCTGCATTTTATTAAATGCTTTTATTTTGCCTAGTAATACAAAACAAAATTAAAACCAATTTCTTTTTATTATTACACTAAAATAAATAAATCAACTAATGTGAAAGATTGAGGTGAAGATCTGTAATCTAATGAAATTATTATGCAATCTCACATTGTCAGCTCCATTTCCTATTTCTTCCATGTCTGAAACTGGATATTTTTTAATCAATGTCAGAGAAATATGATACTGGTCTATCATCAATATTTACAACTACTTGTTTAATTTCCTAATACACATTTTAAAAATAATCAAATCAGATTCCAGATACACTGCTATTGAGATGCATATGCATTAAATCTGGCGCTTTAATATTCTCTGCATCTCAGATAATGTCTTGCTATTCATGAACTGAGAGTGAGGCTTCATAAAAATGTTTTGACTTATATTTATGTAATGGAATTTTGTTTTTTAATTCCATATTTTAGGCAGATGTTTCCTTCTTATATACACTTCTTTCGGGTAACGTTTCCAAGTTTAAAGATACTTTTGTTTAGCTCTTAGGGTTTCTCCTTTTGAATTTAAAGTATTGCTCATCTTACCTTGGTATAGAGCAGTGATGGCTAACCTTTTTGTCCTCGCGTGCCCACACCCATAATACAATGCATGCGTGACCTCCCCCATGCACCCCCCCACCCCATGCATGTGCGACACCCCCCCGCCTCATTTTGGGCTTAGCAGGCCTCCCTGAAGACTCCTGGAACCATACCCCTGCACTCCCCCCCCCTTTCCCATGCGCACACTGTTACAGATATTATGTCTGCCTTGTATGCAGCTTTATTCCTCTCTAGCATTCATCTCCATTGTTCAGTGATGCATTTCCTGCCTCTCAAGATTTATCTCTATCTGTTTCTGTGAGGCACTTCCTGTTCCTGTTAGAGGTATATAGTTATATTCTTGATGGCTTATATGTATAGTGTTTAAATGCATTTTGATTAAACAACACATGCTGTAGAGACCCGAAAATCAGCTGGCCAGTGGAAGGCACGTGCGCAGTGGAGCTCAGCTGGGGTGACAGTTCATGTGCCAGCAGAGAGGCCTCCGCATGCCACCTGTGACACATGTGCCATAGGTTCGCTGTCATGGGAATAGAGACTGTCATCAAAAGACAAGCCTTTCCATTCTTTTTGGGAAAGTCCTATTGTACATGGTAATCTTACAGATCTATTCCAATCTATTAAATGCACTTTAAAAATGATATATAGGAAGTCCTCAATTTACAACCACAATTGAGCCCAAAATTTATGTTGCTGAGAAATTTGTTAAGTGAGTTTTACCCAGTTTAACCCCGTTTTTCACCCTCCAGAGCCTTCAGGGAAGGCTTCTGAAGGCTCCGGAGGATGAAAAATGGCCCAATGTGCAAACCAGAAGACCATTGGACCTATTTGCACATTGGTCCATTCCCAAACTTCCAGTTTGCGCATTGAGCCATTTTTTGCCTTCTGGAGGCTTCGGGGAAGCCTCCAGAGGGCAAAAAACGGCCTAAAAAGAAGGCCGAAGTCAGTTGGCTAGCGCATGCATGATAGATTTTAAAATTATTCATACTTGTTTTAATGAAGTTGTGAAGTCATAGCTTTATAAATTTCCTTTATTATATTAATTTCTACTTTTCCCTTATTTTTCTTTTTTCCTCTTTCTTTCCCTCCACTTTCCTGTTTTTCTTTTTATTCTTTTATTTATTGAGTTTGTATTTACTGTTTATATTTATAATTCTTAATAAAATTACTATTAAAAGAACACTGTATTTGAAAGAGTATTTTATACTACTTGTTTGTCAGGAAAATGGTGCTGTCCTGGGAGGCTTTCAAGTATTAAGGGACAATAAGAACAGATTGAATGCAGCACTACAGGTATGCAAATCCACAATGAAATTAAATTCAGTTGTCTGATTTTTTTTCTTACAATATACATTGTAAATAATTTTTGTGCTTAACTAAGATTAAAAGTACTTTAGCAAAAACAAATTGCAGTAATAAATGCTTTCAAAAACTTTTCATAACATGCAACTGAATTTTTTTAAAAAGTTACCAAATGTGTATGTATTTTGAAAACATAAATCTGTACATCTCATAGGCAGGCAATAGTTTGCATCAATACATTGAAGACTTCATATAATTTGAATATATGTTTATGAATAATTTGAATACAAGTTGATAAATAATCTGTTCAGAATATTTACTATCTATATAAATAAAAATGTAATGTTTGTTTGTTCAAAATCTCAAATCTACGAAAGTTCTTCACCGATTGCTTTGAAATTTTGACACAACATTGCATTCGACTACGCACATGTTTTTATATACGTATATTATATAGATGTCACACCTGTGACAGGTAAAAACATGTTTTTTTGTATAAACATACTTTTTTGAAAACCACCGCCATCTGTTGGACGTAAAAGCAACACACTATACCATAGCGTTCATTTCCTGAGTATAGTATATTCGGAATAGTTCGGCCTCTCTCCAGCTTCGTCCCGACGGTCCCTTTATATATGTAGTTGGGCTGCGGCTGCACCCTTTCCCCTTTCCGCCCCTCCTCCGACGAGCTTTGCCATTTCCACCAAGGGGAGCCTTTTGGCCTCCCCCTCCCCTCCCACCAGACCTTTGCTATCTGCGGCGGGGCGGTGCCTGCCCCATCCCTCGGCCACCGCCTCCCACCCTTAAGCCGGCCTCCCCCCGCCCAGCCCAGTGGAGCTCCAGAGCAGGTGGAGGCGGAGTGTCTCCTCAGCCCGGCCAGCTGCGCGTGCTCTCGACCCCCCCTCACAGGGAGCAGCTACGGCCTCGCCCAGGCGGCTCCGACAGGGCAGCGGCAGTGTCAGCCTGAGGCGCAGCGGGGCTGGGGCAGCCGCTACGTGCCCCATGAGGCGGCAACTGCAGCGGTGATGGCGTCTCTGGATGGGGCCGCGGCCAGCAGGGGCTGCCTCAGTCCACGTCGCCAAGGGCCACTCCTTCCTCCTCCTCCTCCTGCTCCTTAGGGGACGCCGGCCGCCTCCTCTCACCGGCACCGCTGAGGGAAACCAGGTCAGGGGCGGTGGCCACCTCCTCCTCCTCAGCTTAGCCAGGCCGGGGCCTGTGGGAGCGTCCTCCGTGGCGGCTCTTGCAGGGGCCACCGTGGCTCACTTCCATGCGGAGGCCGCCTCTGCCGGGGGACTTGCGCTTTCTCTTTTCTTTCTTTTCCATTTAACCAGACTGGGCCACAGCAACGGGTGGCCGGGTACTAGTATACCAGTGGTGGGTTCCTCCCGGATCGCACCGGATCGCGCGCGCTCCCTTTCAGCACTCCACCTGGCTTGCGCGCTCCCTTTCAGCGCTCCACCTGGCTTGCGCGCTCCCTTTCAGCGCTCCACCTGGCTCTCGCGCTCCCTTCCAGCGCTGAAACCGGAAGTACAGTTTTGCCCGGCCCTGGCGAAGCAACGACGCCTGTCTGCGCTCCACCAGCTCGGCTGGGAACGGAGATGTTTCCTCAGCGGAGCGGAGCGCCTGAAAGTCTTTTCAGGCGCTCCGCTCCGCTGAGGAAACATCTCCGTTCCCAGCCGAGCTGGTGGAGCGCAGGCAGGCGTCGTTGCTTCGCCAGGGGCGGGGCAAGACTGTACTTCCGGTTTCAGTGCCGGAAGGGAGCGCGAGAGCCAGGTGGAGCGCTGAAAGGGAGCGCGCAAGCCAGGTGGAGCGTTGAAAGGGAGCGCGCAAGCCAGGTGGAGCGCTGAAAGGGAGCGCGCGCGATCCGGTGCGATCCAGCAGGAACCCACCACTGTAGTATACTAATATATTTACACAAGGAATTATGTACTTATTTATTTATTTTATTTATTTATATTTGGTGCTTCTAGACCGCCCCCTCTCCCAGAAGGGACTCGGGGCGGTGTACAGTCCATGGAGAATATCACAAAATACAATAAAAAAGTTAAATATGTACAGTTTGGAGGAGGTTAAAATGCAATTAAAAGAACTGTACAAAGCTAATATAAATATAAGTTTTAAATCCCTAAAACAGACACAACAAATTAAAAAACCCCTAAGATAACCAGATAATAATACATTTGCCAGGAGGGACAGTTGTAATTATGCCAGGCCTGCTAATCGGAACAGGTGAGTCTTCAATTTACTATCTCCTTGTACTTAAGGAGATTCAGAATGTGGTTGGGCTCCCACAGTCCTCTCTTTATGTCGGTGGGAACACTCAGCACGGTATACTTCAATATACTCCCCACTCAGCATGAATGGAGTGGCCTGATTTTTGCCAAGAAAGGATCTGTAAGTATTCAGGAACCAAGTCATGTAGATTTTAAAGGTAAAAGCTAGCACTTAGTCTAATGCCTTAGTGTCAAAGTTCCTTAGTGGCATATTGATAGATGTCCTATTTCTACTCAGATAGGCAATTATATTTTGGACCACCTATAGCTTCTGAGTAATCATGTAAGACAGGGCCCACATGGAATGCATTGCTTTAGTCCAACTCAGAGTAAAGAATGTTGACTGACTGTTGAAAATGCCTCCTTGTCTCCAAGACCTGCAACTGGCCTATCCATGAAACCTTGGAAAGGTCTTTGTGTCCATAGTTCAATCTGCTGTACCAGCAGAAGCCTGAATTCAAAAAAAACCCAAATCACAGACATACCCCTTTAGGGCCAGTGGAACCCTTTCTAAAGTAAACAGTGGAACTGAAATCAAGCCAGATCTGACAAACAGGCCCCGACAGTCTCCAGATGCTGAGTCAGAACTTTGATAGCACCCAGGTTTAACTTGAGATGAATACATACAATTCATTTTCATCATTACACTGATAATAAGTCTCTCTGAACTGACACACAACCTATACCCAAGGGTTTCATGTAGGTACTAAATAGCATGGGGAAGAGACTTATGGACTTCACATTGAACCAAATTGGAACAACCAGGGATGCAGCCCTACTTGCCCCATGCTCACAAAATAGAACTGCCCACTTAAGAATGTCTGCAAAAGATCCAGAAAACTGGATTCTTCTAGGACTCGTTGAAGCTGAAGTTCTACTATCTTACATAATGTCTTCTACAAAATTAAACATATGCAAATTTAACACCAGCACCATTATGTTTTCATAATAAAACAAAGAGGTAACTGATTAAAATAAAAAGACAGATACCGTGTATATTCTTCTTGAAGCTTATTAGGATCGCTTACAAAAAATTTGACTCTGAAGTTCAAATTGTGGGGTGATCCTCCTAAAATGAATCAAAACATCTGATTAGAATTTGATATTTTAGCATACTTAGGGTTTTACATAAATTTACTGATGACTTTTATTCAAAGTAGATAAAATATTTTGCTCACTTTTCAACTGTTTCCTAATTGGCTTGTTTGGATCCAGCCACCTCTGAGGGAGAAAAAAGATTGGCTTATTATATTTTTTTCCAAAACAAGGTACGTTTTGCCACATTTCAAAACAAAGAAATATTAAAAGACCCAGTTTTTGTTTTTATGTTTGCTGTGATGCTGAAATGAGCACAGAGTTCATAAAATGCATGGCATGTTCATCCTGGACAGCCACCTGCAGGTAAACTCTTGGACCTGCTCTGGAAATCCTGAACCAGCACTCACAGATTATATTATACGTAGCCAGTATGGTTAAAATTGCAGGATAAACATACTGTGTTTTAAGCTTACTATCCTACAGCTTTGGGGGATGGGAGGCCAAAAATTTAAATGTCCCCTAATCTATACACCAAAACATTTTAAACCCAAAATTATTCTATAAAACAACAGTTGAAATCAATGTCAGGCAAGCATATAGAAAAATCCAAAGAACAATATTATTTCAGTTTATCTCTAAGCATATCATTTTTAATAAAGAATCCCATTTAACTCCAAAGGAATTTATTTTCCTTATCAGTTTTAATTTCTGGATTAATGAAGTATATTTTAATTTTTTAAACTCATCATATTCATCTGGAAACACCTGTAATGAACGCGTCATGTTGGCTTTCCTCTCCACCCCCCAATTTGACAAGAAACCAATTTGGGATAAATTGAATTTAGATGTGCACCCTGGTGATTAGAAAGAACAAAAGGCCACATGCATCCTGTTTAAAATAGTTCTATTTTCTTTAGGAAATTACGCTTGCCTAATTTTGCTTCTCTCAGTACTACGAGCTAGTGGGCATGTTACTAATTTATGTATGCAATATATTATGAGTGCTTTTCTAGTCAAATGATTTCTAGAACTCATTCACTGTAGACTCAATCATCAGATTTGACATTCATGGAGTGTACAATCACTATGATTTCATTTTTATAAAAATCAACAAACAAAACTGCTGTCCTTTGCTAAGTAACTTTATGGTATAATACACACACACACCAAAAAGATACTATTTTAACATATGATTCTTGGAAGAATTTGAAAAATTACCAATTTTTCATTAATAAAAATGAGCAAACATGATGGAGAAAGTTACAGGAAAAATGTTATTTGGGTTAAAAGAAACTGATGAAAATACAACAGTATATATCAATATATAATAAATATTATAAATACCAATAATAATTAGTGGAGATTTTTTTATTTTAAAATCAAGCTGGTTAGCTTTGTTAAAACTATTTGGTAATAATGCAAACCCTTGAGTTAATGAATTTCAGTTTAGCAAACTTTGGAGGAAACAGAAACCATCTGTCTTTATAATTTTATGCACTCATAAACTCTCATTTTACATAAAACAGGCATGTATAACATTCTATTCAGATATAATAGATGATCAGCTAAATTGATTATACTGCCCTAAGTCTACTCACACTATTTAATAAACTCTATATTAGATTTTGGTGTTATTGTTGTTGTTATACACATACTTTTGGGGGATGGGATTTTTTGTGTGTTACAAATTACTCTGTTTCCTTTCTAATAGTAAATTAAATCAAGCAAGAAAACTGGCAAGACAGAGACAAGAACAAAATTTAATTATATATGTTTGGAAAGGGAAAGGAAGGGCCCACTTTGAGAGTAACAAGTTATAATTAACCTTGATACTTTTCTTACATATCCCGTCTAATGAATTTGCCAAAGCTCTTTCAGTCTACGACATGTTATTTATGTAATTTCTGTCATAAGATCATTAACTACTTTGCAGGAGATTAAATGAGATTACAATATTTATAACATTCTTACCTAAGTGTCTTCATTATTATAAAAAGCTGGAGTAAGAGCACACCTCTGGAAGTGCCCATTATGATTGCCATATAATAGCAATATATTAACCATCTATAGCCATCTCAACCTGTGGGTCGGGACCCCTTTGGGGGTCGAACGGCCCTTTCACAGGGGTCGCCTAAGACCTTCGGAAAACACATATTTTTGAAAAAATATGGATAATAGTTTTATGGTTGGGGGTCACCACAACATGAGGAACTGTATTAAAGGGTTGTGGCATTAGGAAGGTTGAGACCCACTAATCTATAAGAATTATCAGGCTACAAAAGTAGCCTATCAAGTTAATTAATGAAATATTTATTTTAATAAACTCAAAAAGAATATTCCTCATGAGCTACAGTAATTAACAGCAAACTATAGTTCTGATTTCAGAATAAATGATGGTGTCCTAACTGTCTCAGGACACATAGTTTAAGAACTGCTATGGGTGCCATGAAAAATAATAATGAGACATTAAGGTCTAAGAACATTTGGGGGTATCTGGTACAATATAAAATACAAACAGTGATTTGTGAAACTACTTATCATTATAAAAATAATTACCTTGAATTTCTGTTCATTTTTTGCTTATTCTAATTACACTCTTTTTTCTGTTTATGTGAGCACTTTGGCTATGATTTTATCATGATTTAGAAAACTCGTTTCATGGTTATTTGCATTTTGGGCTAATATCTATTATCTCAAATATTCATCTTCTTTTAATAGCAGGGTATTAGTCTATTATTATGCATTTCTGAATTTAATTATAGATTCTGATTAGACCATTATTAATAGATATCCATTCATTGCTGTATTTCTTACTCTATTCTTGGATGAAATTAAAAGCAATGATACATGATTTTAGCACAGGAAAAAGTCTGAATGAACAAAGGATTGCAATTTGTTTTCCTGTTGCAGTCTGCCATATGTACTCACAAAGGGATGTTATGTTTAATAAAGATATTACACAGCCCTTGGGAGCAAAAATAACAGTAAAAGGAAGGATTTATATAATTTGTGTTAACTTCTCAATATACAACCTTTGTTTTTTTTTCTCGGTCGCTGAAATATCACTGAAAGGTAGAATATTGTTCTACCTTTCTCTATCCTAGAGTGTTAACAAAGTGTCAGAGGTAAACTGATTAGATAAACGTGAAAAAATATCAAGAGATATGTATTCCATATTCTCTAAAAGAAGCTGTTGAAAGATCAATGTTTGGATCCTATAAACTTTGATAATTAGTGACCAGTATTTTTCTAAAGTCCCTAAAATAAACAGTAGCAGAAAACACTAAGCATTCTTTGGTAGAGCTAATTGAGATTCTTTCTAATATCAATTCACATCTGCCTTAAGAGCTGAAATATTTCTAATAACTGGATAGCCTACGCCAAGAACTAGGCGTAGTTCTTGATAAGAACTTTCTTGATTTTCATTTTCCCCTCAGTGGCACCTGTTACAATTTAAATGGGCCAAAGAACTCAGGAATTTACAGAGAAAATAAACTGGAGATATTTATATTGTACCAGAAAACAAATGTCCAGATTTATTTTATTTTAAGGTGAAAAGAAGTGAAACCTGACCAATATATTGCTCATAATAATTTTTCTACAGTATAAGCAATCTCAGATGTGTTATGTGTTATGATTAATAAAACAAAATATCAAATGCCAAGAGAAGAGAAAATGGGAAGATATAGTATAGCTTACAGGGTTATCAGCAGAATCATCAGCCACTTGTAAACCAAAATAGTCTCTCTCAGTCAAATCAAGATGTTTGAAAACTACATCCAGCAGAACTTGCCCCTGATCATGTTTCTGTAGAAAGAAAAAAATAACAAAAATAGTTTACAGATAAAACTAAAATTTCAACCAAAATTTAAAATTCTGCTAGTAATAACTTCCACTAGCCCTAAATAGAAATTTAGGAATAAAGAGACCTCTTTCAAACATTTAGCAAACCAGGCCAAACATATACCTATATAGAATACACAAATATAAAAATGCTCATCATCATTCAACTCTTGCTCACACATTTTTTGCAATAGAATTCCAAGAAAAAAAAAATCTTATGTATACATTTTCATTTATGTATTAAAAAACTAAAGGGGGCAAAGATACAAATGACATCTTTTTTAAAAAAAATTGAATTCTTGTCATCCCAGTGACTGAATTTGAACATAGGAATTTTTTTTTTCATTTTTCATTGATTCTGAATTTATAGGATCATCTTTTCCTGGTCTAATGAAACAACTGTTAAACATTTAATAAGAAGTTAATACTGGTTGAACTACACATCAATGTTTTAAATATTGATTCTCTGCAAAGTATAATTGAATATAATTGCACATGTCAAAATGGTTGTATGTCAATGTGCATTTCAGAGTTAAATGACTTCTACGTCCACTAAATTTCATTGTAGACTTAGAACTTGTAGAACATTTCCAACAGTCTGCCCTGCCTATGAGAATATAAACTTGTCTCTTCCTCTTATATCTGAAAGGTATGCTGTTTAACCACACCTTTATTTCCTTTGCTCCTTTTAGATTCTGTACTTGTACCTTATTTCATTACATCTTTCACACTTTGACCTGCTGGCCAATTTATACTTAATTTACTTTCTGTGCATATTAAAATTGAATATCCACTAACTCAGTATCTCTTGAACTGTTTTGATCCAATTATTCCATTTCTCAGTCTTAAATGATGTTATTACTGCCAGAAGAAAGCAGACTCTTATTTTATAAAGTATCCCAACAATTCCAAACTGGATCATCAACTCAAAAACAAGCTATTACAAAGTGCTCCATTCCCCCCAAATATACCCAAATTACCCTCAGTTTAAGAACACTACACTAAATTATGAAGCTTTTCACATGAAAGTACAAGTACACAATGTTTTCCATTCCCACATTTTTAGTTCTATGCAATATTTCTACATGACTTGGGGAAAAAACACCTTTCCCTTTATGAGCCTAAATCACAGAACTTGCTTATGATCAGTAGCAAAGACCAAATACTTAACAAATGACAGAAATAGGTAAAAAATACTGCTTGTTATAACTGGCATGTTTTTACAATTAAATTTAATTGCAAAACACACTGGGAATACACTGGGAAATAATATAACAAAATTAGAATCAGATTTTGATTTAGAAAAACCAACAGTTTTGCACTATGTTAATACTGAATCCTGTTGTAATATTTTATTTTATAGTGAATTCAAGTAACATTAGTTTATAACTGAAAACATATGATTGTGAGTAAATATTATGCTGTGTTATAATTTGCTTTTGGGGGAAACAAACAGATACGTATTTTAATTTTTAAGTGTACAAAAGTATTAAAATTAAAAAAAAAAACTTTAATCTGTATATTCTTATGTTAACTTCATTTGGTTTGGGAGTTCTATTTTCAAATATAGCAGGAGAATTCTGTCAACTTTTGGAGAAAATAGCTATATCACTGTATGTATTGCAAAGATATAAAAAGATCATGGGGAAAGCACTTTAGGTTGCAACGACAGTTCTCCATATAAATACACACACCCTGTCAATTTCAACCCACAAAAATTCAAAACTAAGTGGTAGACAAGAGTGGGAGGAACAGAAGGACCTAGGTAATATTCACATCACTTCCACCCAAACAGGAAGGCTCTTGTTGTTTTAACCCAACAAATGCCACAGACAACTCACATCTTCATATATTCCATAAATAGTTCTCAGACGGTCTCAAAACTGAACCACACCTTCTCTTTGTGTGCTTCTAAGTAGATGAGCCATGTAAATGTCAGTGTATATGTGCAGGTTTTCAGAACACAGGTGTAATTTCCTTCTGTACATATTATCAAAAAAGAAAACAAACTGGCTCATCTTATTGCAGTGCTCTTAACATATTAAGAAATGTAAAACATGCTGTTATATACAGTGTAAACCTCATGTCTTAAAAATGTCTTAAGTTTCTTTAACCAGCATAACATAATCAAGTAAGTAAAAGAGGAAAAAGACCGGAGGGGGGGGGGTACAAGAATATTGACTACTAATAGCCCAAGAAAGTAATAAACATTCACTATGAAAAACTAGAAAACAGGCTGCTTCCGGTTTCTGAGGACGATGGACACGTCGCCCACCGTTCGCCATCTTGGTGGGCTGCCCCTGATTTAGGGGGGGCACAGGGTGTCTTGTAGGGGCGCTCTGCCAAAGGGGCTGCTTGCTGGAGCTCCCGGCATTGCCCCAGGGGCCGGGAGGCGTAGGGGGTGCGCACGCGCGCCTTCGTCCTGAGGGGATCGGAAGAAACACTACATGTGAAGGCAACAGCTGAAATGCGGTGAGAGGGGAGTTCCCCCGGAGTCTCTTCTTTTTTGAACAAATAAGTAAATAAGGATTAGCAGCTTTCTTAAGACTCTTCGATGTTGGAAAAGTGTAAAGATTGGAGAGGGGGGGTTCCCCCCCTCTCGGAAAAGCGGCTTTATATGATCTCTCTCTCAGAGGAGAGAGAGAGAATTGGGGAAAAAAACTCTTTTGACATTCACTTCTTTCAAGCAATGGGACAATGACTTTCTAGAACAATTGCGAAAGAAAGAATGTGAGCTGACTTTATAAACTATACATGGAAACTTTTTGAACTGTTGTTCTCTGATCCCCTGGGAGGGCTGAACCAAAATGGCGTTTCTTCCCCCTTTTCTATTGCCGCTATAAATGAACTGTCTCTTTTAAAAAAAAATTCTGGGTTGGAATTATCATACCCCAGTGAATCCTAGAGGCATCTCTTCGTATATTCTTCTTTGGACTGAAAAAATTGATTTCAACTGGCGTGGAGCTGTATTGAAAGATTAATATCCCACATTGGATTTTGCCTGCCTGTGATCTCGCCTGACTGTGCATTTCTGCAGACACCATCTTTTTGTCTAGACTTATAACTTTCTCTGAGTTTCGTAATGCCTGCTAAGAAGCCCCCCCCCCCCGCAAACCGGCTTCGGCCCCAACATCTTCTGTCTCAAGCCCTGTTCCCCAACAAACACAATTATCTTCTTTTTTTACAACCTAAAGCTTCTGAGGGAGAACAGCTGTCTCAAGAAATGTTTCAACAAATGTTCCAGACGATCATAAAGGGACAGGACGAAATTAAAAAGCAGTTGGTGGACTTAAATGAACAACTCAGAGAAAATCAACAACAAACTTCGCAAAATAGACAAAAGATAGACGTCCTGGAGGAGAGTGCTGTGGGGATGAGAGAAGAGATGAAGGCACTACAAAAAGAAAATGTTGGAATTGAAAACTACATGGAAAAAATGGAATTTGAAAGGATGTCTTTCTTTCTTAGGTTTCAAAATATACCTGAAACGGAGGGTGAATATTTGAGGGAGACTATGATAACAATGTTAGCAGACTATATTAAAAGAGATAAACAACAGCTAGGGTGGGATATTGATCTGATATATAGAATTAATTCAGCATATGCTAGAACACACAATGTTCCAAGGGAAGTTCATGTTAAATTTTTTAGAAAGACTACAAGAGATGAGATTCTAAGAGTTCAAAGGGGGGAACCTTTAAGATATAACGATAAAGAAATAACCATTTTAAAACAGATACCAAAGAAAGTAAGAGATAAGAGGGGAAAAAATTCCTCTTTAGCTAAAAATTGTATGAAAAAAATATCTGGTTTAAATGGCTAATACCAGAAGGGTTGTTGATTTTCTGGGAGGGTGGTAGAGTGAGAATCAATACAGTGATGGAGGCGGAAGCCTTCATGGAAAAACACAAGACTCTTCTAGACGGAACAAGAGACAGTACACAAGACATGAAAGGGGGAGGGGCCATGGCTCTGCCAGCAGACAGGGGGGACGAGGCAGCAATGAAACTTAGGTTACAGAAATGAACTGAAACTACATTGCAATTGTTGATACAATGAAATGGTTAGAAGTGATGCAACGTAAATGATTGAAGATGTTAAAGAATTTGAAGTAAATTTTTACTGCTAATATGTATGTAATAATGATATTTTGATAGATACAAAAATAAGAGAGAGATACGAGATCCCGGGGGAGCACCACCTTCCATATGATGTAGCTGTCAAAAATTTTCTGCTTACTTATGTACCATTTTCCCCAAAATATTTGTAAAAAACAATAAAAAAAGTTTTCAAAAAAAACAACAACTAGAAAACAGATTGGTGGTCTAGAATTATGAAACATCACCCTCTCCAAAACTCACTTACTCCCTCTCCCTCTCTCTCCCTCTCCCTCTCTCTCACACACACACCTTCTCTATACATTATCAATTTAAAGGTGCAACTCTAACTAAAAGCTGTTCTGGTGATTTCTGCCCAACACACAATAAATACATGCATGTGGCACACTTACATATGAATGTGCATAAGATCGTATGCTTAAGATTGTGTGTGTGTGTGTGTGTGTACTCCCAGAATCATATCCTCCCCCCCCAAAAAAAAGGTAGTTAAATGATGTTTTTTTCTTCCTAGCACATATTCTCCCAACTGCAGGATCCCCCCTTTTCTTCCAGATCAACCTAATGCTGATCCATTGTTTGTGACTGGAATTGACCAATTGGCTTATCACTTGAGCTTGATGTTGTGGGCTGAGACAGTGAATTCTCAAAGTCACCCAAACCAGCTTTCATGCTTAATGAGAAACTAGATTTCCCAATATCCTGGTTTCTAGCCTGGTTCCTCAACCACTAGGCAAAATTGACTCTCTTGTAAAATAAGACATCATATTATTTTATTTTTGGTAAAAAAAAGTATTCTACTTATAAAAATGTGCCCACCATATATCAATCATTCTCTTGCATACAAGTAAACCAGTGTTAGATATATACAGGATGCCATAGAAGTGAGTAGTACACCCCCTCACATTTTGTAAATATTTAAGTACATCTTTTCATGTGACAACACTGAAGAAATGACACTTGGCTACAATGTAAAGTACTGAGTATACAGCTTATATAATAGTGTAAATCGGCTGTCCCCTCAAAATAATGCAACACAAAGTCATTAATGTCTAAACTGCTGGCAACAAAAGTGAGTACACCCCTAAGTGATAATGTCCAAATGGGGCCCAAGTAGCTGTTTTCTCTCCCCGGTGTCATGTGACACGTTAGTGTTACAAGGTCTCAGGTGTGAAGGGGGAGCAGCTGTGTTAAATTTGGTGTTATCACTCTCACTCTCTCATACTGGTCACTGGAACTTCAACATGGCACCTCATGGCAATGAACTCTCTGATTTCTGGAACCATGCCCTGTGGTCCGATGAGACCAAGATAAACTTATTTGGTTCAGATGGTGTCAAGCATGTGTGGCGGCAACCAGGTGAGGAGTACAAAGACAAGTGTGTCTTGCCTACAAGTCAAGCATGGTGGTGGGAATGTCATGGTCTGGGGCTGCATCAGTGCCACTGGCACTGGGGAGCTACAGTTTATTGAGAGAACCATTAATGCCAACGTGTACTGTGACAGACTGAAGCAGAGCATGATCCCCTTCTCCGGAGACTGGGCCGCAGGGCAGTATTCCAACACGATAATGCCCCCAAACACACCTCCAAAATGACCACTGCCTTGCTGAAGAAGCTGAGGGTAAAGGTGATGGACTGGCCAAGCATGTCTCCAGACTTAAACCCTATTGAGCATCTATGGGGTATCCTGAAACAGAAGGCAGAGGTACGTAAGGTATCTAACATCCACCAGCTCCGTGATATCATCATGGAAGAGGACTCCAGTGGCAACCTGTGAAGCTCTGGTGAACTCTATGCCCAAGAGGATGAAGGCAGTGCTGGAAAATAATGGTGGCCACACAAAATAGTGACACTTTGGGCCCCATTTGGACATTATCACTTAGGGGTGTATTCATTTTTATTGCCAGCAGTTTAGACATTAATGGCTGTTTGTTGCATTATTTTGAGGGGACAGCACATTTACACTGTCATACAAGTTGTATACTCAGTACTTTGCATTGTAGCCAAGTGTAATTTCTTCAGTGTTGTCACATGAAAGATATACTTAAATATTTACAAAAATGTGAAGGGGTGTACTCACTTCTGTGATATACTGTACAACATGCACATATCCACCACTTTCCTTTCATCAAAACCAAGAAAAAGTAACTTCGTTGAAATAGATTAAGAGAAGATTATGTTAAATATGAGAAAGGCCAAATGAAACGAATGGAAATGTGAAAGAGAAAACTAGTTAGGACAGGGAAGAAAAAGGACAGAAAGCCTGCTTGTGTGTTTCAGAAAGGATTAAAATGCATGATCAACACGGATAAGCTCCACACCTCCCAAGTTGCTCAGGAGACTGATCTTCAAGGTCATCCTCAGCAGGGACATCTTCAGCCATCTGTACCTCCTACTCATTCATGTTTTCAACAGCTTTTTCTATTCTCAGTGAATGTCCATCACATTTATATGTGAGGGGAAAATACATAAATAAGATAAATACTGTATGCCTTCTTCCTGATCTCAGAGTTTCCTTACTTCTAATCCTTATTTTATAATTACCACTGTACCATCAAATTAATATATACTTTCAAATAGATTTTTTTATTTATATATGACAGTAAGAAAAAAAGAAGCCCTTGGTTCCCCAAGAATTAATCATATAAATATTATCTGTTATCCATAGACCAAAAATGCAATCATTATCACTGTGTATTAAAAATAGGAGCCTGAGAAAAAGAAATAACTGTTTGCCTATGTCATGTATGCTAAGAACAGATTATAAATTCTATGAATTAGAAACTTTAGTTCTGTTTTTTTTTTGCATATTATTCCATTTTATGAAACCATTGTTAAAAGACTAAATAAAGCCAAACTATGTTGGTTTTCATTTTGGTTCTTAAACCATCATTTGTATATGAAACTGTTCTTTTTATTCCTAACAGGATCAGGACAGAGACATCTGATATTAATTTACAAAAATATTCTAGAAAATCTCAGTAAAAGAGGCAAGAACAAAGGCAAAACAATGGTTATACCATATTACTTTCTTGTCATTTTTAGTGATAGATTATCAGAACAGGAATATGTATCATCAATCTTATGTGTTGGCAAAAAGGAAAATAAAGGTCTTTATTAGTCAAAGCAGTGTCCAAATTATGGAAATGTAATATTCCACTATATTCTGCACTGCTGAGACCACTTCAAGGACTCTGTTATGTTCTTGGTACAATAGCAATAACAATAGCGCTTAGACTTATATACTGCTTCAAAGTATTTTACAGTCCTCTCTAGCAGTTTACAGTATGAGGATATTGCCAACAATCTGGGTCCTCATTTTCAAATAAAATAAAATCAAACCTATATTGTCAATGCACAATATGTGTACAATGAAATTGAATGAACCACCTTTGGTGCATCCCCCCTGAAAACACAGGATACATCTCAATAACTCAATAAATAAAAGAGAAGCCTCGGAAGGAAGGAAGGCTAAATCAACCTTGAGCCAAGTCAGGACTGAACTCCTGGCAGTGGGCAAAGTCAGCATGCAAAACTCCATTCTAACCACAGTGCCGCTGCGCCACCATGGCTCAATACTATAAGAGGAATCGGAAAAACATTAACAGATGCAAAATATATTAAACAAGAATGATGGGAAGACTAGAAACAGCCTTTGAAAGGAAAAGAGGCTAAAGAAAGTAGGCATATATTTTTTTTCGAGACAACTTCTGGTCCTTGAAGGCAACAGACGTGTTGTCTGCCGCTCGTCTCCCCGGCTGGCTCCGTAAGGAGCACAGGGGGCCCTGAAGGGGTTTCCCTGCCGAAGGGCGGCTTGCTGAAGCCCCCCAAAAGCCGGCGGGGGTGCTTTTCAGCCTCGCCTAGGGGCCGGGGAGCGGAGGGGGGCGAGGGACAGCACTGCGCTGCCCGCTTCTTTGCCGAATGGACCTGGAGGAGGAAATGTAATTGGAGAAGTGCGGCAGGATCCTGATGTTGGGGGGACCCATTCTGAACTTTCTGATCGATCAAAGGGAAAGCAGCAGACTCCTGTAAGTTTTGTGCTCATCCTATTTGAATGGAGATTAGAGCGGGGTGTTTCTTTTCTTTAACCCCCCCCTCGGAATAAACTGCATTTGAAAGATCTCCCTTAAAAGAGAGACAACAAAGGCTGAGCTGTCACTCGAGCTAGCCAATGGTGAAAGATCTTTATCACGATTGCCAGGAATGACTGTGGAGCCTTTCTTCTTTAAAAATCTGGATAGAGATTTCTGTTTTCTTTCTCCCGGTAGAAAGAGGATCTAAGATGGTGCCCGCCCTTCTTTGTTTGTCTAATTATAAATGAAGCTGCCCTTCGAAACCACCTTCAGCCACATTATTCTCTCTGAAGGAAACCGAGGCCTTATCCCCGAATTGTGGTTCTACTGAACTTTGCCTATTAGATATCCTGCATTTGGTTTGCCTCGGTGCCTTGGAACTGTGAACTGTGAACGGCCACTTTCGGCATTGTTTTGTATTTTGGGGACCGGCACAGCTGCGCAATCCTCAGACGCCATTTCCTTGGAAAAAGACTGACATCTCTGAACTTCAAACAAATGGTGCCAAAGAAACCACTGACGGGCAAGTCATTTTCAGCCCCCGCATCTGCCTCCTCCAGCCCCAGCATGCAACAGACAAAGATTACATCATTGTTAGAGCCAGGGGGGGGCTAGAGAGGGATCGAAAGAACTATCTGTTACTCAAATGTTTCAAGAATTGATGAGGGGGCAGAATGACTTGAAAAAAAAATGACAGAGCTTAAAGAAGAACTCAGAGATGTTAAACATCATATCGCAGAAAATAAACAAAGAATTTTGGTGTTAGAGGAGGGAACGGCTGAGCTGGGGGGGGGGGGGAATTAAAACAACACGGAAGGGAAATGTAGACTTGGAAACTTTTTGGCAAAAATAGAATTTGAAAGAATGTCCTTTTTTCTTAGATTCCAGAACCTACCAGAGACAGAAAATGAAGACCTTAAAGATATCATGAGCACAATATTAGCAGATTATATTAAGAGAGACAAAAATCAGTTGTGGTGGGATATGGATCTAGTCTATAGCATAAATTCAGCATATGTTAGAAGTCATAATGTTCCAAGGGATGTACATGTTACATTTCTCAAGAAGACCACAAGGGACGAGGTACTTGGGACCCAAAGGGAGAGACCATTGATATATAAAGACAAAGAAATCGCCATTCTTAAGCAGAAAAAAGATAAGAGAGAAAGAGGAAATATACCTCCTTATCAAAGAAATTATATAATAAAGGAATCTGGTTTAGATGGTTATTGCCAGAAGGAATGTTGATCTTCTGGGAGGGAAACAGGATTAGAATCAATACAGTACAGGAGGCTGAAGCCTTCATCAAAAAGAATTCTCCCCTCCTAGAAGACGAACATAGCGAAGGTGGGGGGAGGGACAGGATGATGCAGGATAAGAAGGGGGGGGGGCTGAAGGCTCCTCTGGGACAGGGAGGAAGAAGCAATATTGAAAAGGCTCAGATCACAAAAATAAAAATATTTGAAATAAATAGCAATTGGTGATACTCTAGAAAGTGACAAAGGAAAATGAATGAACACATGGTTAACATTATAGAATAAGATCTTGTTTTCTGCTTATCTTTTGTATTTGTTTTTAAGATTGTAAAAACCGTGAGTGCTGGATGGGTTACTAACACCAGTGTGGGAGCTGCCAAAAATTTTTGTATATCCACCTACCTTTCCCCATATATGTGTAAAAACCAATAAAACTTTTTGGGAAAAAAAAAGAAAGTAGGCATTTTTTAAGGGGTTAGCTCTAAAATGTCAAAATGGGTGAGGAATTTAAGAACACTCTTCAGGTTCTTAAAAGAAAGTTATGCTTTTAGCCACACAGTGGCTATATTCTATCATCCTAGAGAGTAGGACACAAAATAAAGTTAAGTTACAAGGAGGTAAATTTTCTTGACTGTTAGGAAAAATTCCAAATGGCTTGAAAGTAATTACTGTGAAAGCTCTCCTTTACTGGATATATTTAAACAGAGATTTGATAGCAAGCAATCAAGGATGTTTTCATTTGCTTTTCTGTACCAAGTGGAGGTCGAATTTGATGACATAAATGCCCCTCTAAATTCTATTATTCTATTTCGTGTTAAATTAGTTATAAAATGGTTAAAAATGAAATACTGTATTATAGGAATGCTTCTTAAACACTGTACTTACATTAAGTCTGAATGCTTGTACAGTATTATCTAGAAGAAGAATATTGCAGACCACCTCTGTATGCTGTCTATCTCGTGCCAGCTCAGATGCTCGTACATTGTAGGTTCTGCCAGCAGGCAATCGGAAACGTCCAGTCATTACTGTCCACACAGCGTCTTTAAAAGGGAAAAAAATTAAGACTTATTATTTCTAACCTTCTCAGGTTAGAAGCACAAGTATGATTAAGCAAACAGAAATACACCTTGTTTTAATGTTCAAAGCTTTATATCTACTGCAAATAAGCTGGAAAAATGGTTCTATAAATGCCTTTATAATTCGGGGTATTGTGCAACATATAAATTTAATAATTATTAATATGTATAAGATCAATTCTTGAATCTTAAATTGAAATTTTGTCAAAAATGGTACTATTTGCTTTGTAGTAAACAGCAACAAAATCCTAGAAGTTGCACCTATTTTAAATGCAAATCCTTTTGAAACAAAATGGCACAGAGTTACAACTTTAACGAGTGTTTATGAACAAATCAGTAGAATTCTTTTTAACGCATATGTCCATACAAATAATTTCATAAAAGGTAATTTATACTTAAATAAGGTATTTATGTATCATATTAAATGTATTCAAAAAATTAATAAATGCCAAAATTCCAAATGTTAAAAAACAAAGCAAAGATCTTTTTAAAAAGTTTATAATATTCAGGCAGCAATACAAGATTTATCACTGAAGAAAAAAATGCCTCATATTTTATTTATATCATAAATTAGTCACTTCACGCATTATGACCTTTATAAACTTCAGAATTATCACTCTTCTACAGTCATAGGATATAACAGTTAACATATCTTAAATATAAATATCGTCCAATCATACCTAAAATTCTCCTGTAGAAAATTTATACAGGGTTTAGTTGATGCTACAAATCCCTTACACTACATTAACTTATTGGCATAAAGAAATTAAAATTTTATCTGCAAAAAGAATGTCTATTATTACAAATGTAATAATTCTTTTTAATAATAATAATAATAATAATAATAATAATAATAATAATAATAATAATAATAATAATAATAATAATAATAATAATAATAATAATAATAATAATAATAATAATAATAAAATTATTTTTAATTATGTTTTTATACAAACCACAAGCCCCAAAAGTTATATTTCAGATATAAAACTAAGAAAATATTTACATAATTGAGGTTGGGTTTTAGTTTTCACTAATTCCGATTTAAGGCTGAACAACAGAATACTCCATGATATTGCTATTTAAACATGCACTTCAGATTACTGAAGTTATATTGCTCACTCAGTAGCATCTATTCCTATATTACAATGAAAGTTGTGACTTGTTTTTTATTTTATTAGTTTGTCAAACATGTATGGGATAACAGATATAAGTATGAACATGGACATGAACAAAGGGAATGAAACAAATAAATGGGGACAATAGGACAGGGACAGTAGGCATGCTGGTGCGCTTAAAGCACGCCCCCTTTACGGACGTCTTAGGAATGGAGTGAGGTCCATGGTAGACAGTTTTAAGGTTGAAGCTGTGAGGTTTTGAGGATGTAACAATGGAGTCAGGTAGAGCATTCCAGACATTTGCCACTCTGTTGCTGAAGTCATATTTTCTGCAATCGAGTTTGGAGTGCTTTATCTTGAGTTTGTATCAATTGTTTGCCCACATATTATTGTGGTTGAAGCTGAAGTAGTTGTTAACAGGTAGGATGTTGCAGCAGACAATTTTGTGCGCTATGCTTAGGTCCGACCGTAGGCAGCACAATTCCAGATTGTCCAAGCCCAAAATTTCAAGCTTGGTGGCATAAGGGATTCTATTGTGAGCAGAGGAGTGGAGTACTCTTCTCGTGAAATACCTCTGGACTCTTCAATCGTATTAATGTCTGATATACAGTGTGGATTCCAGGAAGACGAGCTGTATTCAAGAATTGGTCTGGCAAAGGTTTTGTATGCCCTAGTTAGCAATACCATGTTGCTGGAAAAGAAGCTTTGCAAAATTAGGTTAACAACTCTAAATGCCTTTTTGGCAATGCTGTTACCGTGAGCTTTGGGACTTAGATCGTTTGAGATGAGTACTCCTAGGTCCTTGACAGAGGGAGGGTCATTTATGAGGTTGTTTTCGCCCAACTTGCATTTGGTGTTCTGATTTTTATTGCCAATGTATAGGACATGCATTTGTTAGTTGAGATTTGGGGTTGCCAAATGCGTGACCAATCTGAAATATAGTCGAGGTCTGTTTGTTTTGTGTCATTTAGATTTGTAGGTGAAAGAAAAATTAATTATAAGGGGCCCAGCAGATACTGTTAAATACTATAGTTATAAATTAATATATAAGAGCCATGGGGGCGCAGTAGTTAGACTGCAGTACTGCCAGGAGTTAGATTCCTTTGATCCTGACAGGCTCAAGATTGACTCAGCCTTCCATCCTTCCAAGGTCAGTAAAATGAGAACACAGATAGTTGAGGGCAACAGGCTGACAGTAAACCGCTTAGAGAGAGCTATAAAGCACTGTGAAGTGGTATATAAGTCTAAGTACTATTGCTATAAAGATGGAAAACTGAAGTTTGGGATCTCTATAATACATAGGGACATCAAACACAACACAAGTACTTTCTTAGAAATAGAATAAGAGTTGGAAGGGACCTTGGAGGTCTTCTAATCCAACCCCCTGCTTAGGCAGGAAACCTTACACCACTTCAGACAAATGGTTATCCAATCTCTTCTTAAAAACTTCCAGTGTTGGAGCAACTACAATGTCTGAAGGCAAGTTGCTCCACTGGTTAATTGTTCTGTCAGGAAATTTCTCCTTACTTCTAAGTTGTTTCTCTCCTTGATTAGTTTCCACCTATTGCTTCTTGTCCTACCCTCAGGTGTTTTGGAGAATAGCTTGTCTCCCTCTTCTTTGTGGAAACCCCTGAGATATTGGAACACTGCTATCATGTCACCCCGTCATTCTTTTCATTGGACTACATACCCAGTTCAGCAACCGTTCTTTTTTTGTTTTATCCTCCAGTCCACTAATCATCTTTGTTGCTCTTCTCTGCACACTTTCTAGAGTCTCAGCATCGTTTTTACATCCTGGCGACCAAAACTGGATGCAGTATTCCAAGTGTGTCCTTACCAAGGCATTATAAAGTGGTATTAATACTTCATGTGACCTTGATTCTATCCCTGTTTATGCAGCCTAGAACTGTGTTGGCTTTCTTGGCAACTGCTGTACACTGCTGGCTCATATTTGAATGATTGTCCACTAGGACTCCAAGATCCCTCTCACAGTCACTACTATTGAGCAAGGTACCACGTACTGTACTGTTTTTCTTGCCTAAGTGTAGAACCTTATCTTTTATAGTTGTATATTTAATGTTATATCCAATGTTGTGTTTTTCATTCTAATTTATACCATTAACTCATTCTTTTTCAAACTGAATTCCAGCTGCTTTGTTTCAGTTGCAGACGCAGGTTTTCAGACAATTAGAGAGAAATAACAGATGCATAGTAGGAAGGTTGCAAGCCACTGCTATGCTTTCCAGGGATGTTAGAAAAAAAGAGTACACTATACTAAAATCTGTCTTTGTTGGAATTATGCCTATGAATATTAGAATGGCTGTCTAGAAAAATAAGTTAGTGCCATAAATTCTAAGAGTGCTGTTTAATGATTGTTTAGCCTACTAAGTGACAATCATGAGAAATACTGAAATTATCAGTAAGGATATATACCGTAAATGCAGAGCATAATCCCTAAATAGCTATCTGTTTCAAATGTTATTTTCTACTATGTTTTAAAGATTTTGAGAATTTTAAGAATTGATCTAGGATTATGCATTTATATCTCATCTCTTATTTTGCACAATACATTTTAATTATCTAATTAAATTATGTTTCTCCATGTACCAGTGGAGTGGACAATACTGGGGAGATTGTGTTATCTCCCCCTATAGATCCATATATTATCCTAAGCCAAGAACAAAGTACATAATGGCTTGGCAGAAGGAACTAACAAGAGTATGAAACCAGTTGTATCTAGTGACTTTATAGCAGTTAGTCAACATGTTTTGGGGATACTTGAAAGGTTTACAGCATAGCCAAGAAGGGAAAAATGACTGTAAAGGTCTGGTAACATGAAAAAGATGTAACCGCTAGAATGTAAATATGAAGATATAGATGTCATCAACTTGACAGATTTTCTAGAGAAGTGAACTCTGCAGAAGTAGCACATATGCTGATATTTACCGAAAACATAGAATCTAAGATCTGCAGCACTAGCACAACAAAACAAAACAGAGAGCTAATGTAATTTGCCATCAATCCTCAAAAATATTATATATACTGCTGATACTCTGAACTGTGACTGCAAAAAGATTGTTGTATAATCCTTGGATGCACCAGGCAAACAATTTTAATATTCATGAAGATTTTGAAAATACATAACGATAAGCATTATGTACAAAATGTAAAAATTATATTCTTGTGCAATTTTAATTTGCTGCTTCCCTATTGAAATGGAATAGAATACTGTAAGGTGACACTACAAAAGTAAGTACTTAGCATTCACAAAAGAAGGAAAACAGTTATTTTGGGAAATATAATAAGAGGTAGCAAACTAAATTATATGATAAAAGCCACAATTTGATGTTTGATCAAGTAACTATTTCAAAAACTGAAATATTTCTCAATTATTACAAAAGAAACTCTACTAGGGATAATTCAAATATGTGTTTAATTCTTCCTATGTTTATGTTTCTGAAATGTGCTACTAACATTCAAAGATTAATTAAAGTAAATTATAGTTTTTTAAAACCAAGCTAAGATACAAATATATTTCATAACAAGTTAAACGCATGTTATAGGCAGTTTACTGTGAAGCAGAGGATATGTGATGCTTATTTAAAATGGATATATAAAATGATGTGTTTTTCTTTCACATGATCACAGTATTAAGTATGACACAACATCAAAACACAATGTATGTTAAATTAACTGTGGTTTCTATTAATAAGTTTAAAGGATTATAATTTTCCAAGTAGTTTCAAAATTCAGCTGTTAAGATGGAAACATGACTTTTTATTTCATTTAAAAATCAGTGCATTTGAATTGAGATACATACAGCATTTAACAAACTCTATTGTGTGGTAAACTATTGAAATAATGTGGAAAGGTTTAAGATTTTTTTTCTTGAGGAAAGGAACAAGTACTGCTGATCTCAGTTACCATGCATGCTGTCAAGAGTCAAGCACTATTATTAAACTTCATGTCTCCACAGCTATTTATATTACCATTTTGAATATGCCTTAGGAAGTATTAATTTGTATTAACAATAACTTGTAAATCTAATCAAGCAGAGTATTCTGAAAATTAATGGAGACCCACATGCATAAATATGGGGTTTAACACTTGTTTTTTAAGGACTTTCCATTTCTCTCTTCCTCCACATCAGGCTAAAATGAATTCTGTGTAGAATTTTTCATGGTCAAAAACAAGTATTTCTATGATAAGCTGATGAAACAGCAACATCTTTCTTGCTTCTTTAGTTATCTACTACCTTGAAATTACAACTGTCATTGATCCTACTGCTACCTGAAACTGCAATATAAAATTGGAATAATCTATCGAACGCTTCTAAACTTCTACACTTCCTTCAATGATAGCTTCCTTCTACCTCTGCAGTCCTGAAAAAAATGATAGCTTAGCACCTCAATAATAAGGTACAACAATAGAAAATGAGAAAACGCAAAAGGGTGAGTGATAATTAAAATTAAATCTTCTATCACTGAAGCTCTATTGTGCAATTTAGTTGTATCTTCAGATATGTTCAACTAAAAGCTACCTTATGTATATAGAATAGAATAACAGAATTGGAAGGGACCTTAGAGGTCTTCAAGTCCAACCCCCTCTACCAAAAGGTTAGCAAACCTTTTCGGCACCTAGTGCTAAAACAGGAGTTGTGCGCAAGGGAGTGGGGGAAACTGGAAGAGCAGTTCCTTGGCATGCACCTGCGGGAACGCCAGAAACCAGAAGAGCAGTTCCTCGGTTTATATGCCGGGAAGCTAAGCTTCGGGTTTCCGACATACGCATGCATGCTGCTCATCTAGTGTTCCAGTTTCTGGCACGCATGCACATGCAAAAACCAGCCGGCTGGCATGTATGCACCAGAAACCGGAAGCTCAACTTCCTGGTGTGACATGTGGGCCGGAACCCAGAAGAGCAACCGGCAACAATTGGCATGCCCGGAGAGATGGCTCTGCATGCCACTTCCGGCACTCGTGCCATAGGTTCACCATCACGGCCCTATACAATTTCAGACATGATGCACTGCTTATAGGCTAGGTACATCCTCCAAGGCTAACTAATATGGAAGAAGAGTTTGTTTTGCTAACTACTGTTGTGAAAAAAATCCTCACAAATAAATAAAGCATTTGAAGATAGATGACATTTATTATTATATAGTTTATTCATTAAATATGAAACTCAGCCAACTGAACATTCAAAAATGCATTACAAATACCAGTGACTGGTGCTAATGTTGATGTGGTTTACTGCCAGCGTACTAGGTATCAACCAAGTACCTTCTTAAAATTTAAGATGTTCCGAGTAACATAGTTTTTTGCTGTTCCACTGGTGTTATTGCAGGAAGCTGCAATTTGATGTTGTATCTTGTAAAATTCTTGGAAATGGTGCCAAGTGCCCCGATGACAATGGGTATTACTGTTACATGCTTCATCCATAGCCGTTTTATTATTATTATTATTGTTGTTGTTGTTGTTGTTGTTGTTGTTATGCTAATCTTTGGTAAGATTCACAGCCTTTGGGGCTGGTTGGTAGCTCAACAGCTCGAGTCCTAACCAAGGACCTAGGAACTGTTAAGGTAACATTGGATGATATAAGTTGTTCCAAGTAGGATGGTTTTTTGTAGAGTCAGAATGTTCAAGTCAGGTAAATTTAGAATTTTCAAATAGCGAGGTAGCCCTTTAGGTATTGCTCCAAGCGCTCCAATTACAATTGGGACAACACATGATTTCTTTTTCCACAGTCGCTCAACCTCAATTTGCAAATCCCGATATTTTGTGATTTTTTCTTGCTGTTTATCTTCAATTCGTGCATCACCAGGTATTGCAATGTCAATGACCATACTTTTTCTTTTCTTTTCAATTATTGTTATGTCAGGTGTCTTGTAGGCCAAGTGCCTGTCAGTCTGGATTCTGAAGTCCCACAAGATCTTGACTTTCTCATTCTCTAAAACCTTCTCAACCTGATGGTCCCAGTGGTTTTTGCTGTACTCAAATCCAAATTTTTGGCACAATTTCCAGTGAATAATCTTAGCAACGTGGTCATGGCGTTGTAGATAGTGAGTTTGTGAAATTTTGCTGCACCCACTGATGAAGTGGTCGACTGTCTCATCTTTTTCATTACAGAGGTGACGTTTGCTGTTGGTGGTAACATGTTGAATTTTTGCCTTCATGCAGTTTGTGGCTAAGGCTTGTTCTTAGTTTCAGTTTCAAGTTAGTTTTTGGTCAGCTTTGCCTTCAATACTTTTCAAGTATTGGCTATTGTTGTTGTTGTTGTTGTTGTTGGCTTTATTCATTAAACATGAAACTCAGCCAACTGAACATTCAAAAATGCATTACAAATACCAGTGACTGGTGCTAATGGTTGATACGGTTTGCTGCCAGCGTCCTAGGTATCAACCAAGTCCCTTCTTAAAATATAAGATGTTCCGAGTAGCACGGTTTTTTGCAGGTTTTTTGCAAAAACCGTAGCGCGGGTTTTTTTGCACGCTGGTGTTATTGCAGGAAGCTGCAATTTGTGGATGTATCTTGTAAAATTCTTGGACATGGTGCCAAGTGCCCCGATGACAATGGGTATCACTGTTACATGCTTCATCCATAGCCATGTAGTTTCGATGGCCAGGTCGCAATATTTCATTATTTTTTCTACTTCTTTTTCTTCGACTCTGGCATCTCCAGGAACAGCGATATCAATAAACTGTACACTCCGGCCCTCTACAACCGTGATATCTGGCGTGTTGTGCTAGTTCCCATCTTAAGCCATGTTCATGTCAAGTTGTCATCACATTTTCCTTCAATGTTTTTCAAATGCTGTCCATGCAAAGCTTTGGTTTTCCATCTATTTAATCTGTCATCCAGCTGTTTTTCCTTATATTCTGCCTTTGTTTCTGTTGTTTTTATACTGTTCTCCGTTTTCACAGCCTGCAGCAATTTTTCTGTACTTTGGTTCACATAATCATTCAAACTTCATTTTTCTTCTTCTACAGTTTGATGAATTTGCAATAACCCCCTGCCCCCTATTTTTCTTGGCAGGTACAACCTGTCGATGTCACTTCGTGGATGAAAAGCATGGTACATATTCAAATGTTTGTGTGTTTTCCAGTCCAGGTTTTCCAGTTCAGCCAGAGTCCAGTTGATGATTCCAGCTAAGTAGCGTATCACTGGAACAGCCCATGTATTAATGGCTTTAATTATGTTTCCAGCATTCAGCTTTGATTTTAATGTTTTGCGGACCCTCCTGATTATTCCTTTTGTGTTGACTCTTTGACTTTTCCATTCAAGATGCTATCTGCTTCCATTTCCCAGTTCTATTCCTTGTTTTTCCATTTTTCCTCGCCGCATGGAAAATATAGCACATTTTTCAAGCCCAAAGTTCATTTTGATGTCACTACTGAAAGTTGAACTGTGTTGAGTATTGATTTAAGTTCAGTGGGGCTTTTCGCATACATTTTAAAGTCATCCATGTATAGTAGATGGTTTATCTTGCCATGTTGGCTTGAGATTTGGTATCCCAGTTTTGTGTTTCGTAGGATTAGTGTCAGTGGAATTAATGCAATGTTGAACAGTAGTGGTGAAAGTGAATCCCCTTGGAAGATTTCTCGTCTGATGTTGACTTCACCAATGTTCTCCCCATTTGTTGTTAGAACTGTTTTTCATTTTTGCATATTTGCTTTTAAAAATGTACAGATATTTTTGCTAATTCCAAAGTTTTCCAGACAGGTGTTAATCCATCTGTGGGGTAATGAGGCAAATGCCTTCTTGTAATCAATCCACGCCATATTTAAATTTGTTTTTCTTGGTTTTGCATTTTTAGTACCATTTTGTCTATGAGCAGCTGATCTTTTGTTCCTCTTGATTTTTTATAATTTCCTTTTTGTTCTACTGGATACAAACTGTTTTCCATCAGATGATCGAATACTGAATTTGCCAGTATCCTTTTAAAAAGTTTGAACGATGTTGGCAGACAATTGGGTGATAGTTGCTTGGTTCTGTGCTTTTTTCTGGATCTTTCATTATCAAGTATGTTCGGCCAACTGTTAACCATTCTTTGCTTGTTGCATTTTGAAGCATTTGATCAAATTGAGTGGCCATGCGATGATGGAGGCTTGTCGGGTGTTTTAGCCAGTATCCATGCAGTTCACTCCAGTTCTTGACCTTCTTTGCTTGTTTTGCCACCATGTCAGTTTTTATTACAATATTTTCCATCTTGTTTTGTGTTGTTTGTTGTTGAATATCTTTGACCCAGCAGGCAGTGTTGTTGTGTTCCACTGGATTTTCCCATAGTTCTTTCCAAAAGTTCAAAGTTTTTTCTTTACATAGGTGAATATTAGTTTGGATTCAATTTTTATCAAGGGACCGGTAGAAGAGGTGTTGGTTTCTTCTGAACTGGACATTTTCACGATATTGTTTTATTCATCCTTCATATCTTTCAATTTTCCTTGCTGTTGCTATTGCACATTGTTTTAGTTCTTCCATAATTTTCATTATTGTTTTTTCCTCCAGGTTGTATTCTTTGTGTAAACTATTTTTCAGCTTTTTGTTCTTTAGTTTTCCTTCTTTTAAGAACTTCAGATTGCTGATATCCCCTCATAGGTTTTTAGTTTTATTTTCAAGTCGAATTTTCCACGTTGGTGTTCCAGTGGGTTTCTTTTTTGGCATTTTATAACCTAGTTCTGCAGTTATAATGGCAGCTGTGCTATAACATTAATTGGTTGATTTCATATAGTGTGCTGGATGGGATGGAAGTTAAAATGTTGTTCATGGCAGTTAACAGATCTTTCACTCGTTTGCTATGCCCTTCGTGAATGATAGCTAATCTTTTTTCTTTCTACAATAATATTATTATTATATCATCATCATCATTATTAGGTTAATCTTTGGTGAGATTCACAGCCTTTGGGACTGGTTGGTAGCTCAAAAGCTCGAGTCCTAACCAAGGACCTAGGAACTGTTAAGGTAACGTCGGAGGTTATAAGTTGTTCCAAGTAGGGTGGTTTTTTGTAGAGTCAGAATGTTCAAGTCAGGTAAATTTAGAATTTTCAAATAGCGAGGTAGCCCTTTAGGTATTGCTCTATCATCATCATCATCATCATCATCATCATCATCATCATCATAGCCATCACTGTGTTATGCTCCCATAGCCATGATGAAAGTCAGGCTTTAGGATATATATCCTCAGCAATGTTATACAGGATAGAGAAGTAAATCATTCAGTGGCCCAGACAGCAGGAATGTAGTGGCAGCACCATGGGATGGTCAGTTTCCCAAGCGCTTCTAAATTCCATTTTACTAAGGGGACGCCATATCCTCTCTACTGATGCTAGCACCATATACCACAATGACTTTTTACTGTACCTACATACTGACTTTCTTCATACCAGAGGAAACTTGTTCCTTTTGCTGTTTCTGTGCCATGTAAATATTAACTCGTAACTAGAACTACAACAGGGAAATATATAGCTTTTTCTTTTGAAGAAATCTCTTAAGCCTTATGATTCTTGATGTCTAAATGAATATTGAAACCTATCTTTTAGATACATTTGCAGAATTCAGTAAGTTAAATGCCTCAATTCAAAATCATGAATAACCAAAAATTGTTCTAATAAAGAAGTTGCCAACAATTCTTTATTAAAAGAGAAAGTTTAAAGGAAAACTGAAATTATGAAAGCAAGGTAATTCTTTTTCAAAATAAACTTGCTTTTGAAAGAAAACAATATGCCATTATCTAACATACAATTTTGTCAAATATTTAAACAAACTAAATCTTAAGTTTGACTGCTACATCCTGGAGAATATGATTCAATTCAGCTGGCCAAGCATCCTATGCAAAATAGATGTTGAAATTGGGTTGATAATATTTCCAGCATTGTTGGCCTCTTTTATTGAAATCCAAAATTATAAAACACTTTGCTACAATTAAAAAGGGAGAGAGAAAGAATCATTGAGTTTATTCTGAATCAAAAGGAAAATCAACTCTGAAAAAATGTACTTGTGTTCTCTACAACCTATCTGTATGAAACAGCTTTTCACATGTGCAATTCTAAAATCTATTTTAGAAACTGACCATAGCCAGAGCATAACTTAAGACACATCCTTCCAAATAAATAGTCATGGTTTGAAAAGCTTTATACAATATCAAGAATTGTTTTAATATAATAATTATAAGGTCAACAATCTCATTAATATAATATTGCATTACTATACAATAATAAACAATATTGCATTAAATGGCTTTAATTTTGTGCTGGTCTTCTAATATTTGTTCTTTATAAAATGACTACTTACTTCCAATAAAATTACTCAATGTTTTTCATTATACTGTACTATTGCCTAACTCCCTAATCATTTGTTGTATTGTAATAACAATAACATAGCTGACTTTTATAAGAAATGGTAAAGTAGTCAATAGGAAAATGATTATTAAATCAAAACTGTACAGTGAATAATAAAATAATCCTCACTCCAATACATTCCAGATCCCAGTCAAAAAGGGTTAAGGAACCCTCAAAATCAATCAGGAATATCCATTTCAAATAAATTTGGCTACCTGAGATTATAATATAGTTTTGTTATTATAGTGTTGCTATTAGTTCAGATGAAGTAGCACTATAGTGATAGGGTACTTGCCATATGGTGGAAATTAAGGAGTTTTAATTTTGTTACAAAGGATTAATAAAAGTCTATGATGATTTTCATTTGATATTCACAATGATTTTAGATAATTTGATGACTAAGACAAAGGCATTAACAACTGTACACAATCAATTATTTGCATTATATCATATGGATTTATTTTCCTGTTATTAGGAACACAGGTTTATTATTCATTATGAACAGATAGAGCCATTTTGGCCTAGGGGTTAAAGCACTAAGCTAGAAAGCAGGACATTGTGAGTTCATGTCATGCCTTAGCCGTGACAGCCAGCTTTGGGCCAATCAAGTTTCTCAATCCAACCCAATTTACAAGGTTGTTGTTGTGGGGAAAATAGGAGAAGTATGCTGGATATATTTGCTGCCATCAGTTATTTGTAAAAATAATAAAGGCGGGAGATGAAGAATGGACGGACAGAATAGTTTGTTGCTCTTCTCAGCACTTTTCCCAAAGTCTCAACATCTTTTTTGTATTGTGACCAAAACTGGATGCAGTATTCCAGATGCGGCGTTACTAAGGTTTTATAAAGTGGTACTAATACTTCACCTGATTTTGATTCTTTGCCTCTATTTATACAACCAAGGCTTGTATTAGCTTTTTTGGCTGCTGGTTGATATTTAAGTGATCGTTCACCAGGACTCCAATGTCCATCTCAAAGTTACTCTTTTTGAACCAGGTTTCATCTAATCTGCACTTGTACCTTTGGTTTTTCCTGCCCAGGTGTAAAACCTTGCTTTTCTCCACATTAAATTTCATTTTATTTATTAGAAAGGGCCCATTGTTCAAGTCTGTCAAGATCTTTTTGGATCCTGAGATTGTCTTCTGGGGTGGTGGCTATTTCTATCAGCTTAATGTCACCTGCAAATTTGATTAGTTTCCCTTCTATTCCCTCATCTAAGTCATTTATGAAGATATTGAAGAATACTGGGTCTAACACGGAACCTTCTGGTATCCTACTGCTTACTTCCCTCCATGTAGATGTAGCGCCATTAAGCACTCATTAAATATGATTTGTCAGCCAGTTACAAATCTATCTAGTGGTGATGCTGTCTAACCCACATTTTTCTAGCTTACCTTGCTAAAGTCTAAATATACTATATTCACAGCATTTCACTTGTCTTAATTTAGTCACTTTGTCGAAGAATGAAATAACATTAGTTTGGCATGATCTGTTTTTAACAAACTCATGCTGACTAGTTATAACTTTGTTTCTAGATATTCACAGATCTCTTTTTGATTATTTTTTCCGGTACCTTCAAAGGTATTGGTATTAGGCTGATTAGTTTGTAGTTTCCTGGGTCTGTGTAGTTATAAGAGTTGTTACTTTCTACCTTAAGCTGTCTACCATGGACCTTACGCATTTCTTAAGAGATCCCTAAGGGGTGTGCATAAGCGTACTAGCATGCCTACCATCCCTGTCCTACTGTCCCATTTATATGTACTCTTTTTATGTGTTTATGGCTATGTTTTGCTTATTTATATCCATTTATTTGTGCCATTTTTCCATGTGTTTTCATACTTGTTTCTTTGTACTTGTTGACAAATAAATAAATAAATAAATAAAATAACAAAAAAGATAATTAAATAATAGCCATCTATTTTTTCTGTAACATCTTTAAGCAATAATCTGACTTTCTTGAATGTCTATCTGTAGTTATTTGGGAAAGCAGTAGATTGAATAACTGAAAACTTGAATTTGATAGGCCAGAGATGTCATGATTACAGAGGGGTGGTAGATCTCCGTGTTTTTAATTGGGCATCATAATCTCAAAAATATCACATATACAGTTGGGAGATGCTTCTTTTTATTCACTTTTAGATGATATTACTTTGATGAAATAATTTTAAACCTGGAATGCACGTGTTAGTGGTTTCCTGATTGACAACTGAAACACATCTATGTGGGCTGCCACTGTCCCTAATCCAAAAGTTCAATTCTATAGAACTCAGCAGTCAGGTTGGTTTCTGGAACAGCTCAATGACAACTCATTGCACTGGCTGCTACTTTGTTTCCAGCTGAAATACAAAAGGCTGTTCACTAGATAGATGAGCTGGATTCCATGCTACTTCTCACAATGCCTCTTTCTAGATGACTACCCTTTGTTTGCGGAGATCGCCTCAGAAAGGTTTCCCAACACTTGCCACAAATTCATCAATGAGAGTTCCAGTTCTTTGTGTTGAACAAGCTGAAGATCTTTTAATACAAAAACTGTAAAACATAGCTTTTTAAATCAGGGTTTTAATTATTTTTATCTTTATTTTATGTCTAAGTATTAATTGCAAGGAGATCTTAGTGGCTAATGCTAATACCAGTATGAGAAGTTGATTATATAATTAACCAATTAAATGACTTATATGTCTTATATAGTTAACATTAACATAAATCTACTTGGGAAATAGTCCCCTGATAATTAGTTGGGACCATTTCAAGTTTGATCTTAGCAAGATACAGGAAAACTTACAATGCTTGTATTTCTGGAAGAAGGAGATTTTAGTTGTACAAGCATGGCTCTTCTAGGTAGACCAGACTAAGAAATAAACAACCCACAGGAAGGTTTGGAGTTACTTTAATTGACACTGGTTATAATATCAAAATCTTGAAAATCTGATTGTGTTGTGTTTGGTCCTCCTTATACTTCAGTAAATTAGAGAAATAGTTGTGTGATCTGCTTCTGAACGTTATTCAGACATTCTGGGTTTAGAAAATGTTTACTCCTTATTGCCTTAGCAACAGAGCTTGCAGAAATGCTTTACTAAACTATATATTAAGATAAACAAGTATGACATATATTATTAAGCCATAATGTGGTTTGTTTAGTATTGTTTTAGTGCAGTGTATGAACCCAACTTTATTCGTTATGCTTTATGCTTCAACACTATGAACAAACCACTTCACTAAGGTTTTTTTCCCTCAATAGGTTATATTTTAAGCAAAGTATGACTTAATAAAATGTTTTAATCCAGCTAAGATTCACCACTGTGCTCAAACTGAGATAATGAATAAAAAGCATCATTTCCCACATAGATATTTCAAGACCTTCAACTGAACATTTTTATTAATGATTTAAAATAGAAGATCAGACAATCCTGGCAATGACATTGTTTCAGACACAGTTGAGGCATCTGGTCCTATTGTATTTATTTTCAAAGCATATGGTAGTAATATTCAAGCTGTTCTATTGCAGTGGAAAAAACAAGCAATGAAAAAATAATCATATTTAGAGAAACTTTTCTATTAGCAAATATTGATAAAATAATTTCAGAACCAAGCACATCTTAAAGTAATTTGTAAAACCCAATTCTATGTTGAGCAAAGTGGCTGGCCCTTATCAAATAGGTGAAAGAATCACAAACAATTATGGAAAAACATCCTTCTTGTGGAAACTGGTAGACCAAGAAAAAAAATCTCCCATTTTAACCATCTTTTGGAAACTGTTAAAGTTGATTAGACTATGAGCTTGTTTTGTTTATAATCTCGAACAGATTTTAGTAATAGGGTTACCTAAAATATCTGTGCATGAATTGGTTTGAAGGTGGAGAATGAAAATTGTATCTTGGACCTCCTCCACTGCTAATTAAAAAGTCAGGTATTTAGATTATCCAGAACTATGTTCTAGCTGAGGGGTAACAAATCTGGTATTCTGATTGTAATTCTCATATTCAGTGACACATAACCAATATTGTTCCAGAAATAAATAATCAAAACTAGATAGTTACCTGTTTTGTACTCTATTTTCCTTCCCTGTTTTTTTTATTTTACTCTAGAATTTTATTAATTTAACATATTTCTTAACCAACCACCTCCCTTGGAGAGGAGTTCTGGGCAATGTACAATATAAAAGCTATCTTCTTGAAAATATGCAGTAGCCTTACAAAGGGCCAGTCTAGGCGCACATTGTCAGGAGGAGAAAGACGACAATGATCAGCTGGGAGCAGTGCAGTTCAGGGCAGTCAAAAGGGCAGAGATGGGGTGAGAGATAAGCAGGTGGTAGGAGTTTGAAGCGAGCAGAGCAAGGCAGGAGAAGCATTGTGCAGCTTTTTTCTAAACCCCTGCACTTTGACTTCCACTGTGGCGAGAGCTACCTTAGCCTGCCTGATTAAGTTTTGGAGTTCTCAGAGATTTCTCTCAGCCTCCTGCATTCTGCTGTCAGGCTGAACTTCCTGGGATAATCTGGCCTGGGCAAAATGGCAGGTGTTTGAAATCTTCCCCACTTGTAGATGTTTTTCTGCAAGGTGATGTCCAATTGTCTGCAGAGCTTTTAAAATCATTTTCCAGATTTACAGGCTTCTAGTATGTTGCCTTCTTTCTGAAGGTCCCAGAGAGTTCTTTCGATCTAGACATGGTGATACTACACACTACACACTTTAATGTACAATGATAAATGGAGGGGTACTGATTTCTCACAAAAGAATATAATGGTAAGAAGGAATAACCATGAGGAACAGGAGGAGAAACCACAACCATGACAACAGATAAAATAATTTCTCCATCAAAAGTTGCAACTCCATTACCCTGGCTGATTTTTCATCTTTACATTACATGAATAAAAATAACACAGATTATATTGTCATCTTTATTTCTATAAAATAGATATGTGCCTGATAACAGGTTGGTTGAGTTCTCTATGGCTATATTAAGTGACTCACGCAAATATTTTAGCACAATACAAGAAGAGCTGACATACCTGAAGGGCTAGGTATATGCCTGAATAATAACAGAGATAAATCTACATTTTATACAACATACTTAATCCATATATATGAGAATTTTTAAATGATCAAGCAATCATTAACCCATGCCATAGAAAGCTTTAAAGTAATTCTGAATTTAGTTCAAATCCAATAAAATGTATGGAGTGAAAAATTTCTAACCAAATCTGTAACATTTATCAAGACACACATTCCATAGCCAATTTTTAAAGTACAAACAGCTAAAATACAACATTTTTTACAACAAATTCCCCTATGTCCAACCAAATACCACTCACAAGTGTCATCACCTTAAAAAAAAGACATTTTCATGTGTACAGCAGACAGAAATGTCAAGAAAAGTCAGCTGCACTAGCAAAATGTCACTTAGTCTAAAACAATTGAATTGTTAGTACTACCAGTATTAATATTCTTTAATATCACAGCAATTTATCCTGGTATTTATTTTAATTGGCATTATAGTAGAGTCAACAGTCAATGAATAAAACTGATTACAGTATTATTATGTAGTGCAGGTAGTAGTAAGTATGAATTGGGCAATTCTCTTATATAGACAGAAATAGGTGTGTATATATACAACCCACATAACAGTAGATGTTATTTGAAAATAAGGTAGCATTTCATTTTGTATTAAATGCAAAAATATTATAAAATGCTATAAGTATTTACGAATATTGTTCTCCCATTATAAGCTTTCTCTCAATTATTTATTTATTCAAGCTAATTAAACAAAAGTGTAACTAGGATTAAATAGTTAATTTGCTATGACAACAAGCTGCTATCATTGGAGCTCCTTTCTTCTTCATTCATACACCATAATGAGTAGAAAGCTTCCAGTAAGAAAAAAACCCAGGATAAATATCATATTTAATTCAAAACAGCCAAAAATATAACAATAGCACAAAGATTAGTAGTATTTATATTGCATTGCCCCTCTTGGCAAATAAGAAAAAGTTGTTCCAAAGGTGAATTACAAATATTTACATTTCATAAATATGTACTCAGAAGAATGTCTTATTGATTTAGTGTTGTTTACTTGAAAGTAAATTTTAAGCCATGCAATTAAAATAATTAGCAGAATTGTACCTTAAGTATATATTTAAGTCTAGTAGGATATACTTCTGTGAGAAACTCTTTAGAATCTACTGATTATTCACAAAATCATTACATTTTGAATTTATTACTACAAATAAACTTCATGGTGACAGAAAAGTTCACAGAAAGCCAAAGCCCTATAAAATGCAATGCTTTCTCTCCTAGTTAAGAATGTGTTTTATTCTTTTATTTAAAAAGACAAAGGAGATTAAAAGAAGAATGAGTAGCAAAATGCTGAAAATTTTTTGGAGAGCTAAATACAGGTAAAATCCCTTTCCAGGAATATGGGATTATGCCAAGAACCTGTAAATCCTGCAAAAATTGTGTACTGCAGACACATATACTGTGTTTTCCGCAAAATAAGACCTTTTCAATCTTTTTTTGCCTCCAAAAGAGGCATTAGGTCTTATTTTCAGGAGATGTCTTCCACTGTCTCAACTTGGGCAGTGCCACCGAAAGCCCCGCCCAGCAGGAGCCCATGTGGCCACTGCCGTCCCACCACTTCTGCAGTTGCTTGCTGCTGCTCATGTGCAGTGCCCCTGGTCCCTGTTTTGCTGTCACAGGCCTTCAGGAAAGGCCTCTACAGCTGAGAAATGAGCTCTGATGGCACCTCTGACGGCAAAATGGAGGCTGGGAGACGTTGCGCATGTCAACCCGGAGCTCTTTTCTTGGCTGCAGAGGACTTTCCTGAAGGCCTTTGACAGCAAAATGGAGGCCAAGGGGTGCTGCTCATGTCAATTCAGAGCTTATTTCTCAGCTGCAGAGGCCTTTCCTGAAGCCCTATGACAGTGAAACGGAAGCCAGGTGATGCACACAATTGGCTGCAGAAGTGGACCTTCAGCCACATGTCAGGTGTGTGAGGCCTGGCTGCAACTGTCCAAAGGTAAGTGGGTACAGGGCACATGGGGCAGCTCCACCTCCCATCCTCACCCTAGCTTGATTTTTACCCATGTACTTCACCCCACCTCCGTACAACCAGGTGCAACAGAGTGGACGGGATCTTAACTAGGGCTTATTTTGGGTTATGGCTTATATTGGACGCATGTGTAAAAATCAACCCAGGCTTATTTTCAGGATAGGTCTTATTTTCGGGGAAACACGTATATTTCAGGAAAAATGAAATAAGGATCTTCTGATGCAAACATATTGCATAAATTATAAAATATTTTAAGAGCTACTGAGAAAACTTGCAGAAATTGATTTTATTAAAACAATGGTATCCCGTTTCCTTTATTATGCAATGCCTGAACATCTTTTCCCCCATTATACAGTGTGCAAGGAGACATGTATTACACGACAGGATTTATGTTCTGACTCTTTACTTATGGGTAATAGGTTGACCCAAGTTTCAGACCACAGTTGGCAGCTATGTAAATACTCAATAACTTCTCACTTCAAGGCCACTAAATAAAGCACAATTTGTTAATTTGTGAGAAATATGGGAAGAAAAGGCTGCAATGTGTAAAAGAAACACTTCTCACACTATCAAAAATCCACTTCTTTCATGAATGCAATAAAGTTTCTTAAAGCGCTACACTATGTCTGTCACTGTTCTGTTAAGCCCTAGCACAGAAGAATAATAATAATAATACTTTAATTTATAGACCGCGCCCTTTCCTAAACAGTACATTTACTGTGTAAAACCAGAAAGTTTTATGATTTACTGCTCAGTTCAGCCAAGGAGAAGCCCTACAGCCAAAAAGAAAAAAAAGGGGGGAAAAGAGTTCTTTACCCTATCTGGCTATTTCCATTTTTATATTGAAAATTAAATCTAACAATTCTTTGCAAAATCTGAAAATTATGACTTTCAGTAAATTTGTAAGACAACTTTCCTTATTTGAAATGGGAAGGATATCAGATGAAGGAATAACCAATATGTCTATCTTCTTGTTAAAAGAGATTAACTTCCAAAATTAGTGCTTTAGGGGACATATTTTAAAAAATCTATTCTTTTTTTGCTTTTTGCATACACCTCTCAACTTTCATATTATGTTAAGTGAATTTGCCTTTGCTCCTTAATTGTATCCTTTTCTTACTAATCTTTATTCTAGCTTTCCATTCTTTTAAATTCTACCTTCCCCCTTTCAATTAATTAAGTCTCACCATAAACATAACTGACATATATGCGGCCTTCTAAATAACTGAACTGATAGCCAACTAATTTTACTGGGCGTATTTTCTAGGCCAAAATTACTACACTTAGTTGTTTAAAATTGGGTTGGTGCAATCACGTCTTCAAAAATAATAGTGTCTCAAAACACAGTATCTAGAAACTTTTTAAAAATCTCAGAATTTAAAGAGCACAATTCCAAAATTCCTGTACCTCTTCTGTGAATCTACCGTATTTTTTTGAGTGCCTCCACAAGGCACTCTATAAGCCTCCATAAGGCTATGCATGCAATTTTTTTGACAAAAAACGGGCCCATTTTCACGAAAAACGGGCCGGTTTTTGCTCATCTTTGGGGGGAATTCCCCAGGAGCAATCTGCAAGCCACCCAAAGGCTATTCATGCCTTTTGGGGGGGGGGCTGAAATGGGCCCGTTTTCACGAAAAAACCTTTTTTTCCCCTTTTGAAAAGTTCTTTAACTGATTGATGAGAATTACATTGATGAAGTGCTGTGCCAGCAAAAACAAAGGTGCTGCAGATTGTCAGCGATTTCCTTTTCCAGCACATGGATAAATACACCTGGAAACATCTACTCTCTCTCTATCTACTGTATTTATCTCACCCTCTATCTACCTACGTACCTACCTACTCTCTCTCCCTACCAATCAATTATATTTCTCTCTTTCTATTTCTCTCTCTCTATCCCTCTATCTACCTACCTACCTACACACATTCTCTCTCCCCCTACCTACCTACTGTATTTCTCTCTCTCTCTCTCTCTCTCTCTCTCTCTATCTATCTATCTACCTACCTACTATCTCTCTCTCCCTACCTATCTACTGTATTTCTCTCTCTTTCTCTCCCAGTCTATCCCTCTATCTACCTACCTACTTTAAAAAAAAAATTGCCTCTTCAAAACCTTGGTGCGTCTTATACTCTGGTGTGTCTTATACACCGAAAAATACGGTAAGCAGATTTCCACCCCTCAAATGACATTATGTATAATCCTCAACTTATAACCATTTGTTTAGTGACCACTCAAAATTACAAGAAAGTAACTTATGATCAGTTTTCACACTTACTACTGTTGCAGCATCCCCATGATAACCTGATCAAAATTTGGGCACTTGGCAACTGGCATGTATTTATAACACTTGCACTGTCCTGAGGTCATGTGATCACCATTTGTAATTTCTCAGCCAGCTTCCAATAAGCAAAGTCAATGGGAGAAATCAGATTCACTTAATGACCTCATGATTCATTTAACAACTACAGTGATTTGTTTAACAATGGAAAAAAGGTCATAAAATGGGGGGAAACTTATCTAACTAACTGCCTTGTTTAGTAATGGCAATTTTGGGCTCAATTGTGCTCATAAGGACTGCTTATACTATACTATGCATGTGGCTCTTTCATTCCTCTGTTGTGGCTTCCTGTCGCCATCTTGCCAGATGGCAAGATTTCTTCCCATTAAAACCACTCACATATTTTCCTGCCAAAACCTCTTCATCTTTACTCATACATTTACCATCGTGCTGCATGATTATTCTAGTTGTGGATCCTGTCTCCAACTTCCAAACCTGCAATAGTTGGTATTTTTATTATGGGTTTAAACAGACCATCAATATCTTGTCCAAAATGAAAAGGATCTGCCTAACATCAGAAGCAAAGTTAGATGTATTACATTGTGTTGAAGCTGAATGACATCTTCAGTACTAAGAAGAGCTTTTAATTTGAGCAAAATTATGGTGCACAATATAGCAAATGCTAATTCTTATACTTTGATGCATTCTACCTCTTTGTCTGCCAGATATCCATGAGCATTTTAAAAAACCAGCACAATGGATAAAATTCTTTTACAGCACACACAAGCCAAGACAAGAAAGCAAAGTGGTTGAGTAACATGCTTAAGAATAAATGTATGAGAATATTTACATTTGGGTTATAAAATTTTATACCATGCTCTGCACCTCCTTTTTTCCACTGGTTTAACATCTTGCTAGGGAAATTAGTAATTTATGTATACGTGGAAAGGCACTGTGCAACCAAAGATTTTAAATCATCAGCAAGCATATTAGTAAAACTTTCACAAGAGACAAAACTATTACATAGCACTTGTACTTGCGGAATATGCCACCATTTATCCACACTTGTCCATTCTTTTAGTCAATTACTTACTATGCGTTACATTCCATGAAAGAAAGTCTTAGTAAACTATTAGGTATTTTTGGTGATACTATCAGAAAGAATGGCCAAAAATGCTTTACCTTTTTTTTTTGTTTTTGGTAAGCAGGAGATTTATGAGTGAAAATGGGAAATCATTACTGCATTCTCATCTTTAACCCTCCCATTCCCAAACTGTTTGAAGTCAATGTTTTTCTTGCAGGACAATTTCTGACTTCTCAGAGGGTTAGGATTATTTTGAATGTAAGAAAAAAAGCATTCACCTTCCAAGAGAATTCCCATTCACTTCTCCACCCTTACCAAAAGCAAGAGCTATTGAGAAATTAACATGGGAACAGGAGGAGACTTTCCACCTTTTTCCACATTTGATTCTGAAGAAAGATTGTGTCATAATTTCGAGGTGTGCCTCACACAGTGGTTTCTTGAATGGCTTTGATGTTAAAATATAGACTAGGAATCTGAGGATTGTTCTTTATTGGGGAAGGGACAACTAAGCCCTTTGATATCCTTGTACAGTCCCATGAAAAGCATTTGAGCAGATGTGTATATCAGGTGTTTTAGCTAATGTTTGTTCCAGCTGAGGCTGACAAAAACATTGTAGTCCTATTCAATGTATATAATGCAAAAGGTCCTAGAATAAATCCCCACATCTCCAGATGGCAAGAGATTTCAGGAGAGTGAAACAAAATGAAATGAAATCTATTAAGCAAAAGCTTGAAATGAAATAAGGTAAAGGGGGAAGGGATGATTTTCATAATACATTCAGCCTGCAGCAACATCTACTTACAGTATGTTACTTTGTAAAAATCTTCAACTTTCTGGAAAAAAAATTAGAGCAACCTTTCATACTAAAATTGTTTTTCCCTCTTCTTTGATTGAAGAAGTATCCAGTGGCATACTTTAAAATCACCCATAAGTAATCTGGATTGAATCCAGTGACTGGCCTATTCAAAGGTATTATTTATTGCAAAATTGCTTGTCAAATAAAATGAAATTGGTTGGACTTACATAATATGATAGGCCACATTATGGTTTAGTGTGAAGTGTGAACTAGTCAATGGATTGGAGCATCTTACAAATGAAGAACTGCGCTATGTTGAAAGTCAGCAGCTATGAAATACTGTACTGTAGCTTCCCCATTCCTGAGTTCACAAAAAGAGGAATAACGTGACACTGAATATCAACAGAAAAAATTGTTCACCCAAGCATTATTAATTGTAAGGTAGTGCTGAATTCCTTTATCATTAATATGAGATGTAATGAGGAACACTTATGGGTGTCAAACTCAAGGCCTAGGGGACAGATCCAGCCTGCAAGGTGCTTAAATCTGCCCTGCAGGGCTACCCTGGAAACCGCAAAAGACCAGCCTGCAGTACCTCTGCCAGCAAAAATGGAGATCGGGAGGGCCGTTCGCAGCCCTCCTAAGTTGCATTTTCAGTGGTAGAGGGTTGCAAGAGCAGTTGCAGCTGAAAATGGAGGTCGGGAGCCCATTTTCGCTGGCAGAGTGCTCGGGCCACCATAGGGCCCCCCAACACGAGTGACGTCGAGCTGGCCACACCTACCACAGGCCCCCGAGGTCAAACACAACCCTGATGCGTTCATCAATGAAATTCAGTTTGACACCCCTGACTTAGATGGATTATATTACAGGAAGTCCTCGACTTATGACCATCCCTGAGTCCAAAGTTTCCATTTCTAAGCAAGACAGCTGTTAAGTGAGTTTTGCCCAATTTTACAACCTTTTTGCCACAGTTGTTAGGTTAATCATGCAAACCTGGTGTCCCTCATTGATTTTACTTGTTGGAAGCCAGCCAGGAAGGTTACAAATAGTGATCACATGACCCCAGGACAGCACAGCTATCATAAATACATGCCAGTTGCTAACTGCCCGAATTTTTATCATGTGATTCTGGAGATGCTGAAATGGCCATAAGTGTGAAAACCTGTCATTTTTTTTCAGTGCCTTTGTAACTTCAAACAGTCACAAAACAAATGGTTGTAAGTCAATGACTACCTGCATTGTTCTATAATAAGCTAATAGGTGCCTCTTTAATTCAAAAGCAAAGATTTTTCTATAATCACATAGCTATCAAAAGAGTCCAAAAAAGAGATTCCTGTACTTTTGGGGGGAAAGAGAACCACAGACAGGTTCAGCAGGTGGGCCAACACCAAATCTGAAGTATCCCTCCTACTTTGGAGACAAACACTGCACACTTCTAAACACTGACACTCAGTTCTGATGAATATTTAATTTTTGAAAACATTTTTTCACATTTTAATATTTAATTCAGCAATAATTGTTAACCAATCAAACAATCTATATACCACTTCTTTAAAGCTGTTAAGAGTTACTGAGACATACAGTCTTGGCACATTACATTTGCTATTCTCATTGACCACTAGAATCAATGACACGATTAGTACTTCAGAAAACACTACTGTAGTTATGATGTCATCAAATTTAGTCAAGAAACAGGCAACAGCTGACTTATGAGCCAAAATTTTTGTTTTTTATTCTTCAAATTTATATAGCTGCTCATCTCATCAAACAACTGATTTAGTTGTAATTTCTTACCCTTACCATTCACTGTTATACATTGGTTTCCATTTGCTTATTTGCAACATTATTCTTCTATACATAATTACGTTATAACAGTTTGGTTAAAAGCAGTATGATTGCTGGCTTTCTATTACTTTACAAGCAGTGATGGTACCAGAATGCACATGGCACAAAAGAAAGAACAGTTGTTAGATTCCAAAGAAAGATTTGCTTGTTCACTAATGTTTATAGTGTGGATAATAGGTGGCACAGACAGTCATACTGAAAGGTTATGATTAGTCAATTTGAAAATAAAAGGACCCAAGATAAAAAAAGGAACACAAATCAGTAATATTTAGGAAGATATTTGATTACTTCTTTAACAAATCGGTAAAATGTACATACTGTACAAATAAGTTCAATATATACAAGCTTTCTTCTAGACATGCTACTTTTCAAAATCACAGTAGTATCTTGCTAATATCAGATACAGCCATTTTTCTTAACTATTTATCATAGCACTCCTAACTGCAAAAATTCAACTCAGTAATTCAAAATCAAAATTCTGCAAAGCCTCCTCCCTATTAGAAAGGAAACTTGCCTTCTTTTCAACCTTTGATGCAGATTAATTTTTAATACCAAGTCCTTTTCAATAGCCCACTATTAGTGATAGTTGTGACATTAAAACAGTTTCTCTGCATTCACCTGTAAGCAAAAGGATGGTCAAGTCAAAGGATTTATGCAATCCATAAAGGACTTTTGTGCTATATCTTTTGTGCTGACTATAATCCTAATACAGCAGCAAAAGAGTAAAATAAAATGGGATCATTAGAAGAGAGATTTGATTATCCAGTAACATCAACGCAACAGACATTACTGAAGAGGACTGAATCCTTCATGTTTCTCTTTATACCATTCCCATTAACTATATTATTCCCCAACCAGCATATAAAACAGCAGCTTAATGGAAAAAGGGGAACATAATTTCTCTGTGCTAGAAGAATGAAAAGGTTATTTTTGTAGATGTGATCCTATATATTACCTTAATGTTAACTGCATGTGCAGTAGAATTGTAGATCAAAAGATCAATAAGTTACCTGTTAAAAAAATACATGGATGCATTGCTACCAAGGAAAAATCCAATAAAGAATTAAATTGTACATGTTTGTTAAATGTAATATACTACAGTTAGTCTTTAGCTTATAACCATTCATTTAATGACCATTATGTTACAACGGCACTGAAAAAGTGTCATATGACTGTTTTTCACACTTATGACCACTGCCAAATCCCCATGATTACATCATCAAAATTCAGATGGTTGGCAAGTTGTTTATGAGGGTTGCAGTATCTTGGCTCATGTGATCACCTTTTGCAATCTTCTAACAAGCAAATTCAACAAGGAAGCCAGATTCATTTAACAAGCTTGTTGCTAAACAACTGCAGTGATTCACTTACCAACTGTGGCAGGAAAGATCATAAAATGGGACAAAACTCAACAACTGTCTTGCTTAGCAGCAGAAATTTTGGTCTCAATTGTGGTCATATGTTGAGAACTACCTGTACAGTATGTATCAAAATCATTCTGTAGTATACACTAAAAATCACAAAGTTAAAATTAGATACATTAAAGTTAAAATTAGAAATAAAATAATCAACAACTAAAATGTATTTAAAACAATATCTTATATGGACGTTCTAGAAAGTTGCAAAAAGGCCAAATCCCCTCAATACAGCACATAATGATTTCCAGAAATTCAGAGTGACTACAGAGAAATCTTGACCCCAAGTTACCAGAAAACAAGCCCATAGCAACTGTAGGAAAAACTCAATGGTATGAGGATTATCATTGGATTCAATGTACATAAAATTAAAAAAAAAGAAACCCAGTACTTTATAATTAACTTTAATTGAGTTTAGGTGTGGCAATTCCATTTACTGGCTTGCCACTATAATAGGAAATTGCAGCAAGTTCTAGCTTCCTTGTACATACAAAACACATTTGGGTGATTACCATATTTTCCGGAGTATAACATGCACCGGAGTATAAGACGCACCAAGATTTTGAAAAGGCAAATTAAAAAAAAAAAAGTTTTTGCACTCTGCAAACTTCCCAAAAACGGGCCCATTTTTTGTCAAAAAAAGGGCATGCATAACCTTTAGGCGGCTTATAGATGGCCCATTTTTATATAAACGGACCATTTTACATTCATCCCCCCCCCCCCGCCTCCACGAGCACTCTGGAAGCCTTCTAAAGGCTATGCACGGCCATTTTTGCAAAGTGGGCGGGGTTTCTGGTGGTTAAATATGCTGTATTCAGTGTATAAGATACACCCAGATTTTCACCCTCTTTTTTGAGGGAAAAAGGTGTGTCTTATACTCCGAAAAATATGGTAAATGTTTATAGCAGAAGCAGACTGCTAGTTTTCTCCTAAGGAGAGGATGCATACCAAATCTAACTGGAGTAGTACTTGCCAATACTACGTATTTCAATGGTTGAGAAAGGACAAGATTCCCACCCACCCCCTTTTTTTTTCTTCAGGCAACAAAAGAAACAAATCATGTCATATGTATTCAGAATCTATATACCTAAATGCTAGAACAATGCCCAATGAATACATATTATGGAAAGCAATTTTGTTTGTGTTTTGAAGTATTTAAATCTACAGAAGTCAATGAAACGAAACTTTAGATGACAAACATTTTAAACACATTCATTTACTCCAAATTTCAATCCAATCCAAAATAGTGATAGCAATATAACTCAACCATGTAATGCAATAATATTGTACACATTTTCCCCATTTTCTTCTATTCTTTTCTCTTGAGCCACATGAGTAAGTAACAAACAACCTAGGAAGGCACAAGATTATGCCATTTTCTGAGAAAGTGGTTTACAGGTTTAGTTGTGTGATACAGTTCTGTTGAAGTCTAGTTTTAACATAATGCAGGCAACATATCCCCTACTCAAGATCAGACTATCTTAAAAATTCTACAATAATCCGGAAGGACAGATTGCTATAAATCCTGAAGAGTTTTTGCAATATTTAATCCTTCCAGTATCTTTTTGAAATATATCCAGGTCAAATAAAGTTATTGTCATATTCAGATTCTTAAAACTAGTAAATTATGTTTTGAATCACACACAGAGTGATGATTCAACTTCTTAAACTGAATCTCTAAAATTTTCTAGATCTACAAGAAATAGGAACTAGAAAAGGGAAAACAGACTTTTTAAATTCTGTGTAATCCATGTAATATTTTGCAGCATCACATAATTTGGTTACTGCAGTCCCAAAAACATAGATGTAAAAAGAAATATATACAAAATACAAATGCATCCTTTAACTTTTGAAAAAAAAGATATTTACAGAATAACTCTAAAGCAGCAGTTCTCAATCTTACTAATGCTGCGACCCTTTAATATAGTTCCTCATGTTGTGATGACCACCAATCAACGCTCCATCCTGCCAAAACCCCACCCCTTGGCTGATTGGCTTCGAACCCAATAACCAGAACCCAATTTCTCCCCTCCACACATATAGACCCCCTTTTTTTACGTTTGCGTTTCTCCTCCTACTTTCCTACCTGTGCGCCTGCGTGTGTATTTGTGAGTGTGTGTGTGCGAGAGCGACACAGCACGCTTTAGAGTCTAAAGAGTTAAAGAGTTCCGATGGTCTTAGGCAACCCCTGTGAAAAGGTCGTTCAACCCCCAAAGGGGTCGCGACCCACAGGTTGAGAACCACTGCTCTAAAGAAATGGTTTTTTCCCGAAATTAGAGGTTAGAAAAGATTGGACCCCAATTAAATTGCAAATAAAAGTGCTTGTTACTAGCAATATTTCTAAAAGGTCTTCAATTTGGCTTTAAACCCATAGCATTCTTTAAACAAATACTTCTCATCATTTAATGTCATAGTGAGAGTAGCCTAAATCCACAAGGTAAAAGCAGTTCATTTCCATGTCTTTTCATTGACTTGTTATCATATAAATGAAGTAGTTCTAAACAGGTAACCTGACACTGACACCCCCCTTTTCATCCAATCCAATGGTTTTTGCTGTTACCTTTCCCAGCTCTAGTACAGGAGAAAACTGAGCAGATTTACAGAATAACAGAGATAATAGACCACCACAACCACTCAATTAAGCAGATGTGACAACCCATACTACATAACAGGATGCAAAGAAACCTGTTTGCACATGTGGATCGCTTTTAATTGAACTGAATATATCCCTGATTCTTAGCAAAACATCAAAAGGTCTAATTTCAGTAGGTTTATAGTATATCTTCAATAAAAGCAGAACATGATAATGCATTTGTACAACAAATCTTTCCCAAATATTAATTGCTTAACAGGCCAAAAATACCTTTAACCAAAATAAAATCAAGAGTTAAAACAAGTAGAATACATTGTTAAGTCAAACTCCATTCTGTAACTCTATTCATATAGTTTTCTTGGCAACTTTAAGGAAGTGATCTATCATTTCTTCTTCTAAGAATTTTTTTTAAAATGTCAATCTTGTCATCAGCTGTGAAATAATCAGAGCAGCCATCCACATATTAAGAATCAACTCTGCTTAGCTTCCAAGATCACTCAAGGACAGCTAGATTTCTGCCACTCACTGAGATAATTCAAAAAGCATCATTTAACTTAGTGACTTCCTTTAAAGCATACAATTTGTAATGCCGCTTCCAATGAAACATCCTAAACATGTTTTATCATTAAAATGACTGGTACAATGTATACTTTGAATTTATTCCATAAAGTGTATTGGGGAAAAATTGTATTAAATATAAAATTAAAAAGAATGAATACAAGTGTAAGAGCTGTGCAGTTATCTGAATTCAAAAGGAAAAATGCAAATCAGGGATATCCATTAATTCACATGTAGCAGAAACTTTTTAAACCTATGTCTTTTCCTGGGTTTATCTACAATTGAAGAAAGCAATTGCACGAACCCAGGAAAAGACATAACTGCTTTAAAGTGTTCTCAATAGTTGCTTCTTGCATGCCGATTTGTATGCACTGAGACATATTGTACATTTTGAATCCAGATCTATGCAGAGCCCAGCAAAAATTATTATAGGGTTAATTTACAGCAGTTTGATATAGTGCTTAAAGTGCTGGCCTAGAAATGAAGAGACTGTGAATTCTAATCCTGCCTTAGGCATGAAACTGGGTGTCCTTGGGCCAGTCATTTATTCTCATCCCAACACATCTCAAAGGGTTATTGTTGCTGGGAGAAATAAGAGGAAGGAGTATTATGCATGTTCGCCACCTTGAGTTTTTTATAAAGTAATAAAGGTGAGATAAAAATCAAATAAACATAAACATATCTTTATATAATGTGATCATATTAATAAAGCTATATCACATACCAAAGTTAATTTATATTATAAAAAGTTGTGCACAACTAAATTGCAGTAAGTAACTTCACGTGTTTTCTATTTTAGGGGAATACAACCTCCATCAACATCCAAATATGACCAAGGAGTTTGAGAACTGTGGTCCAAAACATCTGATGGGTATCATTGATTGACTTCCTGGTATAATACACTGAAGATTTAAATCAGAAAGCTGATACTGAAGTTACACTGTTTTACTAATTTGTTTCTAAAATTCTAATTATACTACTTTTACAAATGACTATTACTTTCACATGAGTATATCATTTTGATATTAGCAATATCTAAATTTAAAATGATAGCCCACATATAATTATTTTTCCTTTCAAGTGACAACATACCATGGAATACATTCAGAAGTACCTTATTTTTCGGAGTATAAGACACACCCTTTTTCTTCAAAAAAGAGGCTGAAAATCTGGGTGCGTCTTATACATAGAATACAGCATTTTTTGCCTCCCATAGCCCCGCCCCTTCACCAAAATGGTCCTTATAGAGGATTTCAGAGAGCTCCTGGGGGCTGGGGGGGGGCAGAAATGAGAAAAAAACAGCCGGTTTTTTGCCCCCCCCCAACCCCCAGCAGTACTCTATAAGCCTCCATAAGGCTATGCATGCTATTTTTTTGACAAAAAACGGGCCCGTTTTTCACAAAAAACAGGCTGGTTTTTGCTCCTTTTTGCCCTCCACCCCTACCATGCAAGCCCCTCAAGGCTATTCATGCCTTTTTAAAAAAAAAAAACCAGGCCCGTTTTTGTGAAAGCTCTTTAACTGATTGATGAGAATTACATTGATCAAGTGCTGTACCAGAAGAAACAAAGTCTTAGGTGCTGCAGATTGCCAGCAATTTCCTTCTCCAGCACATGGATAAATACACCTGGAAACATCTACCTACCTACCTACTCTCTCTCCCTACCTACCTACTGTATTTCTCTCTCTCTCTCCTTCTCCCTCCCTACCTACTCTCCTTCTCTCTCCCTATCTATCTACTGTATTTCTCTCTCTCTTTCTATTTTTCTCTATCTCTCTATCTACCCACACACTCTCCCTACCTACCTACTGTATTTCTCTCTCTTTCTCTCCCTCTATCTACCTACCTACTTTTTTTAAAAAAATTGCCTCTTCAAAACCTTGGTGCATCTTATATACTCCGGTGCATCTTATACTCCGAAAAATACGCTATACTAGGCATAGAAAGAATCGAGATAGCAATCCTTGATAAGCAAGAAACAATTTTCTACATTAATACATAAACAGAAATAAGTTAATATATCAGTAGAGTGGTCTAGTTTAATCTTAGTATTTAAGACTCTTCATATTTTAAAGTTGCACATTGGTATTCCTACATAACATGTACTATCACTATTCCTTTCTATTTTTCTGAATGGCATTCTGAACTTCAGCTTCTAGCTTAATACATTTTTTTTTCCTATGAGAAAAAGAGAAAAGGCAGTTTTACATGAGGTATTCAGATAGACTATCATATTTTCCTCTTCCCAAAGATTTACTACAGAATTGTAAAACAAAACTGCAAAGGGTCTTCCTAAAAACATCTTTATGATTTATCAACATTTTACTATGCTACATTACCCATGCCGGTGCAGAAGTGGCTGCTCTGAGATTGTGATATTGGCCCATCAAATCCTTACAGAGGTAACTCAATATATAGATATGCATCTCTTGAACAGGTAAAGTAATATAACTCTAGTTTCATTTTTAACTCTCAGAGTAGCTATAGCTTTAAGGTAAAAGGCTAGGGGGCCTTTTCAAAAAAAATTAAACATAACATTTTATCTATTAATTTCGCTCTGGAAAAATACATTCCGTTTTTATGTTATAAACCGTTTCCAAGCCCTTGCTACTTATTTTCCAAATATTCTTTTATCTCTGCAACTAAGTAATTCAATTGGGGGCCCCCAGCATGCCTTCAGGCAACCCAATTTTTTTGTCGTTTCTTCACTCCCTTTAAAGAATAACGTAATCCTTGCTGCTGCTGCTCCTCCGACTAATATAATAGGACGCAACGCAACACAGCACGCTTTCAGGACAGCCATTGGATTTTCGAAACGCATATAATTTTTGAGTATGTCAGTCACTCTGCTATCGCCGTGGCACAGCTTCACAAAATAAGGAAAGGAAGAATAAAATAATTTTTTAAAAAGTCAGGGGAATCTTTCGCCGTCTTTTGCCAGCAGACAAGATACCAGCTTATTCACTCTCCCACTGTTTCTGGAGCAATTCGGATAACTAATCGGACGGGGAATGGGGGTGTTCTTTGAAGGGACGTTGTGTTCCTCGGGAGGGGGGTTCAGAAAATTCAAAATCGTCGGACCCCAAGGCGAGAGAGAGAGAGATTGAGAGCAAAGTCGATCCAGCCACTTCCAAGCCATCAACCAACACTAAGCACCTTCTGAGTTGTCCCACACAGTTGCCTATATGTTGGGGGTCAACCCACAATTCACACTCAAGACCGGAGCAATCCGCAGAGAGGCGATTTGGAGGCTTCCTCTCTCTTTTAACCTTTGACTAGTATAGAGAAACGACGTAATGATATTCGGAGCGGTTAGGGAAAAGAGGGGAAAGCGGTGGGGAGTTTCTCCCACGTTAACCTGACAAGTTTCATATATATATATATATACACACACACTATACACACACACACACACACACACACACACACACACATATATATATATACACATACATACATACATACATACATACATACATATATAAAAGGAAAGAAAAAGATTTCCTTACCGTCATATATAACAAGCCTCGTCCTTCCAGAGAACGGCAAACGAAGCAAAACCAACCAACTCAAAAGCCGTAAAGGTTTTTAAAAAAAAGTGGAGGGGAGGAGGAAGAGGGGGGTATTCCCCCCCCAAAAAGGGCGAGTTCAAGCCCTCTGCTCAGTTCAATTTAGTTCTTGTGCCTCCACGCAGCAGCAGGCCGAAAGGAAGGGGGGTCTCCCGCAGCCGTTGCCCCCAGCGCCCCACTCTCAACTCAGGGCCCCCCCACATTCCTCCTGCAAACAGAAAAGGCGAGGATGGAGGGCGGGAAGGAGAGGGGGGCTTGAAGAGGAGACGCGGAAGGCGACCGGGTCTTCCCGCTTCCCCAGCCAAGGGGGGGGGGGGAATTGACGGACGACCGAGCGAAGAAGGTTGGAGGGGGGGAGGGTTCGGTCGTCGCCTCTCTGAGGGAAAAAGCACCCCCCTCTTACCCCACCCACCCCCCAAGGAGGATTTCTTCTCTCGCTTCCTTCGCCTGGAGCCAGAGGGTGAGGGAGGTGGGGGGAGGCGGTAGCTATCCAGCAGGGCAATGCCTGTCTGCGCTGAGGAAAGAAGATTGGGAAGGGGGGGGGGACGAGGATTGGCAGCAATCGCGGGTGCTGGTGCTGCCGCCGCCTCCTCCTCCGTCTTCCTCCCCTCCCCAGAGCCAGCCTCCCTCCTTCCTTTTTTTCTCCCGCCTGCCCTCAGACAGGCAGCAGCATAGCAACCAACATGGCAGCTGCGCAGTCACCCAGTCGCGAGCGGACCGGTCCGGGGGGGGGGGGAGCTCTCGCGAGAGCTCCCGAATTTCTACCTCCTCTCCTCTCTTTTTTCCCCTTTCCCGCAGGACGCGCCTTCTTTCGCTGGGCCTGGTGGTTGCTTTGGCTATGGGTCTGCCGCGGAGATTGGATGTTGCTTACCTGAAGCTCCGCCTTTTTTCTTTTCTCTTGCCGGCCCATTGGTTGGCCAGCACGTCTGTTCTTGTCTGAAGAACTTTTAAGCAAAAAAAAAAAAAAAAGCTTTTCCCTCGGTCCAGGCCCGAATTACGATTCGGGCTGCTCGGGATGGTTTTGTGGGGTTGTAACATTTGGGGAGACCGTTGGGGAAAAATAATAAGGAAAAGGGAGATTGAAGGTGCTTGTATTACAGAGCAGAAGTGACACCTGCTGGTATGTCTGAAGAGGGGGCGACTCTTCGAAAATGTGTATATGTGTAGATCCCTGTATCGTATCTGTGTAACGTATGTTGTTCGTTTCATTATTGGATGAGGGGGTGGGGGTTCCAAATAGATGTCTAAAAATTAGGAAAAGCAATTTAAATATATCCATTAATTCTAAAAAATAAAGTTCCGGCTTCAACTCAGTACTGGTCTTTCAAATCCACTGTATTAAGAATATGTATTTGAATTCAATTTTCTAAAGTTATTTTATATTCCCATGATCATTTCCTTTCAGGACTAATGGATAAACAATTTTTAAAAAGCCATGGAAGGTTATTTTAATATATGATTACCGCAGCAAGATTATTACAGGCACAGAAATGGAAAGATCCGATTCTACCCGCTGGTTGAAGTAGCAAGATTTTTTGAAAGGAATACATTCTTTGATTAAAGATATTACCTACGTTTATTGATGACTGGAAACTTCTTACAGACTTTTTGCATAAAAATTTAAAAAAGGAAATTGTGATGTATGGTTTTGATGATTAGAGCGTTTAGAAGATTATAGAAATAAAAATTATGCAATGTACGTTGGGAGAGAGAAGTTGAAATACAGGTAGACCTCTAGTTATAAATACAATTGCGCCCAAAATTTATGTTGCTAAGTGAGATATTTGCTAAATGAGTTCTGCCCTATTTTATAAACTTTCCTGACAAACGTAAGTGAGTCATTGCAGTTATTAAATTAGTAATACGGTTCTTAAGTGGATCTGGCTTCCATATTGACTTTGCTTGCAAAAGCTGATCACATGACCCCCCAAAACACGGCAACTCTCATAAATATGAACCAGTTATCAATCATCCAAATGTTGATCCTGTGGCCATGGGGATGCTGCAACCATCATAATTGTGAAAAACAGTCACTTTTTTGAGTGCCGTTGTAACTTTGAACGGTCACTAAATGAACTGTTGTAAGTTGTGGACTGCCTGTATATTTGTATAATCTGCTGTGAAGATTGTAGGAAGCGACTTCTTTATATTTGGCTTTTCTGTTTCTTCAACTTTTTCTACTGTTTATTATGTGTTTTCTTTCTTTTTCTCTTTTGTTCCTGTGTTAGTTTTATCTTCTTGTTTAAAATATGCATATTTATATATGTAAATATATATAATATAGATATATAATGTAACACAACAGTATAGAAGTAAACACTTCATGATGCAGTCCTATAGTCTTTAAATTGTTTAGAATTCTGAAGCTTTTTATGTATTAAAACCTGTGTCTTGTTTGAGTAGATACTTATAGGATTAGCCCCAAGACACATAAATTAAGTCTTCAGGGGATCATTTTTGTGTATGCAAAACTGAGCAATGAGGGCACCCGCCCAATACATGCAGCCTTTCCTTCTGCTCTTTTCTTACATAGATGAGAGCAAAGATTCCTTTCACAGACATAAATACAATGTCTTTTTCCATTCATGGATGTACACACTCACAATTTGTCATATGGATGCAGAGTCTTTTTCCATAATAAGGGATAACCCTTCTTTCCCTTCATTTCTTCATACGCCTAATAATATACATATGGTACATATGCACCTCAGTGGGAAAGGCAAAAATAAATTGACTTCATGGTAGTCATTGCTTCGGGGCACTCCTGGTGTCTTATCACTAATGAATTTTTGGCTACTCTACAAATCCTCAGATGGAAGATTTGTAGCTCTGAATCAAAAGATATTGTGCAGTGTATCTGTTTTTCTCTTAAAGGATTTTCTGATGTAATGGGGGCGGGGGCGTGGAGTGAGAAAATGGGAGATGAAAATGTTTGGAGTCCTCTCTCTGCCCCATAAAGGTCCTTAAGGTTCTAAAGACAATTGCCAATAAAATTAACATCCCAAAGTTAATTTCCCCCTGGTAATTACTTCAATGATAGGTAGAGGCAGCTGGACAAAAAACCTGTCCAGTATGCAGAAAGAGGTAGATCAAAGCGGGAAAATTGTGCATAAAAACTCTGTGTAATGAAGAATTGCAGACATAGATGGTGCAGATTGTAATGGTTTAAGGGGAAAAGACAGGGAGAAAACAGAATGCTGCTGGACAACTTTGAATAGAAAAAAAACCCACAAGTTCTTTACTTTGTTGGATTTGGAAGAGGACCAGTACCTAATGGAGATCTTGAAACAGTGAAGCTATGAACAGGGTTTTTTTTTTAAAAAAAATGTTGGCAGCCGTGTCCTATGCCAACTGAAGACCCCAAACCATTTTGAAAACTATTATTTCTAATTTTATTTTAAAAACCCACCAGTTTTACAGGGTATTTATAGGGAATTAGAGAATTATCCATGCTGCTTGTGTTAATATTAACATTAGAACTATGGATGTGATACATGAGTCATTTAAAAGGTTATGGGTTGCTTAAAAGGTTCTTGAAGATTGCAAGCTATATATCATATCTTTTAATAATTGGGAAAATCCCTAACATTTTCTTCATAAAACTTTTTTAAAATTGGAAAATAGAGCAGTCAATCATAGGAAGCTCCTGTAATACGGTAGTAAATGATTTCTCCTAGCACCACAGTTTTATGTTTTTGAAAACCTATTTATTTACTTATATCATTTCTATACTGCTGAGTCTCCAAGGTCTCTTGACAGTTTACAGAAATTACTCATGAAACATAGAAACATTAAAAAAAATCCTATCCCTAGCAACATCCAGCGTTCGATAATAACTCCCTTCTTTCTCATCATTAAAAGTTCTGCAAGGGTGTTAGGGAAGGCCGGATCCTTGGAGATATGTTCCAAAATACTAGAGCATATCTAGAAAAATACATCAAGTTCTAACCCATTTTTTTCTGATTTCACTGGCAAGGATGCTCAGTCAGCATCCTCATTTTGGCTGAATACACCAGACCAATAAGCTTTAGCAAAAGTAGGCAGTTCTGTGCATACTGAAGCACCAAGGTGTAAAGTTTAAACAAGCATTTCAAATTGTACCCTGAAACCTATTGCCAACCAATGCACTGCTCAGAAAACCAGAGTTATATGGTGCTGATGGCTCTCAAACGTATACAAATGAGCCACTGCATTTTGTACCCACTGCAGCATTTGGGTAAGTCAAATACATTGCAGGAATTGATGCTGTAGGAAGGACTGTAGCTGCTGGGCACAAAGAATTCCACATTTATTGATTCATTTAATGCACTCACTAAAAATGAGGGAGAGCAGCCTTAATTTAATAACTCTGTACACAACAGGTCAAATGTGGCCTTGTTCAAATTCACCCAGTAATCTTCAAAACAAAAAATACAAGAAACTGGGTTAGTTTTTACAAATGTATATTCACCAGCATTCTACGTGTTTAAACGAAACAGCATTTGAAAAAAGAATAGCTGCCCTGCATAAAGAAATCAAATTAAATGATAAGGCTGTTAGTGCCCTAGCTGCACTTCCTATTGGAACAGGTTATTCAGGTGCAAATGCAACTCATTAAAGCAATTGTATCTATTTCAGGATTAGGATACTGTGGAGAAAACCTCCTTGCAGATGGTCCTGGGGGTGTGTGTGATTGCATTAAGGAATTGCAGTATTGCATTCTGAAGGGTTCTAAAACAAACCAGCAGAGCCGCCTCTCTCCGATACTACCTTTCCATGCGCTAGATGGAGAAAGCCAGTCTTTATATAAAATGATGTTCTCCACAAAATAGGCAACCTGCATAAGCAGTTTAAAAGTAAGGCAGCTATTGATGAAAGCTACTTTTTAATGAATTACAATTATGTTTGCTGGTAAGAACTCAGCTTAGTGCATTCTCTGCTGATGATCTTGTTTAACCTTACCATGAGTCATCCTTTCGGGCTAGTAGCTGGTATTTCATAAGCTAAGAGATACTATCAACTTTGCCCAACCTTTTCATAATGCATTAATAATATGTAGGCTGTTTGGAAGTGTTCACTCTTCAATGTCATGAGTTTTAATTTTCAAGCTAAACTACACAAAAATGTAATTATAACTGAGTGTATTAAACTCAAGTGGATCTTTCTGTATGGAAAGCTGTATGCAAAACAGGAGCAAGGCTGAAAAAAAGTGATTCAGAAATAGCATGGCATTGTCATTGTCATATTGTTGCATGTAAATGATTTAAACCTTCAATGGTTTTATTAGCTAAGAAATAATTATATAGTGTTTCTCCCCTCTCCCAGTACTACCATCCACTACTATCTTGGCTGTATGATACTTGCACATTGCAAGTATCTCCTGGGTGGCAAGATTCTGGCAGCAGTTTTGATCAGAGATCTTACTTTTCATAGAATAGCTGTGAGGTTTGTGGCATGAGTACAACTAAGGCTAGGAACTAGTCTGTGCTTCTCTGAATGACTCCAAAACCAAAGGGTGTAGGAATATGGAATGTGGAAAAGAATGGTGTACAGCTGTTTGATAGATTGTCATTTATTGGATCTAGCATATCTATGAAATTTGTCAAATTTGGGGCATTTAAAAAAAATATCTTGATATTTTTTTTGGAAAATATCATTTCTTTTAAGCATCTTGGACTGTTTAATCTAGTTGATATAATAGGTAGTTAAAATTCAATTATTTATGGTAAGAATAAATAATAAATATTATATCTCTAGTAATAGTCTAAGGAGGATCCTTATGTTAATTTTTCTGACAGTAGAAAAAAGAAAAGAATGGTGTACAGCTGTTTGATAGATTGTCATTTATTGGATCTAGCATATCTATGAAATTTGTCAAATTTGGGGCATTTAAAAAAAATCTTGATATTGTTTTTTGGAAAATATCATTTCTTTTAAGAATCTTGGACTGTTTAATCTAGTTGATATAATAGGTAGTTAAAATTCAATTATTTATGGTAAGAATAAATAATAAATATTATATCTCTAGTAATAGTCTAAGGAGGATCCTTATGTTAATTTTTCTGACAGTAGAAAAAAGATTATTTAAACAGCTACAAAGATAGTCCTTTGAGGGTTTTTAAAAAAAATCTAGACTGCAACTTCTGTGTGTAGATGGAGATGCTCTTTTGTTGGAATCCAAGTGATTTTGGACACAACTAGACACATGAACCCTCCTGTCATGTGGGAAACTTAGTTCTCCTTTCAACTTTTTTCTGGAATTAAAGATTTTAAGAGCTATATGGAGCACTTAGGGACAGATGTTTAAATTCGACCTCTGTGCACATTAAAAAATGACTTTGAGATGATCTAAATTAAACAATTGTAGACCATTGCTGTATTGGGCTAGACCATGCACTTTCCTTTTCCTTCCCTCCTATTAAGGCTAAAATGACTTTAGTGCTGTGGACCAGATTATTTTCAATAACTTCTTCAATGTTCGATGTAGTGCAAGAATTTAGATTGCCCTAAACCTTCTAAATGGCAATATATTCAGTTAAAATACACTTTTGATGTGCTAATAACTTCTGAAACTCCTAAATTACTCATTGTGCTAATTTTTAAAAGTCTAAACATACAGTTTCTTTTTATAGACAGCTTTAAAATATAATTAAGATAGATATTAGTATGAATTTGGGGATACTGAGTTGGAATACTCTATTTTAACAAAACAATAGTCTTTGTGTTTTAAAGATTGTGAAATTTATTTGCCATGACCTTGAGATGCGATTTCAGTAATGAATAAAAAGCAGGAGAACATGTAGCAGAACAAGGAGATGAAAAAGAAAAGCATTTGGTTGACAAGTACTTTATTACAAAACCTCAATCTTGACATTTCAAGTTAAAACCTAATTTTCAGAGAATTGCTGAAGTAAGAAAAGCACTCAAAAAACAGACTGTAACTGAATTGGAATTGGGTTTTCTTTATATGTCGTGAAAAGACTGATCAATAAGATTCAGATTTGGCAAGAATTCATTTAGTTAAAAACCAAGTCAGTATGAGCTGTATATGATGGAAGTAAAATATGGGTAAGATTTAATGGAATGCTTAACAAATGTTTCCAGGTGGACATGGAATAAGGTAAGGATGGGTGGTGTTCTGACTTGTTGAGCTTATTTTGGGAAAGGATATCAAGAATGCTTTTGGTGACATTAGATGAGTATTGCTCAGAGATATAAATGTGAGTACTATAAAATTTAGTATGGAGACAATGCCATATTGTTGACTAACACTTCAAATGACTTCCAGTAAACCTTAAATGGCATAGCTCAGTGAAGAATATCTGAAAATTAATATATCAAAGATCAAACAGAAAGGGTGTGGTGATATTCAGTTTTTTGCACAGGATGTCATTTGTGTCATGGTTTCACTGCTTGGCAGAAATTGTGTGTGTGTGTGATTAGTGCAATGAGTGCTTGGGTGTCATCAAACTCATTTGTTCCTGTATGATGAATTAGAGAAGCTGGGAGTGACCTTTTTGGGTGAAATAGCATTACCCCAGTCCACAATGATGATGCCATAGTAGTCAGGAGAATGAAGCTCTCTACATCCAGTGGAGTCCCAAAGTGGCAAATGGACAAGATCAGAGATGCTATTAAAGGCAAAAATCATCCTTGAAGAGGAATCAGTGAGCAGTTCTCACCAGTTCTCACTAGTGAGAATCTACCAGGGATCAGTGCTTTATAACTTTGTAGCTGGTGTATATCACTACAGAGTAGTGATATAAGCTAGGAAGAGTGATTTTATCTGTTGGTCATATTAAGTTTAGAATAAATAATTGAAAAAGAAAGATTGTGAAATCCTGAAAAAGAGGCTATTCGGATGAAATGAACAATTTCAAAATGGCAAATATAATTCAATGCAGACAAGCGTAAAATATTTATGCTGACATCAAATTACTTCACCTGTATGTTACTGGGTTTTAACCCTGCAGTAGGAAGGAAGAGGAAGCTTGGAGTCAGGATCAACTATTTGATGAAAATGTCAACTGCTGTTAGAAGAGAAAAGACATGAAAATTCATGGTTAAAATCTTTAGAAAGAAAATGAACTTTGCAATGATAAGTGTGTCTATGAAGAGATATCTATCATTTTGGTTACCGTTAAAAAATATAGATTTAGAACATAGGACAACCACAATGCTCAGAGTGGCATAAATCTCCTATAAGGAAAACCTATAGCAATTGGGTTTCATTAGCTTGGAATGAAGCTGAGTAAGGGAAGGTATACCATATAAGATCATGTACATTAATAACAAGAAAATTTGCCTCCATCTCTGACAGTTTTGGAGCTTGGCGTATCCATTAGATGATTTTAAAAGATTATAGGTAGGTTTAACAGTGACCAAGCCATCAATGGCTAATAATACTCTTTGTTGTTTACTATGCCTGAAAAATAGCAGGCTATATTGGTTGATGGAAGGAAAAATTAAAGTCCAGTTCAATTTTGTGAACTTCCCAATTGCACCCAGTTGGTCTCTGAATTAGTTGGATCTATGGTCTGAACCAGGAGAGATCTTCTGTCCTTACATGTGGAGAACAATTCCTTTCACAAAGAGATGGGATATTTATCATCCAGGATGTGTTCTCTTCATGAAACTTTCAGGTGTCTAAATTTAGCTGGAATTTTGGAAGGTAACATTAGACTTATTGGCAGGAATGATTTTGATACCATCTGTTATATTGTCAGATTTGATAAATATGCTATTCTTAAAAGTATTTCTATGTAATATTTACAAAAAGTGTTAGTTTGATAGACTCTGAATATTGTATCTTTCACTGCATAAAATTAAAGTTTTTGAAAAATATTATTTAGGGTGAAATCCAAGGTGATATAAATGAAGGTTTATTTGCACAGCAGCAATTTGCTTCCTGCCTGCCTGTGTTTCCTAAATATGCTCTGGAACCTCTTCTGTCTCTTTGGAGAATATTTAGATAGGCAGAGAGAGACGGAATGAAAGATTTCCCCTATCCATGTTCCACAGGCATAGTACCGGGGATGGGTGGTGGGTGGAGGGAGGGACAACCAAATAATTTTATTACCGGATAGCATGGTTATTGGTTTAATAATAGTAATACCAATTTGTGATGACCATTATTTTAGAAAAAAATGTCATCTGAACTGAAACTTTTAAAACAGAAAGGAGTAAAAATAATTAGTCAAGATAGTAATACATAAGGTTTCTGATTTTAAAACAAGTGGCACACTAAACCTTTGATTTAATAGACTCAGTTTAGCATACTTTGCTTTTAATGGAATGAGTCTACTATTTCATGAGTTTTGCCCAAATTTCAGGCAATAACAGATTTTTTTTTCCTAGCAGTGTTTGCTGCTTCCCCGCAAAGTGTTTTTCACTGTTATCAAAGCAAGAAAGGTTATTCATGTACAAGTGTGTTTTTTTGCTCACAAAGTCCCATTTACATTTAGTGAACATTCAGTCTTAATGGACAATCCATGACCAAGATATTATCTTATCCAAGCAGTGACCACGGGCAGCCAAACAATGCAGTGGGAACGGGAGTGACTTCTGACTTCCTGCTGACTTCTCTATTGATGTTGTTTGTGTTGAAAATAGCTCTTCCTCCTCCTTGACTGTTCAATGGAACTGCCTACCGTTTTGCTGGGATGGAGGGGAAACCAAGTGAGCCAAGGATCATGAAGAAAACTGCATTCACATTCCCCATTCTGGTGTGTCTTCAAGAGCTCCCTCCAAAAGAGGAAGAGTGCTTACCTTTCAATCACTAATGTCTCCCATCCAGCCCTACCACACCAGCAGGCAAACCAAGTCACTCCCTTGCCTTTCCCTTGCTGCTTATGGCTGTTAAGAGAATTCAAACGTCAGCATGATTCGAAAGAAACCAGGTGTTGGTTTAACCTTGCAGTAGGAAGGAAGAGGAAGCTTGGAGTCATGGTCAACCATTGCCACTATCAGATTGGGATTGGGATACACCCTTACATCTTCCCTTGTGCCAACCCAGTCTTCAGATTTCTGGGAAGTGTAGTCAGAAAGCATGGTAGCGCTGAAACAGCCACAACTTTGCCAAATTTCAATTCCACAGGAGTGATCCTGGTCTCAGATTTTGGATGCATTCTGTAAGTTAGCTCATTTGAGATACCTTGGTTCTAAAATTGTTGCCCTGTTCACTGTTGAAACATAGAAACAGACACAAGAGTTTTCATAGTATATAGATGCTTCTCCTCTTATCAGCCTGTTAAATTGAGTGTTTATTATATTTAAATAAAGACTGATAATATATCCATAACAATTTTCTAAAAATGCAATGTAAATATGTGCTGTTCCTTCTAAACAAACTTCAAGAATGTTTACAGAGTTTCAGGTGAGCAATCTGTATTTAAAAACATACACAGGTACTTCTGAATTACCTTCTATACAATACTCCCTAGTACGCAGTTTGTGATTTTGCAGCAATTCCTTTCAAAAGCCTATAACGAGATAAGAGTTACCATTTTTTGTTCCAGCGCTGAGAGAACAGGAGTTTTCTTGAAGACATTACAGAGATGCTTGATTGGTTGCCTGATTTATTTAAAATATTTTTAGTCCCCTTTTTTGAATAAAAAAATCAAGAGGCCAGAATAATATATGACTATTTTTTAATTGTGAGATAAATTTTGATCTCAGGGAACATAACTCAAAATCACAGCATATTAAACAGGAAAAGGAACTGGTTGAAGTTTCTTGATGGAATTCAATAGTATTACAAGTTTGTGGGGTAGGTATAATTCAGTTCAATTTAGGCACCACCAAACTTTAAACCGACTCTGAACTGCTCACAATAAAAGGATTTTCAAATACAATAACAAACAGGATAGTGAATCTAATCCAGAGCACCCATGTGTATAACAACCTCCTGCCAGCCTGCCACCACAGCCCAAAGCTTGGGACCAGCGAGGTCTTCAAGGCCTTCTAGAATGCCAGTTCTTTCCGGGCAGCAGGAATCATGACCAAGAAAACATATTTCTGGATCCCCATGGATCTCTCAAAGGGCCGTATTCAATGCCGTCTCCTGAAGGCTTCTCTAAGGGGAAGTTTCCTAAAGGCCTCATTCAGTGCAGTCGCTTGGAGAATTACTTTGTCTCCATTAACAGAAGAGACGCTGTGAAAATTAACTGCACATTCTCATGCATTAACATTTGAGGTAATTTCAGTGGAGATGAATGCGGTACTGGCCTCCTGCCTGGTGCCATTCAAGCTGAATCCTATGATCTGTGTTTCATTGTATATCTCATGCAGGATTCAGTGAAGCATCACTGACATCAGTAGGAAACATGAGAGAAAAATGTGTCATTTTTTGTTGCTATTTGGGGGGGGGGGAGTTTTGCTTTTCTGCTGCAGTTGAGTACCAATAAAAGAAAACTGGCTATGAGGTAACATGTCATTAGTAGTAGAATTTTGCTAAAGGATATTTGGGGGTGAAAACAACGGGTATTCTGAATGGATGTTTTAACCTGCAAACTCTTAAGGTTTGCTTGACTTCAGTCTGTCTTTAGTTCTATAGCTAGATATACGTCCATGCAATATAATATTCATCCCTTCCACCCCTGTAACCTGGATTCTGAAGATTTTTGCCAGTATAATTGAGATTGCAAAGCATGCCTAGACCATTTTTTAAACCTCCAATAGCATTTTTAACCTAAGCTCATTTTACACAATTTATTACCAAGTAGAACAAATCAGCCACTTAATCATTCACGTATTGGAAGTGATGAATGATTGGAAACGAGGGCTGAGGCACCAGGAAATTTTCCCATTTGCTCACGGGATCTCTGACATCAAAGGTGGAGGATAATTCAGTATTTACTGTTAAAAATATAAATGTAAGCATATGAATATAATGCAAGTAAACACAGGCAATATGCTTATCAGGAAACACTGCACATTTTGCTGCTGTCTCTGTACACCTTTATAATATGTCAGATAGTTGTTGCTTTACTATATACTTAAAATGCTCTGGGTTATTTTAGGATTATAGACAAATAAGAGCAGTATATAGACAAAGGGCAGGGAATAAGGCATGGACTCCAAGTAGTACTAAGAGCACTTCCACAAAAAAATTGGAAATTTGGAGATGGAGAACGTTGAAAACAGGATGGGGACTGAGATATGTTTGGATGGGAAATGCATCTGCATCTGATAAACCACCACTTTTTTTTTTACCTGTGTATGTATGCAGAGATTCTTACTCACAAACTGTAACTGCCACTACTGAATCTTGTTCTAGGAACCTCTTGAGTCTTTGGGTGTTCCAGTAGAACTGGTTCCCAGATGAGTGTCAGTCAAATCAGCTGCTGCACGCCAAAGCCCTTGATTCAGTTCTGCATATCTTGGCAGTGCACAAAACTAGACATGCCTGTTAAGCAAGGCTATTTGAGACTTACAGCTCAGCGGCAGAGCATGTGACTTAGACTTTGTCTACTTGACAGAGCATAAGGTCCAAGGTTCATCATTTCTACTGATTAGAAGGCTTTTATAGGGGGCGGAGACATACCTGTGCTTTGGAAATTTAAAAAGTGGATTCTCAAACCATACCAAGTTGTAGTGTAGTTTGGCTTTGGCATAATGTGGAACTAGTCGTGGTAGACTGCAAGCCATGATTTATGGCTCAGTGAAATATGTGAATCCTTTTTTTTTTGTAGTTTAGCAAAACTAAAGTTACACAAAACCTAGTTTAGGCATATCTAAATCAGGTTGCAAACATGTGCAAGGAATAGTCATGACCTATATCAGGGGTGTCAAATTAATATTGTCACAGTGGCGTCACATGATGTCTTGGGATTTCCCCTCCTCCTTTGCTAAATTGGGTGTGGCCAGCACGTGGCGCATCTGGCCCACAGGCCAGGAGTTTGATAGTCCTGACGTGTATGTACCAACTTATACAGTGTAGCTAACCAGTTTGAAGCAAAGAGGTAATTTGCAAATGCCATTATACCCAGAATTACTCAAATGGAAGTCTATTGTAGGTGAATCAGGTACCTTGAATTAATAAACCATGACCCATTTCTCTCTATCTATGGCTAAAAAGGAATGTTACACTTCTCAGTTCAAAGGATTACTCATGCAGCCCTTCCTACAGTTCATACCAGAGAGCAAGCTAAGAATCATTAAATGAAGGTGTTGCACATTCGCTGAAATCTCCTGTAACATTAGCAACAAATGAATACTATCAAAGACAATTACGCTCTCAGTTGTTGCATAATCTTGACTGTACTCCAACTTGGGGAATGTTTCAGGGTGTGGCACCTATTGGAGGTTTTCAGGCAATGTTTGTGTTTTAGAAGAACAGGTCAATCTTGACAACCTCAGATACTTGGTTCTTTGGTGTTGGAATATTTTAAATGCTTGCCAACTTTATTCACTGCTTCTGAACAGCACTCACTAGGTAGGGGAGGAGCCCTGCCATTCCTTAGGGGTTGCCGGATTTGCATATTAAACTATTTTCTTCTGTGTATAATACCTCCCAATTATGGCACACTTTCTTTTTAGAATAAAACCAATGGGAGTCAATCACCATTTAGCAATATGCAATTTTCTCTGTACCTAATAACAGCACAAGAATCTTGTATCACATTTAGTTAGCTGAGAAGGCTGATAATTTGGAACAGCACATTTCTAACGGGCGAAGATCTAATGAATCCTCTTCCAGCTTAAAATTGGAATATCATTTGATTTTGGCAGTAACGGTGAAAGACCATTTTATTTCTTTATGTTGCCTGGAAGTCATACATCTGTTTTGTCTTGCAGAACAGATTTATGTAGGGGAGACTACTTTGGAGGTGAAATATAAAAGTTTTCCTTCCCAGCTGATTTTGAGGAATCAGCCTAAGTCAGTACTAACTACAAAACCTTTGGCATGCTTGGAGAGTTCAGAGGATGACATGTAGTAGGAGAACAGAATCAAATTACATATGTACCTTCTAACCAGTCAAATATTTTGGCAAGGAGATAACCATAATCTAATGTTATCTCCTTCTGGAGAAGACATGCATATACAAAATATTTTCCTGTGCAAGAAATGAAACATTATTCATAACCATGTCATTGGACTCGGTCATTCATGTCATATGATTACTGGTTTTATACATTGTCTATACTGTAATAACTATAAGTGGAAGATAACAAGGATTAATTTTTTCAAAAATTCCTTCCTTCCTTCCTTCCTTCCTTCCTTCCTTCCTTCCTTCCTTCCTTCCTTCCTTCCTTCCGCCACAGTGAATTCTGTAGCCGAATAGGTGGAGGAAGGAAAGGGTTTTTATTAAACTACATAAACACATTTCTGTTCTTATGCGTAATATTGCCACTAATTTTTTAATTAGTGCCTGTTTGCTTGGATGAGGTTTAGTGTGATGTGTTAACATAATCATTGTGGTTTGTAAATTACATTTTACAGCATATTGAAACCAACCAGTATGACTCACTTAACAACTCATGGCTAAAACAATCATAACTTAATGCAATTTCCTTGCCAGTTAACATATCTGAGATATATGTTCATTTAGGATTTTATTTATTTTTACCTCAAACTGTAACAATTTAAACTTCTTATGTTGAAATACAATTGCAATTATATCTACCCTGTTTTCTTTTAGAAAAATCTGTTTGGGATTCTTTATAATCTCTTAGATTTTAAAGTATTAGTAATGTCACACTGCCTGGTAATTTACCCAGTAATTTGTTTAGGATAAAGATTACATTAATATATTCTTGAAACTTTTTTTTAAAATTGTAGCATTCGATTGGGCATTCTTTGGTACAGAAGCTAGACTGAGGAAAAAGGTACCTAGCCTTGTTGGAAGATCAGCATGTTCACTTACAGTTTTTAAAAAATAATATCCTGGTTGGATTTCCTCTGGATTCAGTGATATATCTATTTCCAGTTTACCAGAAAGGTTTAGTATTACATATTGGTTCATCACTATTCACTTTGTTTTTTTAGACTACTTTCCTGAGAAAGTCAATTTAGTCATAGGTATCTGCCTCACAGTGAAGAGGCAAAGAAATTGTTCAGTTTACTTCAGGTTTACCACTTAGTGATAATCGTACAATGATCAGTCAGCCCTTGATAAACAGTTAGCTGTACTCATAAACTTTGCATAATTCAGAGATTTCATCTAGACCTGAGGCCTAAAAATATGCTAAACTACTGAAGCTCTCATCAGAACATCCATGATGGGTAGATACATAGCTTCCTTCACTTGAAATATCACAATTAGCTATCCAATCATGTTTTGTTCTCAACCTAGCCAATTTCACCCAGATACAAACTTTTCTGGAAACTTCTGCCCGAAAAGAAAAGCATAACATTTCAGTTGACATTGGGATGCAATATATTGCATTTAAACATTATTCAGTCACAAAATCCAGATCGATTGGGATGTATTAACATGAACAATATTTTCTGTGGTTTTAATCTTACAATATTTATTTATTTAAAATATTTATATAGTTTCCCATCTTTCACCCAACTCTGGTGACTCCCAATCAGAGCTTCATTGATACGCATTGCATTGATATGACCAACATTAGAAATTTCTAGCATGTAACAGCATATCTTTTTCTTCTCTTAATTGATGGAAGTATAACATCAACCATTCCAAACAAGTTCAACAGTGAATCTGTGGAATTAACTGCGTCATAATCTGCATCCATGCTTTCTGGCCAGGATTACGGTAGGTTACTCTCAATTTATAGGCAAGTTGGAACTTGAAAGCACAAAATAATTAATTATGGAACTCACCAAGTGCACGCTAAGATGGGTAGGAGCTTTTGATGTATATATGTTATTAAAAGTTTATTAAATACTACAATTAAAAACATGAGAACTAATACAAATTAAAAATTAAAAGAATAAAAAGAAAAAATAGGAGGGACAGATGTCCATAGGATGCCACAACTTCATATGTAATTGCAATAGCATATGTAATTACAGGCACCCAAATTGCAATCGCATGTTTACAGAGACCATATGGTAGCCACAACTGTGAGGACTTGTTGTAAGTCACTTTCGTTCAGCATCATCGTAACTTCGAATGGTAACTGAATTAGTGGACATTAAACAAGGACTACCTGGACCGCTTAGATGGTTGCATAAACCTAGAAATAATACCTAAACTTTGACCTGCAATGAACTCCAAATAGACAGACATTACATGATCTTATTCAATATTACCTACCAGATCTAAAAGGGCTTCAACTAAACATCTGAATTTCTGACATCAGAATAGAGCCAATCTCACTACTAAAGAATGCACCCCTGCTAGTCCACTAAGGGCACATTTGTTATGTCTTTCTAAAACAACTTTACAATCAATAGTAGTCACAGAACAATGGATATTGTCAAAGTTGTTTCATTCAATTTAAAAAGACATGTTTAGTAAAGTCAGATATGCTGCCAATTACGAAGTTTGGGATGGGGTGGGATTGCTGGCCAAAATGGTTTCCTTTTCCTGTATAGCTTCATCTTTTCCTTGACACCAATTTGTCACTACTCATTTTTTCCCTTTCTGGATCTAGTAGGTGCTATGGTGATAAAGAAAAAGCAAAATATGCTAGAGATAACTGCTCATCATCTTTTATTGTTCACTTACTCAGATGGAAAAGAACTGGGGGACCAAGATCAGGAAACTCCGTGAATTGGCAGTAGTCCTGAGGAACTTTTGAGGAAAACTAGAAGTTGAAACTAGAGTTTACTGAAATCAACAGTTCTGTTAATTCAAAATCCAGTTCCAAACATCCCAGCAGACTTTCTTAAATCTACATTTTCTCAGCTAAAGAAACAGGTTCCATAGAAAAAATGATCTCTATAAGTTTTTTTGTGAAATTGCACAGTAAAGTTTACTTATAGTAGTAAGCAAAATAATAAGATATATGCTTATTTCAGCATCACCAGTTGGTCTATTCATACAGCTAGTAGGCCATATATACTATATTAAAGTCCACTAAGACTTAAAATACCTTGCTTGAGTTTTAAAATTAGCACCAGCTCTAATCAAAGTTCATAACCCAAGGTCTGTATCAGAAGTGCAATTAATTTTGTTGTAGTGGCAAAACTGACAAAGAAGCAGACAGAGTGATTGAGGAGGAAATATGAAAAGAACAAGTTTGGTATATTTGGTATACCTGTTTTCATGTAAGTTTGCACATAGTGACATCAGATTAAATGTGATTATGATTTATGATTAAATGATAACTGTTAGATTAGGTAATGGAAAGGCACACTCAGGCTTAGGCCTCTTTATTATAAGAGAACAAGTATGTACAATCCAGCGAAGGTTGAGTCTGATAGCAGCCCTTTTATAGGGAGCTGTCAGACCCTTCGACCAATAGGATTAAACCTCTGTTTCCGCCGGAACAGAGGACCTTTGTGGAAACCATTATGACAGTTGCTAATATCTAACAATAACATAGAAAAGGAGAAAATTAAGAAGCTAGGAAAAGTCATGTAAAAATATTTCTCTCACAATTAGTATCACAAATATATTCATGTCGTATTATACAGTACAATTAAATTATTCACATTTAAAAAATGAGTAAGTGAACATACAAATGACAACATGGATTCCAAACTTCTAAATATTCTTTCATTTGAACTTCCCTATAATAAAATCCTTGTCCAAATATAGAAAGAAAAATGCAAGTCCTGACAGGATTCATCTTTGGATGTACCAACAGACCCGAGCACTTATATAAAAAATTGCTCAGTGCAAAAAGCCCCACCCAATTAGAGGAAGTAATTATTCCAGAAGTTATTGGAATCCTAATGATAATCATGATCATAAGGATAAGCCCTGGTGGCACAGTGGTTTAAAGTGCACTATTAGAGGCAAACTCTGCCCACAGCCTGGAATTCAATTCTGACGGGGCTCAGGGTTGACTCAGCCTTCCATCCTTCCGAGGTTGGTAAATGAGGACCCAGATTATTGGGGATAATAGACAAATAATACTTCTACACTATAAACTTCCAGGAGAGTGCTGTGGGAGGTACATAAGCATAAATGCTATAAGCAAATCACCTGTTTCCCAGTTGAAAACACAAAGGGTATCTTCTCCATTCTAAGGAGCAACAGCACTTAGACTTATATATCACTTTACAGCCTCTCTAGGCTGTTTACAGAGTCAGTATATTGCCCCCAAACAGTCTGTGTCCTCATTTTACCCACCTCGGAAGGATGGAAGGCTGAGTCAACCTTGGTGTCTAACCAAAGTTTCTCAATCTTGGGGACTTTAAAATGTGTGGACTTCAGCTCTCAGAATGGTCTTGCTGGCTGGGGAACTCTGCAAGTTGAAAGCCACACATTTTAAAATCCCCAAGGTTGAGAATTGCAGAAGGAGCAGAGAATGTAGCTGCTTGCTACATAAACAGTTTGATGGAAGCTCTTTCCCTCGATATCTCTAACAATGGTTGTATGTTGTTGCAGAAGATGGTCAGGAAAACGGGAAGCCAACTCCTAAATCATGCAGACAGGCTTCAGGAATTTCAGTTTTGAAAGCAGCAAAGGCTGACCCAGTTTTGACTAAGTGTAAATCACTCCAGCTCCTCTACATACCCAGGAGTCCAAGAGAAACAGAAAGGATGAAACTGACAAGTGGCTGTTTTTCCTTGTCTTCTGCAAGGAGCCAGCTATAGTGGAGTACATGATGCTAGGTTATTTGTCCTGGACTGGTTTAGAAGCTGGGAAGTAAAAGCAAGAGTGTCAGGGTTCCAAGTAACGAAAGAAGACTCCGAGGCTTGAGTTTCCTCAAAGTTCCATTTTATTAGTGATGTCATATTGGCACATCTGGGAAAACCCGAATCTGAAAGTTTCCAGGTTTTCCCCACCCAGATGAAAGTTCAAGTCCCTGCCCAGCACCCACATTATCCAATCAGGCACCATCCCAACTGGAGATGCCTTCCAGTCATGCCACTCTAGGCGCAGGGCGAGATGTCCTTGACTCTCTGAGAAAGGAATGCTTGACTATATCTATCCCACTCCATATATTCCCCCCTCCCAATTTCCCACAGCATTAAATGTGGCAGATCTGAAGGCCCAATGTAAAAGGTGGCTTCCAGACCTGACAAAGAGTTTGTACTAGGTGCTGCGTTCAGAGAAGATCAATGTGATCCAGTGTAAATTGACAAAAGAAGCCACTTTAACTCTCAGAATGAATGAACCAATATCATCTGATCAGGGCTGGTTTGAAAAGGATGTAAAAGGCTTGTGTGATGGTGCCCTAGTTTTGTTTTGTTTTTATTTAATTATTAAATTTGCTACCCATTGCTCAAAAGATTTTAGTATTGTTTCAGCTATACACTAACTATAGTGTACCGTGTATGCTAGTTTTAGTATATTTCAGCTATGCCCCTTTAAGCCAGTACTCTTGACATGATGAGATTTCAAAGATGCAAAGTTGCTTTTGCATTGGAATAGATTCACCAACATATCAGCTGACCCTAGCAGCTGATATGTTATTTAGTGGTAGATTGTTGAACCGGCAAACAACACAAATTAAATTAGGAAGTGAAGTTAAAAGGTACAAATTACCAAAGGCGGAACTTCACATTTTGTTCAGCTCTGTAATTTTCCAGTCTGAGAAGGCACAAAAGCTAATGAAGGAGTTTCTTGTGAAAAAGAGGATGTTTAATTTTTTTCCATACCCAACAACAGTTATGTCTTGAGACTACTTTCCTTCTCTATTCCCCCTTCCCCCCCCCCAAGGTCAGGGGGTATTAAAAATGGGGCGTAGAAGGGGAAGATTAAGCTTTCTTTTCTCATCTGCAGCTTCTTGGTTGGAAATGCCAGTTTTGTTTTATTTTATGCAGAGCTCATATCTTGTTCCTTTAATTTTCTAGTTTCAAGGAACTGCTTCCGCTGCTTGATCAGGATGAGTTGTTTCTCACTCAGAGTAGATACTACATCAGCCGGACCAAATGGGTACAACCAATTTCATTGCATTTAAGTACAATGACAATAAAGATTATACTTACATTGGTTTTGTTGCAGCTGTTGCCCTTTGTCTCCTCTCTTCTATCATGTCATCAGCAAGGATGCCAGCTGGCAGTGGTTCCCTGGGAAAGTACACAAGTTCCTATGAAAATACAATGGCCGAGTCGTCCAACATTGGAGATTATGCCAACATGACTTTACCTCTCAGTTTAAAAAAAAAAAAAAACCCAGACCAGAAGGTAGAAAATGAAAAATGAGGCTTAGCAGTCTTGGATTTGATCCTCACCGTTGGGGGAAAAAAGTCTTTGAGAAGGAGAAAGTGGTAGAGGCTACATCAGCATGTAGTAACAGGAATGTGTATCATAAGACACTAACAGAGACGTGTGGCTAGAATCTCAGAGCTTCTATCACTGCTGAAATTCCTTGGACAAAGAGTGAAATTAAGTGATGGGAGCCAAAAGGCGATTAGTGCACCAGCTGCAGCCATTCCTGATATGGTTGGTTAGTTCTATAGTTCTTAGAGGTCATTTCCAGTTCTGTACTCCTACATCTCTTTGTCTGCTCCCATATCTAACACAAGTATCTCATCCCAACTTTTAGAACCCACCATGGCCATTATTGTCCAGTCCAAATGTTTTCAGCCACTTAATGTTGTTTTGCTTTTCTACTTCTCCATGCTATCTCTTTATGAAATTGCTTCCTACCATGCCTCTATGGTATCACCTATTTTTCCAGATAGTTTTCAAAGCTCAGCACAATTCAACCTAACTGGGAGTGGATACCGTGGTTATCAAGCATGCAGGATCAGCTTTGTATGTATGTGTGCCCGCAGGAGGAAGAAATCCAAAACTTGGCCTAGGTACACAAGATATGCAGTTGGTGCTAAAGAATTTTGAACCTGTTAGAAATCAAGAGGAGAAATACTTTGAAACCTCCCTGGCAGTCTCCCCCCCACAAGTCTTCCCCAAATAGATAGTAGGTATCATCAGTCAGGAGGGATGCGGTGGCTCAATGGCTAAGATGCTGAGCTTGTCGATCAGAAAGGTCGGCAGTTCACTGGTTCGAATCCTTAGCACCATGTAATGGAGTGAGCTCTCGTTACTTGTCCCAGCTTCTGCCAACCTAGCAGTTTGAAAGCATATAAAAATTCAAGTAGAAAAATAGGGACCACCTTTGGTGGGAAGGTAACAGCGTTCTGTGCACCTTCGGCGTTTAGTCATGCCAGCCACATGACCACAGAGACATCTTCAGACCACACTGGCTCTTCAGCTTTGAAACGGAGATGAGCACCGCCCCCTAGAGACAGGAACAACTAGCAAGAATGTGCGAGAGAAACCTTTACCTTTATCATCAGTCAGTTTGAACTTCTTAATACCTCCCTAGTTTGTCAAGTTAGGGAATTTTTGGCCCATAAGCTCAGATTTTTTTTCTACCTTCAGCTCAGTTCTAGGAAGCTTTCTATTTCCTAGAAAAGAAGGTGATTGGCTGTTCCTACCCAAAGTCCAGAAATGTCGTTCCTGAAACACAAACAGTAATTATATAACCATGTAGTGTTGCAGGTGGAGAAGAGACTAATGGGAAATTCCCTTCTAATACCAGGGAAGCTTAATCTTTAGACATAAAAATAAATATTCTGGCTAAAGGGTTGTCCCCAATACTGTTAGCCTTCTGAAACTGGAAGGCCAGTTGTCTTGCTTTGTGTATTATCAAATTAGAGCATGTTTTAATGTTTGTTAGTGTTTTAATGGTTTTTATTGTTTTAAAATGTTTTTAAGATTTTAATTGTAATATATGCTTGTGAATTATGAGTCGTCCAGACTCTTTTGCTGAGATGGGTGGCTATAGAAACCAATCAATCAATCAATCAATCAATCAATCAAATAAATAAATGGAAAACAAGAGAAGCAGCTATGATGAATACATAGAATTCCAAGTAAAATCAGCCACACTAAACTAGTTACACTTTATTACTTTTGAGCTCCTTGAATAAGATTTCATTAAGGACACATATTCACCGCACAGAAGATGCTGGAAAGAGAACCTCTTGGCTTGTATTTGGAAGTTTGAAGGCAGGCATTTATTTTTTCTTTCTCCTTGATTTTATTTCTGCTAATCCCTTAATAAGTAGGAGCAGGCCTTTTGGTGTGTGTGTGTGGGGGGGGGGAGACTGGTTTTTGCTTTGTTCAGTCAAGGGCAGCACTTTATCAGTGATGTCTTAGAAAAGTAGAAATTATCTAAAGAATAAATCCACCTTCCTAATTATCCTTGATGGAATTATAGAGAAAAAAAAATCTAGGTTTCCCTGTTTCCCTTAATATAATGGCATTCCATGGGAAAGTCTGGGGAAATACAAATGCAGTTCTATCTATTCAGGCCATCTAGTTTGAAAATGAGATCCTTTATCAGCTGCTTTAATGGGCACTGTGACACCATGCCAGCTTATTATTTAGCATACAGCGATGTTACATTAGCCAGAAAACTACAGAGTTAATATAAAGTAGTTGCTTTTGCTGTTGACAATTGCTAGTCTGTTCAGTTCATGCTTGTGCGCTATCCAGAATTCCACCATGTGGGGCAGAGCAGCTCCACACTCAAAAGGCTTGATGATGTTCCCAGTGTTATCCAGGGCTTTCCCCACCAATTGCATTTATATTGTCACTGGAAGTGCCATCTTCTTCCCACTAGTGGTACCTATTTATCTACTTGCATTTGCATGCTTTCAAACCACTTGGTTGGCAGATGTCGAGGAAAGTGACAGGAGCTCACTCCATCACACAGTACTAGAATTTGAACCACAATAGACAGGAATATGTCAGTAGACAATCTAGGGCTTCATTGTACTCCTAGCAAATGAAGACACATAGGATATTTTCCCATTTTGTGGGTCACAGAGCATCATAGTGCAGCACAGTTATGGGCTAGTCAAATAATACTTCTACATTGTAAACCTCCGAAAGAATGCTATAAATTCCTGTGGGGTGGTATATAAGCCTAAATGCTATAAGCCAATCATCTGTTTTCCAGTTGAAAACACAAAGGCTAGCTTCTCCATTCTAAGGAGGAGACACATAGCCCTCTAACCAATATTTCTCAACCTTGGGAACTTTAAAATGTGTGGACTTCACTTCTCAGACTGGTCATGCTGGCGGGGGGAACTCTGCAAGTTGAAAGCCACACTTTTTAAAGTTCCCAAGGTTGAGAATTGCAGAAGGAGCAGCGAATGTAGCTCCTTGCTACATAAACAGTTTGATGGAAGCCCCTTTCCCCAACATATTTGCATTTGCATGCTTTCAAACCACTTGGTTGGCAGATGCTGAAGAAAGTGACAGGAGCTCACTCAATCACACAGTACTAGAACTTGAACCACCATGGACAGACCTTCTCCAGCGTCATTAAGACACTGAACCACTGTGCTTCACAGAAAAGGAATCAGTGGTGGGTTATGACCGGTAGGCACCAGTACGTCGGGACCACCGGGTACCGCTCCGGTATGGTGCTCCGGAGGGCACACCCACCCACCACCTGTGCTCCTTACCGGTATTTGAGCTCTTTGGTGCTTCCACGCACAGAGCATACGGCGCCTGCACGATACTCCACCGAGCAGCTGGAGCATCGCGAAGGCATCGCAGAGTGTCACAGGAGGTAAGGACGCATGCCCATACTGCATGCGTATGCTGCACGCATTCATGTGGTGGACGCCAGGCTCTGTTGCACCGTACCGGTTGCACCGGTATCCAGAACCCACCACTGAAAGGAATATATCAGTAGACAATCTAGGGCTTCATTGTACTCTTAGCAAATGAAGACACATAGAATCTTTTCCCATTTTGTGGGTCTCAGAGCATCATAATGCAACACAGTTATGGGCTAGCAATATCTTCTTTCTGTCTTGTCTGCATGATGTGGCTTGGCTTCTTCTTGTCACCAGCCCATGAGTGAAAAAGGCTTGTTATCCTTAGCAGTACAGTGCTAAAGTAGTATTTTCCCACCTATAACAATACCATCTAAGGCAGTTTTATAGTAGATAAAATCTAGTTTTTGACACCCATTACCTTAAAGAGAAACAGATTTCAATGATTTAAATCAAAGTCAACAGAGGGATTGGAAACAGGCATGCCAATAACAACGGAAAGGAGGGAGGATGAGGAGGGAAAGGAAAAAAGTGCACAGCAGAGGAAGTAAGGGAGGGGAAGTAAGAGTAGGAGAGAGGGCAAGAAAGAAAAGAAGAGAGGAGTGGAGGAAAGAGAGGGAAAGAAGAAAAGGGGAAGGAGAGGAGGAAAGAAGAAGGGAGAGAAGGGAGGTTGAGAAGAAGGAAGGAGTAGGGTTCTTGCAAAACAAGATGGAGGTACTGGGTGGCAAGAAAGTGACCCCAACTGTGTTTTCTATATTTGTAAGAAGATAGTGATAAATGTTAATAGTGTTTACAAGAATGTATATTTGTGAAGGTATATGAAAGGAAAAAAATTAAAAAAAACTTTATATAAAAAATGGAAACAGGCATGCCAACATTGCTAATTCCACCCTTGCAAAAATCTTACCACTGAAGAAATCTGTTTGGAAGGTTTATTTCAAAATAAGTAACACTGCTTTCCCTTTCACTGAAGAAAGAGCTGGTTTCTAAGCAAACATTACTTCCTGTTTTTAGATGCTTTACTTCCTTAAACATAATAACACTTAGCAATAATACTTAGACTTATATATCACTTCATAGTGCTTCTTAGCCCTGTCTAAGCAATTTATAGAGTCGGTATATTGCCCACCAACAATCTGGGTCCTCATTTTACCCACCTTGGAAGGATGGAAGCTGAGCCAGTCAGGATTGAACTTCTGGCAGCGGGCAGAGTCAACTTGCTATACTGCATTCTAATCGCTATGCCACCATGGCTCCTAATAGGATGAAATGCTCTTACCTTGACAAAATTCTTGACAAAATTCTAGAGGGGTGCCAATGGTTTATATGCCTAGTTATGCTGTTGTAACCAGGGCAGTGGGGGTGGGGAAGGTCAGCCTGGATAATGGTGTCTCATACCAAATGCTGACCAGATCTTGTGATGAAAGGTTGTTGTCACTCAGCTTAAATCTTCTTTTGAAATGCATTTGAAGGGTAAAATGGAAAGGATAAAATTGAAGAAAAGGAGTGAAGAAACACAAATATGTTTGTTGCACAATTAAATAAATAGAAAGTTTGACACTTCTATCTTTCTGCAAGGTGAATCCACTAAACTAACTGGTGGACTTTCACCTATTACTAAAAGGTGGTTTACAAAAGTATTTTTTTATTGCTAAGCACACTTTGAAAATGATTTGGAAGAAGCCTTTGGATTTTGGGTGAGCATGGCACATTTCTGCTAGTCACTAAAGTGTGCAACTGTGCAGATCTTCCAAGGGATACTTGCATTTATTGGATAGCCAAGCAAATGCCAGGAGATGAAATAGCATCCTGCTTCTGAGTAGCAAAGCAGAATGGGCAGCTGTGCAGACATGGAGATTAAAATGTACCCACCAAGATAAAACGAGGAACTTCACCATTTCAGATACTGTATGTAGATGCAGATGCCAACATACAGATACATATCCTATGGACATACAGAAGCCGGTGTTGCTGGGATCTGTTTGGTTTGGTTGGTCTTAAGTTGTGCTAGTTTTTGTTGATCCAAAAACATTTATTTCAGGTTACTTTCAAGTGGTGATGGGTCTCTGTAGGAACATTTACCAAATAGAATTCCCTGCTAAGCATTAAGTTGAGGGCCAGTAATCTTCTGCCACAATTCCTACAAACCCTCTGTGTCTTCACACACACACACACACAAACACATACACACACACAAGGTGATCAGAATAATTTGTAACTTTTGTCAATTAGGATAATCTATGAGCAGGTTGCTCAGCAGCAATTACTTTTATGATGTTTTATTTTAGCAATAAACATTCTTAGCAGCACAGCTCATTCAGAAGAATGGACAGAAGAGGGGTGTAAGTGATTTCCCACAAGCTATAAAGCCTGCCTTTCTTGCAGGAAATCGTGATACTTCCCAGACTACTTGACCTTTAATTTCCCAGGGGAAAAACATGCAGTGTTTTTACTACCCAAACCTGTGCACTGAATATTGTAAATATCTACGTGAAATATCTGAACCAATATTAAGTTTATTTTTTTAAAGTTAATGGTAGGAGGTTGGTTTCCTAATTCCCCTTATGCAATGGCACATCATGGTAACCCATTTCAGGCATTTTATTTAAGTGAATAATCAATGCATGATGGGAAAGTAAGGACTGTGGCTCTCTTGTTCAGTTATGAAGAAGCAATGACACAAGAAGTAAACTAATTAAAAATCCCCTTAGTTCCAAGTCTGACCTGAACCACAAAGGAACTAAACTAAACAAGGAACATGCGTAGGAGTTTCTCCAAAAAGAGGTTCAACTTTCTCACATTCCTGTTTTTCTAAATAAAGTAACTTATTTGCGAAACTTTCAGTACTCTTCAGTTACACTGGTTGACTTCTTGATCACATCTATTCTGTGTTGTTTGTAATAACATGTGTGATGGCTTTGCTTCCTTTAGAAGAATCATAAATAACACACAGAAAAAGAATAATCTTTATGTCATTTAGACCCTTGTTGTATGCTGAAGATGAAGCCAAACAGTGCCTTTGTAAAGTAATGCCCACAGATTTGTGATACAGGCAAGCAAGTGGGTTTCGTGATACCGGCAGGCAAGATTTTGAGATTAAGCAGGAGAATATGGAATGAAAATAAGATGACTGAAATGTAAAATAGAAATATGATGTAAAATGTACTATGCATAATAGAAGATGTAAAGGGGGGAAACCAGGACAACACTTTGTTTACAAAAGAAGTTAAAATATGTAACAAAAAAATTAAAAAACCCTTTGTTTGGAAAAAAAAAGATTTTGAGATTCAATTTATCATTTCCATGCTCCTCTGAACCTCACTCAGACAGGCAAGGTTAGGAGTGGTCTGTCCATTTTTTTGCTTATATTTCTCCCAGATGCTGAATTTCCTGAACTTTAAAAAAAAACATTAGCTTTTTTAAAAAATTAATATTTGAGGACTACACTTTTTCTACTACCACTGACTATGGTTTTCTCCTGTGACCCCCTATACAAGTAGGACAACTGAGTATATTATTAGTATAATGTTTGGACCCAGGCAAATTCGTAAGGCTTCCATCTACCTATTTTCTAAACTATAGCTGTAAGTCAGGGGTGTCAAACTCACAGCGTCACATTGTCACGTGACATATCTCAACTTTCCCCCTTCGCTAAAACAGGAGTGGGGGTAGCCAGCGCAGGATGCATCTGGCCCACGGGCCGTGAGTTTGACACACCTGCTGTAAGTGGACTTTCAATGATTACTTTAGCATGCTGAATAATTTCTCGTTCCTATTCCATCCTCCAATTTTGCTTTAGTTTTAATTTTATTCCCAATTCTCTACTGGTAGATTTCTCACAGCATGTACTATTCTTTATGTATTAAAGAGCCGTGGTGGAACAGTGGTTAGAATGCAGTACTACAGGCTACTTCTGCTGACTTCCTACTCCCAGGAGTTCGATTCCTTCGATCCTGACTAACTCAAGGTTGACTCAGCCTTCCCTCCTTCCGAGGTCAGTAAAATGAGGACCCAGATTGTTGGAGGCAATAGGCTGACTCTGTAAACCACTTAGAGAGGGCTGTAAAGCACAATGAAGAAGTATATAATTCTAAGTGCTATTGCTATTAAAAGTAATTTTATGACTTACTGGGAAGCACCAAAATACCATGAAAAAAAACTCCTTTATCTGATTAACCACAGAGATGTTTATTTTCCAGTGAAATTTATGCTGACTGAGTCAGCACTACGTGTAACATTTCAGATACTTCTAGACCCAGGATGGTTCTTCATAGATTTGATAATACCAATGTTTTTTTTCTTTCATAGTGATTTTCGCTTTTAAAATGGATTCACAGCCCCCCAGTTTGGTTATTGTGTTTTCAGTAGCTATCTTTAGATATATGGCTATTGAGGAAAAGTCTGGCTTAGTCTTTAATCAGTTGCAGTTACTTTCAGCTCTTAGACCGAATTGCACGCTAGTGTCGATTTTATATTCAGCGGAGCTTCCACTAACAAGAATTGTTTGTAGTCAGTTTACTTTCTCATGCCTGGAATTGTTTTTTTTTTTTTTTTGTAATTTTGCACATTTTAGCCATGTGGTTATTCTTTCCACACTTGCAACATTGCTGCTCATACGCTGAACATTATTTCTAGGCATGCATCATACCACATTGATTATGATGTTTGCATTTGCTATGCCCTATTTTTAAACATCTTTGCCTGAGAGTGGGTTTTGTTTTCTTTTGCTTTTGGGTTGTGTTTCTGATTTAAATAAGTCTTTCGCTTGGATGATGTGGGAGCATCATCCTTGCTTATCCCATCATTTTCAATTTTGAGTGAGTTGCACTGCTTGATATATATCAGAAGTGTTTTCTAACTACATGTTCACCACTCTAAGTAAGTCTCCTTGCAATGTTTCACTCCTGATGTACAAAGCAATGTGATCTTTGATCAAAGATTCAGTCTATGCACCAGCATCACAAGATTTCCTCCTTAGTTATTTTTTCATATTATAAATTCTTTGACTGTCTCAAGCTCCTTTTGTAAGCATGACTGAAAGATAAATTTTTCATATGTTAACTACTTTCATGGCTTCACTTTTTGCCACAGGGCTTTTTTTCCTTTCCTCCATGAATATAAGTGTGCAGTACAATTCAAGGGCATCTGCTCCAGACACTGTCATCAAGAGGGCTATTTTCTATTTACCCTCTTATTCATGGAAGCCTATTGCTCTCAGAAATCTTAAGCAAAAGCCTCACCGCTGATTTACCATATTGCATGTAAACTTTGATTCTGCTAAACAACCTCATAGCATCCATTTAAAAATAAACAAACAGAAACCATCATTATACAGCTTACCCAAAAGAGGGTGCTATTTTTAAATGAACTCAATTTATTGTCGCAATTTGCCTTGTAGGCATCTGCTGACTCTCTATAGTTTGACATCATACTCTTTTTTTTAACCGAACTTTTTTTTTTAAAACCAGGGACTCCAATACACCATCACTACTAGAGAAATTCAGCTTGACTTCTGATCCCATAGGTTGTTTCTTTATGGTGCTGCGACACATGAGATAAATTGAGTGTCATTAAGATCACTTTGGACTCAACTCTGATGGAGTTTGACATGTTACAAGGGTTCCAATGTTAACCGTCATTATGTCCTGGCTTTGACAATTGTATCGTGCTGTTGTTGCTGAATGACATTGTCCTGATTTTTAATACAATAGCAGAGTTGGAAGGGACCTTGGAGGTCTTCTAGTCCAACCCCCTGCCTAGACAGGAAACCCTATACCGTTTCAGACAAATGGCTATCCAACATCTTCTTAAAGACTTCCAGTGTTATTTTGATTACTACTTGTAATAAGCGAAGTGATTAGCTTTCCCCTTTGGCTTTTCTACCTTTCAGCATGTCACCAACCAACATGGAAAACATGCACATATTAGCACACTACAGAGCCTTGCCTGTCTTCACAAGGATTATTTGTTTGCTCCTTCTCTTATTCCCTGTTTGGGCATCTCTTGCTTTAAATGGGAATATATAACAGTACAAATGGCCCCAGGGAGAAGGCGCTCCCAATCATGCAATTAGCTGGGCCTACAGAGCTGGAGAATTGTCACTGACTAGATAATGCAGACAGCCAGGTTTTTACACCAAGGCAGAAGGAAAGAATTTTAACTGAGAAATATAGTGTACGGTAGATGGAAAATAAGCCGTACACACCAAATTCAACATCTCTTATTTTTGGGGGGGACACTGTGATGAAGAGAAATGAGGTTGCTGCAACTAAATCTAAGGCTACATTTCGAATGTGTGTTAACGTGAAATGGTGAAAAATGTTCCTTATTTCCAAGATAAAGGAGTGGAGTTCTGTTTTGTTCTCCATCTTGTTGAAAGCCCAGAGATTTACTGTCAAAGCAAAGGTGGATTGCAGTTGATGGATATGAAAGGAATAGAAGAAGGAAGTGGAACGGAGAAATCAAATGATGGATGGCAGAGATATGGCTGCAGTGTGGGCTGGCTGACTAGCAACTGGATGAGAGAACCCCCCCCCCCCAAAAAAAACCTTTTTCAAATACCTCCAACCATACTAACAACAAGTCAGCTGAATTCTCCACAGTAATGGAAGGCAAAAACACAATAGCTTTTATACAATTTGAGGTTGTAGTGATTTGAGACTTAGTTCTCACATAGTCAGCAGAAAACAACCTGCCTGTTGCCAGAACAGAAGGTGGATGGAAATTGGCCCTCCCATCTAGAAAAGACCCATTGTATAGCTTGAGCAGGCAAAAGAGGAGCAAACATTTGAATATTACCCTCATTGATACCAGCTTTGTTAGAACTCCTCTGTAATGGCTTTTTAGCTTTTGTACAATACATTCTACTTATCAGGAATTGTTGGGTGTTGGTATGTCTGTTTAACCTATTCCGAGCTAACAATGTCTGAATAAAGGAGAACTGCAGGGCAGTGTTGGGGTTCAGGGATTAGTGAACATGGTCTAGAAAATAGATTTCTTATGTTTGGCTGGCAAGTCTGGTTGGCATTTTCAGAGGAAAAGTAGCCAGCTATGCTGACCTGAGGCAATTGAGCAGAGGCTGACTGGAGCTCCTTTCTTTATAGCCAGCCATCCTGACTTCTGATTGGACTTTAGCTGAGCTGATTTTTGATTGGTGCAGGTTGACGAGGGCTGGTCTGTCACCAGTGGCGGACAAAAGTCTGTTCTCTGAACTACTATCACTAAATCCTGAAGCCCAATCAGAGGTGGTATTCAGCAGGTTCTGACCAGTTCTGGAAAACTGGTAGTGGAAATTTTGAGTAGTTGGAGAACTGGTAAATACCACCTCTGATTGGCCCTGCCCCCATCTATTCTCTGCCTCCCAAGTCCCAGCCTATCGGGAGGAAATGGGGATTTTACAACAACCTTCCCCTGGAGTGAAGTGGGAATGGAGATTTTTACAGTATCCTTCCCCTGCAATGCCCACCAAGCCACGCCCACAGAACTGGTAGTAAAAATGTTTGAATCCCACCACTGAGCCCAATACCGCTTAAGAGATACCATCTGTGAAAGCCTACACCAGCATAAGAGGGGAACTGTTCATTTTATATCAACACAGCTAACGTTTATTTAAAGTTCTCATAATGATCTGGGAACAAAATAAGTGCAAGGTCATGGCAGCAAGAGTGGAAATTAATGTTCATAGAGAAGTACAAAGGTAGCCATGGGAAAAAAAGTATGCAACAGCCATTACAAAAACAACAGTTTTGTCCAGGAAGACAGGAGAAGTGAAGAACAAACTCAAGATTGTCTCTCTTGGACATAAAAGAAAGAAAGAAAAAAACCTCTGTCAGGCCTTCAAAATTCCATCATTGTAGCCTACGTCAGTATTTCTCAGCATTAGCAATTTTAAGAGATGTGGACTTCAACTCCCAGAATTCTCCAGCCAGCACAAAGTTGAAATCCGTACATTTTAAAGATGCTAAGGTGGGAAAATAATGGCTTATATCAGTAAAGTCCTAAAATCCTACAGTATCTATTCCCTGAACTGGCCTATTCCAAGTTTTGTCCTCAATTGAACTATGATTAAGGGCAAGTGGGGACAGAGCTTCAGACCTATGTTTGAAGGTCTGCTTTTAACCTATGTCTAGGTTAAAAAAATTAGATGCATTGTCTTCCTGATAATAACCTTACATTAAGTTTCCTCTCTTTTCTTTATTATCTTTCCCATTTGCAAAATTTTAAAATGTAAACTGCCTGGATTCTGCCAAATGACCAGCCTTTCAATTTTCCAATTCTTCTTTATCTAATTTAAAATATATCTGTGTTATCAGACTATATTCTGATTTATCCAGGGAACAGGGCGTGATGAACTTGAGTGTACCTTGTGTGATATTAGGCAATATTGTTATACAAAAAAATGCCCAGTGCAATCAGGGAAAACAGTCCCTCTCAAACATGTAAAACAAAATGGAATTAATGAACACAGGCTTCCCAAGTGAAAATTGAAGGAAAAGCATAATTGATTGACAAATACAGTAACACACAGGATTATTTCTTATTCATACACTTGATATCTCGGAACCAAAACAGAAATTCAATAGTAAACTCGAGGATTATAAATATGCTGTTTGTTCCCATGTAATATGAATCACCAATGTCACCTTTTAATCTATCCATTTTATTTAAAAAAAACACACACACCTCATTCATTTAAAAAACTTACAAAAATCCTTCAAACTGTATATTAAGATGGTTACTCCTCCCCAAACAAAGCCTACATTTGCTTTTTTTTAGCTGGGCAAAATGCTCAGTCACATATAATTTGTGGCCTGGCATAGTACAGTGTTTTCTTTTTAGCTGGATAGCATAGCTGTTAATGTCACTGGGTGAGAGTTGGCACTTTGCTTTTACATATGGTCTGACTGTGGAGCTGGAGTGAAATCTAACCTGTCCCTAAAACCAGTGCACTACAAAACCGCAAAACTCATAGAGGCCATTAATAGCAGAGCCAGCATTATGTACTTGATATACGGTAGTAAAGTGAATCCCTGCATTAACTTAAGAATGCCTCTAGGAGGCAGTATAGTCAGATAAATCTTGGCACAATGGGAAGAAAAAACCAGGAGTTCACTGTCTGTTATTAGGTTTTCCACTGAGGATGATGTGCTCAGTGATTTTTCTCTGCTGCCAGACCAGTCTATAATAAAGTTCCCTTCATCCCTGATTTGATATTGGATGAGAGGACTGCTCTGTATCACTGAGAAGTGCCTGAGAACAGAGAGGGGAATTCCCTTCTTGCAGGTGTGCCCACCTGGTTTTGAATGCAGCATCAGCCATGATCCCAAGGCAGAGGCTGTGGAGTAGCTAATTATTTCAGAGAACTTGGTGGCTTTCAGAGAGATAACTGATTTTGACTCCCGTTGAGACTAGGTGCTAGGATTAGATGACACTGCTGCTACTGGCCTTCTTGCTGCACATAGCAACTTCCCTGCCACAGTTACTTGAGGCCAAGTCTGGATTGGCTGTGGATTTCCCAAAACTAAAAGTCCTAGGAGACTAGTTTGCCTCCTGTGAGCATGACTTTGGACGTGGCTTAGGAGTTCATAGCCATTATGGATCTGATCTAGGAGTGTATGAAGCCAATTCACAGTAGTGATCAGATTTTAACCTGGTTTTTATCACAGGGCAGTGGTGGCATGATCTGAAATTGGGAAGTTATCTCCATCAATTCCCTACCATGCTTGGATCACCCTGGGTTAGTTCTAGAATTCTCTGCAGGCATTGCTTCTGCAGAGAAGAACCTAGTTCACCAACATCTGATGAACCTTGCTGTTTCAGAGGAAGCGTGCAGTGGTTCCTTGATGCATGATTCGGCCGAAGCTATAACTGCTGTCTGGAATAAAGACGCATCCATGGATTGTTCCTCTGGTCTTTCTCTATGTCAGCTCCACAGGAAAGCTGAAACTACTTTTTGAGTTTGGCTATAACATAATCTTGCAAATGTGATTGTGTTGTGGTTCCTCCTCCTCCTCCTGTGAATTAAGAGGACATCTATCTAAGCCCTTTCCTAATATTTTCTCTTTCCTCTGAACTTAAATGTTTGCTCCCTTTTCTCTAGGTAACATTTCTTGCATACTAATCTCATCATGTTTAACTTCCTTACTCTCTACACATTCTTATCTTTGATTCCCTCAGGAGCTCCAGAAGATGAAACAGCTGAACTCTGTTGAAGGAAAGCAAGGAATGAATCTGATTGAACACAGGTAAAAAACCTTTCTTAAGGATTACCACATGGTGAAAAGACTGACAAAACATAAATATTTTTGTTTTATTACATCTGCAGGCAGCCATCCAACAGCTTTGTTCAGAGGAATATAACCTCTCGTGGGAAAGAATAGACCAGAAAACAATTGTAGGGCAATTACAAAGATTATTCAAGGCATCTGTCAGTTAAAATCACTTGGCTTCACTTTGAGTTACACTACAGTTGTGCCCTTAGGGCACAGCCTAGCATAGTTACTTAGGAAGAGTTAGAACTTATTGAACTTGAGAAAACAGGCAGAGTCCTCAATGCCTATATATTGCACATTAGTTAAGATGTTCCAATAGGTAACATGAAATGCTTCCTTAAAGGAGGAAGTAGTACCACAGCATTTAACAAGATTATGGTCTTACCTCCTTCTCAAGAAATCTTCCTTAGATCGTACAATGTTGGGTAATTTTTTTGCAATGTATTCATGTTAAGACATGATGCTTTCATTGTGAAAATTATCATATTGACAGCAATGAAAAAAGCCAGCATGCAAATCACCACAGTTTCAAAGTAGATAACCAAGAGAATGGTTATACTTTGAGGCTAGGGAATTTTTCAGGAAATGCTGAGGACGGTGTAATCATCATGAGTCAATCCTGGATCCATGACAATGGGAACTTTCCCAAAATCATGACTCACACAAAGTAGACAACTGTGACAGCTGGTGGTAAGATAGGTTGGTTAGCCTTTCCTTAACCAATTCCAACAACCTATTGGAAGGGCTTGTATACACAGAATAAGAAGTGCAAATTAGCATCCACCATGATTAGAGCAAATGGACAAAATTGCAGTGTATCTTCTGGACATTAACGGTTTACTTCTTAATTGTTTTAGAGTGCTCCTCTCACTTTAGATCAGATTTGAAAAGCAAGCGGCAATGTGTTATTGGCCTGTTCTTTTCTTTTCTGAAAAGAAATTGCACAAGACCACAGCTGTGTTGTTGTTAAACAATGCTCACACATTGGTATCAATTAGAATCAAATATTGGTTGGTAGTATCAGTATTTCTATAAAAAATATCACAGTTGATTTGGCTCTTATTTTCTACTTCAAACAATCGTTAACTATTTGGGCAAAATACCGGTAATAGGACTCTATAAACTAAGAGCATGAAAAAAGTTTAGATGTATGTTGGAAATCAGAACAACATGAAGGATCCATGTACATACTTTAATACAGGGGATTTTAAAGATCAATATTAAAGTGAAATTGAAACTTTTCTTTTTAGGATTAAAGGTAAATCAGTAATAAAAAGCCATGGAAGATTATTTCAATATTTGATTACTGTAGCAAGATTATTGAATGAACAGAAATGGAAAGATTTGACTCAACCTACTATGGAGAATGGTTGATGTTCCTTTCGCAGACAACTCTATATTTATGATCATATATGCTCTTTTATCAGTCTGCAGAAAAGAGGCACATTCCTAAACCAATCGAGGGCACCTTGATACTTTCATTATAGCAAGTGCAATGAATCTGTCATAAGTATTTTATCAAGCATTATGAAATTTCCCATTATTCACTGTATATTCCTTTTAAGAAAATCTGAGAAGGCTGTGGCAATAGCAAATAAAAAAAAGAATATGGGAAACTCAGGAAATATGAATAACTTACAAACACTAGGAGTTGGAAACTATATTAAATGAGCTTTTTGATTTAATTTCCATTGTTCTTCCTTTCCCTTTTCTTTCTTCTAAAGATTTGCTGTCATATGAGTAGGAATTATGCCACTGGAAAAAAAACCTAGCCCGATCAAATATTAATGCAACTAAACAAGGACCAGGAATTAGATCTAGGTTGCAGAGGTTAAAAATCTTAAATATTTTAAAAATCTGAAAATCTTAAGAGAGTAAAAACCTCAAAGGATGAATTGATTAGTTTTGTTTTCTCACATTTTTAACTAATTGTCTTAAATCATTAAAAAGAGTCTAGTGGTTTTTATTTGCCGCATATGGTGAACAAAGAAAATTATACTCCCGTGCAAAAATGAGAGAGAAAAAGAACATGCAATGTATAAGTCCCTTTTTGGGAGAGGGGGCGGTTTATAAATCCAAAGAAATAAATAAATAAATAATAAATAACAATAAATTATTCAATATTATTTTTGTAAGGATGTAAACCTGAAAAATTAGAGAAATGAGCCACAAATAATAATGTAACATTTAAAGACAAATGCAAAGTGCTTCAGTTAGAAAACAGAAATCAAATGCAAAGATATACAACACATAGCTTGCCAATACTATTTATGAAAAACATTCTTGGAACTGTAATCAGGCACTAATTATACATCAGTAGTATCCCATTTCTGGAAAAAAAACATGTAGGATTTTAAGTTGTATCAATAAAAATATAGTTTTCAAGTCATGGGAAGTAATGCTTTCAACACTTTTTTTTCTTGGTCAACCCATTTCAAGCATTGTATTTAATTCTGAACCTGAGATTTTAAAGATTGGGAAAAATTGGAATAAGTTTAGGAAGAGGCAACGAGGATAATTGGGGACTAGACAGAAAGCCATCTGAAGAGATACTATATGGGGTGAATGGGTAAGTCTCAATATTAGAGAGGAAAAGACTGAGGAGGGACCATATAATACATTTTGAATACTTGAAGGAATGTCATCCAGAAAAAGGCCAAGGCTGTTTTGCCTTGTCTTGTTTTTGACTTGAATTGTCTTGTCTTGTCCTACCTTACATTTTACCTTATCCTAACTGGAAACTAGACAACCATCTCTCTGAAATGTTTTGCACTGAATTCTTGCATGGAATAGCAAGAATTCATCTATGATTGAAACAGCCCCTTCCTGTATAAATATTTTTATTGTTTTATATCACAAATTCCATTTCTATATTGAACAGTGTATTTTCTAGGTGTCCAAAGTGTTAAAATATAAACATCATCATAATCATTATAATCATGTACATATAAACATATATATGGTAATATCAATTGTTATTGAAAAGTATACCATCTTTCATTATGATATCTATTATATAACCATCAAAATATTTACTAATCGGTTTTTCTTTTCCGTGTAGTCCATATTTCACATAAATCCACTCATCTAACCTCTGTATTTGTCAACTAACCATTTGTAGAAAAGTTTCCATGTTATAAAATATTCTGAATCTTCTTTTTCTTTGATTTTTAGAGTTAACCTACCCATTTCTTCACATTCCAATGAGCCCCCTTCCTCTATGATTCAAACCTAATTGTCACCCAACTCTATTATTGTATTCAGATATAGCCTACATGGAGACAGAGCTCCAAGAATCCAAATGATGACATCTACTGATTCTACTTCAGACATCTCCACTTCTATGGAGAATCAAACTAATACTTTACAATTCTTACTTGAGGACAAACTCAGCTCTAAGGTTGCCCAGATGACTAGATATCCTTTCCATTGTAAGGTTGAGACAGTATCCTTATCCATCACATTTATCTAGGGTTTTAAAATGTCAATAGAGAAGTTTTCAACCACTGAATGCCTTTCCCTAATTTTTGGAACATTTTGTGACATAAAACAGAGCAATTTACTCCCCGCCCCCAGAAATCTTGCATTACTCTTCTGGAGATCCCATGCAGATTAATCTGGTTTTCTTTTTTTAAAGGTTACAGAAAGGGAAATTGCCTTCAAAGGGTCATATTAAAACAAAGGATAAGGATTACCATAGGAAATAATGGGAGCTCTATGAACAGCCTTAGGAAATAATAGGAGCTGAGAAAAGATTATTGCCTTGAATAGACTCCATTGAAATCAGTGGAAGCTCTACAGGGAATAAAGCATGGAATGGATTCTGAAAGGAAGCAGAAAGGGCCAAAAATATTGAAATGAGTTTGTGTTACCCTTGCTGCCAGATGATTTTAAATTTCCTTCGTATTAAAATATTCTACTACAAATATCAATGTATCTTCTGTTTCTCTTCTTCAGTAAATACCAGCCAAAGAAGCAGTTTGGTGTAGTGGTTAAGGCACCAGGCTAGAAACCGGAAGACCATGAGTTCTAGTCCTGCCCAAGGCACAAAGCCAGCTGGGTTCCTTGGGCCAGTCACTTCCTCTCAGCCTTAGGAAGGAGGCAATGGTAAACTACTTCTGAAAAAGCTAGAAAGCCAGGCAAACTGCAGGGACTACTTCAGGCAGTTACCTAGAATTGGACAGGAGTGAATGGAAGAAAAAAAATTAGACACCCCCAAAAATGGGGACAAAGAACAAGGTGAGGCTGAAGTAAATGATCCCTGAACTTGGAAGGGTGGGCTCTGGAATGATCTTCCTCTGAGACTGAACGTGGAATGTGAGCAATGGTATCTGGAAAAAGAATGAAAGGTTAATATGAAATGTAATCATTCAAGATTCTGAACTAACAACTTTCCTTCCAGTTCCACATTGCCATTCATTCTCAGAAGGTCTGTCTTCCAATCCTTAGTCCATTTCCCCATTGCCAAGGTCTATTATGCCTAATGGCTGCCTTTCATATCCTATTTTGGTTTCCTAACAGCATTTTGGATGGCTCTACTGATCACTGAAGCATAACAATTCATATCATCAAGTATGTAAAAATCTATGTATAGGTTTTCTTGTTCCTGGAAGATAGGTAAGTCTGGAAGAAACTGTTCCCAGAGAATTTGATTGTGTGTCTATTATAGTGTGTGTATATACATGCTGAATATATACATATTTTGAACACACACACACACACACGTGTGTGTAGATAGACAGGATATATTTATGATTTTCTAATACTTTGCCTTTCTATATATTGAATCCAGAATTCTGTCAACCCCAAGCCATGGATCAGAATAGGAAATCAACTCCATAATAAGAGAAAAACCCACTATTATTAAGATTGGCTAATATAAAGAATCTTGCAAGTCTATTTACTACCATTTTACCACACTGTTATCATCTATCAGATCACCTATATTTTAAACTGTGATAGATTTTACCATTCTAAATATTATTTTCTAAATAAGCAATCTTCACCTCTTCTCTAAGAAAATCACTAAAAATCATAGAAAACCACTACCTTAAATGTAAGCTATGGTAAAGACCCCATGCATTATGAATGAATCTGGGCCAACATTCCACATTTGTGTCAGAAATCTAGCCAAATAAAAGCATTAAATTGCAGGCCATGGAGAAATTATCACTCATAATTCTAAAATCTTAGAAAATTAAAACAAAACAAAACAAGGGATTGGTATTTTATGTATTCTATATCCATTCGCCAAGAATAACACAATCATTTTGTATTCATATAACAACTCTAAATGTCTCCTATTGCTTTGCCACATTGTTCCAAATGAATGGCTCAGTTGCCACTTATATTTAATGCGTCTTGACCTCCTTTTAAAAGAAAAATTAATACCCACTCAGCAGAACAGAAGGCATCTGCAGAGTTTTCTTTTTTTTTAAAAAAAAGCGAATTCAAGCAGGGATTTTTCTTGATTGTTTCTTCAGTTAAGAGCTTCAGCCTGTTTTACCTAGGCAATGCTTCCTGCATATCTCTGTCAAGGTGAATTTCTTTACTCTTTATGTAAGCCAAGATTATTATTTTTCCTCCTAGATTTCAATAGGGGCTGTATTCCGCCAACACACAGAGATTGCCTATTGAGAGACATGGGTGGTAATTTTGAAGTCAAGGTTCAGAAATTGCTTTTTAAAAACCCCGCTGAATTTTCCTTCCCTCCTTCTTTTCAACCACAGTTAACTCCCACTGTGGCCGACGGAAAGCAACAAATTGCACCCCTTGTTGTGCTGACAGATCAGATGATGGAGGTTCTTGACCTTGCATGGATTCTCATTTACTCGTTAGGGTACTTTCCTCTTCTTTGTGAAAGTAGTGGTAATCATCTGTGCCTTACAGCCTCTTTTGGCTGCCCTTCTCAGCCACCCAATAACCTTGTCACCTTGGAGGATGTGCAAGCCGACCCTTGTTTCCACATTTTAAAGAAAATAGCTAAATAATTCAAGAAGTGCATTTAAATGCAGGGGTGAATCCAGCTTCTTTGATCATTTGCTTTCACTTATTTTCTTAAATAGGTGTCTCAAAAGTTGCCGGTTGCTTCCTTCTCATCCCTTCCCTATTCCACTTCCCTTTTTAAAGAAATGAACAGAAAATATATATAGCAATAGCACTTAGACTTATGACAGTTTTTCAAACTTATGATGTAGCAGCATTCCCATGGTCACGTAATCAAAATTCAGATGCTTGGCAGCTGATTCATATTTATGACAGTTGCAGTGTTTCCTCTGATCACCTTTTCCGACCTTCTAACAAGCAAAGACAAGCAGATTCACTTAACAACCGTGTTACCAATAACTGCAGTGATTCACTTAACAACTGTAACAAGGAAGGTCGCAAACGGGGGCAAAAGCCACTTAATAAATGTCTTGCTTAGCAACAGAAATTTAGGGCTCAACTGTGGTCATAAGTCAAGGACTACTGGTATTGCACCTCTAGTTCTCTGAAAAGTTTGAGTCCTGAAGGTCAGTTAGTTAAATCACACTGCCCTGGATATTTGTGAACAATTTCTTTTGCAATGAAGAAATAATATACTGTATTTCCCTCAAGAATTCTTCAGGATAAACAAATTCAACAATTGATATGTCACTTAACCATCATTACCAATGATACAGGGATGAAATTCAGCAGGTTCTGACAGGTTCTGGAGAACCGGTAGTGGAATTTTTTGAGAACCAGCAAATACCACCTCTGGCTGGCCCCAAAGTGGGGTGGGAATGGGGATTTTGCAGTACCCTTCCCCTGCTACGCCCACAGAACCGGTAGTAAAAAAAAAAAACGAATTTCACAACTGCATTGATGGTATTTTATAATTCTTTCTGCAGAGGGTTGGACTAGAAGACCTCCAAGATCCCTTCCAACTCTGTTATTCAAATTAATTAGCTGGCTAAAAATACTTTGAATTTCTTACACATCAGCATTAAGTTTATTTTCTTATTTAGCATATGGAAAAAACATTTAAGAACTCGCTGATTTGTACTGATAGTAAAACGGGTTATTTCACAGTAACACTACATAGGATAAAACCTTGCCATGCATACCTAATTATTATTTAAATGTTATTCCCTAGCTACTCCTTATATGTGACTGTCATGAAATGCTCCAGGTACGGCATAGTCAGCAACTCTTATATAATATAAAAAGGGGGTGGAGATTATTATATTATTATTTTTATTTCTTTTATATTGTGTTTTTATTTCCTGTAAGCTGCCTTGAGTCATCTGTGAGCAAGTAGAACGTCAAGTTGGTATGGCATTTTGCTCTGATTGTAGCTGATATCTCCTGCTTCTTTATAAAAATAACTATTTAAATGGCAGACATTTTTTCCCTCAGTCAAATATTGTCTTGCTTCTCACCAAAAGGTCTAAGCTACTGCATACAAATCTTTTCTTAAGCTATGAAATAGAATTAAACAGAATTATCCTTTTGAGCTCCACTAAAGTATTGCAAAGCTTAGAGCATCTGCATCCACAGGAATGGGTCGAACTATACTTTTCATCCTTGAGTGTGGACGTTGCAATGCTTCTCAGGGTTTTTCCCAGCATCCTCCACATTCTTCAATGTGAGATACAAAAGATAAACATAGCAGAAATATATTTTGCAGGATACTCAACACAATTTAAACAGGAGCTAATGAAGGAAGTAAGGAAGGGACAGGGACATGCTTAGTAGACTTTCTGAGGGAATTTTACATGCTTAGTAGATTTTCTAAGGGAATTTTATTATATGGGATATATTCTATGGATATTCCAAAGACTCTGAAATTATATGAGAAGGATCAGGAAACAAATGACATGGAGATGATGATGCATTAGATTTAAAGAAGACAGGATGCTTGCATGAATTGAAAGTTATGATTAACTATCAATCAATACCTATCAGTGTGTCCTACCTCACAGGATTGTGGAAAGAAAATGAGATATCTGTTACCATGAACCTCTAGAAGAAAGGTAGGATATAAATAAACAAAACTTTCTGAAATCTGCTAAGTGATCAATATTAAACATTTTTCAGTCTGAGATTAGAAATTTGCTTTCCCCCAAAAACCACTAGATAACACTTTGGCACTTACATAGCAGCTTACATATTATCACTCTTTAATATTAAAGTGGTTAGCATAACCTATTCATATTCTCTTATTTTCTTGTTCAAAATATTTTACAAAGTAAAGATAAAATAAAATTTTGTTTCCAAAATATATGTTGAGAAAGGAAAAACCATATTTTAACCTCATGACTTGGTAGCAACACTTGGATGTTAATATGGATAAAAGAGACATTTACAACCTTTGATGTGAGGTTTACATTTTTAAAAATTTAATCCATGGAAAAGCTGGAACCAGATAACATTGCCAACTTTTTAAAAAATACCCATAATTTATTATCTTAAATTTTAACCATGTTTTTCCTGTGCCTGGGGTGTGTTTATGATATTACTAATGAAGTTTCTTCTGGAAGTGTACGATGGATGCTTTAATCTGAACTTTGGGAGAATATTACCATTTGGTGCATATATTTCCTCTCCTTTTTTACCCAAGATAGTCCGAAAAGCCTTATTCTGTGACAGAACTTTATTATAGAATTCCACCCCACCTCTAGCAAAGCTGGGAGAAATGGAGGCTGCTTTTCTGTCTGTCCTATAATCGAATGCCTGACTAACAGTATCATATAATAGACAATAGCCCATCAGCCCAAGTGCCACAACTGCCATGTTATAAATGCTTCGGAATACTACTGGAGCATAATATAAACCCAAGACGTGCTTTACAGTTACTCCAGAAATATAAGACCCAGCAAGACAAATGGGGGCAACAGTTGCACATATTAAAGGCCTATTTTGTTGCAAGTCAATGATCTCTCTTGCAATGGCAAACTTCTGAGCCTCTGGCGAAAGTGTTAAGGCATCCTTCAAAGCCAGTCCCTCTGGGCTTGTCCAGTTCACTTTCTTGCCTCTAAGCTGAACACCTATCTTGGCAATCTGCTGTTCGCCACTGGCTCTATTACTGAAATGATATGGGATGCCCACCACACAACCTTTGGCTCTCCATGGTAGACCAGCGCTTATGGGGTGCAGCGTGCAAGTCTTAATGGCGTCATAACGATCTGCTGACTTCACTTTGACATCACAGAGGATGTTATAGAACAGGTTCTGCAAATCTTCCGAAAGCCCCAATGGCATTCCATGGTCCCAGGCCTGATATATTGATTTGAACAACTCCTTTGAGAAGACGTGGAAAGTCAAGTTGGCACCAAACAATCCAGCACAAGAAATGGACAAAAACGCAGTCCTGTGTTTCTCCATCATAGCGACTGCCTTCCATAGAGAATGAAAGGCCATGTTCAGCTTCCAGCAAGATTCTGTTCAAGGAAGAATATATCTGCACAAAAAGAAAAATCTCAATGAGTAGGTGGAATTACTTTAAATTGATAAGAGAAATAGCACTGTATTCAATAACCAGAATGCAACTGCAGGAATACAGTAACGAAGCACACTTTTTCATGCTGTTACAGCAGCCACATCTTTTTCAACAGCAAAGGGGACATGCACATATGTGCATAAGTAAACATCCTAAAGCAGCTTTTGCAGTAGTTGGAAAATGACATGGCTACAAAAAGGCATGGTCTAAAAGACATGCTTTATAATTGCCTGGAAGCACAGCCTTAATCTCCTGTTTATACTATAATCTTGTACAAGCAGTCTTCGATTTATGACCACAGTTGGGTCCAGAATTTCTGATGCTAAGCCAGGTGGTTATTAAGTGAATTCTGTTCAACTTTACAATCTTTTTAGACACAATTCTTATGCAAATCACTGAATTCATAAGTGAATCACTTGGTCGATAAACAAATCCAATTTCCCCCATTGGTTTTGCTTGTCGCCAGAAGCCAATTAAGGAGTTCACAAATGGTGATCACATAACCCCAGGAAGCTGCAACCATTAAATACACACTGGTTGCCAAGCACCCAAATTCTGATCACAGGACCATAGAGATGCTGCAGCAGTCATAGATAGTCGTAAGTCAATTTTTTCAATGTTGTATCTTCAAACAGTTGCTAAATGAATGATTGTAAATCAATGACTACTTGCATAATGATGATTCAAGACAGGTGTACAAATCAGTCAGGAGTGGGTAATCTTTTGCTTGCATTCACAACTGGAGGACAGATGCTCTTGTATATGCAATTCACAATGAGAGGCAAATTCCAATTCCATGATGACTTGCAAGCACTGTCTGTGTGAAGACAAATGCTGATTGACTGCAATGAAAACAGAGAGCTGAAACACTTTGTGTAGAAGCTGTTCTCTAGGAACAGCAATGAAAGGCAGGCCATTTGCCCCAAAACATGTCTAGTTTGTGCTTATAAAAACAAATTGCAATCACAGAAAGCCAGGAGAAGTACTTCCTTTTCTAGATGCAGTCTACTCTATACTGTATAGATGTAATTATTATTAAAGGAATTTAATATAACTAGAATCAACAGAATACTGAGAAAAAGAATTGGATTCAGATTCCACTTGCCAGTCACATGGTTGTGTTCATAAGAACAATTCCCTGAATTGTCAAGTCTCTCGCTCTCCCTCTTCTCCCACCTCTCTCTCATATACAAATAATTACAATATATTATTCTCAATTTTGCCTTTTTGCTTATCTGTCAGACATTATTCTATTGCATTTGTTGAGTTCTTTCTGTCTTACCATTTTTTCAGCCCTGAGATTTTGGATAGTTTTTAAAATTAAATTGATCATTATGATGAGAGAAAGCAATGTCAATAGGGCAACTGCACTAGAGATCAGTCTTTCTGAATAGCAATGTAGTAAAGTAAATCAATCAATCACAGGATCAATTAGTCAAAGAAGAAGGTCAGAAGAAATACAACTCTTTGGGGCATTGTCACCACAGCAAGGAAGCTACTTCACTTTCTGTTGAAACAGAAAGCAACAATACATTTAAAATAGCATAACAGCCTTTACAGCACTTAATCTATGTTTTTTACAATACTGCAACGGTATATAAAGTATATCAACATCAACTTTCTTTTTGGCTAGAACAGCAATCACATCACAACTCTGGTATATTCCAGATCACATAACTAGTCTGTAGTTCTTAGACTGATTCAAAGATCACCTTATTTAAATAAAGTTTCCACTGAACTGTCGTGGACTTTATTCACATATCACCTTCTTTGGCTTTGCAAGTCACTATACAACTCTTCACTGGAACCAGTGGGGAGCATAAATTATAAAGATTATTATCCTCAGCTCAGTATAGAGCACTGTACCACTATTAAGAACCTTCAGAGCTATAGGGTTTCCTGCCTAAGCAGGGGGTTGGACTAGAAGACCTCCAAGGTCCCTTCCAACTCTTGTTATTCTATTCATTACACATCAAGCTCTTCCTTCTCTAAATATCCGACTTTATATGCAAAACACAGAAAAAGCCTTGCAGTTTGGGCTTATCCCGTCGCCTCCCAATTGGGTTATTTATCGTTTAATCTGAAAACCAAGGCGCCTATGCATAATACACCTCGGTAGACACGGAAAAAACTAGGTTTCTACACCAGCGCGCAACTGAATAGAGAGGAACTGCCCAGAATCCCGCATTTACCGTACTCTTTTCAATAGATTCGGTGCCAGATAGCACAGCGGAAGGAGGGGGGAAAATAAAAACACGTGGAAACCATAAAGCAGGTGAGCTGCCGCAAAAGCCGAGTGCCGCGACGCAGCGAGAGAACGACGTCATCGGAGGTCGGAGTTGCTGTGGCGACGAGGAAGTCTTCCGATTCTAGCGCAAGGTCGCTTCTTGCCCCGAGGCTTAGTTCAGGGCCCTTAATGATGGCCCTTTTAATGACTTCTTGTGGACTTCAACTCCCAGAATTCCTGAGCCAGCAGGAATTCTGGGAGTTGAAGTCCACAAATCATAAAGGAGCCATCATTTCCCAGCTCTGCTCTAGCGGGACCTTAGCGTTGCTTTTGTTTGTTTGTTTGTTTTCCTTTCCCCACTCACAGCTCGTTTTCTGGCTCCTAAGACCGATCCTTCGGAAACTTAAGTGAGGAGTAAGACAGATATACGATTAGTGGTGTCCTTGGTGCTCTCTGAGCTTGCTTGTTTTCTTGCAGACGTTTCGTTACCGTTACTGGTAACATCATCCGTGCTGGTAAGGAGTGCTGTTGCTGATAGCTGATGATGTTACCTAGTTAGGGTAACGAAATGTCTGCAAGAAAAATAAGCAAGCTCAGAGAGCACCAAGGACCCCTCATTTCAATCCTGAGCTACAAATATTCTCCTTTATTGGTACTAGTGGTGTCTTCTGGAGAGAGAAAGAATGGGAGGAAGAAAGAAAAGTGCATCTGCGAATATCATTTAGGACCACTATCGTTTAGAAACCACCTGTTAGATCTGGGCAACGAGAGACAGACTGCGGACACGAAGTGACTTATCAGCTCTTTATTAATAGTAGTAGTGATCCAGCTTGCTCTGTGGTCGGAGGGTTCCCCTTTTATAGGGATCGGGTACGCCCCTCGACCAATCAGAACGATACCTGTTTCCCGCTGTAGCAGCGGACCAGAGAGGAGACTTGCCTCGATATATGCTAATATCTAACACCCCTCCCCTCCTAGACGGAACGTTGCGGTAGGTAACATAGTCTTTTAGGTATGTTGGGGGTTGCCTTACTCGGGAGAAGCGTCGTAGTTCTGGTTGGTCAGAAATGGTTGCAGGATCGGATGCTTTTCCTGTTCCACGTTCTGAAGGTTTCGTGCCCTCGTAGCTGGGGCGTTCCGGAGTCTGCTCGGTTGCGTTGTCTGGGGGTTGCTCTGCTTCGTGCTTGCTTTCTTGTTCCGAGCTCGGTTCGCAGGTGTCGTAGTTTTCTATGATGGGGCTCTCGCGTGGCTGACTTTCTGTAGGCAGGGAAATCTCGTCTTCGTTTCGAAGGTCTGAGTGTGCTAGGCGACCCCGAAGTTGATCGATGTGCCTTTTCCAGTTCCGCCCATCTTCCAGCTCCAGCAGATACGATCGTGGACCCGTGATGCCAATGATCTTTGCCGGCATCCACAATGTTCCCCCTGCATAGTTGTGGGCGTATATGGCATCCCCTATGCTAAAAGACCGAATTTTGCTTGTGGAGTCTGGGGGAGCTGTGGCAGAGTAATTTGGGTGAAGACGGTCCAGGTGAGACCGTAAACGGCGGCCCATGAGTAGTTCAGCGGGGCTCCTACCCATCGTTGCGCTAGGGGTAATATGCTGAATTAAGAGGTAATGGTCAATGCGTGTTTGCCAATCACCTGGACCCATCCTAGCGAGGGCCTCTTTTGCGAATCGCACCATTCTCTCCGCCTGTCCATTTGATGCCGGATGGAATGGCGCGACGAGGGCGTGCCGAATTCCCTGACCTGCTAGATATGTCTCAAATTGCATGGCCGTGAACTGGGGCCCGTTATCGGAGACCAGGAGGTCGGGCAGGCCATGGGTGGCGAAAAGTCGCCGTAGAATCTTAATGACTGCCTCTGCCGTGGTTGAAGTCATTAGGACTACTTTTAGCCATTTTGAGTATGCATCCACAACTATAAGGAAAGTCTGACCTTGGAATGGCCCTGCGAAGTCGATGTGTATTCGCGACCAGGGTGCTTTAGGTTTCTCTCATTCTGTGGCGGGCGCTTCCGGGGGTGCTGGTCTCGATTCCTGGCATGGGTCGCAAGTGGCCACCCACTCCTCTATTTCTTTGTCCATGTTTGGCCACCAAATGTAACTTCTTGCTAACGCCTTCATCCTAACAATCCCCGGATGACCCACATGTAAAGCATCTAATACATTCCTACGTAAAGCATACGGAATAACAACTCGATCCCCCCACAATAAGCAACCTTGTAACACTGAGAGTTCGTCCCGTTTTGACCCAAACACTTTGAATTCCGGGCCCACGTTTCCCTTCGGCCACCCCCTCCAAACCCAAGTTTGAACTTGCTTTATTAAATTGTCTTTAGAGGAGAACCTTGCAACGTCGTATGAAGAAACCGGTCCCGAGTCCAAACAGTCAATGAGCAATACCGGTACTTCTGGAGTGGGGTCTGGCAGAATGTCAGGTAATGGGCAACGGCTGAGTGCGTCTGCGTGTCCGAGAGTGGAGCCCGGTCGATGAATCAATTTGTATGAGTACGCAGCCAGGAAAACAGTCCACCTGGTCATGCGTGGAGAAAGGGAGACCGGAGTGGGGCGGTTTCCCGCCAAAAGTCCCAACAGCGGTTTGTGATCCGTAATCAGTTCAAAATCGCGGTCGTAGAGGTATTCGTGGAAACGTTTTACTCCAGCTACAGCAGCCAGCGCTTCCCTGTCCATTTGGCTGTAATTCCTTTCGGCCGATGAAAGAGTCCTGGAGTAGAAGGCGATGGGTGCTTCCTTTCCATCGGGCATCCTGTGGCTGAGGACTGCTCCAACTCCGAAGGGTGATGCGTCGCAGGTCAATACCAGCGGTATTGGAGTCAGTGGTGAGCAGGCGCTTTACTCCGGCGAAAGCTGCAGCTTCGGATCGTCCCCATTTCCATGGTGCGTTCCTCTGTAGTAAACGGTGTAGTGGCTCAGCAACAGTCGCCTTCTGCCTCAGAAAAACGCTGTAGAAGTTAAGTAGTCCAAGGAAGGCCTGCAACTCGGTCTGATTCCGTGGTGTGGGGGCGTCCTGGATCGCCTTAATTTTCTTTGAAGTGGGGTGTATTCCCTGACCATCGATTCTATAACCCAGGAATTCTACGCTAGGCACGTTAATTTGGCATTTTTCCTTTTTGAGGCGGAGACCTTTTTCTCTGATTCTGGCCAAAACAGTTCTGACTCTTTTATTTAATTGCTCCTCGTTTGCAGCGGACACCAAGATGTCGTCAAAATAGGGGACGACTCCCGGTATCCCTTGCAAAAGTCGTTCCATGACGCTCTGGAACAATCCTGGGGCAATACTCACACCGAATTGTAGCCGGTTGCATTTGAATGCTCCTCTATGCGTCACTATAGTTTGGGCCTCCGCTGTGGCGCTATCAACTGGCAGTTGCTGGTAAGCTTGTGCCATGTCTAATTTAGCAAATACCTTTCCTGGCCCCAACGAGTGCAATAAGTGCTGTACTACAGGCACAGGATATGCGCTCTGTTGTAGCGCGACATTAATAGTGCATTTATAGTCCGCGCAGATGCGGACTGACCCGTCTGGTTTGACTGGGGTCACGATGGGTGTTTCCCAGCGCGCGTGATCCACCGGCTCAAGGATTCCTTGCTCCACTAACTTATCTATTTCCTTATCTATTTTTGGGCGGAGTGCAAAAGGCACTCGTCTCGGTTTAAGTCGGATTGGCACCACTTTGGGGTCTAAATTGAATGATATCGGTTTACCCACATACTTACCAAGACCGGGGCTGAACACATCCTCGAACTCCTTAAAAATCTGTTCAGCGCTGCTGTTTTCCACGGCGTTGATTCCGGTGACTTCTAACCCCAGGGCTTCAAGCCAATCAAGCCCCAGAAGGTTCTGTAATGGCGCGCTGGCGATGGTCACGGGCAGCTGGTCTACGATGTCCTTGAAACGGATCTGGAATGTGCCTTGGCCCACGATGGGGACTTGGTTCCCCTGGTAGTCTCGTAACAGGACGTCTGGAGCGCGTAGTTGGCTCTTTCTGAGGCTAGGGATAGCCTGTTTCATGGATGCCCATGAAATGATCGTCAGGGTTGATCCTGTGTCAACTTCTAGCTCGCAAGGTGAGCCCTCCAAGAGGACTGTGACTCTCAGCCTTTTGGGCCGCTTGGGGCGGACCTGATTTATCGTGGTGAGATACGTTCGCAACTCCTCTCTCTGGGTCAACTCTATCTCACCATCTATATCCTGAAAATACTCTCGTTGAGCGTCTTGATAGAACGCTCTCTCAGCTCTTTGCGTGTAGTCTCTCTGGGGATACGCTCGCTCAGCTCCTTGTGTGTAATCTCTCTGGGAATACGCTCGCTCAGCTCTTTGTGCATTTTCTCTCTGGGTAAACACTTGTGGATTTCTCTCTGGGCGCCCTTTTTGATTTCGCCAAGCCCCTGGGTTGGGCTTCTGTTGGCGGTACATGGGTGGCTGCCGTGAGGCAGGGACTTCGCTCCGGCACACTCGTGCGATGTGCCCAAGTTTGTTGCAGTGTGAACAAACAACGTTCCTGAACCTACAGGTAGACCTGGGGTGATTCCCTCCGCAACTTGCGCAGGGCGGCAAGCGGGATCCGGGTCTCCCCCCAGGCCTCACGTGACTGCTCCGCATCAGGTGACTGTCCTCGAACTCGGGATCCTCGTAGTCGGGGCTAGTGTCCTCGTAGTGCACTCTGGTCTGCCTTGGTGCTGGCTGGTTTACGCTGAAACCTCGTTGTATGGTTACCGATGATTTCTCTGCTGACTCTGACTCTCTTGCTTCGTTTAGCGCTATCTGTAGGGTTAAATTCGGGTTTGCCAACAGCTTCTTTTGTAGTGAAATGTCTCTTAACCCACAGATGAGCTGTGCTAAGATGTGCTCGTCCAGATCCCTGAACTCGCAGTGAGTTGCTGCTTTACGCAGGGCTGCAACATATTGATTGATGGATTCTCCCGCCATCTGGTTCCGCGTGTTGAATTCCTTGCGGCAAACATGGCGGGAAGGTTTTGGCGCGTAATGAGTTTGTAGAGCCTGTTGCAACGCCGTCCACGATACTGCCTGTATTGGAGTAGGCGCGGTGAGGTCTCTGGCCGTGTTGAAGACTTCTTTTCCGCAGTAGCCGAGGAAGATGTTTTTCTTCCGGGCGTCGGTGATCTCCGTGTATTCGTTCGCTTCGAGAAAACACTCGAATCGAATCATGAAGGCTTCCCACTCGTCGTTCGCTGGGTCGAATGGAGCGGGGGGAGTGTGCATCGCCATCTTCTCTTGTTTGAATTTGCCGCGCTGCGGTGACCCGAGATGGCTGCCGGAATTTCTGCCGAATTCCTGGGCTGGATCGAATCCGGAGATTCTGGAGTAGCGTTCTTCGTCCTATCTGCCTCTCGATCCCACCTTCGTCGCCAATGTTAGATCTGGGCAACGAGAGACAGACTGCGGACACGAAGTGACTTATCAGCTCTTTATTAATAGTAGTAGTGATCCAGCTTGCTCTGTGGTCGGAGGGTTCCCCTTTTATAGGGATCGGGTACGCCCCTCGACCAATCAGAACGATACATGTTTCCCGCTGTAGCAGCGGACCAGAGAGGAGACTTGCCTCGATATATGCTAATATCTAACACCACCTCTTAACTGATCCCTGAAAATCCTGCCCTTTGAATCTGTTTCTTATCGGGGATTATCTTTGCACCATCTGTAATCTTCTGCAAACATATTTAATACAACTTGTGCCTTAGAGGCGAGGGAAGCCAAAAGCAGCTGCTAAGTTGGCAGGGAATGTGGCTTGGGGGAAAAATGGCCTGCCCTTGCCTGCTGTGGGCAGCTGTGGAAATGGCCAGATGTCTTGGAGGAGTAAAGGGCTCTTTAAGCACAGAGAGGCTGGAACCAGACTCCCTCCCCGAGAGTCTGATTCTCAGAGGAAGTTCTTGAGGGGAACTTCTCTCAACGTCCTAAGAGAAGTTCCCCTCAGGAGCTCTTGGCAGGCTCATCTGTTTTGTATCCTCACTAGCTATGAGATTAGTGTTTTAAATCAGGAATGGTAGTGATCCAGAGTCCTTGCTGTATTACAGCTAGATGCATGTCATCAAACTCTGGAGTGTGCATGTGTATGTATGTTTCTGCATGCTGCTCATCTGGGAAACAGCTGGTTATTCAGTAAGCCACGCTTGCTGTTAAAACACAAGTTCTGCTGCTGCGTTTTTAAAATATTCAGAAGCAAACAGTGGAATCCACATCTAAGTTTTAATCAAGGCAAAAGCAGCAAGATAAATGTATCCTTTCTCCTCACTTCCTATCCCTTTTAAAGTATTATTTTCAAACATATATCAATATGCGTTAGCATATGCATATACCAGGGGTGGGTTCCTGCCAGTTCTAACCTCTTCTATAGAAGAGGATCTACAAATCTACAGTGCCGTTTAGAACCGGTTCCAGCTCCCCCCGCCCCCCCCGCATATCATCAAGATGAAGAGCGAGAGGAGTAATTATGGGAGTTGAAGTCCACAAGTCTTAAAGCTGTCAAGTTTGAACACCCTTGGGGTTTTTTTTTCTAAAGGGTTAGGGGTGCAAAGGTCTTGTAACTTGACAGCTTTAAGACTTGCGTGCTTCAAATGCCAGAGTTTCTGAGCCAACATTTTGGTTGCTAAGCAAGAGCGTTGTTAAGTGAGTTTCACCACATTTTACAAGCTGGCCACGCCCACCCAGTCAAATGACTGCCAAGCCACTCCCACCCAGTCACATGGCTGGAAAGCCACTCCCACCCAGTCACATGGCTGGAGAGCCACTCCCACAAAGCAGGCCACACCTACAGAAGAGGTTCTAAAAAAATTTGAAACCCACCACTGGCACATATACATAACTGCGCTGCCTGAGTTTATTCACTTTGGCTGAGCCAAAAAATTGCTTTGCTTTAATGTGGTGTTTATATAAACTAAGCTTTTGTGGTTTGTAAACTATGTTTTTTCCACACCCACTTCATAATTAACACTAATCCCAGAGTACTATAGAAATATACATGGAACTGATCAGTATATCTAACCATTGTTATAGCAATCCAAGAGTCAAGTGGTACTCCCTTGTGATGGTTGATATTTTGCGTTGTTTTTAAACATCTATTGGCATTGTTGTATAGTATTGTAATGTGAAAGAGGCTCATTTACCAAACAGAAAAATGAAGATGATTTAATTTAAAAATCAATCCATGCATTCATTTTTATATTAGATCAGAGCAAATTGGTTACTGGTTTTGAACCTGTTGCATTGTGGTTTGAGACTTAAACGGCAGGGGTTTACATTGGTTTCTCCCACTTCCGAAGTCTCTGCTATCATATGCAGCACTTTAACACTTGACAAGGGTCATCACCTTCCCCTTCCTGATCTGATCATTGCTTTTTGAAGCCAACCATTGGGGATTATTAAAAATGGCAGCCAGTCACCATTCTTATTCTACCTTTTCCACAATTGGCTTTCAAAGGGGAGGTGGGGGACGATGACGAAGATTAAAACTTCCAATGGCTATTGGGCAGATGGAGCAGTAATGCCATCCCTGAAGAAAAG